>NW_027362771.1:486421741-487066384 GCF_046119375.1 Phyllobates terribilis
GCAAGAGCCAGGGCGAGGGCAGGCCACAGCCAGAGTGACAGCAGACCGGAGCCAGGGCGAGGGCAGGCCAGAGCCAGAGCGAGAGCAGGCTGGAGCCAGAGCGAGAGCAGGACGGAGCCAAGGCGAGGGCAGGCTGGAGCCAAGGCGAGGGCTCGCCGGAGCCAGAGAAAGGGCAGGCCGAAGCCAGAGCAAGAGCAGGCCGGAGCCAGGGCGACAGCAGGCCGGAGCCAAGGCGAGGGCAGGCCAGAGGCAGAGCGAGAGCAGGCCGGAGCCAGTACAAGCGAAAAGAAAAGAAAGGGCGCATGTGTAGACTCACAGGGCTATTTAAATAATTTAAAAAGTGCCAGTGCACTCACCTGTGATGGTTGTGAACATCTACACAACCAAGATTAAGCGTGTGATTAATGAGGCTCCGGGTCGCCTCTATTTGTAGTACCATCCTGTCGGTGTTTGCCTCGCAACTCCGTGCTCCTCAAGTGGTCACACGATCCTGCTGGACCAGATACCACGTCACCGCAGGTCCTCAGTAGTTTAACCCGGTGGCTGGATAACCGCAGGTCCTCACACATCCAAATAGACCAGGCTGCTCCTGCCGCTTTGACTCCGTATGAAGATATATCACAAGTAAACAATGGTGCAGCAGTCTCAGGGAGCGCCAAAGGAATACTGGACAATTTAATAGATGTCAACCGACTTTTATTCTTCCTCCAATACCACTGCCACAACGCGTTTCAACGGTCTAAGCCGTCTTCACCCCACCTGATGAAGACGGCTTAGACCGTTGAAACGCATTGTGGCAGTGGTATTGGAGGAAGAATAAAAGTCGGTTGACATCTATTAAATTGTCCAGTATTCCTTTGGCGCTCCCTGAGACTGCTGCACCATTGTTTACTTTTGGAGCCAGTACAAGGGCAGGCCGGAGCCAGGGCGAGAGCAGGCACAGTCCGAGCGAGAGCAGGCCGGAGCCAAGGCGAGGGCAGGCCAGAGCCAGAGCGAGAGCAGGCCAGAGCCAGAGCGAGAGCAGGCCAGAGCGAGAGAAGGCCAGAGCCAAGGCTAGGGCAGGCCAGAGCCAGAGCGAGAGAAGGCCAGAGCCAAGGCGAGGGCAGGCCAGAGCCAGAGCGACAGCAGACCAGAGCCAGGTCGAGGGCAGGCTGGAGCCAGAGCGAGAGCAGGCCGGAGCCAAGGCAAGGGCTGGCCGGAGCCAGAGCGAGAACAGGCCGGAGCAAGGGCGAAGGCAAGTCAGAGCCAGAGCGAGAGCAGGCCGGACCCAAGGCAAAGGCAGGCCAGAGCCAGAGTGATATTGGGCCAGAGCCAGGGCGAGGGCAGGCCGGAGCCAGAGCGAGAGCAAGCCGGAGCCAGGGCAAGGGCAGGCCGGAGCCACAGCGAAAGCAGGCCGCAGCCAGGGCGAAGGCAGGCCGTAGCCAGAGCGAGAGCAGTCCGGAGCCAAGAGGCAGGCCTTAGCCAGAGCGATAGCAGGCCGGAGCCAAGGTGAGGGCAGGCCAGAGCGAGAGAAGACCGGAGCCAAGGTGAAGGCAGGCCAGAGTCAGAGCGAGAGCAGGCCAGAGCGAGAGCAGGCCGGAGCCAAGGCAAAGGCAGGCCAGAGCCAGAGCGAGAGCAGGCCTGAGCCAATGCAAAAGCAAGCCAGAGCGAGGGCAGGCCGGAGCCAGAGCTAGAGCAGGCCGGAGCCAGTACAAGGGCAGGCCGGAGCCAGGGCGAGAGCAGGCCGAGGCTAAGGCGAGGGGAGGCTAGAGCCAGAGATAGAGCAGGCCGGAGCCAGGGCGAGAGCAGGCCACAGTCAGAGGGAGAGTAGGCCCGATCCAAGGTGAGTGCAGGCCAGAACCAGAGCGAGAGCAGGCCAGAGTGAGAGAAGCCCAGAGCCAAGGCTAGGGCAGGCCAGAGCCAGAGCGAGAGAAGGCCGGAGCCAAGGCTAGGGCAGGCCGGAGCCAGAGTGAGAGCAGGCCGGAGCCAAGGAGAGGGTAGGCCGGAGGCAGAGCGAGAAAAGGCCACAGCAAGGGCGAAGGCAGGCCGTAGCCAGAGCGAGAGTAGGACGGAGCCAAGTTGAGGGTAGGCCGGAGCCAGAGCGAGAACAGGCCGCAGCAAGGGCAAGGGCAGGCCGGAGGCAGAGCGAGAGCAGGCTGGAGCCAGGGCGAAGGCAGGCCGTAGCCAGAGCGAGAGCAGGCTGGAGCCAAGGGGCAGGCCTTAGCCAGAGCGATAGCAGGCCGGAGCCAAGGTGAGGGCAGGCCAGAGCGAGAGAAGGCCGGAGCCAAGGTGAAGGCAGGCCAGAGCGAGAGCAGGCCGGAGCCAAGGCAAAGGCAGGCCAAAGCCAGAGCGAGAGCAGGCCTGAGCCAATGCAAAGGCAGGCCAGAGCGAGGGCAGGCCGGAGCCAGAGCGAGAGCAGGCCGGAGCCAAGGCGAAGGCAGGCCTTATCCAGAGCGATAGCAGGCTGGAGCCAAGACGAGGGCAGGCCAAAATGAGAGAAGGCCGGAGCCAAGGCAAGAGCAGGCCAGAACCAGAATGAAAGCATGCCAGAGCGAGAGCAGGCCGGAGCCAAGGCAAAGGCAGGCCAGAGCCAGAGCAAGAGCAGGCCAAAGCCAGAGCGAGAGCAGGCCGGAGCCAAGGCAAAGGCAGGCCAGAGCCAGATCGATATCATGCCTGAGCCAAGGCAAAGGCAGGCCAGAACGAGGGCAGGCCGGAGTCAGAGCGAGAGCAGGCTGAAACCAGAGCAAGCGAAGGCCGGAGCCTGGGCGAGGGCAGTCCGGAGCCAGGGCGAGTGCAGGCCGGAGACAGAGCTAGAGCAGGCCGGAGCCAGTTAGAGGGCAGGCCGGATCCAGGGTGAGGGCAGGCCGGAGCCAGAGCGAGAGCAGGCTGAAGCCAAGGCGAGGGCAAGCCGGAGCGAGGGCAGACAGAAGTCAGAGCGAGAGCAAGCTGGAGCCAGGGCGAGAGCAGGCCGGAGCCAAGGCGAGGGCAGGCCAGAGTGAGAGCAGGCCGGAGCCAGGACAAGGGCAGGCTGGAGCCTGGGAGAGAGCAGGCCGAGGCCAAGGCGAGAGCATGCCAGAGACAGAGCAGGCCGGAGCCAGGACAAGGGCAGACCACAGTCACAGCGAGAGCAAGCCGGAGCCAAGGCGAGGGCTGGCCAGTTCCAGAGCGAGAGCAGGCCAGAGCCAGAGAGAGAGCATGCCGGAGCCAGGGCGAGGGCAGGCCAGAGCGAGAGTATGTCAGAGTCAAGGCTGGGGCAGGTCAGAGCCAGAGCGAGAGAAGGCGGGAGCCAAGGCGAGGGCAAGCCAGAGCCAGAGCGTGAGCAGGCTGGAGCCAAGGCAAGTGCAGTCCAGATTCAGAGAGACAGCAGGCCAGACCCAGAGCGAGAGGAGGCCGGAGCCAGAGCAAGAGCATGCAGGGGCCAGGGCGAGCGCAGGCTGGAGCCAAGGCGAGGGCAGGCCGGATCCAGAGCGAGAGCGGGCCGGAGCAAGGGCGAAGGCCGGCCAGAGCCAGAGCGAGAGCAGGCTCCGCCAAGGCTAAGTCAGGCTAGAGCCAGAGCGATAGCAGGCCGGAGCAAAGGCGAGGCCAGGCCAGGGCAAGAGCAGGCCGCAGCCAAGGTGAGGGCAGGCCAGAGCCAGAGCGACAACAGGCCAGAGCCAGCGCAACAGCAGGCCGGAGCTAGGGCGAGGGCAGGCTGGAGCAAGAGCGAGAGCAGACCGGAGGCAAGGCGAGGGCAGGCTGGAGCCAGAGCGAGAATAGGCCAGAGCACGGGCGAAGGCAGGCCAAAGCCAGAGCGAGAGCAGGTCGGAGCCAAGGCGAACGCAGGCCAGAGCCAGAGTGTTTGGGCTGGAGCCAGGGCGAGAGCAGGCCAGAGCCAAGGCAAGGGCAGGCCAGGGCAAGCGCAGGCTGGAGCCAAAGCGAGGGCAGGCCGGAGACAGAGCAAGAACAGGCCGGAGCAAGGGCGAAGGCAGGCCAAAGCCAGAGTGAGAGCAGGCCGGAACCAAGGCGAAGGCAGGCCAGAGCCAGAGTGATATTAGGCCGGAGCCAGGGCGAGGGCAGGCCGGAGCCAAAGCGAGAGCAGGCCGGAGCCAGGGCGAGGGCAGGCCAGAGCCAGAGCAAGAGCAGGCCGGGGCCAGGGCAAAGGCAGGCCGTGGCCAGAGCGAGAGCAGGCCGGAGCCAAGGCGAAGGCGGGACTTAGCCAGAGCGATAGCAGGCCGGAGCCAAGGCGAGGGCAGGCCAGAGCGAGAGCAGGCCGGAGCCAAGGCAAGAGCAGGCCAGAACCAGAGCGAGAGCAGGCCAGAGCCAGAGCGAGAGCAGGTCGGTGCCAGCGCGAAGGCAGGCCAGAGTCAGAGCGAGAGTAGGTCAGAGCCAAGGCTAAGGCAGGCCAGAGCCAGGGCGAGGGCAGGCCAGAGCAACAACAAGATGGAGCCTGAGCGAGGGCAGGCCGGAGCCAAAGTGAGAGCAGACCGGAGCCAGGGCGAGAGCAGGCCAGTGCCAGAGCTATAGCAGACCGGAGCCAAGGCGAGGGCAGGCCATAGCAAGAGCAGGCGGGAGCCAAGGCGAGGGCAAGCCAGAGCGAGAGCGAGTGTATGCCAGAGCCAGGACGAGGGCATGCCAGAGCCTGAGCAGTCCAGAGCCAAGGCGAGGGCATGCCAGAGCGACAGGAGGCCGGAGCCGGGGCGAGGGCAGGCCGGAGCCAGAGCGAGAGCAGGCCGGAGCCAGGGCGAGGGCAGGCCTGAGCCAGAGCAAGAGCAGGCCGGAGCCAAGGCGAGGGCAGGCCGGAGCCAGAGCGAGAACAGGCCGGAGCAAGGGCGATGGCAGGCCAGAGCCAGAGCGATAGCAGGCCGGAGCCAAGGCGAGGGCAGGCCATAGCGAGGGCAGGATAGAGCCAGAGCGAGAGAAGGCCAGAGCCAGGATGAGGGCATGCCAGAGCCTGAGCGACAGCAGGCCGGAGCCAGGGAGAGGGCAGGCCAGAGCGAGAGCCGGCCGGAGGTAGGGCGAGGGCAGGCCGGAGCCAGAGCGAGAGCAGGCCGGAGCCAAGGCGAGGGCAGGCGGGAGCCAGAGCAAGAACAGGCCACAGCAAGGGCGAAGGCTGACCAAAGCCAGAGCGAGAGCAGGCTGGAGCCAAGGTGAAGGCAGGCCAGAGCCAGAGTGATATTAGCCGGAGTCAGGGCGAGAGCAGGCCGGAGCCAAAGCGAGAGCAGGCCGGAGCCAGGGCGAGGGCAGGCCGGAGCCAAATCGAGAGCAGGCCGGAGCCAGGGCGAGGGCAGGCTGGAGCCAAGGCGAGGGCAGGACAGAGCCAGAGCGATAGCAGGCCAGAGCGAGGGCGAGGGCAGGCCAGAGCCAGAACGACAGCAGGCCGGAGCCAAAGCGAGAGCAGGCCAGAGCCAAGGCGAGAGCAGGCCGGAGCCAAGGGAAGGGCAGGCCAGAGTCAGAGTGAGAGCAGACCGGAGCCAAGGCGAGGGCAGGCCAGAACCAGAGCGAGAGCAGGCCAGAGCAAGGGTGAGGGCAGGCCGGAGCCAGAGCGACAGCAGGCCGGAGCCATGGCGAGGGCAGGCCAGAGCCAGAGAAAGAGCAGGCCGGAGCCAAGGCCAGGGGAGGCTGGAGCCAGAGCGAGAACAGGCCGGAGCAAGGGCGAAGGCAGGCTGGAGCCAGGGCTAGGGCAGACCAGAGTGAGAGCAGGCCGGTGCCAAGGTGAGGGCAGGCCAGTGCCAGAGCGAGAGCAGGCCAGTGCCAGAGCGAGTGCAGGCCAGTGCCAGAGCGAGAGCAGTCCGGAGCCAAGGCAAGGGCAGGCCAGAGCCATAGAGAGAGTAGGCCTGAGCCAAAGCGAGAGCAGGCCGGAGCCAAGGCGAAAGCAGGCCAGAACCAGAGCGAGAGCAGGCCGGAGTCAAGACGAGGGCAGGCCAGAGCAAGAGCAGGCTGAAGCCAAGGCGAGGGCAAGCCAGAGCGAGAGCGAGTGTACTCCAGAGCAAGGACAAGGGCATGCCAGAGCCTGAGCAGGCCAGAGCCAAGGCGAGGGCAGGCAAAGCGACAGGAGGCCGGAGCCGGGGTGAGGGCAGGCCGGAGCCAGAGCCAGAGCAGGCAGGAGCCAAGGCGAGGGCAGGCCTGAGCCAGAGCGAGAGCAGGCCGGAGCCAAGGCGAGGGCAGGCCGGAGCCAGAGCGAGAACAGGCTGGAGCAAGGGCGAAGGCAGGCCAGAGCCAGAGCGATAGCAGGCCTGAGCCAAGGCGAGGGCAGGCCATAGCGAGAGCAGGCCGGAGCCAAGGCGAGGGCAGGATAGAGCCAGAGCGAGAGAAGGCCAGAGCAAGGATGAGGGCATAACAGAGCCTGAGCGACAGCAGGCCGGAGCCAGGGCAAGGGCAGGCCGGAGCCACAGCGAGAGCAGGCCGGAGCCAAGGCGAGGGCAGGCGGGAGCCAGAGCAAGAACAGGCCGGAGCAAGGGCGAAGGCAGACCAAAGCCGGAGCCAGAGCAGGCCGGAGCCAGCGCGAGGGCAGGCCAGAGCCAGAGTGAGAGTAGGTCAGAGTCAAGGCTACGGCAGGCCAGAGCCAGGGCAAGGGCAGGCCAGAGCCAGAGCAACAGCAAGATGGAGCCTGAGCGAGGGCAGGCCGGAGACAAAGTGAGAGCAGGCCGGAGCCAGAGCTATAGCAGACCGGAGCCAAGGCGAGGGCAGGCCATAGTGAGAGCAGGCGGGAGCCAAGGCGAGGGCAAGCCAGAGCGAGAGCGAGTGTACGCCAGAGCCAAGACGAGGGCATGACAGAGCCTGAGCAGGCCAGAGCCAAGGCGAGGGCAGGCCAGAGCCAGAGCGACAGGAGGCCGGAGCCGGGGCGAGGGCAGGCCGGAGCCAGAGTGAGAGCAGGCCGTAGCCAGGGCAAGGGCAGGCCTGAGCCAGAACGAGAGCAGGCCGGAGCCAGAGCCAGAGCAGGCAGGAGCCAGGGTGAGTGCAGGCCGGAGCCAGAGCGAGAGCAGGCCGGAGCAAGGGCGAAGGCAGGTCAGAACCAGAGCGAAAGCAGGCCGGAGCCAAGGCGAAGGTAGGACGGAGCCAGGGAGAGGGCAGGCCAGAGCCAAAGCGAGAGCAGGCCGGAGCCATGGCGAAGAAAGGCCAGAGCCAGAGCGAAAGCAGGCCGGAGCCAAGGCGAGGGCAGGCCATAGCGAGAGCAGGCCGGAGCCAAGGCAAGGGCAGGCCAGAGCCAGAGCGAGAGCAGGCCGGAGCCAAGGCGAGGGCAGGCGGGAGACAGACCGAGAACAGGCCGGAGCAAGGGCGAAGGCAGGCCAAAGCCAGAGCGAGAGCAGGCCGGAGCCAAGGCGAAGGCAGGCAAGAGCCAGAGTGATATTAGGCCGGAGCCAGGGCGAGAGCAGGCCGGAGCCAGGACGAGGATAGGCCGGAGCCATAGCGAGAGCAGGCCGGAGCCAGGGCGAGGGCAGGCCGGAGCCAAGGCGAGGGCAGGGCGGAGCCAGAGCGAGAGCAGGCTAGATTAAGGGCGAGGGCAGGCCAGAATCAGAGCGACAGTAGGCCGGAGCCAGGGCGAGGGCAGGCCAGAGCCAAAGCGAGAGCAGGCCGGATCCAGGGCGAGAGCAGGCCAGAGCCAAGGCAAGGGCAGGCCGGAGCCAGAGTGATATTAGGCCGGAGCCAGGGCGAGAGCAGGCCGGAGCGAGGGCGAGGGCAGGCCGGAGCCAGAGCAAGAGCAGGCCGGAGCCAGGGCAAAGGCAGGCCGGAGCCAGAGCGAGAGCAGGCCGGAGCCAAAGCGAAAGCGGGCCTTAGCCAGAGCAATAGCAGGCCGGAGCCAAGGTGAGGGCAGGCCAGAGCCAGAGCAGCCCGGAGCCAAGGCAAGAGCAGGCCAGAACCAGAGCGAGAGCAGGCCAGAGCGAGAGCAGGTCGGAGACAGCGCAAGGGCAGGCCAGAGCCAGAGTGAGAGTAGGTCAGAGTCAAGGCTACGGCAGGCCAGAGCCAGGACGAGGGCAGGCCAGAGCCAGAGCATCCGCAAGATGGAGCCTGAGCGAGGGCAGGCCGGAGACAAAGTGAGAGCAGGCCGGAGCCAGAGCTATAGCAGACCGGAGCCAAGGCGAGGGCAGGCCATAGCGAGAGCAGGCGGGAGCCAAGGCGAGGGCAAGCCAGAGCGAGAGCGAGTGTACGCCAGAGCCAGGACGAGGGCATGACAGAGCCTGAGCAGGCCAGAGCCAAGGCGAGGGCAGGCCAGAGCCAGAGCGACAGGAGGCCGGAGCCGGGGCGAGGGCAGGCCGGAGCCAGAGCAAGAGCAGGCCGTAGCCAGGGCGAGGGCAGGCCTGAGCCAGAACGAGAGCAGGCCGGAGCCAAGGCGAGGGCAAGCCGGAGCCAGAGCGAGAACAGGCCGGAGCAAGGGCGAAGGCTGGCCAGAGCCAGAGCGATAGGCCGGAGCCAAGGCGAGCGCAGGCCATATCGAGAGCAGGCCGGAGCCAAGTCGAGGGCAGGATTGAACCAGAGCGAGAGAAGGCCAGAGCCAGGATGAGGGCATGCCAGAGCCTGAGCGACAGCAGGCCGGAGCCAGAGCGACGGCAGGCCGGAGCCAGAGCGAGAGCAGGCCAGAGCCAGGGCAAGGGCAGGCCGGAGCCAGAGCGAGAGCAGGCCGGAGCCAAGGCGAGGGCATGCGGGAGCCAGAGCAAAAAGAGGCCGGAACAAGGGCGAAGGCAGACCAAAGCCAGAGCGAGAGCAGGCCGGAACCAAGGCGAAGGCAGGCCAGAGCCAGAGTGATTAGGCTGGAGCCAGGGCGAGGGCAGGCTGGAGCCAGGGCGAGTGCAGGCCGGAGCCAAAGCGAGAGCAGGCCGGAACCAGGGCGAGGGCATGCCGGAGCCAAGGCGTGGGCATGCCAGAGCCAGCGCGAGAGCCGGCCGTAGCCAAGGCAAGGGCAGGGCAGAGCGAGAGCAGGCCGGAGCTAAGGCAAGGGCAGGCCAGATTCTGAGTGAGATCAGGCCAGAGCCAGAGCGAGAGGAGGCCGCAGCCAGAGCAGGCAGGAGCCAGGGCGAGAGCTGGCCGGAGCAAGGGCGAAGGCAGGTCAGAGCCAGAGCGAGAGCAGGCCGGAGACAAGGCGAAGGTAGGACGGAGCCAGAGAGAGGGCAGGCCGGAGCCAAAGCGAGAGCAGGCCGGAGCCAAGGCAAAGAAAGGCCAGAGCCAGAGCGATAGCAGGCCGGATTCAGGGCGAGGGCAGGCCAGAGTCAGAGCGACAGTAGGCCGGAGCCAGGGCGAGGTCAGGCCGGAGCTAAAGCGAGTCCAGGCAGGAGCCAGGGCGAGAGCAGGCTAGAGCCAAGGCAAGGGCAGGCCAGGGCGAGCGCAGGCTGGAGCCAAAGCGAGGGCAGGCCGGAGACAGAGCAAGAACAGGCCGGAGCAAGGGCGAAGGCAGGCCAAAGCCAGAGTGAGAGCAGGCCGGAACCAAGGCGAAGGCAGGCCAGAGCCAGAGTGATATTAGGCCGGAGCCAGGGCGAGGGCAGGCCGGAGCCAAAGCGAGAGCAGGCCGGAGCCAGGGCGAGGGCAGGCCGGAGCCAGAGCAAGAGCAGGCCGGGGCCAGGGCAAAGGCAGGCCGTGGCCAGAGCGAGAGCAGGCCGGAGCCAAGGCGAAGGCGGGACTTAGCCAGAGCGATAGCAGGCCGGAGCCAAGGCGAGGGCAGGCCAGAGCGAGAGCAGGCCGGAGCCAAGGCAAGAGCAGGCCAGAACCAGAGCGAGAGCAGGCCAGAGCGAGAGCAGGTCGGTGCCAGCGCGAGGGCAGGCCAGAGTCAGAGCGAGAGTAGGTCAGAGCCAAGGCTACGGCAGGCCAGAGCCAGGGCGAGGGCAGGCCAGAGCAACAACAAGATGGAGCCTGAGCGAGGGCAGGCTGGAGCCAAAGTGAGAGCAGACCGGAGCCAGGGCGAGAGCAGGCCAGTGCCAGAGCTATAGCAGACCGGAGCCAAGGCGAGGGCAGGCCATAGCAAGAGCAGGCGGGAGCCAAGGCGAGGGCAAGCCAGAGCGAGAGCGAGTGTATGCCAGAGCCAGGACGAGGGCATGCCAGAGCCTGAGCAGTCCAGAGCCAAGGCGAGGGCACGCCAGAGCGACAGGAGGCCGGAGCCGGGGCGAGGGCAGGCCGGAGCCAGAGCGAGAGTAGGCCGGAGCCAGGGCGAGGGCAGGCCTGAGCCAGAGCGAGAACAGGCCGGAGCAAGGGCGATGGCAGGCCAGAGCCAGAGCGATAGCAGGCCGGAGCCAAGGCGAGGGCAGGCCATAGCGAGGGCAGGATAGAGCCAGAGCGAGAGAAGGCCAGAGCCAGGATGAGGGCATGCCAGAGCCTGAGCCACAGCAGGCCGGAGCCAGGGAGAGGGCAGGCCGGAGCCAGAGCGAGAGCCGGCTGGAGCTAGGGCGAGGGCAGGCTGGAGCCAAGGCGAGGGCAGGACAAAGCCAGAGCGATAGCAGGCCAGAGCGAGGGCGAGGGCAGGCCAGAGCCAGAACGACAGCAGGCCGGAGCCAAAGCGAGAGCAGGCCAGAGCCAGGGCGAGAGCAGGCCGGAGCCAAGGGAAGGGCAGGCCAGAGTCAGAGTGAGAGCAGACCGGAGCCAAGGCGAGGGCAGGCCAGAACTAGAGCGAGAGCAGGCCAGAGCAAGGGCGAGGGCAGGCCGGAGCCAGAGCGACAGCAGGCCGGAGCCATGGCGAGGGCAGGCCAGAGCCAGAGAAAGAGCAGGCCGGAGCCAAGGCCAGGGGAGGCTGGAGCCAGAGCGAGAACAGGCCGGAACAAGGGCGAAGGCAGGCTGGAGCCAGGGCTAGGGCAGACCAGAGTGAGAGCAGGCCGGTGCCAAGGTGAGGGCAGGCCAGTGCCAGAGCGAGAGCAGGCCAGTGCCAGAGCGAGTGCAGGCCAGTGCCAGAGCAAGAGCAGTCCGGAGCCAAGGCAAGGGCAGGCCAGAGCCATAGAGAGAGTAGGCCTGAGCCAAAGCGAGAGCAGGCCGGAGCCAAGATGAAAGCAGGCCAGAACCAGAGCGAGAGCAGGCCGGAGTCAAGACGAGGGCAGGCCAGAGCAAGAGCAGGCTGAAGCCAAGGCGAGGGCAAGCCAGAGCGAGAGCGAGTGTACTGCCAGAGCCTGAGCAGGCCAGAGCCAAGGCGAGGGCAGGCCAGAGCCAAAGCGACAGGAGGCCGGAGCCGGGGTGAGGGCAGGCCGGAGCCAGAGCCAGAGCAGGCAGGAGCCAAGGCGAGGGCAGGCCTGAGCCAGAGCGGGAGCAGGCCGGAGCCAAGGCGAGGGCAGGCCGGAGCCAGAGCGAGAACAGGCTGGAGCAAGGGCGAAGGCAGGCCAGAGCCAGAGCGATAGCAGGCCTGAGCCAAGGTGAGGGCAGGCCATAGCGAGAGCAGGCCGGAGCCAAGGCGAGGGCAGGATAGAGCCAGAGCGAGAGAAGGCCAGAGCAAGGATGAGGGCATGACAGAGCTTGAGCGACAGCAGGCCGGAGCCAGGGCAAGGGCAGGCCGGAGCCACAGCGAGAGCAGGCCGGAGCCAGGGCGAGGGCAGGCCGGAGCCAGAGCGAGAGCAGGCCGGAGCCAAGGCGAGGGCAGGTGGGAGCCAGAGCAAGAACAGGCCGGAGCAAGGGCGTAGGCAGACCAAAGCCAGAGCCAGAGCAGGCCGAAGCCAAGGCGAAGTGATATTAGCCGGAGTCAGAGCGAGGGCAGGCCGGAGCCAAAGCGAGAGCAGGCCGGAGCCAGGGCGAGGGCAGGCCGGAGCCAAATCGAGAGCAGGCCGGAGCCAGGGCGAGGGCAGGCCAGAGCCAGGGTGAGGGCAGGCCAGAGCCAGAACGACAGCAGACCGGAGCCAAAGCGAGAGCAGGCCGGAGCCAGGGCGAGAGCAGGCCGGAGCCAAGGCAAGGGCAGGCCAGTGTCAGAGTGAGAGCAGACCAGAGCCAAGGCGAGGGCAGGCCAGAGCCAGAGCAGGCCAGAGCAAGGGCGAAAGCAGGCCGGAGCCATGGCGAGGGCAGGCCGGTGCCAGAGAAAGAGCAGGCTGGAGCCAGAGCGAGAACAGGCCGGAGCAAGGGCGAAGGCAGGCCGGAGCCAGGGCTAGGGCAGACCAGAGTGAGAGCAGGCCGGTGCCAAGGTGAGGGCAGGCCAGTGCCAGAGCGAGAGCAGGGCAGTGGCAGAGCGAGTGCAGGCCAGTGCCAGAGCGAGAGCAGTCCGGAGCCAAGGCAAGGGCAGGCCAGAGCCAGAGAGAGAGTAGGCCTGAGCCAAAGCGAGAGCAGGCCGGAGCCAAGGCGAAAGCAGGCCTGAACCAGAGTGAGAGCAGCCCGGAGTCAAGACGAGGGCAGGCCAGAGCAAGAGCAGGCTGGAGTCAAGGCGAGGGCAAGCCAGAGCGAGAGCGAGTGTACGCCATAGCCAGGTCAAAAGCATGCCAGAGCCTGAGCAGGCCAGAGCCAAGGCGAGGGCAGGCCAGAGCCAAAGCGACAGGAGGCCGGAGCCGGGGTGAGGGCAGGCCGGAGCCAGAGCGAGAGCAGGCCGGAGCCAGGGCGAGGGCAGGCCTGATCCAGAGCGAGAGCAGGCCGGAGCCAAGGCGAGGGCAGGCCGGAGCCAGAGCGAGAACAGGCCGGAGCAAGGGCGAAGGCAGGCCAGAGCGATAGCAGGCCTGAGCCAAGGCGAGGGCAGGCCATAGCGAGAGCAGGTCGGAGCCAAGTCGAGGGCAGGATAGAGCCAGAGCGAGAGCATGCCATAGCCAGGATGAGAGCATGCCAGAGCCTGAGCGACAGCAGGCTGGAGCCAGGGCAAGGGCAGGCCGGAGCCACAGCGAGAGCAGGCCGGAACCAGGGCGAGGACAGGCCGGAGCCTGAGCGAGAGCAGGCTGGAGCCAAGGCGAGGGCAGGCGGGAGCCAGAGCAAGAACAGGCCGGAGCAAGGGCGAAGGCAGACCAAAGCCAGAGCGAGAGCAGGCCGGAGCCAAGGCGAAGGCAGGCCAGAGCCAGAGTGATATTAGCCAGAGTCAGGGTGAGGGCAGGCCGGAGCCAAAGCGAGAGCAGGCCGGAGCCAGGGCGAGGGCAGGCCGGAGCCAAATCGAGAGCAGGCCAGAGCCAGGGTGAGGGCAGGCCGGAGTCAAGGCGAGGGCAGAACAGAGCCAGAGCGATAGCAGGCCAGAGCCAAAGCGAGAGCAGGCCGGAGCCAGGGCGAGAGCAGGCCAGAGCCAGGGCGAGAGCAGGCCAGAGTCAGAGTGAGAACAGACCGGAGCCAAGGCGAGGGCAGGCCAGAGCAAGAGCGACATGAGGCCGGAGCCGGGGCGAGGGCAGGCCGGAGCCAGAGCGAGAGCAGGCCGGAGCCACGGCGAGGGCAGGCCTGAGCCAGAGCGAGAGCAGGCTGGAGCCAATGCGAGGGCAGGCCGGAGCCAGAGCGACATGAGGCCGGAGCCGGGGCGAGGGCAGGCCGGAGCCAGAGCGAGAGCAGGCCGGAGCCACGGCGAGGGCAGGCCTGAGCCAGAGCGAGAGCAGGCTGGAGCCAATGCGAGGGCAGGCCGGAGCCAGAGCGAGAACAGGCCGGAGCAAGGGCGAAGACAGGCCAGAGCGATAGCAGGCCGGAGCCAAGGCGAGGGCAGGCCATAGCGAGGGCACGATAGAGCCAGAGCGAGAGAAGGCCAGAGCCAGGATGAGGGCATGCCAGAGCCTGAGCAACAGCAGGCCGGAGCCAGGGAGAGGGCAGACCAAAGCCAGAGCGAGAGCAGGCCGGAGCCAAGGCGTAGGCAGGCCAGAGCCAGAGTGATATTAGCCAGAGTCAGGGCGAGGGCAGGCCGGAGCCAAAGCGAGAGCAGGCCGGAGCCAGGGCGAGGGCAGGCCGGAGCCAAATCGAGATCAGGCCGGAGCCAGGGCGAGGGCAGGCCGGAGCCAAGGCGAGGGCAGGACAGAGCCAGAGCGATAGCAGGCCAGAGCCAGGGCGAGGGCAGGCCAGAGCCAGAACGACAGCAGGCCGGAGCCAAAGCGAGAGCAGGCCGGAGCCAGGGCGAGAGCAGGCCGGAGCCAGGGCAAGGGCAGGCCAGAGTCAGAGTGAGAGCAGACCGGAGCCAAGGCGAGGGCAGGCCAGAGCGAGAGCAGGCCAGAGCAAGGGCGAAGGCTGGCCAAAGCCAGAGTGAGAGCAGGCCGGAGCCAAGGCGAAGGCAGGCCAGAGCCAGAGTGATATTATGCCAGTGCCAGGGCGAGGGCAGGCCGGAGCCAAAGCGAGAGCAGGCCGGAGCCAGGGCGAGGGCAGGCCGGAGCCAGAGCAAGAGCAGGCCGGGGCCAGGGCAAAGGCAGGCCGTAGCCAGAGCGAGAGCAGGCCGGAGCCAAGGCGAAGGCGGGACTTAGACAGAGCGATAGCAGGCCCGGAGCCAAGCCGAGGGCAGGCCAGAGCGAGAGCAGGCCGGAGCCAAGGCAAGGGCAGGCCAGAACCAGAGCGAGAGCAGGCCAGAGCCAGAGCGAGAGCAGGCCAGAGCCAGAGCGAGAGCAGGCCAGAGCAAGGGCGAAGGCTGGCCAAAGCCAGAGTGAGAGCAGGCGGAAGCCAAGGCGAAGGCAGGCCAGAGCCAGAGTGATATTATGCCAGTGCCAGGGCGAGGGCAGGCCGGAGCCAGAGCGAGAGCAGGCCGGAGCCAAGGCGAGGGCAGGCGGGAGCCAGAGCAAGAACAGGCCGGAGCAAGGGCGAAGGCAGACCAAAGCCAGAGCGAGAGCAGGCCGGAGCCAAGGCGAAGGCAGGCCAGAGCCAGAGTGATATTAGCCGGAGTCTGGGCGAGGGCAGGCCGGAGCCAAAGCGAGAGCAGGCCGGAGCCAGGGCGAGGGCAGGCCGGAGCCATATCGAGAGCAGGCCGGAACCAGGGCGAAGGCAGACCAAAGCCAGAGCCAGAGCAGGCCGGAGCCAAGGCGAAGGCAGGCCAGAGCCAGAGTGATATTAGCCGGAGTCAGAGCGAGGGCAGGCCGGAGCCAAAGCGAGAGCAGGCCGGAGCCAGGGCGAGGGCAGGCCGGAGCCAAATCGAGAGCAGGCCGGAGCCAGGGCGAGGGCAGGCAGGAGGCAAGGCGAGGGCAGGACAGAGCCAGAGCGATAGCAGGCCAGAGCCAGGGCGAGGGCAGGCCAGAGCCAGAACGACAGCAGGCCGGAGCCAAAGCGAGAGCAGGCCGGAGCCAGGGCGAGGGCAGGCCGGAGCCAAGGCAAGGGCAGGCCAGTGTCAGAGTGAGAGCAGACCAGAGCCAAGGCGAGGGCAGGCCAGAGCCAGAGCCAGAGCAGGCCAGAGCAAGGGCGAGAGCAGGCTGGAGCCAGAGCGACAGCAGGCCGGAGCAAGGGCGAAGGCAGGCCGGAGCCAGGGCTAGGGCAGACCAGAGTGAGAGCAGGCCAGTGCTAAGGTGAGGGCAGGCCAGTGCCAGAGCGAGAGCAGGGCAGTGGCAGAGCGAGTGCAGGCCAGTGCCAGAGCGAGAGCAGTCCGGAGCCAAGGCAAGGGCAGGCCAGAGCCAGAGAGAGAGTAGGCCTGAGCCAAAGCGAGAGCAGGCCGGAGCCAAGGCGAAAGCAGGCCTGAACCAGAGTGAGAGCAGCCCGGAGTCAAGACGAGGGCAGGCCAGAGCAAGAGCAGGCTGGAGTCAAGGCGAGGGCAAGCCAGAGCGAGAGCGAGTGTACGCCATAGCCAGGTCAAAAGCATGCCAGAGCCTGAGCAGGCCAGAGCCAAGGCGAGGGCAGGCCAGAGCCAAAGCGACAGGAGGCCAGAGCCGGGGTGAGGGCAGGCCGGAGCCAGAGCGAGAGCAGGCCGGAGCCAGGGCGAGGGCAGGCCTGATCCAGAGCGAGAGCAGGCCGGAGCCAAGGCGAGGGCAGGCCGGAGCCAGAGCGAGAACAGGCTGGAGCAAGGGCGAAGGCAGGCCAGAGCCAGAGCGATAGCAGGCCTGAGCCAAGGCGAGGGCAGGCCATAGCGAGAGCAGGCCGGAGCCAAGTCGAGGGCAGGATAGAGCCAGAGCGAGAGCATGCCATAGCCAGGATGAGGGCATGCCAGAGCCTGAGCGACAGCAGGCTGGAGCCAGGGCAAGGGCAGGCCGGAGCCACAGCGAGAGCAGGCCGGAACCAGGGCGAGGACAGGCCGGAGCCAGAGCGAGAGCAGGCTGGAGCCAAGGCGAGGGCAGGCGGGAGCCAGAGCAAGAACAGGCCGGAGCAAGGGCGAAGGCAGACCAAAGCCAGAGCGAGAGCAGGCCGGAGCCAAGGCGAAGGCAGGCCAGAGCCAGAGTGATATTAGCCAGAGTCAGGGCGAGGGCAGGCCGGAGCCAAAGCGAGAGCAGGCCGGAGCCAGGGCGAGGGCAGGCCGGAGCCAAATCGAGAGCAGGCCAGAGCCAGGGTGAGGGCAGGCCGGAGTCAAGGCGAGGGCAGAACAGAGCCAGAGCGATAGCAGGCCAGAGCCAGGGCGAGGGCAGGCCAGAGCCAGAACGACAGCAGGCCGGAGCCAAAGCGAGAGCAGGCCGGAGCCAGGGCGAGAGCAGGCCAGAGCCAGGGCGAGAGCAGGCCAGAGTCAGAGTGAGAGCAGACCGGAGCCAAGGCGAGGGCAGGCCAGAGCAAGAGCGACAGGAGGCCGGAGCCGGGGCGAGGGCAGGCCGGAGCCAGAGCGAGAGCAGGCCGGAGCCACGGCGAGGGCAGGCCTGAGCCAGAGCGAGAGCAGGCTGGAGCCAATGCGAGGGCAGGCCGGAGCCAGAGCGAGAACAGGCCGGAGCCAGAGCGAGAACAGGCCGGAGCAAGGGCGAAGACAGGCCAGAGCGATAGCAGGCCGGAGCCAAGGCGAGGGCAGGCCATAGCGAGGGCACGTTAGAGCCAGAGCGAGAGAAGGCCAGAGCAAGGATGAGGGCATGCCAGAGCCTGAGCAACAGCAGGCCGGAGCCAGGGAGAGGGCAGACCAAAGCCAGAGCGAGAGCAGGCCGGAGCCAAATCGAGATCAGGCCGGAGCCAGGGCGAGGGCAGGCCGGAGCCAAGGCGAGGGCAGGACAGAGCCAGAGCGATAGCAGGCCAGAGCCGGGGCGAGGGCAGGTCAGAGCCAGAACGACAGCAGGCCGGAGCCAAAGCGAGAGCAGGCCGGAGCCAGGGCGAGAGCAGGCCGGAGCCAAAGCAAGGGCAGGCCAGAGTCAGAGTGAGAGCAGACCGGAGCCAAGGCGAGGGCAGGCCAGAGCCAGAGTGAGAGCAGGCCAGAGCAAGGGCGAAGGCTGGCCAAAGCCAGAGTGAGAGCAGGCCGGAGCCAAGGCGAAGGCAGGCCAGAGCCAGAGTGATATTATGCCAGTGCCAGGGCGAGGGCAGGCCGGAGCCAAAGCGAGAGCAGGCCGGAGCCAGGGCGAGGGCAGGCCGGAGCTAGAGCAAGAGCAGGCCGGGGCCAGGGCAAAGGCAGGCCGTAGCCAGAGCGAGAGCAGGCCGGAGCCAAGGCGAAGGCAGGACTTAGACAGAGCGATAGCAGGCCCGGAGCCAAGCCGAGGGCAGGCCAGAGCGAGAGCAGGCCGGAGCCAAGGCAAGGGCAGGCCAGAACCAGAGCGAGAGCAGGCCAGAGCCAGAGCGAGAGCAGGCCAGAGCCAGAGCGAGAGCAGGTCGGAGCCAGCGCGAGAGCAGGCCAGAGCCAGAGCGAGAGCAGGCCAGAGCAAGGGCGAAGGCTGGCCAAAGCCAGAGTGAGAGCAGGCGGAAGCCAAGGCGAAGGCAGGCCAGAGCCAGAGTGATATTATGCCAGTGCCAGGGCGAGGGCAGGCCGGAGCCTGAGCGAGAGCAGGCCGGAGCCAAGGCGAGGGCAGGCGGGAGCCAGAGCAAGAACAGGCTGGAGCAAGGGCGAAGGCAGACCAAAGCCAGAGCGAGAGCAGGCCGGAGCCAAGGCGAAGGCAGGCCAGAGCCAGAGTGATATTAGCCGGAGTCAGGGCGAGGGCAGGCCGGAGCCAAAGCGAGAGCAGGCCGGAGCCAGGGCGAGGGCAGGCCGGAGCCATATCGAGAGCAGGCCGGAACCAGGGCGAGGGCAGGCCGGAGCCAAGGCGAGGGCAGGCCGGAGCCAGGGCGAGAGCAGGCCGGAGCCAAGGCCAGGGGAGGCTGGAGCCAGAGCGAGAACAGGCCGGAGCAAAGGCAAGGGCAGGCCAGAGCCAGAGCGAGAGCAGGCCAGAGCAAGGGCGAGGGCAGGCCGGATCCAGAGCGACAGCAGGCCATGGCGAGGGCAGGCCGGAGCCAGAGACAGAGCAGGCCGGAGCCAAGGCCAGGGGAGGCTGGAGCCAGAGCGAGAACAGGCCGGAGCAAGGGCGAAGGCAGGCCGGAACCAGGGCTAGGGCAGACCAGAGTGAGAGCAGGCCGGTGCCAAGGTGAGGGCAGGCCAGTGCCAGAGCGAGAGCAGGCCAGTGCCAGAGCGAGTGCAGGCCAGTGCCAGAGCGAGAGCAGTCCGGAGCCAAGGCAAGGGCAGGCCAGAGCCAGAGAGGCCGGAGCAAGGGCGAAGGCAGGCCGGAACCAGGGCTAGGGCAGACCAGAGTGAGAGCAGGCCGGTGCCAAGGTGAGGGCAGGCCAGTGCCAGAGCGAGAGCAGGCCAGTGCCAGAGCGAGTGCAGGCCAGTGCCAGAGCGAGAGCAGTCCGGAGCCAAGGCAAGGGCAGGCCAGAGCCAGAGAGAGAGTAGGCCTGAGCCAAAGCGAGAGCAGGCCGGAGCCAAGGCGAAAGCAGGCCAGAACCAGAGCGAGAGCATGCCGGAGTCAAGCGAGGGCAGGCCAGAGCAAGAGCAGGCTGGAGCTAAGGCGAGGGCTGGCCATACCCAGAGCAAGTATATTAAATTATATCATCGCACACTCATGAGTTCTAATGCAGTGTTCATTTATTAACATTGGCATAACATCAAACCGATCAAACGTGATTGCGACAGTGATTGGCGACAGAAGACGTTTCGGCCTTATCCAGGCCTTATTCATTGAGTCGCACTACTAAAAGAGAGGAAATACGGTGTTAAGAGTAGGAATATAGGAAATCACATTGGTTAAACAGAAAGTCCATATTATACACTATTGAAGGACGAGAGGGGGAAAGGGGAGGGGGGGGAGGGAGAAAAAGGAATGATGGGGAGAGGGGAGAGAGAGATAGAAGCAAAGGGAGGCAGAATAAAATCACAATTATACATATGTACATTATATACAGTGGAATCATCAAGTAACATAAAGTATGCTATAGGGTTACCTTAAGTGGGTTCAGATGAAGGTATATGCCATAAGAGATAGAATAGAAATCTTTAAATGGTGCTGTAATGGTAAGAAATGCATGTTAAGCGCCTAGAAAATCATGCAGGGTTTTTTTTAGAGAAGACGGACCACTACCTTGAATGTCTCTTGGTTCACAGCCTATAGGAGACTTTCTTACTGGTATGACGTGAAGTCTCTACGTCTTGATACAGTGCTGGGGTCCCTGTTGTGGCTGTTTCATGTAGTAGAGAGGAGCGGTGTGGCCTTTTCCCTGTATTGCTATTCATATAGTGTGGGGGACTGGAGTAGGGAGAATGTCCCAATTAGTAGGTGAGGTGGGGGAAGAGGGAAAGGGGAGGGCTCCTGGGAGCTGGGTACCTTGTTCCTGTTAGCTTCCACTTCTGGCTATGGTGCAGGAGTCCCAAATATGGCTCGTTGTTGCAGGGGAGGAGGAGGGCGGCGTGACCGTCTCCCAGCGCTGTGGAATGTGCACTGTGAGTCCTCATTTAAGTATGTGCGCGCTGAGCGCTGGGGCGGAAGTGCGTCACAAAAGGGGGCGGGGAACCGGAAGTGACGTCGCGCTAGTGGAAAACACTTGTATGTGTGTTTTGGTTGCTATGGTGCACTGTAATCACTGATGGCTGGCTGGCTAACGCACGCGCAGAGCGTGTACACATCACAGCATATCGTGTCATACCAGTAAAGGAGCATTCAGCGCTGCTAGGGGTGAGAGCTCCATAGGGAAAGAAAAGAGGGTACTCCAGTAAATCTTTCATGAGGAATATATACTCCACAGGAATTGTGGTATTGGAACAGGATTAAGATGACTAAACCTCATTTTTAGAGAAAGGAAATCTATGTGCACCAATCGTTCACTATGTGTCCTGGGCCCCTTAATACAGTGTATGTAGTCATTGGTAGTACAGATAGTAGTGTACTTGTAGTAGTGTTGCCTATTAAGGGGGGGGCAAATGATAAGAGGGATATCATGGCATATACATGGGCACATCAAAAAGTCAGAAAGGATAACTTTTAGTGGTGTAATCTTTAAGGGGAGGCAAATGATAAGAGGGATATCATGGCATATATATGGGCACATCAATAAGTCAGAAAGGGTAACTCACCTAAGAGTGTGTTCAATGGGTCTGTAGGAGCAAAAAGGTCAGTGATTAGGGGTGAGAGAAATAAACTCAGTAGTTTAAATGGCAATTTGTAGAATCAATGGATCCAGTCAATTTCTCGGTTCAAGCCTTTAGGGGATAGTGTCTGGAGTGTGTGGATCCAGTAGGACTCCCGCTGTTTGAGTAATTTAATATGGTTGCCACCCCTCCTTGGTCTTGCCACATGTTCAATTACTTGAAAGCGGAGTTGGGCCACTGTGTGTCTAGCTCTGGTAAAGTGATCGGGTAGTGGGAGCCAATTTTTGCCGCAGCGGATGGTAGACTTGAGGTTCGCTATGCGATCTTTAATATGTTGTGTGGTTTCCCCTACGTATAGAAGACCACACGGGCATTTGATGATGTAGACCACAAAATTTGAATCACATGTGAAAAAGCCTCTGATGGGTTAGCTTTTCCCTGTCCTCGGGTGCGTGATGGTATCAGATTTAATGATGTTGGAACATGCTGCACAATTGAGGCAGGGGAAAGTACCGTGACGACGGGTACTGAGTAGGCGTTGGGAGGCAGTTGTGCGGGAAGATCCTATGTCAGCCCTAATAATCCTATCTCTGATGTTAGGGGCCCGCTTGACGCACATAAGTGCAGGATTGGTAAATGCGGGGATTTCTGGATAGGCTCTAGATAGGAGAGGCCAGTGCTTCCTAATGATGGCTTGGACTTTAGGTATTAGCGGATGGAAGGTATGTACAAATGGTATTCTCTCAGGGCTAGTAGTAATCAGCTGGGGTGGTTTGGGTTCTAATGCTTGGTCTGCCTCTTGTCGTAGGAGTTGGGTGGGGTAGTCACGTTCTTTGAATTTAGTCGCCTTTTCCTGCAGACGTCGAGAGAGTGTGTCCGGGTTGGATACGATTCGAGTCACCCTGTGGAATTGGGAACGTGGAAGGCTGTTTTTCGTGGATTTGGTGTGGCAGCTTGAGTAATGTAGGAGGCTATTACAGTCGGTGGGTTTCGAAAAGATGTCGGTTATTAGTTTATTGTTGCCATCACGGATGACTAAGGTGTCAAGGAAAGAAATTTGGTTGTAATCATGGGTAATTGTGAACTGTAGTTCAGGTCTGATTGAATTGATATGTGTGAAAAAGGAATCAAGTGTTTCTGGTGGGCCCTGCCATATGAGAAAGATGTCATCTATATATCGATGGTAAGTGGTGCAGTACTGTTTGAATAGCTCGTTGGGGTATATGAAATCTTTCTCAAACTTGTGCATATAGGTGTTGGCATAAGCTGGAGCTACATTAGAGTCCATTGCGGTGCCCGGTCTTTGTATATAGAAGTCATCGCCGAACAGGAAGTGGTTTTGATGTAGGACTAGGGACAGTATTTCCAAGCAGAATTGGATAGAGAGGGGGGAAAGATCAGATTCTGAAAGAAGATGTGCTGTAGCTTCAAGGCCTAGTTCATGGGTTATGGAAGTATACAGACTGTTGACATCCAGTGTAACCAGTTGACTGGTCGAGGAAAGGCATGGGGTTTTCCTGATGATTTCCAGAAAGGCGTTAGTGTCAAGTAAGAAGGCTCTAGTTTTCTTTACAAGTGGTGTTAGAATTTTCTCAAGATAAATCGCTAGAGGGGAAAGGATGGAGTCGGTAGAGGCTACTATCAGTCGCCCCGGAGGATTGGTCAGTGATTTGTGTATCTTGGGGAGTATATAGAACACTGGGGTTATTGGGTGGGAGTTGGTTAGGAATGTAGCGTTTTTTTGGTCAATTGTCTTACAATCAAGATATCTGGTAAGAATTGCTTGAATTTTAGAGTGAATGTTATGGGTGGGGTCATGGGTGATACGATCGTAGGTTGTAGTGTCCGCCAGTTGGCGATTAACCTCGTCTATGTAATTCGTCCGGTCCATGATGACCGTCGCACCCCCCTTGTCTGCTGGTTTAATCACAATGTTTTTGTTATCACTCAGACTCTTGAGGGCCCTTTTCTCCTCATTTGATAGGTTTTGATGTGTGGGAAAGAAACCTAACTGTTGCTCATGTAGCAGGCTTCTAATGTCCCTTGTGATGAGGGCAATAGTTGTCTCGGTTGCGTGGTTGGTGTGTGGGGGATGGAATGTACTGTGCGTGCGTAACCCCAGATTAACTATGGAAAGCTCCTTTACAGTATCACCCCCAGGTGGAGGTGCTCTGCATATGGAGGTCTCTTTTGACAGTCCAAAGTGAGTCTTCAATCGTAGAGATCGATAGAAGCATTGCAAGTCCTTCTCCAACTGGAATGAGTCCCAGTTTGGTGTTGGACAGAAGGATAAACCTTTCTGTAGGACTGCCAGTTCAGTGGGGGAAAGGGTGTAGCTGGAGATGTTCTTTACCAGGTTCGATGTCTTACCTGGGAGCGGGTTGTCATCCTTTCGTTTCCGCGATCTCCTTGTGGGTCTGGATGTTGGCGTCCTTTTTTGTTTTTCCATAAAAAGCTCGACTCTTGTCGACCGGTGGAGGAATCGCTTCCTGAGCTGAAGGAATTGTAGTTGCGATGGCCAGCTTGGTAGCGGCGGGTGGGGGGACCGGAGGAGGCGTTCCATCTGTAGATCCGATTACTGCTGTAGTCCTCTTGGTCTCTCTGGAATTTCTGGCGTTTACGTTCCTGTAGAGTTTTTTGGTAGTCCGAAAGGATCTTATCAGTCCTGTTTTTCAACGTCGTCCACTCGGTTGAGGACAAGTTGGCGGTGAGTTGGGTCTCGATGGCGGTGATAGTTTTCTGACTTTCTTTGATGGCTCTCTGTAAGAAATCCACTGTGAGTATAATAATATCAAGAGAACACTTATTTAATATCTTTTTAAATTTTTCACAGTATTGTTCATTGTCTGAAAAAAGAGTGGGTCGGAGATTACTCCTGAGACCCCTAGGGATCTTTCCCTGTTTGTGATATTCGGCTAGAGTTACAGCATGTAGGTCATAGGAGACGAAACGTCGTCTCTCTTTCTCGTAATCCTTGCTTCTTATCTCCTCTGAGGGAGTCTTAAGGAATTCACATGAGGTAGTTACTGATGACAGTATATTATGGCTGGTGGTCTCGTCGTAGGCAAAAGTATCGCTTGACATCTGGAAGACCGGTGCAACGCTGAAGACCAGGTAATTTATAGAGTAAATAATTAGCGTGTACTCTTGTCATAAGAAGAGAGGTGCTGATGAAGAGACACATGGTGCCCAATACGTATATTCAATTATATCATCGCACACGCATGAGTTCTAATGCAGTGTTCATTTATTAACATTGGCATAACATCAAACCGATCAAACGTGATTGCGACAGTGATTGGCGACAGAAGACGTTTCGGCCTTATCCAGGCCTTATTCATTGAGTCGCACTACTAAAAGAGAAGAAATACGGTGTTAAGAGTAGGAATATAGGAAATCGCAATGGTTAAACAGAAAGTCCATATTATACACTATTGAAGGACGAGAGGGGGGAAGGGGGGGGAAGGGAGAAAAAGGAATGAGGGGGAGAGAGGAGAGAGAGATAGAAGCAAAGGGAGGCAGAATAAAATCACAATTATACATATGTACATTATATACAGTGGAATTGTAGCGCCCCGAGGGTTCGGCCGCTACAGGGGTATTGCACCTCAGACCAGAGGTGTGATATTCCACTCCCAGGTAAGGATGGAGTATGGACCAGGGCTCAGTTAGCTGCATACAGCACACACACCCCATTTCCGAGGGACAGCTCAACGGTGCTCCCACTAGACATAAGTGCAGGCACGACCGACCATGTCCCTGCTGGAGTGGGGAGGGAGGGGTGGAACACCCAGTGCTGTAGGGGCAGATAGGGGGCGGTTCCTGAGCGTAGGAAGGAGCCCATTGGTTGCTGGTCACCTGGGCTCATGACTAGAGGGAGGTATAAAAGGTGGGCACCATCTTAGATCTAGGTTCTGTGGAGAGGAGAAGACAGGGAGCAGCAGCTCAGGCTGAGTGCTGCTCCAGAGGCAGGCCTAGGGAAGAGGCCGGGGCCTGAGAGGAGAAGGAGAAGTGGGCCTGGAGAAGAGGCCGAGGAGGAGGTGAAGGGGAGCTGAGATTCTGGTTCATCTCAGCTCCAAGAGAAAGGAACAGAAACAGAAAGGAACTGCAAAGAAGGAGAGACAGAGAAACAGAAGGGCTCAGGAACAAGAAGGTGGAAGGGACCCTAAGAACCCACGAGAATACAGGGTGAAGGGACAGGCAGATTAAGGGTACCGGATCCCAAGTTGGTGGAGGAGAAACAACCCTCAGCCAAAGACCGGTCGTCGTGATCATATATTGGTGCGACACCTCATCAAACCTGCTAGGAAGGCACCATATAGGACAGCGGAGGACGGGGCCCACGTTTAACCGCACAGGTCCGCGGCAGCTGGACAAAAGTGGGTCACTGGTGAGGCAGGCCAGAGAAAGGATAAAAGGGGGTCCTGTGCCATGCTCCTGAACTGCCTGGGAGTTGACTGAGCCCCTCACCTGGTGGACGTAGCACGGCTCAGGCGGTCACTGCTGGCCAAAGTGACCTGGAACAAACGAACTGTGAGTAAAGACCCTGGACTGTAACTGGTTGTCTGTGTGCTCCTTCGCGCCTCCAGCACTATCAGCACCGGGACCCGCACTACCATCACTCCCAACATCCACTACACTGCCCTGGGGCTGCACTCTTCCCGTGGGGAGTCACATCACCTCAGCTGCACCCATCATCAGCCCCAGCGGACTGCCTTGCAGCGGCGGTTCCTAATAACCGCAATCCACGGGTGGCGTAGTCGGACATTATTTGGAGCGCATAGCAGACTACCATTGGCCTGACCACCCTGAGCCGCGGGACCGGGCCGCCACTACTACTACCCCCATCGTTCCCCTATCGCCCGGATCCGCGTGCCCCACGGCCCAGGGGGCGAGTCAGAATCATCAAGTAACATAAAGTATGCTATAGGGTTACCTTAAGTGGGTTCAGATGAAGGTATATGCCATAAGAGATAGAATAGAAATCTTTAAATGGTGCTGTAATAGTAAGAAATGCATGTTAAGCGCCTAGAAAATCATGCAGGGTTTTTTTTAGAGAAGACGGACCACTACCTTGAATGTCTCTTGGTTCACAGCCTATAGGAGACTTTCTTACTGGTATGACGTGAAGTCTCTACGTCTTGATACAGTGCTGGGGTCCCTGTTGTGGCTGTTTCATGTAGTAGAGAGGAGCGGTGTGGCCTTTTCCCTGTATTGCTATTCATATAGTGTGGGGGACTGGAGTAGGGAGAATGTCCCAATTAGTAGGTGAGGTGGGGGAAGAGGGAAAGGGGAGGGCTCCTGGGAGCTGGGTACCTTGTTCATGTTAGCTTCCGCTTCTGGCTATGGTGCAGGAGTCCCAGATATGGCTCGTTGTTGCAGGGGAGGAGGAGGGCGGCGTGATCGTCTCCCAGCGCTGTGGAATGTGCACTGGGAGTCCTCATTTAAGTATGTGCGCGCTGAGCGCTGGGGCGGAAGTGCGTCACAAAAGGGGGCGGGGAACCGGAAGTGATGTCGCGCTAGTGGAAAACACATGTATGTGTGTTTTGGTTGCTATGCTGCGCTGTAATCACTGATGGCTGGCTGGCTAGCGCCAATCACTGTCGCAATCACGTTTGATCGGTTTGATGTTATGCCAATGTTAATAAATGAACACAGCATTAGAACTCATGAGTGTGCGATGATATAATTTAATATACGTATTGGGCACCACGTGTCTCTTCATCAGCACCTCTCTTCTTATGACAAGAGTGCACGCTAATTATTTACTCTATAAAATAACCAGAACAAGGGCCGGCAGTATCCAGAGTGAGAGGAGGCCGGAGCCAGGGCGAGAGCAGGGCGGAGCCACGGAGAGGGCAAGCCGGAGTCAGAGCGATAGCAGGCTGGAGCCAGGGCGAGGGCAGGCCGGAACCAGAGTGAGGACAGGCCGTAGCCAGTTAGAGGGCAGGCCGGAGCCAGAACGAGGGCAGGCCAAAGCCAGTGCGAGGGCAGGCCAGAGCCAGAGCGAGAGCAGGCCAGAGCCAGAGTGAGGTCAGGCCGGAGCAAAGGCAAGGGTAGGCCGGATCCAGGGCGAGAGCAGGCCGGAGCCTGTGCAGTGGCAGGCCAGAGCCAGAGAGAGAGCAAGCCAGAGCCAGGGCGAGAGCAAGCCGGAGCCAAGGCAAGGGCAGGCCAGAGCGAGAGCAGGCCAGAGCCCGGGCGAGGGCAGGCCGGAGCCAAGGCGAGAGCAGGCCGGATCCAGAGCGAGAGCATGCCGGAGCCAGGGCTAGGGCTGGCCAGAGCGAGGGCAGGCTGGAGCCAGGGCGAGGGCAGGCCGGAGCCAGAGCGAGAGCAGGCCAGAGCCAGAGCGAGAGCAGGCCGGAGCCAAGGCGACAGCAGGCCGGAGCCAAGGCGAGAGTAGGCAGGATCCAGGGCGAGAGGAGCCAGAGCCAAAGTGAGAGTAGTCCGGAGCCAATACGAGGGCAGGCCAGAGCCAGAGCGAGAGCAGACCGGAGCAAAGGCAAGGGTAGGCCAGAGCCAGAGCGAGAGCAGGCCAGAGCGAGAGCAGGCAACAGCCAGGGCAAGGGCAGGCCGGAGCCCGAGCGAGAGTTGGCCAGAGCCAAGGCAAGGGAAGGCCAGAGCCAGAGAAGGCCGGAGGCAAGGCAAGAGCAGGCCGGAACCAGGGCGAGAGCAGAATGGAGCCAAGGCGAGAGCAGGCCGGATCCAGAGCGAGAGCATGCCGGAGCCCGGGCTAGGGCAGGCCAGAGCCAGAGCGGGGGCAGGCTGGAGCCAGAGCGAGAGCATGCCGGAGCCCGGGCTAGGGCAGGCCGGAGCCAGAGCGAGGGCAGGCTGGAGCCAGGGAGAGTGCAGGCCGGAGCCAGAGCGAGAGCAGGCCGGAGCCAAGGCTAGAGCAGGCAGGATCCAGGGCGAGAGCAGGCCAGAGCCAAGGCGAGGTTGGCCAGAACCAGCGCGAGAGCAGGCCGGAGCAAAGGCGAGGACAGGCAAGAGCCAGAGCGAGAGCAGGCCGGAACCAGAGCGAGGGCTGGACAGAGCCAGAGTCAGAGCAGGCCGGAGCCAAGGCGAGGGCAGGCAAGAGCCAGAGCGAGGGCAGGCCAGAGCGAGGGCAGTCTAGAGCCAGAGCGATACCAGGCCGGAGCCAAGGCGAGGGCAGGCCAGAGCCAGAGTGAGAGCAGGCCGGAGCAAAGGCAAGTGCAGGCCAGAGTGAGAGCAGGCCAGAGCCAGAGCGAGAGCAGGCTGGAGCCAGGGCAAGGGCAGGCCGGAGGAGCCAGAGTGAGAGTAGGCCAGAGCCAAGGCAAAGGCAGGCCAGAGCCAAGGCGAGAGCAGGCCGGAGCCAGTGCGAGAGCAGGCCAGAGCCAGAGCGAGAGCAGGCCGGAGCCAGGACGAGGGCAGTCCGAAGCCAGTGCGAGAGCAGGCCGGAGCCAAGGAGAGGACAGGCCAGAGCCAGAGCGAGAGCTAGCAAAAGCCAGGGCGAGAGCTGGCCGGAGCCAAGGCAAGGGCAGGCCAGAGCGAGAGCAGGCCGGCGCCAGGGCGAGAGGAGGCCGGAGCCAATGCGGAGCAGGCCAGAGCCAGAGCGAAGGCAGGCCGGAGCAAGGGCAAGGGTAGGCCAGAGCCAGAGCGAGAGCAGGCCGGAGCCAGGGCGAGGGCAGGCTGGAGCCAGAGAGAGAGCAGTCCGGAGCCATGGCGAGGGCAGGCCGGACACAGAACGAGGGCAGGCCGGATCCAGGGCGAGAGCAGGCCGGAGCCCGTGCGATGGCAGGCCGGAACCATAGCGAGGGCAGGCCGGAGCCAAGGCGAGATCAGGCCGGAGCCAAGGAGAGGTCAGGCCAGAGCCACAGAGAGAGCAAGCCAGAGCCAGGGCGAGAGCAGGCCGGAGCCAAGGCAAGAGCAGGCCAGAGCGAGAGCAGGCCAGAGCCCGGGCGAGCACAGGCCGTAGCCAAGGCAAGGGCAGGTTGGAGCCAGAGCGAGGGCAGGACGGAGCCAAGGCGAGGGCAGGCAGGAGCCAGAGCGAGGGCAGCCCGGAGCCAGAACGAGAGCAAACCGGAGCCAAGTCGAGAGCAGGCAAGATCCAGCACAAGAACAGGCAGGAGTCAAGGTGAGGGCAGGCCGGAGCCTGAGAGATAGCAGGCCGGAGCCAGGACAAGAGCAGGCCGGAGCCAAGGCGAGAGAAGGCCAGAACCAGTGCGAGAGCAGGCCAGAGACAGAGCGAGAGCAGGCTGGAGCCAGGACGAGGGCAGGTCGGAGTCAGTGCAAGAGCAGGCTGGAGCCAAGTAGAGGACAGGCCAGAGCCAGAGCGAGAGAAGGCCGGAGCCAGGGCAAGGGCAGGCCAGATCTAGAGCGAGGGCAGGCCAGAGCCAAGGCGAGGGCAGGCCGTGGCCAGAACGAGAGCAGGCCGGAGCCAGAGCGAGAGCAGGCCGGAGCCAAGGCGAGAGAAGGCCGTATCAAGGGCGAGAACAGGCTGGAGCGAAGGCGAGGGCAGGCCGGAGCCAGGGTGAGGGCAGGCCGGTGCCAGGGCGATGGCAGGCCGGAGCCATAGCGAGGGCAGACCGGAGCGAAGGTGAGAGCAGGCCGGAGCCAAGGCGAGGGCAAGCCGGAACCAAAGCGAAAGCAGGCCGGAGCCAAGGCGAGGGCAGGCCAGAGAGAGAGCAATCTGGAGTCAGGGCGAGAGCAGGCCGGAGACAAGGCAAGGGCAGACCACAGCGCGAGCAGGCTGGATCCAGGGCGAGAGCAGGCCGGAGCCAAGGCGAGGACAGGCCAGAGCGAGGGCAGGCCGCAGCCAGTGCGAGGGCAGGCCAGAGCGAGAGCAGGCCGGAGCCAAGATGAGAGCTGGCCGGATCCAGGGCGAGAACAGGCAGGAGCCAAGGTGAGGGCAGGCCGGAGCCAGAGTAATAGCAGGCCGGAGCCAGGGCGAGAACAGGCCAGAGCCAAGGAGAGAGCAGGCCGAAGCCAGTGCGAGAGCAGGCCAGAGACAGAGCAAGAGCAGGCCGGAGCCAGGACGAGGGCAGTCCGAAGCCAGTGCGAGAGCAGGCCGGAGCCAGAGCGAGAGCAAGCAAGAGCCAGGGAGAGAGCAGGCTGGAGCCAAGGCAAGGGCAGGCCAGAGCCAGAGCGAGGGCAGGCCGGAGCAAGGGCGAGGGTAGGCCATAGCAAGAGCGAGAGCAGGCCGGAGCCAGGGCGAGGGCAGGCTGGAGCCAGATCGAGAGCAGACCGGAGCCATGGCGAGGGCAGGCCCGACCCAGAACGAGGGCAGGCCGGATCCAGAGCGAGAGCAGGCTGGAGCCAAGGCGAGGACAGGCCAGAGCGAGAGCAGGCATGAGCCAAGGCAAGGGCAGGCCTGAGCCAAGGCGAGAGCCGGTCGGATACAGGGCGAGAACAGGCAGGAGCTATGGCGAGGGCAGGCAGGAGCCAGAGAGAGAGCAGGCCGGAGCCAGGGCGAGAGCAGGCCGGAGCCAAGGTGAGAGCAGGCTGGAGCCAGTGCGAGAGCAGGCCAGAGCCGGAGCGAGAGCATGCCGGAGCAAGGACGAGGGCAGGCATGAGCCAGTGCGAGAGCAGGCCGGAGCCAAGGAGAGGACAGGCCAGAGCCAGAGCGAGAGCAGGCCGGAGCCAGGGAGAAGGCAGGCCAGAGCCAAGGCGAGGGCAGAACAGAGCCAGAGTCAGAGCATGCCGGAGCCAAGGCGAGGGCAGGCCGAAGCCAGAGCGAGGACAGGCCATAGCCAGAGCGAAAGCTGGCCGGAGCCAGGGCAGGCCGGAGCCAAGGCGAGGGCAGGCCGGAGCCAAAGCCAGTGCAGGCCGGAGCAATGGCGAGGTTAGGTCAGAGCGAGAGCAGGCCAGAGGCAGAGCAGGCCGGCGCCAGGCCAAGGGCAGGCCGGAGCCAGAGCGAGAGTAGGCCAGAGCCAAGACAAGGGCAGGCCAGAGCCAGAGCGAGGGAAGGCCGCAGCCAAGGTAAGGGCAGGCCGGAACCAAGGCAAAAGCAAGCCGGAGCCAGGGCGAGAGCAGGCCGGAGCATAGACGAGAGCAGGCCGGAGCCAAGGCAAGGTCAGGCCTGAGCCAGAGCGAGAGCAGGTCAGATCCAGGGCGAGATCAGGCCGGAACCAAGGCGTCGGCAGGCCAGAGCCAGAGAGAGCGAGGGCAGGCTGGAGCCAGGTCGATGGCAGGCCAGAGCCAGAGCGAGAGCAGGCCGGAGCCAGGGCGAGGGCAGGGTGGAGCCAGAGCGAGAGGAGGCCGGAGTCAGAGCGAGAGGAGGCCGGAGCCAATGCGAGGGCAGGCCGGAGGCAGAGCAAGGGCAGGCCGGAGCCAGAGCAAGGGCAGGCCGGAGCCAAGGCGAGTGCTGGTCAGAGCGAGAGCAAGCATGAGCCAAGGCAAGGGCAGGCCGGAACCAGGGCGAGAGCAGGCCGGAGCCATGGCGAGAGAAGGCCGGAGGCAAGGCGAGAGCAGGCTGAAGCCAAGGCGAGAGCAGGCCAGAGCCAGAGAGATAGCAGGCCTTAGCCAGGGCGAGATCAGGCCGGAGACAAGGCGAGGGCATGCCGGAACCAGTGCGAGATCAGGCCAGAGCCAGAGCGAGAGCAGGCCGGAGCTAATACGAGGGCAGTCCGGAGCCAGTGCAAGAGCAGGCCGGAGCCACGGCGAGAGCAGGCCAGATCCAGGGCGAGAACAGACAGGAGCCAAGGCGAGGGCAGGCCGGAGTCAGAGAGATAGCAGGATGGAGCCAGGGCGTGAGCAGGCCGGAGCCAAGGCGAGAGCAGGCCGGAACCAGTGCGAGAGCAGGCCAGAGCAAGAGCGAGAGCAGTCCGGAGCCAGGACGAGGGCAGGCCGGAGCCAGAGCGAGAGTAGGCCAGAGCCAAGGCAAGGGCAGGCCAGAGCCAGAGCGAGAGAAGGCCGGAGCAAAGGCAAGGGCAGGCCGGAACCAGAGTCAGAGCGAGGGAGGGCAGGCGAGAGCCAGGGCGAGGGCAGGCTGGAGCCAGAGCGAGAGCAGGCCGGAGCCAGAGCGAGAGCAGGCCACATCCAGAGCGAGAGGAGGCCGGAGCCAAGGAGAGGACATGCCAGAGCCAGAGCTAGAGCATGCCGGAGCCAGGGCGAGGGCAGGCCAGTGCCAGAGCTAGGGCAGGCCGGAACCAGGGCTAGGGCAGGCCGGAGCCAGAGCGAGAGCAGGCCGGAGCCAAGGCGAGAGCAGGCCGGAACAAAGGCGAGAGCAGGCAGGATCCAGGGCGAGAACAGGCCGGAGCCAAGGCGAGGGCAGGCCGGAACCAGTGCGCGAGCAGGCCAGAGCCAGAGAGAGAGCAGGCCGGAGCCAGGATGAGTGCAGGCCGGAGCCAGGTCGAGAGCAAGCCAGAGCCAAGGCGAGTACAGGCCAGAGCCAGACCGAGAGCAGGCCGGAGCCAGGGCGAGGGCAAGCCAGAGCCAGAGTCGCAGCAGGCTGGAGCCAAGGCTAGGGCAGGCCAGAGCCAGAGCGAGGGCATGCCAGAGCCAGAGCGAGGGCAGGCTAGAGCCAGAGCAGGCCGGAGCAATTGCGAGGTCAGGCCAGAGGCAGAGCAGGCCGGAGCCAGGGCGAGGGCAGGCTGGAGCTAGAGCTAGAGGAGGCCAGAGCCAAGGCAAGGGCAGGCCGGAGCCAGAGAGAGAGCAGGTCGGAGCCAAGGCAAGTGCTGGCCAGAGCGAGAGCAAGCATGAGCCAAGGCAAGGGCACTCCGGAACCAGGGCGAGAGCAGGCCGGAGCCATGGCGAAAGAAGGCCGGAGCCAAGGCGAGAGCAGGCCGGAGCCAAGGCGAGAGCAGGCCAGAGCCAGAGAGATAGCAGGCCTTAGCCAGGGCGAGAGCAGGCTGGAGCCAAGGCGAGGGCAGGTCGGAACCAGTGCGAGAGCAGGCCAGAGCCAGAGAGAGAATAGGCCGGAGCCACTACGAGGGCAGTCCGGAGCCAGTGCAAGAGCAGGCCGGATTCAGGGCGAGAACAGGCAGGATCCAAGGCGAGGGCAGGCCAGAGCCAGAGCGAGAGCAGGCCGCAGCCAGGACGAAGGCAGGCCGGAGCCAGGGCGAGAGCAGGCTAGAGCTAGAGCGAGAGAAGGCCGGAACCAAGGCGAGGGCAGGCCAGAGCCAAAGCGAGAGTAGGCCAGAGCCAAGGCAAGCGCAGGCCAGAGCCAGAACGAGAGAAGGCTGGAGCCAAGGCGAGGGCAGGCCAAAGCCAGAGCGAGAGCAGGCCGGAGCCAAGGCGAGTGCAGGCCAGAGCCAAAGCGAGAGTAGGCCAGAGCCAAGGCAAGGGCAGGCCAGAGCCAAAGCGAGAGTAGGCCAGAGCCAAGGCGAGGGCAGGCCAGAGCCAGAGCGAGAGAAGGCCGGAGCCAAGGCGAGGGCAGGCCAGAGCCAGATCGAGAGCAGTCCGGAGCCAAGGCGAGAGCAGGCCAGAGCCAGAGAGATAGCAGGCCTTAGCCAGGGCGAGAGCAGGCCGGAGCCAAGGCGAGGGCAGGTTGGAACCCGTGCGAGAGCAGGCCAGAGCCAGAGCGAGAACAGGCCGGAGCTAGTACTAGGGCAGTCCGGAGCCAGTGCAAGAGCAGGCCGGAGCCAAGGCGAGAGCAGGCCGGATTCAGGGCGAGAACAGGCAGGATCCAAGGCGAGGGTAGGCCGGAGTCAGAGAGATAGCAGGACGGAGCCAGGGCGAGAGCAGGCCGGAGCCAAGGCGAGAGTAGGCCGGATCCAGTGCGAGAGCAGGCCAGAGCCAGAGCGAGAGCAGGCCAGAGCCAGGACAAGGGCAGGCCGGAGCCAGAGCGAGAGTAGGTCAGAGCCAAGGCAAGGGCAAGCCAGAGCCAGAGCGAGAGAAGACCGGAGCAAAGGCAAGGGCAGGCCGGAACCATGGCGAGATCAGGCCGGAGTCAGAGCGAGGGAGGGCGGACGAGAACCAGGGCGAGGGCAGGCTGGAGCCAGAGCGAGAGCAGGCCGGAGCCAAGGCGAGAGCAGGCCGGAACAAAGGCGAGAGCAGGCAGGATCCAGGGCGAGAACAGGCCGGAGCCAAGGCGAGGGCAGGCCGGAACCAGTGCGAGAGCAGGCCAGAGCCAGAGAGAGAGCAGGCCGGAGCCAGGACGAGGGCAGGCCGGAGCCAGGTCGAGAGCAAGCCAGAGCCAAGACGAGTACAGACCACAGCCAGACCGAGAGCAGGCCGGAGCCAGGGCGAAGGCAAGCCAGAGCCAGAGTCGCAGCAGGCTGGAGCCAAGGCTAGGGGAGGCCAGAGCCAGAGCGAGGGCAGGCTAGAGCCAGAGCGCGGGCCGGCCAGAGCCAAGGCGAGGGCAGGCCGGAGCCAGAGCAGGCCGGAGCAATTGCGAGGTCAGGCCAGAGGCAGAGCAGGCCGGAACCTGGGCGAGGGCAGGCTGGAGCCAGAGCTAGAGGAGGCCGGAGCCAAGGCAAGGGCAGGCCGGAGCCAGAATGAGAGCAGGCAGGAGCCAAGGCAAGTGCTGGCCAGAGCGAGAGCAAGCATGAGCCAAGGCAAGGGCAGGCCTGAACCAGGGCGAGAGCAGGCCGGAGCCATGGCGAGAGCAGGCCGGAGCAAAGGCTAGAGCAGGCCAGAGCCAGAGAGATAGCAGGCCTTAGCCAGGGCGAGAGCAGGCTGGAGCCAAGGCGAGGGCAGGTCGGAACCAGTGCGAGAGCAGGCCAGAGCCAGAGAGAGAATAGGCCGGAGCCAGTACGAGGGCAGTCCGGAGCCAGTGCAAGAGCAGGCCGGAGCCAAGGCGAGAGCAGGCCAAAGCGAGAGCGAGAGCAGGCCAGAGCCAGGGCAAGGGCAGGCCGCAGCCAGAGCGAGAGCAGGCCGGAGCCAGGGCGAGGGCAGCCCAGAGCCTGAGCGAGAGCAGGCCGGAGCCATGGTGAGGGCAGGACGGGGCCAGAGCGAGAGCAGGCCGGAGCCAAAGCGAGGGCAGGCCAGAGCCAGAAAGAGAGCAGGCCAGAACCAGGGCGAGGGCAGGACGGAGCCAGAGCGAGAGCAGGTCAGAGCAAAGGCGTGAGTAGGCCAGAGCCAAGGCAAGGGCTGGCCAGAGCCAAAGCGAGAGTAGGCCAGAGCCAAGGCGAGGGCAGGCCAGAGCCAGAGCGAGAGAAGTCCGGAGCCAAGGCGAGGGCAGGCCAGAGCCAGAGCGAGAGCAGACCGGAGCCAAAGCGAGGGCAGGCCAGAGCCAGAGCAGGCCGGAGGAAAGGCAAGGGCAGCCCAGAGCCAAAGCGAGAGCAGGCCAGAGCGAGAGCAAGCCAGAGCTAAAGCGAGAGTAGGCCAGAGCCAGGGCAAGGGCAGGCCGGAGCCAGGGAGAGAGCAGGCCGGAGCCAGGGCGAGGGCAGCCCAGAGCCTGAGCGAGAGCAGGCCGAAGCCAAGGCGAGGGCAGGCCGGAGCCAGAGCAAGGGCAGGCCGGAAACAGGCCGAAGCCAAGGCGAGGCCAGGCCAGAGCTAGATCGAGAGCAGGCCGGAGCCAGGGCGAGAGCAGGCCAGAGCCAGAACAAGGGCAGGCCAGAAACAGGCCGGAGCCAAGGCAAGGCCAGGCCAGAGCCAGGCGAGGGCAGGCCAGAGCCAAAGCGAGAGTAGGCCAGAGCCAGAGCGAGAGAAGGCCGGAGCTAGGGCAGGCCAGAGCCAGAGCGAGAGCCGGACGGAGCATAGGCAAGGGCAGGCCAGAGCCAAAGCGAGAGCAGGCCAAAGCGAGAGCGAGAGCATGCCAGAGCCAGGGCAAGGGCAGGCCGCAGCCAGAGCGAGAGCAGGCCGGAGCCATGGCGAGGGCAGAACGGGGCCAGAGCGAGAGCAGGCCGGAGCCAAAGCGAGGGCAGGCCAGAGCCAGAACGAGAGCAGGCCAGGACCAGGGCGAGGGCAGGACGGAGCCAGAGCGAGAGCAGGCCAGAGCAAAGGCGTGAGTAGGCCAGAGCCAAGGCAAGGGCTGGCCAGAGCCAAAGCGAGAGTAGGCCAGAGCCAAGGCGAGGGCAGGCCAGAGCCAGAGCGAGAGAAGTCCGGAGCCAAGGCGAGGGCAGGCCAGAGCCAGAGCGAGAGCAGACCGGAGCCAAGGCGAGGGCAGGCCAGAGCCAGAGCAGGCCGGAGGAAAGGCAAGGGCAGCCCAGAGCCAAAGCGAGAGCAGGCCAGAGCGAGAGCAAGCCAGAGCTAAACCGAGAGTAGGCCAGAGCCAGGGCAAGGGCAGGCCGGAGCCAGGGAGAGAGCAGGCCGGAGCCAGGGCGAGGGCAGCCCAGAGCCTGAGCGAGAGCAGGCTGGAGCCATGGCGAGGGCAGGACGGGGCCAGAGCGAGAGCAGGCCGGAGCCAAAGCGAGGGCAGGCCAGAGACAGAACGAGAGCAGGCCAGAACCAGGGCGTGGGCAGGACGGAGCCAGAGCGAGAGCAGGCCAGAGCAAAGGCGTGAGTAGGCCAGAGCCAAGGGAAGGGCTGGCCAGAGCCAAAGCGAGAGTAGGCCAGAGCCAAGGCGAGGGCAGGCCAGAGCCAGAGCGAGAGAAGTCCGGAGCCAAGGCGAGGGCAGGCCAGAGCCAGAGCGAGAGCAGACCGGAGCCAAGGCGAGGGCAGGCCAGAGCCAGAGCAGGTCGGAGGAAAGGCAAGGGCAGCCCAGAGCCAAAGCGAGAGCAGGCCAGAGCGAGAGCAAGCCAGAGCTAAAGCGAGAGTAGGCCAGAGCCAGGGCAAGGGCAGGCCGGAGCCAGGGAGAGAGCAGGCCGGAGCCAGGGCGAGGGCAGCCCAAAGCCTGAGCGAGAGCAGGCCGAAGCCAAGGCGAGGGCAGGCCGGAGCCAGAGCAAGGGCAGGCCGGAAACAGGCCGAAGCCAAGGCGAGGCCAGGCCAGAGCTAGATCGAGAGCAGGCCGGAGCCAGGGCGAGAGCAGGCCAGAGCCAGAACAAGGGCAGGCCAGAAACAGGCCGGAGCCAAGGCAAGGCCAGGCCAGAGCCAGGCGAGGGCAGGCCAGAGCCAAAGCGAGAGTAGGCCAGAGCCAGAGCGAGAGAAGGCCGGAGCTAGGGCAGGCCAGAGCCAGAGCGAGAGCCGGACGGAGCATAGGCAAGGGCAGGCCAGAGCCAAAGCGAGAGCAGGCCAAAGCGAGAGCGAGAGCATGCCAGAGCCAGGGCAAGGGCAGGCCGCAGCCAGAGCGAGAGCAGGCCGGAGCCATGGCGAGGGCAGAACGGGGCCAGAGCGAGAGCAGGCCGGAGCCAAAGCGAGGGCAGGCCAGAGCCAGAACGAGAGCAGGCCAGGACCAGGGCGAGGGCAGGACGGAGCCAGAGCGAGAGCAGGCCAGAGCAAAGGCGTGAGTAGGCCAGAGCCAAGGCAAGGGCTGGCCAGAGCCAAAGCGAGAGTAGGCCAGAGCCAAGGCGAGGGCAGGCCAGAGCCAGAGCGAGAGAAGTCCGGAGCCAAGGCGAGTGCAGGCCAGAGCCAGAGCGAGAGCAGACCGGAGCCAAGGCGAGGGCAGGCCAGAGCCAGAGCAGGCCGGAGGAAAGGCAAGGGCAGCCCAGAGCCAAAGCGAGAGCAGGCCAGAGCGAGAGCAAGCCAGAGCTAAAGCGAGAGTAGGCCAGAGCCAGGGCAAGGGCAGGCCGGAGCCAGGGAGAGAGCAGGCCGGAGCCAGGGCGAGGGCAGCCCAGAGCCTGAGCGAGAGCAGGCTGGAGCCATGGCGAGGGCAGGACGGGGCCAGAGCGAGAGCAGGCCGGAGCCAAAGCGAGGGCAGGCCAGAGACAGAACGAGAGCAGGCCAGAACCAGGGCGTGGGCAGGACGGAGCCAGAGCGAGAGCAGGCCAGAGCAAAGGCGTGAGTAGGCCAGAGCCAAGGGAAGGGCTGGCCAGAGCCAAAGCGAGAGTAGGCCAGAGCCAAGGGGAGGGCAGGCCAGAGCCAGAGCGAGAGAAGTCCGGAGCCAAGGCGAGGGCAGGCCAGAGCCAGAGCGAGAGCAGACCGGAGCCAAGGCGAGGGCAGGCCAGAGCCAGAGCAGGTCGGAGGAAAGGCAAGGGCAGCCCAGAGCCAAAGCGAGAGCAGGCCAGAGCGAGAGCAAGCCAGAGCTAAAGCGAGAGTAGGCCAGAGCCAGGGCAAGGGCAGGCCGGAGCCAGGGAGAGAGCAGGCCGGAGCCAGGGCGAGGGCAGCCCAGAGCCTGAGCGAGAGCAGGCCGAAGCCAAGGCGAGGGCAGGCCGGAGCCAGAGCAAGGGCAGGCCGGAAACAGGCCGGAGCCAAGGCGAGGCCAGGCCAGAGCTAGATCGAGAGCAGGCCGGAGCCAGGGCGAGAGCAGGCCAGAGCCAGAACAAGGGCAGGCCGGAAACAGGCCGGAGCCAAGGCAAGGCCAGGCCAGAGCCAGGCGAGGGCAGGCCACAGCCAAAGCGAGAGTAGGCCAGAGCGAGAGAAGGCCGGAGCTAGGGCAGGCCAGAGCCAGAGCGAGAGCCGGACGGAGCATAGGCAAGGGCAGGCCAGAGCCAAAGCGAGAGCAGGCCAAAGCGAGAGCGAGAGCAGGCCAGAGCCAGGGCAAGGGCAGGCCGCAGCCAGAGCGAGAGCAGGCCGGAGCCATGGCGAGGGCAGGACGGGGCCAGAGCGAGAGGAGGCCGGAGCCAAAGCGAGGGCAGGCCAGAGCCAGAACGAGAGCAGGCCAGAACCAGGGCGAGGGCAGGACGGAGCCAGAGCGAGAGCAGGCCAGAGCAAAGGCGTCAGTAGGTCAGAGCCAAGGCAAGGGCTGGCCAGAGCCAAAGCGAGAGTAGGCCAGAGCCAAGGCGAGGGCAGGCCAGAGCCAGAGCGAGAGAAGTCCGGAGCCAAGGCGAGGGCAGGCCAGAGCCAGAGCGAGAGCAGACCGGAGCCAAGGCGAGGGCAGGCCAGAGCCAGAGCAGGCCGGAGGAAAGGCAAGGGCAGCCCAGAGCCAAAGCGAGAGCAGGCCAGAGCGAGAGCAAGCCAGAGCTAAAGCGAGAGTAGGCCAGAGCCAGGGCAAGGGCAGGCCGGAGCCAGGGCGAGGGCAGCCCAGAGCCTGAGCGAGAGCAGGCTGGAGCCAAGGCGAGGGCAGGACCGAGCCAGAGCGAGAGCAGGCTGGAGCCAAAGCGAGGGCAGGCCAGAGCATGAGCAGGCCGGAGCCAGGAAGAGGGCAGGCCTGAGCCAGGGCGAGAGCAGGACAGAGCCAGAGCGAGAGCAGGCTGGAGCCAGGGCGAGGGCAGGCCAGAGCCATAGCGAGAGAAGGCCGGAGCCAGGGCGACGGCAGCCCAGAGCCTGAGCGAGAGCAGGCCGGAGTCAGGGCGAGGGCAGGAGGGAGCCAGAGCGAGAGCAGGCCGGAGCCAAGGCGAGGGCAGGCCAGAGCCAGAGCGAGAGCAGGCCGGAGCCAGGACGTAGGCAGGCCGGAGCCAGGGCGAGAGCAGGCAAGAGCCAGAGCGAGAGAAGGCCGGAGCCAACGCGAGGGCAGGCCACAGCCAAAGCGAGAGTAGGCCAGAGCCAAGGCAAGGGCAGGCCAGAGCCAGAACGAGAGAAGGCCGGAGCCAAGGTGAGGGCAGGCCAAAGCCAGAGCGAGAGCAGGGCGGAGCCAAGGCGAGTGCAGGCCAGAGCCAAAGCGAGAGTAGGCCAGAGCCAAGGCAAGGGCAGGCCAGAGCCAAAGAGAGAGTAGGCCGGAGCCAAGGCGAGGGCAGGCCAGAGCCAGGGCAAGAGCAGGCAAGAGCCAGAGCGAGAGAAGGCCGGAGCCAAGGCGAGGGCAAGCCACAGCCAAAGCGAGAGTAGGCCAGAGCCAAGGCGAGGGCAGGCCAGAGCCAGAACGAGAGAAGGCCGGAGCCAAGGTGAGGGCAGGCCAAAGCCAGAGCGAGAGCAGGCCGGAGCCAAGGCGAGTGCAGGCAAGAGCCAAAGCGAGAGTAGGCCAGAGCCAAGGCAAGGGCAGGCCAGAGCCAAAGCGAGAGTAGGCCAGAGCCAAGGCGAGGGCAGGCCAGAGCCAAAGCGAGAGAAGGCCGGATCCAAGACGGGGCAGACCATAGCCAGAGCGAGAGCAGGCCGGAGGAAAGGCAAGGGCAGCCCAGAGCCAAAGCGAGAGCAGGCCAGAGCGAGAGCAAGCCAGAGCTAAAGCGAGAGTAGGCCAGAGCCAGGGCAAGGGCAGGCCGGAGCCAGGGAGAGAGCAGGCCGGAGCCAGGGCGAGGGCAGCCCAGAGCCTGAGCGAGAGCAGGCTGGAGCCATGGCGAGGGCAGGACGGGGCCAGAGCGAGAGCAGGCCGGAGCCAAAGCGAGGGCAGGACAGAGACAGAACGAGAGCAGGCCAGAACCAGGGCGAGGGCAGGACGGAGCCAGAGCGAGAGCAGGCCAGAGCAAAGGCGTGAGTAGGCCAGAGCCAAGGGAAGGGCTGGCCAGAGCCAAAGCGAGAGTAGGCCAGAGCTAAGGCGAGGGCAGGCCAGAGCCAGAGCGAGAGAAGTCCGGAGCCAAGGCGATGGCAGGCCAGAGCCAGAGCAGGCCGGAGGAAAGGCAAGTGCAGCCCAGAGCCAAAGCGAGAGCAGGCCAGAGCGAGAGCAAGCCAGAGCTAAAGCGAGAGTAGGCCAGAGCCAGGGCAAGGGCAGGCCGGAGCCAGGGAGAGAGCAGGCCGGAGCCAGGGCGAGGGCAGCCCAGAGCCTGAGCGAGAGCAGGCCGAAGCCAAGGCGAGGGCAGGCCGGAGCCAGAGCAAGGGCAGGCCGGAAACAGGCCGGAGCCAAGGCGAGGCCAGGCCAGAGCTAGATCGAGAGCAGGCCGTAGCCAGGGCGAGAGCAGGCCAGAGCCAGAACAAGGGCAGGCCGGAAACAGGCCAGAGCCAAGGCAAGGCCAGGCCAGAGCCAGGCGAGGGCAGGCCAGAGCCAAAGCGAGAGTAGGCCAGAGCCAGAGCGAGAGAAGGCCGGAGCTAGGGCAGGCCAGAGCCAGAGCGAGAGCAGGCCAAAGCGAGAGCGAGAGCAGGCCAGAGCCAGGGCAAGGGCAGGCCGCAGCCAGAGCGAGAGCAGGCCGGAGCCATGGCGAGGGCAGGACGGGGCCAGAGCGAGAGCAGGCCGGAGCCAAAGCGAGGGCAGGCCAGAGCCAGAACGAGAGCAGGCCAGAACCAGGGCGAGGGCAGGACGGAGCCAGAGCGAGAGCAGGCCAGAGCAAAGGCGTGAGTAGGCCAGAGCCAAGGCAAGGGCTGGCCAGAGCCAAAGCGAGAGTAGGCCAGAGCCAAGGCGAGGGCAGGCCAGAGCCAGAGCGAGAGAAGTCCGGAGCCAAGGCGAGGGCAGGCCAGAGCCAGAGCGAGAGCAGACCGGAGCCAAGGCGAGGGCAGGCCAGAGCCAGAGCAGGCCGGACGAAAGGCAAGGGCAGCCCAGAGCCAAAGCGAGAGCAGGCCAGAGCGAGAGCAAGCCAGAGCTAAAGCGAGAGTAGGCCAGAACCAGGGCAAGGGCAGGCCGGAGCCAGGGAGAGAGCAGGCCGGAGCCAGGGCGAGGGCAGCCCAGAGCCTGAGCGAGAGCAGGCTGGAGCCAAGGCGAGGGCAGGACCGAGCCAGAGCGAGAGCAGGCTGGAGCCAAAGCGAGGGCAGGCCAGAGCATGAGCAGGCCGGAGCCAGGAAGAGGGCAGGCCTGAGCCAGGGCGAGAGCAGGCCAGAGCCAGAGCGAGAGCAGGCTGGAGCCAGGGCGAGGGCAGGCCAGAGCCATAGCGAGAGAAGGCCGGAGCCAGGGCGACGGCAGCCCAGAGCCTGAGCGAGAGCAGGCCGGAGCCAGGGCGAGGGCAGGAGGGAGCCAGAGCGAGAGCAGGCCGGAGCCAAGGCGAGGGCAGGCCAGAGCGAGAGCAGGCCTTAGCCAGGACGTAGGCAGGCCGGAGCCAGGGCGAGAGCAGGCAAGAGCCAGAGCGAGAGAAGGCCGGAGTCAACGCGAGGGCAGGCCACAGCCAAAGCGAGAGTAGGCCAGAGCCAAGGCAAGGGCAGGCCAGAGCCAGAACGAGAGAAGGCCGGAGCCAAGGTGAGGGCAGGCCAAAGCCAGAGCGAGAGCAGGCCGGAGCCAAGGCGAGTGCAGGCCAGAGCCAAAGCGAGAGTAGGCCAGAGCCAAGGCAAGGGCAGGCCAGAGCCAAAGAGAGAGTAGGCCGGAGCCAAGGCGAGGGCAGGCCAGAGCCAGGGCGAGAGCAGGCAAGAGCCAGAGCGAGAGAAGGCTGGAGCCAATGCAAGGGCAAGCCACAGCCAAAGCGAGAGTAGGCCAGAGCCAAGGCGAGGGCAGGCCAGAGCCAGAACGAGAGAAGGCCGGAGCCAAGGTGAGGGCAGGCCAAAGCCAGAGCGAGAGCAGGCCGGAGCCAAGGCGAGTGCAGGCAAGAGCCAAAGCGAGAGTAGGCCAGAGCCAAGGCAAGGGCAGGCCAGAGCCAAAGCGAGAGTAGGCCAGAGCCAAGGCGAGGGCAGGCCAGAGCCAAAGCGAGAGATGGCCGGATCCAAGACGGGGCAGGCCAGAGCCAGAGCGAGAGCAGGCCGGAACCAAGGCGAGGGCAGGCCAGTGCCAGAGCGAGAGCAGGCCGGAGCAAAGGCAAGGGCAGGCCAGAGCCAAAGCGAGAGCAGGCCAGAGCAAGAGCAGGCCAGAGCCAGGGCAAGGGCAGGCCGGTGCCAGAGAGAGAGCAGGCCGGAGCCAGGGCGAGGTCAGCCCAGAGCCTGAGCGAGAGCAGGCCGGAGCCAGGGGGAGGGCAGGACCGATCCCGAGCGAGAGCAGGCCGGAGCCAAAGCGAGGGCAGGCCAGAGCAAGAGCAGGCCGGAGCCAGGACGAGGGAATGCGGAGCCAGGGCGAGAGCAGTCCAGAGCCAGAGCAAGAGCAGGCTGGAGCCAGGGCGAGGGCAGGCCAGAGCCATAGCGAGAGAAGGCCGGAGCCAGGGCGATGGCAGCCTAGAGCCTGAGCGAGAGCAGGCCGGAGCCAAGGCGATGGCAGGACGGAGCCAGAGCAAGAGCAGGCCGGAGCCAAGGCGAGGGCAGGCCAGAGCCAGAGCGAGAGCAGGCTGGAGCCAGGACGAGGCAGGCCGGAGCTAAGGCGAGAGCAGGCAAGAGCCAGAGCGAGAGAAGGCCGGAACCAAGGCGAAGGCAGGCCTGAGCCAAAGTGAGAGTAGGCCAGAGCCAAGACAAGGGCAGGCCAGAGCCAGGACTAGAGAAGGCCGGAGCCAAGGCGAGGGCAGGCCAGAGACAGAACGACAGCAGGCCGGAGCCGGGGCTATAGCAAACCAGAGCCAAGGCGAGGGCAGGCCAGAGCCAGGGCGATAGCAGGCCGGAGCCAAGGCGAGGGCAGGCCGGAGCCAGAGCGAGGGCAGTCCAGAGCCAGGGCTAGGGCAGACCAGAGCCAGAGCGAGAGCCGGCCGGAGCCAGGATGAGGGCACGCCGGAGCCTGGGCGAGAGCAGGCTGGAGCCAAGGGGAGGACAGGCCAGAGCAAGAGCGAGAGCAGGCCAGATCCAGGGCGAGGGCAGGCCAGAGCCAGAGTCATAGCAGGCTGAGCAAAGGCGAGGGCAGGCCAGAGCCAGGGCTATGGCAGGCCAGACCCAGAGAGAGAGCAAGCCGGAGGCAAGGCGAGGGCAGGCCAGAGCCAGAGCGAGAGCAGGCCAGAGCCAAGTCGAGGGCAGACCAGAGCCAGAGCGAGAGCAGGCCGGAGCAAAGGCAAGAGCAGGCCAGAGCGAGAGCATGCCAGAGCGAGAGCAGGCTGGAGCCAGGGCAAGGGCAGGCCAGAGCCAGAGCGAGAGTAGGCCAGAGCCAAGGCAAGGGCAAGCCAGAGCGAGAGAAGGCTGGAGCCAAGGCAAGGGCAGCCCGGAACCAGGGCGAGAGCAGGCCGGAGCCAGAGCTATAGCAGGCCAGAGCCAGAGCGAGAGTAGGCCACAGACAGAGCGAGAGCAGGCCAGAGCCTCAGCGAGGGCATGCCAGAGCCAAGACGAGGGCTGGCCAGAGCCAGAGCTAGTGCAGGCCAGAGCCAGGGCGAGAGCAGGCCGGAGCCTGTACCAGGGCAGGCCGGACCATAGCAAGAGGAGGCCGGAGCCAGGGCGAGGGCAGGCCATAGCCAGAGAGAGAGCAAGCCGGAGCCAGGGCGAGGACAGGCCAGAGCAAGAGAGAGAGCAAGCCGGAGGGAGAGCAGGCCGGAGCCAGGGCGAGGGCAGGACAGAGCCAGAGCGAGATAAGGCCAGAGCCAGGGCAAGGGCAGGCCAGCGCGCGATCAAAACGGAGCAAAGGCGAGAGCAGGCCAGAGCTAGAGCGAGAGCAGGCCGGAGCCAAGGCGAGGGCAGGTCAGAGCCAGAGCGAGAGCAGGCCGGAGGCAGGGCGAGGACAGGCCAGGGCCAGAGCGAGAGTAGGCTGGAGCCAGGGCAAGGGTAGTCCGGAGCCAGGACGAGGGCAGGACAGAGCCAGGGCGAGAGGAGGCCAGTGCCAGAGCGAGAGCGAGAGCAGGTCAGAGCCAGGATTAGTGCAGGCCAAAGTCAGAGCAAGAGCAGGCCGTAGCCAAGACGAGGGCAGGCCAAAGCCAGAGTGAGAGCAGGCCAGAGCGAGAGTCGGCCGCAGCCAAGGCAAGGGCAGGCCAGAGCGAGAGAAAGCCGGAGCCAATGCAATGGCACCCTGGAACCAGGGCGAGAGCAGGCCGGAGCCAGGGCGAGGCCAGAGCCAGAGCGAGAGCAAGCCAGAGCCAGAGCGATGGCAGGCCAGAGCCAGAGAGAGCAGGCCAGAGCAAGAGCGACAGCAGGCCGGAGCCAGGGCGAGGGCAGGCCATAGCCAGAGAGAGAGCAGGCCGGAGCCATGGTGAGGGCAGGCCAGAGCCAGAGAAACAGCAGGCCGGAGCCAGGGCGAGGGCAGGCCGGAACCAGGGCCAGAGCAGGCTGGAGCCAAGGGGAGGACAGGCCAGAGCAAGAGCGAGAGCAGGCCGGAGCCAGGGCGAGGGCAGGCCAGAGCCAGAGTCATAGCAGGCGGAGGCAAGGCGAGGGCAGGGCAGAGCCAGAGCGAGAGCAGGCCAGAGCCAAGTCGAGGGCAGGCCAGAGCCAGAGCGAGAGCAGGCCAGAGCAAAGGCAAGAGCAGGCCAGAGCCAGAGCGAGAGCATGCCAGAGCGAGAGCAGGCTGGAGCCAGGGCAAGGGCAGGCCGGAGCCAGAGCGAGAGTAGGCCAGAGCCAAGGCAAGGGCAAGCCAGAGCGAGAGAAGGCTGGAGCCAAGGCAAGGGCAGCCCGGAACCAGGGCGAGAGCAGGCCGGAGCCAGAGCTATAGCAGGCCAGAGCCAGAGCGAGAGTAGGCCACAGACAGAGCGAGAGCAGGCCAGAGCCTCAGCGAGGGCATGCCAGAGCCAAGACGAGGGCTGGCCAGAGCCAGAGCTAGTGCAGGCCAGAGCCAGGGTGAGAGCAGGCCGGAGCCTGTACCAGGGCAGGCCGGACCATAGCAAGAGGAGGCCGGAGCCAGGGCGAGGGCAGGCCATAGCCAGAGAGAGAGCAAGCCGGAGCCAGGGCGAGGACAGGCCAGAGCAAGAGAGAGAGCAAGCCGGAGGGAGAGCAGGCCGGAGCCAGGGCGAGGGCAGGACAGAGCCAGAGCGAGATAAGGCCAGAGCCAGGGCAAGGGCAGGCCAGAGCGTGATCAAAACGGAGCAAAGGCGAGGGCAGGCCAGAGCGAGAGCAGGTCAGAGCCAGAGCGAGAGCAGGCCAGAGGCAGGGCGAGGACAGGCCAGGGCCAGAGCGAGAGTAGGCTGGAGCCAGGGCAAGGGTAGTCCGGAGCCAGGACGAGGGCAGGACAGAGCCAGGGCGAGAGGAGGCCAGTGCCAGAGCGAGAGCAGGTCAGAGCCAGGATTAGTGCAGGCCAAAGTCAGAGCAAGAGCAGGCCGTAGCCAAGACGAGGGCAGGCCAAAGCCAGAGTGAGAGCAGGCCAGAGCGAGAGTCGGCCGCAGCCAAGGCAAGGGCAGGCCAGAGCGAGAGAAAGCCGGAGCCAATGCAATGGCACCCTGGAACCAGGGCGAGAGCAGGCCGGAGCCAGGGCGAGGCCAGAGCCAGAGCGAGAGCAAGCCAGAGCCAGAGCGATGGCAGGCCAGAGCCAGAGAGAGCAGGCCAGAGCAAGAGCGACAGCAGGCCGGAGCCAGGGCGAGGTCAGGCCATAGCCAGAGAGAGAGCAGGCTGGAGCCATGGTGAGGGCAGGCCAGAGCCAGAGAAACAGCAGGCCGGAGCCAGGGCGAGGGCAGGCCGGAACCAGGGCCAGGGCAGACCTGAGCCAGAGCAAGAGCATGTCGAAGCCAGAGCGAGAGCAGGCCAGAGCCAGGGCGAGGGCAAGCCAGAGCCAGAGCGAGATAAGGCCGGATCGAGGGCGAGGGCAGGACGGCACCAGAGTGAGAGCAGGCTCCGGAGCCAAGGCGAGGGCAGGCCAGAGCGCGATCAAAACGGAGCAAAGGCGAGGGCAGGCCAGAGCTAGAGCGAGAGCATTCCGGAGGCAGGGCGACTACAGGCCAGAGCCAGAGCGAGAGTAGGCTGGAGCCAGGTCAAGGGTAGTCCGGAGCCAGGACGAGGGCAGGCCAGAGCCAGGGCGAGAGGAGGCCAGTGCCAGAGCGAGAGCAGGTCAGAGCCAGGATTAGTGCAGGCCAAAGTCAGAGCAAGAGCAGGCCGTAGCCAAGACGAGGGCAGGCCAAAGCCAGAGGGAGAGCAGGCCAGAGCCAGAGCGAGAGTCGGCCGCAGCCAAGGCAAGGGCAGGCCAGAGCGAGAGAAAGCCGGAGCCAAGGCAATGGCACGCTGGAACCAGGGCGAGAGCAGGCCGGAGCCAGGGCGAGGCCAGAGCCAGAGTGAGAGCAAGCCAGAGCCAGAGCGACAGCAGGCCGGAGCCAGGGCGAGGGCAGGCCAGAGCCAGAGAGAGCAGGCCAGAGCCAGAGCGACAGCAGGCCGGAGCCAGGGCGAGGGCAGGCCATAGCCAGAGAGAGAGCAGGCCGGAGCCAGGGCGAGGGCAGGCCGGAGCCAGGGCAGGCCAGAGCAAGAGCAGGTCGGAGCCAGGGCGATAGCAGGCCGGAGCCTAATGCGATGGCAGGCGCCAGGGCGATAGCAGGCCGGAGCCAAGGCGAGGGCAGGCCGGAGCCAGGGCGAGGGCAGGCCGGAGCCAGGGCGAGGGCATGCCGGAGCCAGAGCGAGAGCAGGCCGGAGCCAGGACGAGGGCAGGCTGAAGCCAGAGCGAGAGCAGGCCGGATCCAAGGCGAGGACAGGCCAGAGCCAGAGCGAGAGCAGGCCAGAGCCAGGACAAAGGGAGGCTGGAGCCAGGGCGAGAGCAGGCCGGAGCCAAGGAGAGGACAGGCCAGAGCCAGAGCAGGCCGGAGCCAATGCGATGCCAGGCCAAAGCCAGAGTCAGAGCAGGCCGGAGCCAGGGCGAGGGCAGGCCAGAGCCAGAGCGAGGGCAGTCCAGAGCCAGAGCAGGCCGGATCCACCGCGAAGGCAGGCTGAGCCAGGGCGAGGGCAGGCCAGAGCCAGAGCGAGAGCAGGCCAGAGGCAGGGAGAAGGCAGGCCGGAGCCAGGGCGATGGCAGGCCGAAGCCAGGTAGATGTCAGGCCAGAGCCAGGGCGAGGTCAGGCGGGAGACAGGGCGAGGGCAGGCCAGAGCCAGAGCAAGGGCAGGCCAGAGCGAGAGCAGGCCGAAGCCAGGGCGAGGGCAGGCCAGTGCCAGAGCGACAGCAGGCCGGAGCCAAGGCGAGGGCAGGCCGGAGCAAGAGCGAGAGCAGGCCGGAGCCAGGGTTAAGGCAGGCCAGAGGCAGAGCAAGAGCAGGCCGGAGCCAAGGCGAAGACAGGCCAGAGCGGGAGCAGGCCGGAGCCAAGGAGAGGGCAGGCCAGAGCGAGAGCAGGCCGGAGCCTTGGCTAGGGCAGGCCAGAGCCAGAGCGAGAGCAGGCCAGAGCCAAGTCGAGGGCAGACCAGAGCCAGAGCAAGAGCAGGCCGGAGCAAAGGCAAGAGCAGGCCAGAGCGAGAGCATGCCAGAGCGAGAGCAGGCTGGAGCCAGGGCAAGGGCAGGCCAGAGCCAGAGCGAGAGTAGGCCAGAGCCAAGGCAAGGGCAAGCCAGAGCGAGAGAAGGCTGGAGCCAAGGCAAGGGCAGCCCGGAACCAGGGCGAGAGCAGGCCGGAGCCAGAGCTATAGCAGGCCAGAGCCAGAGCGAGAGTAGGCCACAGACAGAGCGAGAGCAGGCCAGAGCCTCAGCGAGGGCATGCCAGAGCCAAGACGAGGGCTGGCCAGAGCCAGAGCTAGTGCAGGCCAGAGCCAGGGCGAGAGCAGGCCGGAGCCTGTACCAGGGCAGGCCGGACCATAGCAAGAGGAGGCCGGAGCCAGGGCGAGGGCAGGCCATAGCCAGAGAGAGAGCAAGCCGGAGCCAGGGCGAGGACAGGCCAGAGCAAGAGAGAGAGCAAGCCGGAGGGAGAGCAGGCCGGAGCCAGGGCGAGGGCAGGACAGAGCCAGAGCGAGATAAGGCCAGAGCCAGGGCAAGGGCAGGCCAGAGCGCGATCAAAACGGAGCAAAGGCGAGGGCAGGCCAGAGCTAGAGCGAGAGCAGGCCGGAGCCAAGGCGAGGGCAGGTCAGAGCCAGAGCGAGAGCAGGCCGGAGGCAGGGCGAGGACAGGCCAGGGCCAGAGCGAGAGTAGGCTGGAGCCAGGGCAAGGGTAGTCCGGAGCCAGGACGAGGGCAGGACAGAGCCAGGGCGAGAGGAGGCCAGTGCCAGAGCGAGAGCGAGAGCAGGTCAGAGCCAGGATTAGTGCAGGCCAAAGTCAGAGCAAGAGCAGGCCGTAGCCAAGACGAGGGCAGGCCAAAGCCAGAGTGAGAGCAGGCCAGAGCGAGAGTCGGCCGCAGCCAAGGCAAGGGCAGGCCAGAGCGAGAGAAAGCCGGAGCCAATGCAATGGCACCCTGGAACCAGGGCGAGAGCAGGCCGGAGCCAGGGCGAGGCCAGAGCCAGAGCGAGAGCAAGCCAGAGCCAGAGCGATGGCAGGCCAGAGCCAGAGAGAGCAGGCCAGAGCAAGAGCGACAGCAGGCCGGAGCCAGGGCGAGGGCAGGCCATAGCCAGAGAGAGAGCAGGCCGGAGCCATGGTGAGGGCAGGCCAGAGCCAGAGAAACAGCAGGCCGGAGCCAGGGCGAGGGCAGGCCGGAGCCAGGGCCAGAGCAGGCTGGAGCCAAGGGGAGGACAGGCCAGAGCAAGAGCGAGAGAAGGCCGGAGCCAGGGCGAGGGCAGGCCAGAGCCAGAGTCATAGCAGGCGGAGCAAAGGCGAGGGCAGGCCAGAGCCAGGGCTATGGCAGGCCAGACCCAGAGAGAGAGCAAGCCGGAGGCAAGGCGAGGGCAGGGCAGAGCCAGAGCGAGAGCAGGCCAGAGCCAAGTCGAGGGCAGGCCAGAGCCAGAGCGAGAGCAGGCCAGAGCAAAGGCAAGAGCAGGCCAGAGCCAGAGCGAGAGCATGCCATAGCGAGAGCAGGCTGGAGCCAGGGCAAGGGCAGGCCGGAGCCAGAGCGAGAGTAGGCCAGAGCCAAGGCAAGGGCAAGCTAGAGCGAGAGAAGGCTGGAGCCAAGGCAAGGGCAGCCCGGAACCAGGGCGAGAGCAGGCCGGAGCCAGAGCTATAGCAGGCCAGAGCGAGAGTAGGCCACAGACAGAGCGAGAGCAGGCCAGAGCCTCAGCGAGGGCATGCCAGAGCCAAGACGAGGGCTGGCCAGAGCCAGAGCTAGTGCAGGCCAGAGCCAGGGCGAGAGCAGGCCGGAGCCTGTACCAGGGCAGGCCGGACCATAGCAAGAGGAGGCCGGAGCCAGGGCGAGGGCAGGCCATAGCCAGAGAGAGAGCAAGCCGGAGCCAGGGCGAGGACAGGCCAGAGCAAGAGAGAGAGCAAGCTGGAGGGAGAGCAGGCCGGAGCCAGGGCGAGGGCAGGACAGAGCCAGAGCGAGATAAGGCCAGAGCCAGGGCAAGGGCAGGCCAGAGCGCGATCAAAACGGAGCAAAGGCGAGGGCAGGCCAGAGCTAGAGCGAGAGCAGGCCGGAGCCAAGGCGAGGGCAGGTCAGAGCCAGAGCGAGAGCAGGCCAGAGGCAGGGCGAGGACAGGCCAGGGCCAGAGCGAGAGTAGGCTGGAGCCAGGGCAAGGGTAGTCCGGAGCCAGGACGAGGGCAGGACAGAGCCAGGGCGAGAGGAGGCCAGTGCCAGAGCGAGAGCAGGTCAGAGCCAGGATTAGTGCAGGCCAAAGTCAGAGCAAGAGCAGGCCGTAGCCAAGACGAGGGCAGGCCAAAGCCAGAGTGAGAGCAGGCCAGAGCGAGAGTCGGCCGCAGCCAAGGCAAGGGCAGGCCAGAGCGAGAGAAAGCCGGAGCCAATGCAATGGCACCCTGGAACCAGGGCGAGAGCAGGCCGGAGCCAGGGCGAGGCCAGAGCCAGAGCCAGAGCAAGCCAGAGCCAGAGCGATGGCAGGCCAGAGCCAGAGAGAGCAGGCCAGAGCAAGAGCGACAGCAGGCCGGAGCCAGGGCGAGGTCAGGTCATAGCCAGAGAGAGAGCAGGCTGGAGCCATGGTGAGGGCAGGCCAGAGCCAGAGAAACAGCAGGCCGGAGCCAGGGCGAGGGCAGGCCGGAACCAGGGCCAGGGCAGACCTGAGCCAGAGCAAGAGCATGTCGGAGCCAGGGCGAGAGCAGGCCGGAGCCAAGGCGAGGGCAGACCAGAGCGAGAGCAGGCCGGAGCCAGGGCGAGGGCAAGCCAGAGCCAGAGCGAGATAAGGCCGGATCGAGGGCGAGGGCAGGACGGCACCAGAGTGAGAGCAGGCTCCGGAGCCAAGGCGAGGGCAGGCCAGAGCGCGATCAAAACGGAGCAAAGGCGAGGGCAGGCCAGAGCTAGAGCGAGAGCTTTGAGCAGGGGGTTGGACCAGAGCTAGAGCGAGTGCTTTGAGCAGGGGGTTGGACCAGATGACCCAGGAGGTCCCTTCCAACTCTACCATTCTATGATTCTATGATTCTATGCATTCCGGAGGCAGGGCGACTACAGGCCAGAGCCAGAGCGAGAGTAGGCTGGAGCCAGGTCAAGGGTAGTCCGGAGCCAGGACGAGGGCAGGCCAGAGCCAGGGCGAGAGGAGGCCAGTGCCAGAGCGAGAGCAGGTCAGAGCCAGGATTAGTGCAGGCCAAAGTCAGAGCAAGAGCAGGCCGTAGCCAAGACGAGGGCAGGCCAAAGCCAGAGGGAGAGCAGGCCAGAGCCAGAGCGAGAGTCGGCCGCAGCCAAGGCAAGGGCAGGCCAGAGCGAGAGAAAGCCGGAGCCAAGGCAATGGCACGCTGGAACCAGGGCGAGAGCAGGCCGGAGCCAGGGCGAGGCCAGAGCCAGAGTGAGAGCAAGCCAGAGCCAGAGCGACAGCAGGCCGGAGCCAGGGCGAGGGCAGGCCAGAGCCAGAGAGAGCAGGCCAGAGCCAGAGCGACAGCAGGCCGGAGCCAGGGCGAGGGCAGGCCATAGCCAGAGAGAGAGCAGGCCGGAGCCAGGGCGAGGGCAGGCCGGAGCCAGGGCAGGCCAGAGCCAGAGCAAGAGCAGGTCGGAGCCAGGGCGATAGCAGGCCGGAGCCTAATGCGAGGGCAGGCGCCAGGGCGATAGCAGGCCGGAGCCAAGGCGAGGGCAGGCCGGAGCCAGGGCGAGGGCAGGCCAGAGCCAGGGCGAGGGCATGCCGGAGCCAGAGCGAGAGCAGGCCGGAGCCAGGACGAGGGCAGGCTGAAGCCAGAGCGAGAGCAGGCCGGATCCAAGGCGAGGACAGGCCAGAGCCAGAGCGAGAGCAGGCCAGAGCCAGGACAAAGGGAGGCTGGAGCCAGGGCGAGAGCAGGCCGGAGCCAAGGAGAGGACAGGCCAGAGCCAGAGCAGGCCGGAGCCAATGCGATGCCAGGCCAAAGCCAGAGTCAGAGCAGGCCGGAGCCAGGGCGAGGGCAGGCCAGAGCCAGAGCGAGGGCAGGCCAGAGCAGGCCGGATCCACCGCGAAGGCAGGCTGAGCCAGGGCGAGGGCAGGCCAGAGCCAGAGCAAGAGCAGGCCAGAGGCAGGGAGAAGGCAGGCCGGAGCCAGGGCGATGGCAGGCCGAAGCCAGGTAGATGTCAGGCCAGAGCCAGGGCGAGGTCAGGCGGGAGACAGGGCGAGGGCAGGCCAGAGCCAGAGCAAGGGCAGGCCAGAGCCAGGTAGAGGGCAGTCCGGAGCCAGAGCGAGAGCAGGCCGAAGCCAGGGCGAGGGCAGGCCAGTGCCAGAGCGACAGCAGGCCGGAGCCAAGGCGAGGGCAGGCCGGAGCAAGAGCGAGAGCAGGCCGGAGCCAGGGTTAAGGCAGGCCAGAGGCAGAGCAAGAGCAGGCCGGAGCCAAGGCGAAGACAGGCCAGAGCATGAGCAGGCCGGAGCCAAGGAGAGGGCAGGCCGGAGCCAAGGAGAGGGCAGGCCAGAGCGAGAGCAGGCCGGAGCCTTGGCTAGGGCAGGCCAGAGCCAGAGCGAGAGCAGGCCGTAGCCAGGGCGAAGGCAGGCCAAAGCCAGAGCGAGAGCAGGCCGGAGCCAAGGCGAGGGCAGGCCAGAACGAGAGCTGGCCAGAGCCAGGGCGAGAGCAGGCCAGTGCTAGAGCGAGAGCAGGCCGGAGCCTTGGAAAGGGCAGGTCAGAGCCAGAGCGAGAGCAGGCCGTAGCCAGGGCGAGGACAGGCCAGAGCTTGAGCGAGAGCAGGCCAGAGCCATGGCGAGAGCAGGCCAGAGCTAGAGCGAGAGCAGGTCGGAGCTAGAGCGAGTGCAGGCCGGGGCCAGGGTGTGGACAGGCCGGAGCTAGAGCCAGAGCAGGCTGGAGCCAGGGCGAAGGCAGGCCAGACCTAGAGCGAGAGCAGGCCGGAGCCAAGGCGAAGGCAGGCCGGAGCCAGATCGAGAGCAGGCCGGAGCCAAGGAGATGGCAGGCCAGAGCCAGAGCGAGAGCAGGCCAGAGCCATGGCAAGGGCAGGCCAGAGCGAGAGTAGGCCGGAGGCAGAGCGAGAGCAGGCCGAAGCCAAGGCGACGGCAGGCAAGACAGAGCAATAGCAGGTCGGAGCCATGGCAAGTGCAGGCCAGAGCCAGAGCAAGCTGGAGCCAGGGCGAGGGCAGGCCGGAGCCAGAGCGAGAGTAGGCCAGAGGCAGAGCGAGAGCTGGCCGAAGCCAAGGTGACAGCAGGCAAGACAGAGCGAAAGCAGGCCGGAGCCAGGGCGATGGCAGGCCATAGCCAGAGCGAGAGCAGGCTGGAGCCAAGGCGAGGGCAGGCCAGAGCCAGAGTGAGTGCAGGCCAGAGCCAGAGCGAGAGCACGCCGGAGCCAAGGAGAGGGCAGGCCAGAGCCAGAGCGAGAGCAGGCCGGAGCCATGGCAAGAGCAGGCCAAAGCGAGAGCGGGCCAGAGCCAGGGCGAGGGCAGGCCGGAGCCAGAGCTAGAGTAGGCCAGAGCGAGAGCAGGCCGAAGCCAAGGTGAGGGCAGGCAAGACAGAGCGAGAGCAGGCCAGAGCCAGGACGAGGGCAGGCCAGAGCGAGAGCAGGCTGGAGCCAAGGTGAGGGCAGGCCAGAGCCAGAGCGAGTGCAGGCCGAAGCCAAGGCGCGGGCAGCCTAGAGACAGACCGAGAGCAGACCGGAGCCAGGGCGACGGCTTGCTAGAGCTAGAGCTAGAGCAGACCAGAGCCACGGCGGAGGCAGGCCAGAGCCAGAGTGATATCAGGCTGGAGCCAGGGCGAGTGCAGGCCGGAGTCAGAGCGAGTGCAGGCCGGAGCCAGGGAGAAGGCAGGCCGGAGCCAGATCGAGAGCAGGCCGGAGCCAGGGCGAAGGCAGGCCAGAGCGGGAGCAGGCCGGAGCCAAGGATAGGGCAGGCCAGAGCGAGAGCAGGCCGGAGCCTTGGCAAGGGCATGTCAGAGCCAGAGCGAGAGCAGGCCGTAGCCAGGGCGAGGACAGGCCAGAGCCAGAGCGAGTGCAGGCCAGGGCCAGGGTGTGGGCAGGCCGGAGCCAGAGCGAGAGCAGGCCGGAGCCAGGGCGAAGGCAGGCCAGACCCAGAGCGAGAGCAGGCCGGAGCCAAGGCGAAGGCAGGCCGGAACCAGAGCGAGAGCAGGCCGGAGCCAAGGAGATGGCAGGCCAGAGCCAGAGCGAGAGCAGGCCGGAGCCATGGCAAGGACAGGCCAGAGCCAGAGCGAGAGTAGGCCGGAGGCAGAGCGAGAGCAGGCCGAAGCCAAGGCGACGGCAGGCAAGACAGAGCGAGAGCAGGTCGGAGCCATGGCAAGTGCAGGCCAGAGCCAGAGCAAGCTGGAGCCAGGGCGAGGGCAGGCCGGAGCCAGAGCGAGAGTAGGCCGGCGGCAGAGCGAGAGCTGGCCGAAGCCAAGGTGACAGCAGGCAAGACAGAGCGAAAGCAGGCCGGAGCCAGGGCGATGGCAGGCCATAGCCAGATAGAGAGCAGGCTGGAGCCAAGGTGAGGGCAGGCCAGAGCCAGAGTGAGTGCAGGTCAGAGTCAGAGCGAGAGCAGGCCGGAGCCAAGGAGAGGGCAGGCCAGAGCCAGAGCGAGAGCAGGCCGGAGCCATGGCAAGAGCAGGCCAAAGCGAGAGCGGGCCAGAGCCAGGGCGAGGGCAGGCCGGAGCCAGAGCTAGAGTAGGCCAGAGCGAGAGCAGTCTGAAGCCAAGGTGAGGGAAGGCAAGACAGAGCGAGAGCAGGCCGGAGCCAGGACGAGGGCAGGCCAGAGCGAGAGCAGGCTGGAGCCAAGGCGAGGGCAGGCCAGAGCCAGAGCGAGTGCAGGCCGAAGCCAAAGCGAGGGCAGCCTAGAGTCAGACCGAGAGCAGACCGGAGCCAGGGCGAGGGCTTGCTAGAGCTAGAGTAGACCAGAGCCACGGCGGAGGCAGGCCAGAACCAGAGTGATATCAGGCTGGAGCCAGGGCGAGTGCAGGCCGGAGTCAGAGCGAGTGCAGGCCGGAGCCAGGGAGAAGGCAGGCCGGAGCCAGATCGAGAGCAGGCCGGAGCCAGGGCGAAGGCAGGCCAGAGCGGGAGCAGGCCGGAGCCAAGGATAGGGCAGGCAAGAGCCAGAGCGAGAGCAGGCCGGAGCCTTGGCAAGGGCATGTCAGAGCCAGAGCGAGAGCAGGCCGTAGCCAGGGCGAGGACAGGCCAGAGCCAGAGCGAGAGCAGGCCAGAGCCAGGGCGAGAGCAGGCCAGAGCTAGAGCGAGAGCAGGCCGGAGCCAGAGCGAGTGCAGGCCAGGGCCAGGGTGTGGGCAGGCCGGAGCTAGAGCGAGAGCAGGCCGGAGGCAGAGCGAGAGCAGGCCGAAGCCAAGGCGACGGCAGGCAAGACAGAGCGAGAGCAGGTCGGAGCCATGGCAAGTGCAGGCCAGAGCCAGAGCAAGCTGGAGCCAGGGCAAGGGCAGGCCGGAGCCAGAGCGAGAGTAGGCCGGAGGCAGAGCGAGAGCTGGCCGAAGCCAAGGTGACAGCAGGCAAGACAGAGCGAGAGCAGGCCGGAGCCAGGGCGATGGCAGGCCATCGCCAGAGCGAGAGCAGGCTGGAGCCAAGGCGAGGGCAGGCCAGAGCCAGAGGGAGTGCAGGCCAGAGCCAAGGCGAGGGCAGGCCAGAGCCAGAGCGAGAGCAGGCTGGAGCCAGGGCGAGGGCAGGCCAGAGCTAGAGCGAGAGCAGGCCAGAGCCAGAGCGAGTGCAGGCCGGTGCCAGGGCGAGGGCCGGCCAGAGCTAGAGCGACAGCAGGCCAGAGCCAGGGCGAAGGCAGGCCAGAGCGAGAGCAGGCCGGAGCCAAGGCGAAGGCAGGCCAGATCCAGAGCGAGAGCAGGCTGGAGCCTTGGCAAGGGCAGGTCAGAGCCAGAGCGAGAGCAGGCCGTAGCCAGGGTGAGGACAGGCCAGAGCCAGAGCGAGTGCAGGCCAGAGCCAGGGCGAGAGCAGGCCAGAGCTAGAGCGAGTCCAGGCCGGTGCCAGGGCGAGGGCAGGCCGGAGCTAGAGCGACAGCAGGCCGGAACCAAGGCAAAGGCAGGCCAGAGCCAGAGCGAGAGCAGGCCGGAGCCAAGGAGTGGGCAGGCCAGAGCCAGAGCGAGAGCATGCCGGAGCCATGGCAAGAGCAGGCCAAAGCCAAAGCGAGAGCAGGCCAGGCCGGAGCCAGAGCGAGAGCAGGCCTGAGCCAGGACGAGGGCAGGCCAGAGCGAGAGCAGGCTGGAGCCAAGGCGAGGGCAGGCCAGAGCCAGAGTGAGTGCAGGCCGAAGCCAAGGCGAGGGCAGCCTAGAGTCAGACCGAGAGCAGACCGGAGCCAGGGCGAGGGCTTGCTAGAGCTAGAGCAGACCAGAGCCACGGTGGAGGCAGGCCAGAGCCAGAGTGATATCAGGCCGGAGCCAGGGCGAGGGCAGGCCGGAGTCAGAGCGAGTGCAGGCCGGAGCCAGGGAGAAGGCAGGCCGGAGCCAGATCGAGAGCAGGCCGGAGCCAGGGCGAAGGCAGGCCAGAGCCAGAGCAAGAGGAGGCCTTAAACATGGCGAAGGCAGGCCGGAGCGAGAGCAGGCCGGAGCCAAGGAGAGGGCAGGCCAGAGCCAGAGTGAGGGCAGGCCGTAGCCAGGGCGAGAGCAGGCCGGAGCCAGGGAGAGAGCAGGCCGGATCCAAGGCAAGGGCAGGCCAGAGCCAGTGCGAGATCAGACCGGATCCAGAGCGAGGGCAGGCCGGAGCCAAGGCGAGGGCAGGCCGGAGCAAGGGCGTGAGCAGGCTGGAGCGAGGGCGAGGGCAGGCCGGAGCCAGGGCGAGAGCAGGCCGGAGCCAAGGTGAGGGCAGGCCGGAGCCAGAGCAAGAGCAGACTGGAGCCAGGGCGAGGGCAGTCCGGAGCCAGGGCGAGAGCAGGCCGGAGCCAGGGCGAGGACAGGCCGGAGCCACAGCAAGAGTAGGCTGGAGCCAAGGCGATGGCAGGCAAGACAGAGTGAGAGCAGGCCGGAGCCAGGGCGAGGGCAGGCCAGAGCGAGAGTAGGCCGGAGCCAAGGCAAGGGCAGGCCAGAGCAAGAGCGAGAGCACACAGTTTTAATTACCTGGCCTGTAGGTAACTGTTTTGAAGAGCAAACCAGTGTAAAAAAATTTGCTGACACTCTGAATAAATTTTTTAATGGAGGCCAGAAATGGCAGTATTTTCTGAAAACTTATATGTAATCCGTGTGACGGAGAAAACACAGTTTTCAATACCTGGCCTGTAGGTAACTGTTTTGAATAGCAAACCAGTGTCAAAAACTTAGCTGACACACTGAAATTTTTTTTTTTAATGGAGTTCAGAAATGGCAGTATTTTCTGAAAACGTATATGTGATCCGTGTGACAGAGAAAACACAGTTTTACATACCTGGCCTGTAGGTAACTGTTTTGAACAGCAAACCAGTGTCAAAAAATTTGCTGACACACTGAAAAAAAAATTTAATGGAGGCCAGAAATGGCAGTATTGTCTGACAACGTATATGTGAGCCGTGTGACGGAGAAAAAACTGTTTTAAATACCTGGCCTGTAGGTAACTATTTTGAACAGCAATCTGGTGTCAATTGCTTCACTAACACACTGAATTTTTTTTTTTAATGGAGGCCAGAAATGGCAGTATTTTCTGAAAACGTATATGTAATCCGTGTGACGGAGACAACACAGTTTTAAATACCTGGCCTGTAGGTAACTGTTTTGAACAGCAAACCAGTGCCAAAAACTTTGCTGACAAACTGAAAATTTTTTTTAATGGAGGCCAGAAATGGCAGTATTTTCTGAAAACGTATATGTGATCCATGTGATGGAGAAAACACAGTTTTAAATAGATGGATTTTTAGCGCTGTCATATGGAAAGGACCTGGCTGTATTCTGCAGTGCCAACAAGCAAATGGTGCAGAAAAAACGTGTTCTCTGGATTGCTTTTTAAGTAAATAATGAGGATTAAGATGCAAAAAAAATTATTCCTGGTCCCTGAGACCTGGACCTATTTCCAGAAATATTTAACAGCATCAGCCGACAGAACTAGATTGGAGCCTCTTGTGCTATATGCACTGCAGTCTGCTATATACTGTACACCGCCTGCCTATACACCCTGCCTGCCTGATATCTCTGCAGATGGATTAGTCCTCAGAAAGACTGTTTGTTATGATGGATATGTGTAATGTACGGTTTTTCTCCCTACACTACCTAATACACGATCAAATCTATCCCTGACAAAGCAGCAGCTCTCCCTACACTATCTGATCCGGAGTGACTGTGACGAGCATGGCGGCGCCAGGTCTGATATAGATCTGATGACGCTGTCTGGCCAGCCAATCACTGTAATGCCCACAACCAACATGGCTACGGCATTACAGTGCATGGCAGGCAATCCCTGCATGTTCATTGGCTCTCTAAAGAGCGCCAAACATGCAGGGAGGGGACCCGAGTTCCCGCCCGAGCAACCCGGAATTACTCGCCGAGCGCCGAGCTTGTCGAGCACCATGATGCTCGGGCGAGTACCGAGTAGTGGCGAGCACGTTCGCTCATCACTAATCACAATGGATAAATATTACCTGTGGTCATATTGGAGCAGAAGGAAAGAGGGCTACTGCACACCTCAATACCGTAAAAGCTCACACACAGCTCCCTATATACAGGGTGGTCCAAAACTAGGTGGACAGAAAATAATAACATTTATTTTGATTTATATATAAAATTATATTTACTAACACAAGCATAACATTGACAATTACATTTTATTTTGAACAATAATGCAAAAACCCTTAAATTTTATCAACGCAGGTGCTCAAACTGTTTTCCATTACAATTTGCACAGCTTTGAAGTCTGCCTCTTACGCTTCGACAAACTTTTTTTGCACAAGTCTCTTTGGGTAGTAATTTCTTGAAATGCATCTCTTTTGTAATTTTTCAAATCAATGACACTTTTTGGTTTTCGACTATAAACTTTGTCTGTGAGGAATGAAATGTGGAATCTGATTGGTTGCTAAGGGCAACTGAGCCAGTTTCACTTTACACCATGTTTGATAAACCTCCCCCTTCATAACCTTATTACACTTTCTGTCCACCTACTTTTGGACCACCCTATATAGTATGAGCCCCGGTTATCTCCTATATACAATATGAGCTCCAGCATAGCCCCCTATATATAGTATGAGCCCCACATAGCCTCTCTATAAACAATATGAGCCCTCACATAGCCTCCTATATACAGTATGAGCCCCCATATAGCCTCCTATATACAGTATGAGCCCCCACATAGCCTCCTACATTCAGTCTGAGCCCCCAAATAGCCTCCTACATTCAGTATGAGCCCCCCACATAACCTCCCATATATAGTACGAACCCCCACACAACCTCCATATATACAGTGTGAGCCCCACATAGCCTGCATATGCAGTGTGTCCCATATATATATAGCCTCCTATTTACAGTATGAGCGCCAAATAGCCTCCTATATACAGCATAAGCCCCCATAGCCTCCTATATACCGCATGAGCACCACATAGCCTCTGTATATACAGCAGGAGCCCCCACATAGCCTCCCTGTATATAGTGTGAGCCTCACGTAGCCTCTTATATACAAGATGAGTCTTCAATATACATACAAATATACCATATACATGAAAAAAAACAATAACACATACTCACCATATCATCATATGCATACTCATACTCATTAGGTCTTGTTCAAAAACACACCTACAGTGAGCTATCACACAATAAAAAAGCCTGATGTTTGTAGTGCATTTAATATTTACCTGTTGTCTTTTAGTCTACAGATGAAAAAATGCAGAACAAAAAAGTAAATTAAAAAACTTGCTGGTTGCTGTGCACTCTGCTGATAGCACACTGTCACAGCATGGGTTGCAGGCACCCAGGACAAGACAAGTATGTGCCCCCTAACCCGTGAACCAATAGCACTCCGTGAGTCCTTTCCAAAGGCCCAGTATTGCACGTGTATTGTAATTTAAGGAAAATACTGATGTAATTATACTTTGCAATTTCATTTCTTAATTTTTGTTCTGTTTTTTGTTGAAGTCATCTCTCGAATTTTAAAAATATAAAACGCAGTACATTATTTTATTTTTTTGCTTTCTATTTTCTTAATACATTTTTTATAGAACAATTTTATTACCTTAGCCCTATTCCTAGCCCTAACCATTAGCTTAATCCTAAACCAGTCTCTTGACCTGCTTGTAACACTAGTTCGGGTTAGTAAAAATGTAAAACTATAAAAGCAGCTCTATGTAATAAATGAAGACAGTGTTGAGTAGCAAAGCGAATGCCCACCCAATGCTACTTATGCAGAACGCAGAAGGGGAGATGAGTTTGCAAGTGGCTGCTGGTCTACATAAGCAAAGATGGAAATTACAAAGCTTAGTATAATGAAGTGAGCTTTCTCATATAAGTCTCTGCCTAAGCAGAGCACAACAGCCTATGGCAAACTCATCTCAAGTGGTTCCCTCTACGTAGGCAGAGACTGGGACAACAGAAAATGAGTAAAGAATGAATGAACACTGCTTGTATGCACTGCACATGAGTAGAGCTGCCTTCAATAATTTATTGCTCATTTTCTGTCATCTTGGTCACTGCTTATACATAGCACTGAAGTCAAAATGAGTTTGTCATAGACTTCTGCGCTCTGCATAGACAGCAATCAAAACAAACATTTGTAATTTCAGCCGCTGCTTATGCTGAGTATAGCAGTGGATGAGATACTCATCTTGTTTGCTTTGTTTGTAGCCACTCGATACAAATAATATAGAGATCTCAACTGTTTCTCAATAAGTACAATGGTCAGGTATGTAGTTCATTGATGTGGATAAATAATACAGCATATTGTTAAAATGGGCCCTAAAATCCTAAAATTATCTATGAGATAATACTGAAGTGATGGAAATGGAAAAGATAAAGTTTTAACTAACTAAAAACAGTAGAACAAAAACAGATTTAATTTTATTACAACCCTTATATCAAACTGATAGATTCCCATACTTATACTGTAGCATATACCTTGGAATCTTATTGGTCAGTTACTGATCACATGACCAGTTCCATCCAGGTGCCTGTGCGCTCAGTTGACACTTGAGGAAAGTGACAGTTGGAGTTGACTGGTGATATTGAAGAAGTTGGCTGCGGACTGTGAGCAAATCGATGATATGGAAAAAGAGGAGATTGTAGGGAAGAAGAGAGAGAGAAAAAGAAGGCACTTGGACTCATCGGCTGATGAGGAGTCTTCAATCAAAAAACCCAAATGGAGAGGAAGAAAGGGTAAAAAAACAGACTCGGGACGAAAGATGTCTCCCACCCCAGAGATGGAGCGAGTGGATGAGGACGTCATTGCCCAGAGTGAAGGATTGAAGAACAGAAGACATTTGGGCTCATCAGCTGATGAGAAGTCTTCTATCAAAAAGCCCCAAAGGAAGGCAAAAAAGAGGAAGAAACCAGACTCAGGACGGAAGATGTCTCCCACCCCAGAGATGGAGCGAGTGGATGAAGACATCATTGTCCAGAGAAAATTACCAAAGAACAGAAGAATCAGCCTGGACTGTTCAGAGGAAGGAAAGATACCATCAATCCAGGCCAATAGCCAGAAGAAAGAAGACGTGAGAGGCTCAGGTAAAAAGAGAAATGTAACTAGTAATTATAGGGAACGTTATTGTGCATGTTTTATACCTCCACATGTAATCCAGGGATAAAGTCACCAAAATGATTCCAAATCTACCTTTATAATAAAAAAATACAAAAAACAGTTTTAACAGATGATTATAGTTGTTATAGACAGTTTACCAATACAAAGTGGTCAGAGTTATCTGTTCCCAAATCATGGTGAAATGTTCTTATCATTGTGTAATGTCCAGGTTCAGTTCTGCTGAGATCTACCACAAGACATGGAAAATGCTGACACCTTTTCAAAGGGAATCTTGCAGCAGTTTTATGTTACCCTATATGAGAGCAGCATGATATAGGGGCAGAGACCCTTCTACCAAGCATGTACTATTCATTGGATTGCATGGTATAATTTTGACAAAATCACAGTTTTCTCTGCTACAAATTTACCAGTTCTCTGAATGCTGAGCTCTGTATAACCAATCTAACAACACTGATTGGCAGCTTTCTGTGTGTGTACCCTGTGCATAGTCAGAAAACTCCCAATCAGTGGTGGGGGTGGGGTTATACAGAGCTCATGAACATAGATAACTACCTGGCAGCAGTAGTGATAATCTCCTGCTGATAAAACTGTGATTTTATCAAAACTACAGCAAGCATCCCGATGAGTGAAACATTTATCTCTATATATTATATATCTATATCTCTATATATATTATATCTCAGATTAGGTGTCAAAACCTTGGTGACATAGTACCTTTAGGTGCTGCAATGCCTCAAATAAAATAAAAAACACATACCTACTGGAATAGCGCCATTCCAACGATGTTGGCACTGAGGTAAATATGAAGTGTTTTTACTTTATTTGGGGCACTGTAGCATTCCAGAAGGGGTGACAAGTAGTGGACAACCCCTTAAATGACTTTCTGCAGAAAACGGTCCCAAAAAGTTGCCAAATTTGTACAAATGTTAGAATGTTGCAATCGCCTTCTCTACTCTCTTCTTATTGCCTCTTCCCACAATCGCATACAAGATTTCTCCAGTGCATCCCCCCTACTCTGGAACGCTCTACCTCAACACATCAGACTCTCGCCCACTGTGGAAACCTTCACAAGGAACCTGAAGACCGACCTCTTCTGACAAGCCTACAACCTGCAGTAACCATCGCTCCACCACATCGCTGCACGACCAGCTGTACCCTCACCTACTGTATCCTCACCCATCCCTTGTAGACTGTGGCCCTCGCGGGCAGGGTCCTCTCTCCTCCTGGACCAGTCTCTGACTTTTATTGCTCATGATTATTGTATTGGTCTTTACTATGTATACACCTTCTCACATGTAAAGCACCATATAATAAATGGCGCCATAATAATAATAAATAATAATAATCCCAGTGATACTTGTAAAGGATTGTCCGTCTCTTTGGAGGTTTATTTCATGAGTATTGCAGTTGCTTCTCAGCACCATACGCCGTACATTTAGAAATCCTTGTGTCTGCCTTGTGTACCTGCTGTAGCAGATGTGCCATGTCTGCGTTATCCGCCATATTGAGGTCTTCTCCTATATAGTTCCTGTAATGTGGAGCACATCACCCATATTCCTAGATTCTCATCAATTGTTCTTGATCCCATCTTCTGACAGCAGTGGTGGATCAGTGACATGGAGCTGCTCTCCCCTGATGTATAATGTGGAGTCTCAGAGCATCATTTATCAAAACTGTTCATTATATTGTCTTTGTTGTCCTTAGCAACCAACTAGAGCTCAGCTTTCATTTCTCAACCTGCTTTGGTAAAATGAAAGCTGATCTGTGATTGGCTGTTATGGGTAAATAGACACTCCTACTCTAAGGCTGTGTGCACACGATGCTTTATGCTGCATTTTTTTTTTCAGTGCAGATTTGTCTCAAAACCTGAAGGATTTCCTGATGCCAGCAAAGTGAATGAGAATCCTGAAGTCTCATGCACACGTTGCTTATTTGTGACTTGCCGATTTGATGCAGACTTAACCCCTTCACGCCACAGCTAATTTCCGCTTTTGTGTTTCCATTTTTTCACCCCCTTCTTCCCTATTATTTTGTCCACATAGACATATGAGGGCTTATTTTTTTGCGGGACGAGTTGTACTTTTGAATGACACCATTCATTTCACCACTAGTGTACAGGAAAAAGGGAAACAATTCCAAGTGCGGTGAAATTGTGGAAAAAAAATACAATATGACATTGTTTTTTGGGAATTGTGTTTACATATTGTAGTAAAATGACCTTGCAATATTATTCTCCTCATCAATACGATTACGGCAATACCCAACATGTCCAGTTTTTAATTATTTTAGTGGTGAAAAAAATCTGAAGTTTGGCCCCCAAAATTTTTAGGGTTGTACATAAAGTATTTATACGATATATACTTACCATATTCCTACTTATGTATATACCCTATGTTTGATTACATAGTTGTGGTATATTACCACTGATGAACATATTCATTCTACTGCCCTATCAATGGAATAACAATTATGCATATACTTACCCCAAGTGCCACCTTTGTTTGGGCACCCTTTGCCCATTTTTTGACTTTCATTATCATTTATTTTAATTCATAAATATATTTCATCTATATATCGTTGTAACGTGTTATTTCTCTTTGGCACAATTGTTCTTGGACACTCAACATTTATACTTTATTTTGTCTGTGGTCTAATTTTTGTGGAACTGCAGGGACTTAAAAAACGATACCACATATCTATATATTTCTTTTAATATCTTTACTTTCAATGGGGCAAAGAGGGGTGATTTGAACTTTTTATTTTTTAAAATTTTTTTAACCAACTAACAGCATATCAAACAAAGGGTATAACCATATAATTTGCATAAAAAAAAATTAAAATGCAACCTTTATTAATGATAATTAAAATTATCCATACAAAGAAATAATCTGAAGATCAAAGTGAAAAATAATGAATGTGCAGAACTAGTCTGCTCCTATTGTCCCCTATGATGACCCTTCCTGACTGCAGGGGTTGGCACCCTAAATACAGTACGACAATGGCGCCCCCACTCACAAGTCGTCTATCCCTCAAAGTCCCTATAAGTCCCTGGAAATAACAGTGAGCAATAGATTAGGGCTAATATGATAATATAAACCTAGAAAATTATATCTATAAATTAGGCAGCAAGAGTATATTGTAAAATATGTATCTCTTTATTAAATCGATTAAAAACACAAAACATGTTATACATGTTATAAAAAATGATGTGGAGGGGAAAGAAAAGGGTGGAAAGGAATAAAAGTATGTTACAGGGCGAAGGAAGTGAGTGTGCACTCCATGCTACATACAGGGAATACCAATTCAAAAAGGTCAATATATGATAAATTGCATAGAATTTTATTATACATTACATGATAATCAAGTTTAAAGTGCATATGCGAAAAAATTAATGTGATAACTTCATTGGTCCCACTGATAAATATCAATATAATTTTATTTTTAATATATATAGATAAAAAAAGCATATATTGCACAAACAAGTATTATATTAACCGCTTCGCGATGGCCCACTGTAGATAAAACTCGGCGCTTGCTGGGCTCTGTGCAGCGCCGATGTTTAAAAACGGCCTGCAGCTGAAGCCTGGCAGGACACACTGACTGTGAAAGTCAGCAAAGATCTCATGTAATGTAATACATGTCTATTACATTACATGAGATCAGTGATCAGAAAAATAAAAATTAATGTCCCATACAGGGACTAAGTAAAAATGTAAAAAAAAATGTTTTTAAACTGTGAAAAAAAAAATCACAAAATAAATAAAAATAAATAAATAAAATATTAAACTAATAAATCCGTATATTTATGCAAAACCAAAAAAGTACACATATTTGGTATCGCCACGTCTGAAACAACCCGATCTATAAAACTGTCACACTAATTAACTCCTTCTGTGCACACCGTAATAAAAATAAATAAAAAACGTAGCAAAAAAATATGCTTTTTCATCATATCGCCAAACAAAAAGTGGAAAAAATGCGATCAAAAAGCAAAATGGAAATAAAAATGGTACCGCTGAAAACGACATCTTGTTCCGCAAAAAATAAGCCGCCATACAGCTCCATCAGCCGAAAAATAAAAAAGTTATAGCGCTCAGAATAAAGCAATGCAAAAAAATATTTTTTCTATAAAATTGTTTTATTGTGTAAAAGCGCCAAAACATAAAAAAAATATACAGTAAGTGTAGTATCGCTGTAAACGTACTGACCCGAAGAATAACGCTGCCTGATCACTTTTACCACACGCAGAACGGAATAAAAAAAACCTCAAAAAACAATTCCTGAATTGTTGTTTTTTGTTAATTTTACCTCCCAAAAAACGGAATAGAAAGCGATCAAAAAATGTCACGTACCCAAAAATGGTACCAATAAAAATGTCAACTCGTCCCGCAAAAAACAAGCCATCACATGACTCTGTCGGCCGAAATATGGAAAACTTATAGCTCTCAAAATATGGCGATGCAAAAACTAGATTTTGCAAAAAAAAGCGTCTTAGTGTGTGACAGCTGTCAATCATAAAAACCCGATATAAATCTGGTATCTCTGTAATCGTACCGACCTGAAGAATAAAGTAATCTCATCACTTATACCGCACGAGGAACGGCGTAAAAAATAAATAAAACCAATTCTTCACCTGCTACTGATTTGTTTATTATGTCTCCCAAAGATTGCAGTAAGGCTCTGCTCACATGTATCCTGCGCTCTGCGCTGAGCGCTTACACCAGAGTTTCCGTGTAAATCTCTGAAATACCTGATTCAGATGGAACCCATGACTGAAGATTCCCTGTAATGAGGCAGATATAGGCCACTGTGGATGCCGTCTGGCCTGTGATCTCACGGTGTCATTTGTTTTAGGTGTGCACAAAAGTGCAGTTGGCCACAGTTTTGTGCACTTCAGAAAAAAAGGACAACCAGAGGCCAGACGGAGTCCAGAGTAACTCTGCTGCCTCATTACAGTGAATGGATCCCGCAGGGGTTTCATCTGAATTACATCACTTGGAAATTTAGATGGAAACCCCGATGTAAGTGCTCAGCCTAGAGCGCCGGATAAATGTTACGTAAAATGTTCCCAATAAAAGCTTCAACTCAGTCCTCAAAAAAAGCTAGTCTCCACTCAGGTCCGTCATCTGTTAAAAATATAAGGGACTTCCAAGTTACTGGTAGCAGAAAGGCTCTGAAAAAGAGAAATGGCCCTTGCCCCCCAAAAGAAATTCAGAAAATTTTGTGCTCCCAAATCCAAATGCCTATTCTACAATAATTTGTTCTCCAATTGTCAAATAGCGCTCCGTCTCCCCCAGATCTCGCCGTATGGCTGAGCGGTACGATACAGCCACATATGGGATATTGCCACTTTTAAAAGAAATTGTGTGACACATTTTAGCACCATTTTTACCCATTGCCCTGTGTGAAAATGTAAAATCTGAGGGTGAAACATTTTTTTGTGGTAAAAATATAATTATGCTTTTTTCACTGCCCAATGGTATAAATTAAAAAATTAAGAAATACTCACTACTTCCCTAGATGAATTCCTTGTGAGGTGTAGTTTACAAAATGTGGTCACTTGTGGGGGTTTCTGCTGTTTCGGCATGTCAGCGACTCTTCAAAAGTGACATGGTGTCTGCAACCTATCCCAGCCAACATAGCGCTCCTTTCTCTTCCGAACCCTGCCGTACACGAAAGCAGTGGTTTTCCCCAACATTTGGGGCATCGGCGTACTCAGGAGAAATTGCACAACAAATTTCATGGTGCAATTTATCCTGTTACCCTTATGATAATGCAAAATTAGGGAATGAAAAACATTTTTTGTGGGAAAAATGTGAACATTTTATTTTTATGGCTAAATATTATAAACTTCTGTGAAGCAGCTGGGGGTGCAAGGTGCTTACCACACATCTAGATAAGTTCCCTAAGGGGTCTAGTTTACAAAATGGTGGCACTTGTGGGGGGTTTCCACTGTTTAGGCACATTAGGGGCTCCCCAAATGCGACATGGCATCTGCTAATTATTCAAACAAATTTTACATTCAAAAAGTCAAATGGCGCTCCTTCCCTTTCAAACCCCGCCGTGCGCCCAAACAGTGGTTTGCCTCCACATATGGGGTATCGGCGTGTTCAGGAGAAATTGCACAACAAATTTCATGGTGCAATTTATCCTATTACCCTTATGATAATGCAAAGTTAAGGGATGAAAAACGTTTTTGTGGGAAAAAATGTGAAAATTTTATTTGTACAGCTCAATATTATAAACTTCTGTGAAGCACCTTGGGGTTCAAGGTGCTCACCTCACATCTAGATAAGTTCCCTAAAGGGTCTAGTTTCCAAAATGGTGTCACTTGTGGGGGATTTCCACTGTTTAGGCACATCAGGGGCACCCCAAATTCAACATGGCGTCCGCTAATTATTCAAACAAATTTTACATTCAAAAAGTCAAATGGCGCTCCTTCCCTTTCAAACCCTGCCGTGCGCCCAAACAGTGGTTTGCCTCCACATATGGGGTATCAGCGTGTTCAGGAGAAATTGCTCAACAAATTTCATGGTGCAATTTATCCTATTACCCTTATGATAATGCAAAATTAAGGGATGAAAAATGTTTTTGTGGGAAAAAAGTGAAAATTTTATTTTTACAGCTCAATATTATAAACTTCTGTGAAGCACCTTGGGGTTCAAGGTGCTCACCACACATCTAGATAAGTTCCCTAAGGGGTCTAGTTTCCAAAATGGTGTCACTTGTGGGGGGTTTCCACTGTTTAGGCACATCAGGGGCTCTCCAAACGCAACATGGCATCTGCTAATTATTCAAACAAATTTTACATTCAAAAAGTCTAATGGCGCTCCTTCCCTTCCGAACCCTGCAGTGCACCCAAACAGTGGTTTTCCCTCACATATGGGGTATCAGCGCGATCATTTTTCCCTGTTACCCCTGTGAAAATAAAAAAAATTGGGTCTAAAGTAACATTTTTGTGAAAAAAGTTAAATGTTAATTTTTTTCCTCCACATTCCAAAAATTCCTGTGAAGCACCTGAAGGGTTAATAAAGTTCTTGAATGTGGTTTTGAGCACCTTGAGGGGTGCAGTTTTTAGAATGGTGTCACTTTTGGGTATTTTCTGTCATAAAGACCCCTCAAAGTGACTTCAAATATGATGTGGTCCCTAAAAAAATGTTTTTGCAAATTTTGTTGGAAAAATGAGAAATCACTGGGCAACTTTTAACCCCTATAGCTCCCTAACAAAAAAAAATGTTGGTTCCAAAATTGTGCTGATGTAAAGTGGACATGTGGGAAATGTTATTTATTAACTATTTTGTGTGAGATATCTCTCTGATTTAAGGGCATGAAAATGCAAAGTTTGAAAATTGCAAAATTTTCAAAATTTTTGACAAATTTCCGATTTTTTCACAAATAAACGCAAGTGATATCAAAGAAATTTTACCACTACCATGAAGTACAATATGTCACGAAAAAAGAATCAGGGGGATCCGTTGAAGCGTTCCAGAGTAACTACTTCATAAAGTGACAGTGGTCAGAATTGAAAAAATTGGCCCGGTCACGAAGGCAAAAACAGGCTCTGGTGCGAAGTGGTTAAACCTAAAAGATTTTATGCTCAGTTTATATACCGCATTTTTCGGACTATAAGACGCACTTTTTTGGAGGAAAAATGGGGGGTGGGTATTATAGTCCAAATGTTGGGGGGGTATATATATACATTGTGTGAGGTGCGGGGGTAGTGATAGCGGCGGAGGAGCGGGGCACAGGAGGCAGCAGACGCCCGCTGCAGCCTACACTGTCCCTGCTGAAAAATGAATATTCACTGCTTCTCACCCCCATGGGGCGCCCACTGAATATTCATGCTCCTTAATAGCGGCACACAGTGTAGCCGCAGCGCGGCTCCTGCTGTTGCCGGAATCGCCTGTGCCCTCTGTTAAAGCGCATAAATATTCAACCTCTCTCCATGCCCATGGACGTTGGGAGGGGTGAATATTCATGCGCTTTAATAAGCGGGCACACGCGATAGCCCGGCAGCAGCAGGAGCTGTGCTGCGGCTACGCTGTGTGGCGGATATTAAGGAGCATGAAGTCACTGCTCCCCGCGCACACAGTCCCGGTGTGGGGAGCAGTGACTTCCGGCAGCTGATCTCTCTCCTTGTGAGCCGCGCATGGCAGTGATGTCATGCGCGTCTCACATGGAGAGATCAGTGCGGGCAGACTGGATGCAGCGCTGGAGGAGAGAAGAAAGGTGAATAGGAGTGTTTATTTTTTTATATGCAATGCAGCCTGGTAGGGATTAGGAGTACTATGCATACTAGGATAAGGATGAGGAGGCCATACATACAAGGGTAAGGATGAGGGGTGCCATGCATACCAGGATAACGCTGAGGGTGGCATACATAACAGAATAAACATGAGGGGGCCATACATAACAGGATAAGGATGAGGGGCCATACATACCAGGATAAGGATGAGGGTGCCATGCATACCAGGATAGGGATTAGGGGTGCCATGCATACCAGGATAGCGATTAGGGGTGCCATGCATACCAGGATAGGGATTAGGGGTGCAATGCATACCAGGATGGAGAGATGCCGGCTATTGAGGAGAATAAAGTTCCTGCTCCCCACGCACACAGTCCCGGCGTGGGAGCAGTGACTATTTCCGCAGTTCATCTCACCTTGTGAGGGCACATAGCAGTCATGCACGGCTCACACGGTGAGATCAATGCTGGCAAACAGGACGCAGCGCTGGAGCAGAGGGGAGGAAGGTGAGTAGAAGTGTTTATTTCTTTTGTGTATACCAGTATAGGGATGAGGGGTTCCATGCATACCAGGAAGAGGGATGAGGGGTGTCAAGCATACCAGGAAGAGGGATGAGGGGGGCCTTGTATACCAGGATAGGGATGAGGAGTGCCATGCATACCAGGATGGGTGTTTGGGGTGCCATGCATACCAGGATAGGGATGAAGGGTGCCATGCATACCAGGATTGGGATGAGGAGTGCCATGCATACCAGGAAGAGGGATACCATGCATACCAGGATTACCAGGATAGGGATGAGGGGTGCCATGCATACCAGGATAGGGATGAGAGGTACCATGCATACCAGGATAAGGATGAGGGGTGCCATGCATACCAGGATTGGGATGAGGAGTGCCATGCATACCAAGAAGAGGGATACCATGCATACGAGGATTACCAGGATAGGGATGAGGGGTGCCATGCATACCAGGATAGGGATGAGAGGTGCCATGCATACCAGGATAAAGATGAGGGGTGCCATGCATACCAGGATGAGGGGTGCCATGCATACCAGGATATGGATGAGGGGTGCCATGCATACCAGGATAAGGATGAGGGGTGCCATGCATACCAGGATGAGGTGTGCAATGCATACCAGGATGGAGATCAGGCATGCCGTGCATACCAGGATGGATGGGTGCCATGCATAACAGGATGGAGGGGTGCCATGCATACCAGGATGAGGGGTGCCTTGCATACCAGGATGGATATCAGGGGTGCCATGCATACCAGGATGGGGATCAAGGGTGCCATGCAAACCAGGATGGAGGGTGCCATGCATACCAGAATGGAAGGATGCCATGCATACCAGGATGGAGGGGTGCCATGCCAACCAGGATGGAGGGGTACCATGCATACCAGGATGGGGTTGAAGGTTCCATGCATACCAGGATGGGGAATTGGAGTGCCATGCATACCAGGAGGGGGGAACGGGTGATATGCATACCAGGATGGGGGATTGGGATGCCATGCATACCAGGATGGGTATGGGGCCACTTATAATAGCAAGGGGGGGGGCATATATACAAGGATGGGTGATATTAGCAGAATTTGGGGACATTACCCCTATATCAGTGTCAGCAGCAGACTCTCTCCCCCCTAACAGTGCATCATGACCACATATTTTTTTCTATTTTCCTCCTCTTAAACCCAGGTGCGTCTCATAGTCCAAACAATATGATATTATGTCTGTACATTTCCAAACATAATTCCACTGTTAATGCAAAAAAATCTGCTATTTATAAAATTCATTTTATCCAAAAAGTGCATTGTGCATGTTATATATATATATGTATGTATGTGCATATTCAAATCATAGGATGAACAGTAAAAGTGATCACCATGCAATATCAAATGTCATAATGCAAAAAAGAATACATAAATAAGTTCATAAAAAGTTTAATTTGTGCATATTATTACGTACTATCCAGAAGCACATCATCACCCCTTCCACATGCTTCAACGCACGTTTCGCTACCGATTCATTAGGGAGTGAGGTGGAGGAGGAAGAGGCGATGTTTTATAGGGTGATTACAGCTGTGGTTACTTACAAATCAAGGAAGCCATATTATCGGACGCCTCTACTGTCCCACGCATCCGGATAGCCGTCCCTTCTGCAACCGAATGAGCATCACCGAAACACGACCAAAGGTCGCAGTTCAATGAAAACATCTCAGTATCAGGTACGAGAGCAGACCGGAGCATGCGCAGTGTGGCGCACAGCGACCCTGCAGCCATATTAGAAAAGGGCAAAAGTGCGGGTCAGCATCAAAGTCTAAATATAATTATACGTGCCAAAATAGAACTGTATGAAATATAGAAAAAGTTCTATATATAATATAGTTAATGCGTGCATACACATTATTATTACTTATGTAATGTGTATATGTAAAAGTGAATAAACACACTATAAACTCTCTATATGTATATGATATAGGTGAATAGTTTTCTTAATTATTCTATGCAGCGCATGCGTAATATAACACACAGCGAAAGCACAACCTGGTTAAAACAGAGCAAAGATGGAAACAAGCCAACCATAATAAAGTATGTGTGTATGTATTAAAATGTTGGTTCTTGTATGAACCCATAAAAATATGACATATACAAATGAATACATCTAATTACCTTGTGTATATATAGAGGTGAATGAATATACTAGAAGCTATCTCCATGTGATAATTTAATATTCTTAATTCAATGTGTAAGTGTATGTGAGTGATAGTTATGTATGTATATATAGGAAAAATAAAAAAGCATAAAATATAATAATAAAATATATATGAAAAAGGGATGTGGTCATGATAGAGAGAATAATACAAAAACTATATATCCGATGTTGTACTTAGTGATGGAATACACGTGAAACTGTATGGCTGTTCGGGCGATGATGATACAAACAGTCCTCCAATCTGAAAGATATAATAAAAATTAATATGCACATATAGATTGATCACACCCTAATAACTCCTATCTAGTGTTGAGCGATACCTTCCGATATCGGGAAATATCGGATCGGATTGGATCGGACCGATACCGAAAAAGTATCGGATATCGCCGATTCCGATACCGGAAACCAATGCAAGTCAATGGGACATAAATATCGGAATTAAAATAAACCCTTTCTTTCCTTGTAGGTTATTTCTACATGAAGGAAAACAACTAAGAATAATGTAGAATGTATTGGGGGAGGTGGGGGAGACAATAAAGGCATAGAGGTTTAGCCCAGTCAAATGGAATAGCAGGAATTACTATTTTTTTATTATGTTCTGAGTTACGGAAATATTAACTATGTTAAGTATTTTTATATTTTGTCAGATATTTATGTTTCACTACTTCCATGCTCTTCACCTTCTTTTTTACTTCTCCCACACTTTCTCCTTCATCATCCTCAGCATCTTTTTCATCCACTTCTTCTTCACCTTCTTCTTCTTCACCTTCTTCGTATTATTCTTTTTTTTACATTCTTCATATTCTACTTCTTCATCTTCTTCATATTCTTCTTCTTCATCATATTCTTATTTGTGACAGGCATTCCTGTAGTTGTTATCTATAAAAGGTTGGACATTACACCTTTCGTTCTGCCCGTCACAAAAGATTTACAACAGGATTTGTCCGCGTTCAGTTTGGCCTGCAGCAGCAGGTCTTTTCCAGGGGCACCACGAGGAGGAACGGACTCACCCCCATACACTGCTTAGTCATCTTCTGCTTATAATTTAGATATTATCTTTTGCTCTGATTTTTAGTCTTATGCTTAATGTTCTTCCGCTTTTTGTTCTGCAGCTTCTTGTATTTCTGCTTCTTGGTTTTCTGTCTCTTGTTCTTCTGTATCTTGGTGCTTGTCTTCTCTTCTTTGTCTTCTTGGTCAACTTCTTCAGGGTCATCTTCTTGGTCTTCTTCGGGGTGGTCTTCAGGGTCGTCGTCTTCGGGGGTCCTCGTCTTCGGGGTCCTCGTCTTCTTCGGGTTGGTCTTCTGGGTCCTCGTCTTCGGGGTCCTCGTCTTCTTCGGGGTGGTCTTCAGGGTCCTCGTCTTCTTCGGGGTGGTCTTCAGGGTCCTCGTCTTCTTTGGGGTGGTCTTCAGGGTCCTCGTCTTCAGGGTCATTGTCTTCGGGGTCCTCGTCTTCTTAGGGTTGGTCTTCAGGGTCCTCGTCTTCAGGGTCCTCGTCAGGGAGATCCAGAGTGATTACCAAGAACCATTTCAAAAAGCTTGAACTTGGAAATGTAGCAGAAGGTACAAGAAAGCTGAGGAACTACCGAGGACCAGCTGACGGTACTGGAACCCGGATGGGTAGCAGAAGGTACAAGAGCCAATGGAACTACCGAGGACCAGCTGATGTTACTGGAACTCGGTTACTAAGCAGGAGGTACCTGTGCCAGAAAGCACTACCAAGGACCAGCAGACGTTGGTGGAACTTGGATACCGAGAAGGAGGCACCTAATCCAAAGGCACTGCCGAGAACCAGCTGACGGTACTGGAACCCGGATGGGTAGCAGAAGGTACCCATGTAAAAAAAAGTTCAAGGCCGCGAGCCGGCCGCAGTTACCAAAACCCACAGTCCTACAGGGGGTGCTTGTCCTATTGGCACTATGGAACCAGCCTTCATTGCCAGATCCCGCAGCCCACATAGGAGTCACCTAAACTGCAGGCACCATAGAGTCGGCTAACCCGACCGCAACACGACAGGACAACGCATTGGAGGCAAAGTGACGTTGACACTACCCGGAAACAGCTGGCGTGCTGGAACCAGGCTGGGCAGGAGGGAGTACCCGTGCCAAAGACACTGCCGAGAACCAGCTGACGGTACTGGAACCCGGATGGGTAGCAGAAGATACAAGAGCAAATGGAACTACCGAGGACCAGCTGACGGTACTGGAACCCGGATGGGTAGCAGAAGGTACAAGAGCCAATGGAACTACCGAGGACCAGCTGATGTTACTGGAACTCGGTTACTAAGCAGGAGGTACCTGTGCCAGAAAGCACTACCAAGGACCAGCAGACGTTGGTGGAACTTGGATACCGAGAAGGAGGCACCTAATCCAAAGGCACTGCCGAGAACCAGCTGACGGTACTGGAACCCGGATGGGTAGCAGAAGGTACCCATGTAAAAAAAAGTTCAAGGCCGCGAGCCGGCCGCAGTTACCAAAACCCACAGTCCTACAGGGGGTGCTTGTCCTATTGGCACTATGGAACCAGCCTTCATTGCCAGATCCCGCAGCCCACATAGGAGTCACCTAAACTGCAGGCACCATAGAGTCGGCTAACCCGACCGCAACACGACAGGACAACGCATTGGAGGCAAAGTGACGTTGACACTACCCGGAAACAGCTGGCGTGCTGGAACCAGGCTGGGCAGGAGGGAGTACCCGTGCCAAAGACACTGCCGAGAACCAGCTGACGGTACTGGAACCCGGATGGGTAGCAGAAGATACAAGAGCAAATGGAACTACCGAGGACCAGCTGACGGTACTGGAACCCGGATGGGTAGCAGAAGGTACAAGAGCCAATGGAACTACCGAGGACCAGCTGATGTTACTGGAACTCGGTTACTAAGCAGGAGGTACCTGTGCCAGAAAGCACTACCAAGGACCAGCAGACGTTGGTGGAACTTGAATACCGAGAAGGAGGCACCTAATCCAAAGGCACTGCCGAGAACCAGCTGACGGTACTGGAACCCGGATGGGTAGCAGAAGGTACCCATGTAAAAAAAAGTTCAAGGCCGCGAGCCGGCCGCAGTTACCAAAACCCACAGTCCTACAGGGTGTGCTTGTCCTATTGGCACTATGGAACCAGCCTTCATTGCCAGATCCCGCAGCCCACATAGGAGTCACCTAAACTGCAGGCACCATAGAGTCGGCTAACCCGACCGCAACACGACAGGACAACGCATTGGAGGCAAAGTGACGTTGACACTACCCGGAAACAGCTGGCGTGCTGGAACCAGGCTGGGCAGGAGGGAGTACCCGTGCCAAAGACACTGCCGAGAACCAGCTGACGGTACTGGAACCCGGATGGGTAGCAGAAGATACAAGAGCAAATGGAACTACCGAGGACCAGCTGACGGTACTGGAACCCGGATGGGTAGCAGAAGGTACAAGAGCCAATGGAACTACCGAGGACCAGCTGATGTTACTGGAACTCGGTTACTAAGCAGGAGGTACCTGTGCCAAAAAGCACTACCAAGGACCAGCAGACGTTGGTGGAACTTGGATACCGAGAAGGAGGCACCTAATCCAAAGGCACTGCCGAGAACCAGCTGACGGTACTGGAACCCGGATGGGTAGCAGAAGGTACCCATGTAAAAAAAAGTTCAAGGCCGCGAGCCGGCCGCAGTTACCAAAACCCACAGTCCTACAGGGGGTGCTTGTCCTATTGGCACTATGGAACCAGCCTTCATTGCCAGATCCCGCAGCCCACATAGGAGTCACCTAAACTGCAGGCACCATAGAGTCGGCTAACCCGACCGCAACACGACAGGACAACGCATTGGAGGCAAAGTGACGTTGACACTACCCGGAAACAGCTGGCGTGCTGGAACCAGGCTGGGCAGGAGGGAGTACCCGTGCCAAAGACACTGCCGAGAACCAGCTGACGGTACTGGAACCCGGATGGGTAGCAGAAGATACAAGAGCAAATGGAACTACCGAGGACCAGCTGACGGTACTGGAACCCGGATGGGTAGCAGAAGATACAAGAGCCAATGGAACTGCCGAGAACCAGCTGGCGGTGCTGGAGCCCAGGGTAAATACTAAAAACAGAGGAGCCAGAGGTGTATTTGGAGGAGGTTTTAAATCCGTAGTACAGTGGATGTGGACAAAGCAGGAGAATTTGCCGGACACACAGCTGGGGATCAGCTGACGTTACTGAACCCCAATAACACTGGAGCAAGCGTTGACTGTGCAGACGGCACTTCTGAGCAGCAACTAGCGGTATTGGAGCCCAGGGTAAATACTAAAAACGGAGGAGCCAGAGGTGTAATTGGAGCAAGTTTTAAATAAGTAGCACAGTGAATATGGACAGAGCAGGAGAAATTGCCGTGAACACAGCAGAGGAACAGCTGACGTTACCGAACCCCAATAACACGGCAGCAAGTGTTGACTGTGCAGACAGCACTTCCGAGCGCCAACTGGCGGTGCTGGAGCCCAGGGATAAGAATAAAAATAGAGAGGAGCCAGAGGTGTAATTGGAGCAAGTTTTAAATAAGTAGCACAGTGAATATGGACAGAGCAGGAGAAATTGCCGTGAACACAGCAGGGGAACAGCTGACGTTACCGAACCCCAATAACACGGCAGCAAGTGTTGACTGTGCAGATGGCACTTCCGTGCGCCAACTGGCGGTGTTGGAGCTCAGGGATAATACTGAAAACAGAGGAGCCAGAGGTGTAATTGGAGCAACTTTAAAATCTGTAGTAGTGAGAATGTGGACAGAGCAGGAGAAATTGCCGTCCGCACAGCAGGGGAACAGCTGACGTTACTGAACCCCAATAACATGGTAGCAAGTGTTGACTGTGCAGACGGCACTTCCGAGCGCCAACTGGCGGTGTTGGAGCTCAGGGATAATACTGAAAACAGGAGCCAGAGGTGTATTTGGAGGAGGTTTTAAATCAGTAGTACAGTGGATGTGGACAGAGCAGGAGAAATTGCCGTCCGCACAGCAGGGGAACAGCTGACGTTACTGAACCCCAATAACACGGCAGCAAGTGTTGACTGTGCAGACGGCACTTCCGAGCGCCAACTGGCGGTGTTGGAGCTCAGGGATAATACTGAAAACAGAGGAGCCAGAGGTGTAATTGGAGCAACTTTAAAATCTGTAGTAGTGAGAATGTGGACAGAGCAGAAGAAATTGCCGTCCGCACAGCAGGGGAACAGCTGACGTTACTGAACCCCAATAACATGGTAGCATGTGTTGACTGTGCAGACGGCACTTCCGAGCGCCAACTGGCGGTGCTGGAGCCCAGGGATAAGAATGAAAACAGAGGAGCCAGAGGTGTAATTGGAGCAACTTTAAAATGTGTAGTACAGTGGATGTGGACAAAGCAGGAGAAATTGCCGTCCGTACAGCAGGGGAACAGCTGACGTTACCGAACCCCAATAACACGGCAGCAAGTGTTGACTGTGCAGACAGCACTTCCGAGCGCCAACTGGCGGTGCTGGAGCCCAGGGATAAGAATAAAAATAGAGAGGAGCCAGAGGTGTAATTGGAGCAAGTTTTAAATAAGTAGCACAGTGAATATGGACAGAGCAGGAGAAATTGCCGTGAACACAGCAGGGGAACAGCTGACGTTACCGAACCCCAATAACACCGCAGCAAGTGTTGACTGTGCAGACGGCACTTCCGAGCGCCAACTGGCGGTGTTGGAGCCCAGGGATAAGAATGAAAACAGAGGAGCCAGAGGTGTAATTGGAGCAACTTTAAAATGTGTAGTACAGTGGATGTGGACAAAGCAGGAGAAATTGCCGTCCGCACAGCAGGGAACAGCTGACGTTACTGAACCCCAATAACACGGCAGCAAGTGTTGACTGTGCAGATGGCACTTCCGTGCGCCAACTGGCGGTGTTGGAGCTCAGGGATAATACTGAAAACAGAGGAGCCAGAGGTGTAATTGGAGCAACTTTAAAATCTGTAGTAGTGAGAATGTGGACAGAGCAGGAGAAATTGCCGTCCGCACAGCAGGGGAACAGCTGACGTTACTGAACCCCAATAACATGGTAGCAAGTGTTGACTGTGCAGACGGCACTTCCGAGCGCCAACTGGCGGTGTTGGAGCTCAGGGATAATACTGAAAACAGAGGAGCCAGAGGTGTATTTGGAGGAGGTTTTAAATCAGTAGTACAGTGGATGTGGACAGAGCAGGAGAAATTGCCGTCCGCACAGCAGGGGAACAGCTGACGTTACTGAACCCCAATAACACGGCAGCAAGTGTTGACTGTGCAGACGGCACTTCCGAGCGCCAACTGGCGGTGTTGGAGCTCAGGGATTACAGTTCAGGTGGTAGAAACATGAACAGAACAGGAGACCTGGATACTGTTGCCAACCAATTATTTATTCTGGAAGAGGACTGGCAAATTCATGAGAGATCCACGCCTTGTTCATTTTGAGAAAAGTAAGCCGGTCAACGTTATCGGAGGATAGTCGCATGCGACGGTCTGTTAGTACACCACCTGCGGCACTAAAGACGCGTTCCGATAATACACTAGCAGCAGGGCAAGCTAGCACCTCCAGTGCATACTGACTAAGCTCTGGCCATGTATCCAGCTTACAGACCCAAAACTTGAAGGGAGAAGAGCCGTCTGGGAGTACACTAAGAGGGCAAGACATGTAGTCTGTCACCATCTGACGGAAACGTTGCCTCCTGCTGACTGGAGCCGTCTGTGATGGTGTAGACATTTGTGGCGGCGGGGACACAAAACTTTGCCACATTTCGGCCATACTGGTCTTGCCTTGTGCTGAGGCGCTGCTTCTGCTCCCTCTTTGTGCAGAGCTTCCTCCACTGCCTCGACGCACTGAGCTGCTTTGTAAAGCACTAGCAGCACTGCTCTCGGTTGGAATGGAGAACATGATGGAATGCACCAGTGCGTCTTGGTACTCCCGCATTTTACGCTCCCGGTTCAACGGTGTTATGAGGCTTTGTAAGTTGTCCCGGTAGCGAGGATCTAGGAGGGTGGACACCCAATAATCAGCCGTGTTGAGAATGTGGGCGATGCGGCGGTCGTTTCTCAGGCACTGCAGCATGAAATCAACCATGTGCTGCAGACTGCCAACTGGCCAAGAAACGCTGTCCCCTGCTTGAGGCGTGATCTCTGCCTGCTCTGCATCACCCCACCCTCGCTCTAGATACTGACTACTAGAGCATTGTGTACCTCCCTCCTCTGGACAGATGTCTTCCTCATCCATTGACTCCTCCTCATCCTCCTCACAAAGTGTCCCCTGCCTAGGCCTTTGTGAGGAACCACGTTGCGCAGACTGTAGAGAAGCAGATGGCATTTGTGACTCCTCATCCTCCACCTCTTCCAAAACCTCGTCCCTTAGTGCTTGCAGTGTTTTTTCAAGCAGGCAGATAAGGGGGATAGTCATGCTGACTAGTGCATCATCTGCACTCGCCATCCGCGTGGAATAATCGAAGGCACGCAAAACGTGGCAAATGTCCTTCATAGAGGCCCACTCAGTGGTGGTGAAGTGTGAACGGCGCGCACTGCGACTTGTTTGCGCCTGCTGCAGCTGGTACTCCATTACTGCTGCCTGCTGCTCACACAACCTCTCCAACATATGTAACGTTGAATTCCACCTGGTGGGTAGGTCACATATGATGCGATGTTCCGGAAGACATAATCGGCTCTGCAGAGCTGCAATGCGTGATCTTGCATTGCTGGAACGCCGCAAGTGAGCGCACTCTATGCGGACCTTGTGAAGCAGTGCATCAAGATCCGGATAGTCCCTCAAAAAACTCTGCACGACCAAGTTGAGCACATGTGCCAGACATGGGATGTGAGTGAGGTTGCCTAGGCCCAGAGCTGCCACCAGATTTCGGCCATTGTCACACACTACCATGCCTGGCTGGAGATTCGCTGGCACAAACCACACGTCACTATGCTGCTTGATGGCATTCCAGAGCTCCTGCGCTGTGTGGCTTCGATTCCCCAAAGAAATTAATTTTAATACGGCCTGTTGACGTTTGGCCACGGCTGTGCTCATATCGGTCATCATAACAGGTAACCGTTCACGGGTCGATGTGGAGGTAGACCGTGACGGCTCCTGCAGCGCTGATTCAGAGGAACTGGAGTATGAGGAGGAGTCAATGTGTACAGACTGGATTCCTGCAATCCTTGGAGTTTGCAGAACACGTACAGCACCACTCTCAAGATCTGTACCCGGCTCCACAACATTTACCCAATGGGCAGTGAGGGAAAGGTATCGTCCCTGTCCATGCTTACTGGTCCACGCATCAGTGGTCAGGTGGACCTTGCTACTGACGGCGTTTTGTAGCGCATGTTTAATTTTTCCCTCCACATGATGTTGCAGGGCAGGGACGGCTTGCCTGCTGAAATAAAAGCGGCTGGGCACGTTGTATTGTGGGACTGCCAATGCCATAAAGTTACGGAATGTGTCAGTCTCCACCAGCCTGAATGATAGCATTTCAAGGGCCAGTAGTTTAGCAATGCCAGCATTCAGAGCCTGTGCTCGGGGGTGGTTTGCCGAGTATGGGCGCCTTTTCTCCCATGCCTGTGCTAACGATGGCTGTAGACTGGCCTGGGAGTGTGAGGATGACTGGGAAAGTGGTGCTGTGGGTGGAATTACACTGTGTCTCTGTACAACAGTGCCAGAGATTCTTCCATGGCGATCCTGTGAGGAAGCCGAACCAGCTGTGTGTGAGCTGGAGGAAGAGGCTACAACACGAGCTGAAGAGGTGGTAGGTGGCGCTGTAGGTTGGCCTAGGTCTTCAGTGTGTTTGTGTAACTCCACCACGTGCTTGGTCCGCACATGTTTCCACATATTTGTGGTATTGAGGTTGCTGACACTTTTCCCTCTTTTCACCTTCTGATTACACAGCTTGCATTTGACAAAGCAAATGTCATCTGCAACTGTGTCAAAAAAGGACCAGGCACTGCAAGTCTTGGGAGCGCCCGCTTTGGATTTTGGAAGAGCCATGCTCCTAATGGGTGCCGAAGTGGAGGTTACAGGCAACCAAGTCTGCCCCCTCCCTCTCCCTCCTTTTTGGGCCATTCGGGGAATCTCTTCCTGTCCCTCACGCCATGATGGGTCAAGGACCTCATCATCTACACCACCCTCTTCAAACAACTGCTTCTCCTGGGTAGTCTCGACAGCACAGTACGCACCAGAAAGTGGCACCTGAGTCTCATCATCAGATGCGTACTGAGGTGTGCTGCTGACCATAGGCACTGGCCCACCCGCCTCTTCAGATTCAGAGAGACAAAACGGTTGCGCATCACTGCATACTACCTCTTCTTCAAATTCTCGAATTCTGCTTGGCTGGCCCCCTCTTTCCAAGCCAAGAGATTCAGAGAACAGAAGTAGAGATGGCTCCTGTCCAGGGCTCTCTGACTACCTGGGCAATTTGGCAGGTGGTGAAGAGACAGATGGGTGCTCTTCAGTGCTCAGGACCTGAGAGGATCTGGAACTAATTGAAGTCGATGCGTTAGCTGCCATCCATCCGACAACGGCTTCAATTTGGTCCTCGCGCAGCAGTGGGGTACGGCTAGCTCCTACAAAGCTGCGCATAAAGGACTGTTCCCTGGTAAAACTGGGGGATGCTGAGTCACTGGTGCCCGCAGCAGGCACAGAATCCCCACGTCCTCTCCCTGCAGGCACAGAATCCTCACGTCCTCTCCCTGCAGAAACTCCACGCCCACGCCCACGCCCACGACCACATGCCTTACTCCCTGCCTTCTTCATCTTGGTAGACTGATAAAGATAGGCAGAAAAGTACTAAGGGCTTAGTGTGCTTATTCCTGAACAGCTGCTAACAGGTATAAGAAACACTAATTTTATAAAGTGTGGACTAGACTTTAATATGAGCTAATGTGGCCTACACAACTGTAAAGTGGAGTGTTTGGTGAACTTTATTTAGGTTTTTTTTTGTCACAAAAAGACACTGGATGTGCCTAAAGATGTAATAACGATAGTATCACAAACTTTTTGTAGCTATTACAATGTAGGAAGGTAACCTACAATGCAATAGATGAGGCTGCAAAAAATAGGCTAATACTAATCTGGCTGGGGCTGCAGGGCCCAAGGCTGCAGAAAGGCTCCTCTATCTACTCCTATATAGTGTGTTTGGAATCAGTTTAGCTGAATACGGATGGAACCACCACACTAATAGGAGATATCAGGAAAAATTATGAATTGGCAATAAAGGACAATGTATGAGGCAGTGACACACACTGAGTGCACTACAACCAGACGGGGTTGAAGCACACACTACAGGGTGAGCTGCACTCACACACCAGACCTTGCAGACAGCGGTGAACAGTACAGATGCAGAGCACTGTGCACTAGCGCTGCAAGACGGAAAAAAATTTCTCTATCTACTCCTATAGTGTGTTTGGAACCAATTTAGCTGAATACAGATGGAACCACCACACTAATAGGAGATATCAGGAAAAATTATGAATTGGCAAAAAACGACAATGTATGAGGCAGTGACACACACTGAGTGCACTACAACCAGACGGGGTTGAAGCACACACTACAGGGTGAGCTGCACTCACACACCAGACCTTGCAGACAGCGGTGAACAGTACAGATGCAGAGCACTGTGCACTAGTGCTGCAAGACGGAAAAAAATGTCTCTATCTACTCCTATATAGTGTGTTTGGAACCAATTTAGCTGAATACAGATGGAACCACCACACTAATAGGAGATATCAGGAAAAATTATGAATTGGCAAAAAAGGACAATGTATGAGGCAGTGACACACACTGAGTGCACTACAACCAGACTTGGCTGAAGCACACACTACAGGGTGAGCTGCACTCACACACACAGACCTTGCAGACAGCGGTGAACAGCACAGGGAACTGTGCACTAGCACTGCAAGGCACAGTGATTTAGAAAGTAGCTTGGGTAAAGCAGTATAGAGCAAATAGGTAGCTAAAACTGTCCCTCAGAACAACAGCGTCCTATCCCTAACTGAATTCACAGCAGAGTGAGCTCAAAATGGCGGCGGTGGCTTTTATAGTGCATCATGACATCATTTCAGCAGCCAATCACAGCCATGCCATTAGTTAAGATGCCTACATGCCTAACAGGATGTGCCCACACTTCTTAGGATCCTCATTGGCTGAATAAAATGAAAATGTCTCATTGCATTATGGGAACTTCCGATTCCGGTATACGATATTGCAAAAGTATCGGAATTAAGTATCGGAATTCCGATACCGCGAATATCGGCCGATACCCGATATTTCAGTATCGGAATGCTCAACACTACTCCTATCCCATAAACTCATATCTCCACTAACTCATAAACCACCATTAATATCCTACTAATATTATAAATGTGAAAGTTTGTGAGTATGTATGTTTGTTACTCTTTCACGAAAAAACTACTGGACGGATTTGCATGAAACTTTACAGTAATATAGATTATACATCGGAATAACATATAGGCTACAATTTGTAATGATTTTATGTAATTTTGGTCGTAATATAACGATACATGTCAATTAAGTCGGAAAAAAATCTGGCCTCTGAGAGCTATCTTGGCGTACGCTGCCTAAACCGTTGGAGTTACACAAAGATGATGTACCGTAGAATTGTTTGTCTTGAATAGTTCTAAATAAAAGTCCACGACAGCATATATCTACCTTTTATGTGGAAGCCACTATGACCAAAATTGTGAACCATAAATTTAATTAAATTAGATGCTATTTACAATTTTACAATGCACATTTTAGTATATTTATCAAACTTTTTAGTATATTTATCAAACTCTTATATACACACATACACAGGTGATATTTAAATGGCTGATTTACAGCAGTCAGAAGAGATTGATAATACAATAATTTGCCCATAGTGGATCATTGTATAGTGAGGTCACAGTTGCCGCCTGTCCACAGTCAGAATACAGGGGTGATCATATACCATGGCCAGGTACAAGTGTGGCACAGGGGGTTCACACACGACCCCCAGGGACTGACATTTCCTAGAAACTTTGGCAGCTGTCAGTCATGAGCTCACCCTGATACATTACACTCTGGAAACAGCTGAAGGGAGAAGGATAATTTATGACATTTTCTCAGACTTAAAAAAAAAAAAAAAAAATAGCCCAGAAAACAGCCCATATGTCAGGAACAGGTTACTAGGGAACTACACGTCCCAGCACGGCCTGCCCACGCCTACAGCCCGGGGGGAGTGTGAGGCTTCCTCCTGCAGGTTGCCCGGGGGCACCGGGCCGTCATTGTCCTCACAGAGGGGGTCCCCGCCGCCATTGTCCCTCCACATAACACCGTATAATAAAACATGCGCTCACCTGCGCCAGCTTCTGCAGCCGGGAAAGTTCCGAGCGCCTCACCTGGGCGGAGGGGAAGTGACTCACACACGGGGAGGGGCAGTAACCTGAGCGCGGCTCCATGGAGGATGCACACACTGCAGCCTGACAGCACCGGCAGCAGCGCTACACAAATGGCGTCCTCCCCTCCTGTGTGCAGCACAGCCCTGTGTGTGTGCAGCGCAGCATGTCACCCACAGCACCAGCAGGCTGCTCTCAGCTCCCACAGAGCACTGGGAATGGTTGCTATGGGTAACCGCGCCACAGTTGCTCCTCATAGACCAGTCATATACAACTGATATCGTCTGTACAGCGATCGTAATATAACTATTAGATTGTTTTAGTATTTTGTTTGAACTTTACTAAGTACCTATTTTGTAATTAGTACTTATAAAAATGCCGCGAAAGCGTAAGTCTAACATTTCGCAAAGCTCTAATAAAGCCCGAGCTATGAAAATAATTAGACGTGATGAGACATCTCAACAAGCCGAGCAACGAAGGCTTGAGCAGGCGGTGCGTTGTGCGGCACATAGAGCTGCAGAGACTCCAGAACAATCCCAAGCTCGACGTGAACGGAATGTGGAGTTTTTGGCATCTCAACGGGCTGCTGAAACTCAAGAACAGTCCCAAGCCCGAAATGAACAGCATGCGGAGTATCTGGCGTCTCAACGGGCTGCTGAAACTCCAGAACAGTCCCAAGCTCGACGTCAGCAGCAAGCGACTTACATGGCGTCCCAAAGAGCCACTGAAACTTATGAAATGGCCGAATCTCGCAGACGCACTGTTGCTGAAAGGGCAGCACAGCGACGTCAAACATTTACAAGAAATACATGGATATTGTTTAATAAAGCTGCATTTGAGTATGACGAGACTCTTGATTATGAAACTCACAAGCTTATAAAAATAGAAGCAATGACCATAGATTGCAAATATTGCGGAGCTCTTAAGTGGAAAGAGGAAGCAGCAGGTATGTGTTGTTTGGGCGGGAAAGTAGCTCTTCCTTATATAGACGAGCCAGTTCAACCTTTAAAAGAGCTTTTCTCTAATGAAACTGATGAATCTCGCCTTTTTCTAAATAATATAAGAAAATAACAACATGTGCTTTCATATGACGTCTTTTGGAGCAGATCAAATTGTCTCAATGCCAGGGTTTTGCCCGACCTTTACAATACAAGAACAAGTATACCACCGTATCGGTTCTTTAATTCCTACGTCCATTTCGCAACCACAATTTTTACAAGTTTATTTCATAGGTGACGAAGAAGAACAAATCAACAGGCGTACAGAATGCGTGCAAAGCGTAGATAGAAACATAGTTAAAAAATTACGAGTACTTCACGACCACAACATTTTGGTGCATGAATTTAAAACGGCTAGAGACAGAATGATCAATGACGATCATTTCAAAGTAGTGATTCACCCAGACCGTGTAGCACGTGGTCAACATGAGAGACGATTCAATGCCCCTACTACAAATGAAATAGCTGCTGTAATAGTTAGTAGTGAACAAACTATGTCTCGGGACATCGTTGTGCAGCCGTGCGATGGCATGCTCACTAGGGTTCCCGATACACATAGATTCTATGACGCTCTCGAGTACCCAATAATTTTTTGGAAAGGACAAGAGGGGTACAGCATTGATATTCCTCAGATAAATCCAATTACCAAACAAGCAATGCCAAGCAAAAAGGTGTCCTGCAAAGATTTTTATGCCTTTCACTTGATGGTCCGTCGCAGCGATTTTAATTTGATGCTTAAGTGTAGGCTCCTACTTCATCAGTTTCTGGTCGACATGTATGTAAAGATGGAAAGTGATCGCTTAAGGTTCATTTCTTTAAATAAAAAAAAACTGCGCGCAGAAAATTATATTCACATGCAAGATGCAATAAGAAATGATGCGGATTTGGATCCAAATAACTTAGGTCAGATGGTGATTCTCCCATCATCATTTGTAAATAGCCCGAGATACCTACACGAATATACACAAGATGCGTTCACATACGTACGTAATTATGGGAGGCCTGATTTATTTATTACAATGACTTGCAACCCCGCTTGGCCAGAAATCACTAAAGAGCTTATGGCTGGTCAAATTCAATGGACAGACATGACTTAACAGCCCGAGTATTTAGAATAAAAGTACAGAAGTTGGTAGCTCTACTTACAAAAGGTAACATATTTGGTGATATGCAATGCTTCATGTACTCGATCGAGTGGCAAAAGCGAGGTTTGCCTCATGTGCACTTACTGCTGTGGTTAAAGGAAAAATTGCATCCGAACCAAATTGACGAAATCATATGTGCTGAGATACCAAACCCAGAAACCGATCAAAAGCTCTATGATACAGTGACAAAGAATATGATTCACGGGCCATGTGGTACATTCAATTCTTCATCGCCATGCATGAAGGAAGGAAAATGTACCAAAAAATATCCGAGGAAGCTTTTAAAAGATACTCAAACCAATGACAAAGGTTATCCTTTGTACAGGCGCAGAGCACCAGAGAATGGTGGACGTACGACGATTATAAAAACCCGTAGAGGAACATAGGAAATATTGGTGGACAATAGCTGGGTGGTCCCATATTCTCCACTCTTATCAAAAATTTTTAATTCTCATTTAAATGTAGAGTTCTGTAATACGGTACAGGCGATAAAATATATTTGTAAATATATTAATAAGGGTAGCGACCAGGCTATTTTTAACATCCGCCAGCAAGGGAATGTTAACATTGACCCAAGAGATGAGGTGCAGACCTTTAGAACCGGCCGATATGTTAGTAGTAACGAAGCAGCGTGGCGGATCTTAGGTCTGCCTCTGCACGAGAGACACCCAACCGTCACTCATCTCGCGATTCATTTACCCAATGGCGAGAGGGTTTACTTTACGGAAAATAATTTTAGAGAGAGATTAGAAGCACCACCTAAAACTACACTAACTGCATTTTTCCTGTTGTGCCAAAGTGATACGTTTGCAAAAACATTACTTTACATTGACGTGCCTCGCTACTATACTTGGAATGTGGCACGGAAGCAATGGAAACGTCGTTTACAAGGAACACCTGTCGATGGCTGGCCAGGTGTGAAGGCAGGAGACGCTCTAGGTCGCATTTACACGGTGCACGTTAGCAGTTTTGAATGTTATTGCTTGCGTATGCTGCTGAATGTAATAAGGGGTCCAACCAACTTCTCGGATTTAAAAACATTTGAAGGTCAAGAACTTGCAACTTTTCGGCAGGTGTGTGAGAAGATGGGGTTGTTGGAAGATGATAACAACTGGGATACCACCTTAGAAGAGGCCGTGCTATGTCGCTCCCTGGCGCAAATAAGAGAGCTGTTTGCCATATTGATATGCACTTGCGGTTTATCCAATCCTCAACAACTCTGGCACAAGTATAAAACTGCGTTATCAGAGGATATCATGCACAGATTTGAAAGAATGGATCACGTTAGCGATGATCTCTGTTTCAATGAGGCGTTGGGGCTTATCGAGGACAAAATATTAATAATTTCTGGAAAGAAATTGTCCGATTTTGGTCTACCCTCACCACGGCGTAGAGGAGAGCTGTCGAACGAGTTGATAAAAGAGCTAAGCTATGATACCAACCAGTTAGACGCTCACGTTTGCGAAACTGAGCCACGTTTGCTACCTGATCAAAGAGAGATTTATCACAAAATAGTAGGACAAGTTGAGAATGGTGAAGGCGGACTTTTTTTCCTTGATGCCCCGGGTGGTACAGGAAAAACTTTCTTGCTTAATTTACTTTTAGCAAAAATTCATAGCGGTCATAACGTTGCATTAGCTGTGGCTTCCTCTGGAATTGCTGCAACATTGCTAAGCGGTGGACGGACGGCACATTCAGTCTTTAAATTACCTCTTAATCTGGTGAACGAAGAAACCCCATCGTGTAATATCAGCAAGAGCAGCGCCCGTGGCCTCCTGTTGCAACAGTGCAAACTAATCGTGTGGGACGAGTGCACAATGTCACACAAACGCGCCATCGAAGCTCTTGATCGTTGTCTACAAGACTTACACAGTAAACAAACAATAATGGGTGGTGTGGTTGTTTTATTGGCTGGGGACTTTAGGCAAACTTTGCCTGTCATCGAGCGAGGCACTGCAGCAGACGAAATTAACGCATGTCTGAAATCCTCATATTTATGGACCAAAGTTGAAAAGCTGCACCTCACCACCAACATGCGTGTCCAGTTATTCAGTGATCTAGAGTCGGGCGCGTACGCTGAGAAACTGCTCGAGATCGGTGAAGGTCGAATCGAAACTGACGAAGAAGGTATGGTTCTATTCACTAACCAATTTTGTCATGTTGTGGATTGAGAAGACGCACTTATTGCTCAAGTTTTTCCAAATTTGCAACAAAACATCCACGATGAAAATTGGCTATGTGAAAGAACTATACTAGCACCAAGAAATGAAACAGTTGCGAATATCAATAAAATTATCTTGGACCAAGTAACCAGCGATGCAACAACCTACAACTCCATCGACACAGTCATGTCATCTGAAGAAGGTACGAGCTACCCCGTGGAGTTTCTTAACTCTTTGGAGCTATCCGGGGTCCCATCTCATAAGCTCGAATTAAAGGTCGGTATACCCGTTTTGTTAATGCGCAACTTGGACGCCCCGAGATTATGTAATGGCACTAGATTGCGAGTCACTGAACTAGGTAGGCACATTGTAAAGGCCACAATTTTAACTGGAGAAGCTAAGAGTGAAAATATTCTTATACCACGCATCCCAATAATACCCAATAACTTACCCTTTAATTTCAAACGTTTGCAGTTCCCACTTAAAGTTGCATTTTCAATGACCATCAATAAATCGCAAGGGCAAACTTTGAAGGTAGCGGGGATACATTTAGGCATGCCCTGTTTTTCCCACGGTCAGCTATACGTAGCTTGCTCACGTGTTTCTAAATCGCAAAATCTACATATTTTCGCTGAACGAAAGAAATCAAATAACATAGTTTACAGGAGTATATTGCAGTAAAAACACATAGATAAATTACCTGCAGATGTCCATTATTCCAATTACATTTACTAACACGAACAATATTAAACGCAAGTAACTTCAGTCCGTCCTGTTTATTAATCAGTGTTTAGTAATCCGTTTGTGATGAAATTTGATATGGATAATTTCAAGCCTGGGGAAGGACATAGGGCTACTTTTTATAAACACACCATACAGGCGAAGATTATATAAAACTGTAAACCTGATTGACTGACACACCTAGCGGTCAACGCACAGCCGAAACCACTGAACTTAGCATCTTGAAATTTGCAGATAGGTTCTATTATAGCTTAAATGAGCACTAAGAAAGGAATTTTGATAATTCCACCCTCAAGAGTTTCCCTCTTAATATTATAGGGGTTCAAAGATTGTATGGAATCCGTCAGTTTTGAAGTTAGACATCTGAAATTTTGGATGTACGAGTAACTAAATAAGATTATTTTTTTTTACTATTAAGATTATTTTTTTTTACTATTAAAATGATCTGTCATGAAACTTAATGTGGCAGACCAAATTCCACGCGAGCGAAGCCGCAGGTAAAAGCTAGTATACAATAAAGCCAACAATACATGTATATATGTTTATTCAATCAAATCCACTATGATATATATTGATTATATGATTCAATTGATAATAAGGACAAGACACTGAAGATGAGAATATACCAAAAATCCTAGTGTATACTTAAAGAAAACTCGAAAATCCCCACTGTTCGTTTAAACCTCTGGGGTCACACTTCTTAGAGTGGTGATCCATTTACATTTTATTTATTATTTATTTATTCAATCTGGGCCAGCTTTTTGGCTAGATTTTCCCTCCTATTCCCAGGATACAGAAGGGCAATCCCTTTGACATGTAAGAGATGACATTGATGAGAGAAGCAATTCAGAAAGTGTCTCGCCAAAGGTTTAGGTTGAAAAATAGCACCCACCTCATCTTGACAGATTTTCTCTTCTGCCCTATTATTTTTGATGTGTTGCAAAGCTCCCGAGTTGTCATACCAATATAGATGAGTCCACAGAAACATGTGGCTTGATAGATGACCATAGATGTTCTACAATTAATGAAATAAAGAATCTTGTAAGCCTGCTCACCCATCGAATCCTGAAAGGTATCCGTTTTTTCAATATATCTGCACGCTTTACAGTTACCACACTTCCATGTGCCCCATTTGGGGCCCTTTGAGCCAAATATACACTGCTCAAAAAAATAAAAGGAACACTTAAACAACAGAATATAACTCCAAGTAAATCAAACTTCTGTGAAATCAAACTGTCCACTTAGGAAGCAACACTGATTGACAATCAATTTCACATGCTGTTGTGCAAATGGAATAGACAATAGATGGAAATTATTGGCAATTAGCAAGACACCCTTAATAAAGGAGTGGTTCTGCAGGTGGGGACCCCAGACCACATCTTAGTACCAATGCTTTCTGGCTGATGTTTTGGTCACTTTTGAATGTTGGTTGTGCTTTCACACTCGTGGGAGACGGACTCTACCACCCACAGAAGTTGCTCATGTAGTGCAGCTCAACCAGGATGGCACATCAATGCGAGCTGTGGCAAGTAGGTTTGATGTGTCTGTCAGTGTAGTGTCCAGAGGCTGGAGGTGCTACCAGGAGACAGGCCAGTACACCAGGAGACATGGAGGGGGCCGTAGGAGGGCAACAACCCAGCAGCAGGACCGCTACTTCTGCCTTTGTGCAAGGAGGAACAGAAGGAGCACTGCCAGAGCCCTGCAAAATGACCTCCAGCAGGCCACAAATGGTTAGAAACCGACTCCATGAGGGTGGTATGAGGGCCCAATGACCACAGATGGGGGTTGTGCTCACAGCCCAACACCATGCAGGATGCTTGGCATTTGCCACAGAACACCAGGATTGGCATAGTCGCCACTGGCGCGCTGTGCTCTTCACAGATGAAAGCAGGTTCACACTGAGCACATGTGACAGACGTGACAGAGTCTGGAGACACCGTGGAGAGCGATCTGCTGCCTGCAACATCCTTCAGCATGACCGGTTTGGCAGTAGATCAGTAATGGTGTGGGGTGGCATTTCTTTGGAGGGCCGCACAGCCCTCCATGTGCTCGCCAGAGGTAGCCTGACTGCCATTAGGTACCGAGATGAGATCCTCAGACCTCTTGTGAGACCATATGCTTGTGCGGTTGGCCCTGGGTTCCTCCTAATGCAGGACAATGCCAGACCTCATGTGGCTGGAGTGTGTCAGCAGTTTCTGCAAGATGAAGGCATTGAAGCTATGGACTGGCCCGCCCGTTCCCCAGACTTGAATCTGATTGAGCACATCTGGGACATCATGCACCACAGACTGTCCAGTCTGCAACCTCATCAGGAGCATGCACAGGCTTTGTAAGGAGGTCATACAAGCACGTGGAGGCCACACACAATACTGAGCCTCATTTTGACTTGTTTTAAGGACATTACATCAAAGTTGGATCAGTCTGTAGTGTGTTTTTCCACTTTAATTTTGGGGGTGACTTCAAATCCAGGCCTCCATTGGTTAATAAATTTGATTTCCATTGATGATGTTTGTGTGATTTTGTTGTCAGCACACTCAACTTTGTACAGAACAAAGTATTCAATGAGAATATTTCATTCATTCAGATCTAGGATGTGTTATTTGAGTGTTCCCTTTATTTTTTTGAGCAGTGTATATGAAGATGTATCAGGTACATGATGACTATGAACTAGTATATCACGTAGTATCTTATTATATTTAGCCATAATCAATGGACGATTTGATAGAAAAGGAAGTATTGTCTGATCCTGTTGGAGAATTAGCCAAAATTTGGAGATGATATTATTAATTTCCTTGCACCTCGAATGATAATTCGTGATGAATCGAACATGCCCATCAGATTCCTTTTTCTTTTTAGTAATGAGAAGAGATTGTCTATTGGCATGTTTGGCCCGATAGTAGGCCTGTTGAATAATTTCCATTTTGCACCACGTTGTAAGTATCTACTGGTCATATCACATGCTTATTCTTCAAAAGCTTTGTCTTGGTCACAAATACGATGTGCCCTAATAAATTGTCCGGACGGCATTGCCTGTATTACATGTGCCAGATGACTGATTTGGCATGCAAGAAAGCATTGGCATTAGTATTCTTGCGATAAATATTTGTATGTCCATGGTCATCAACATGAATATCCAAATCCAGAAAATCAATTTTCTTTTGATCAGTGTGATGGGTTAGCTTAATATTCAATGCATTGTCATTGAGATATTTTAAGAATTTTTCAAGTTCCTCATGGGAGCCCTGCAAAATAAACAACACATCATCTATGAATCTCAACCTAGATATCACTGATCCCAATGACGTATGTTCAATGTTCTGGACTTGGATGTATTCACAAAATCCCAAGGAGAGATTGGCGTAAGATGGGGCCCAAGCCGTGGCCATTGCCACCTCTTTCTTCTGTAGGTAATATTGATCTTTGAACACAAAATAATTATGGAACAAAATGTATTCTGTTACGGATCCAGGTGGTGGAACCTCTGTGCTGTGATGCAAGGAGGGATCAGAGGGGCATAACTAAGTGCCTACCCGGACCGACCCTGGCCACACAGCGGCTTAGTCGACTCCGTGAACCAAGGAGGGACCGGGAAGGTGAACCAGGTGCCACTCTGGGACCGACCTTGTGAGAGCAGGCGACTCCCATGGGACTGATGGCTGAAGCTGACAGGCACAGCAGATGAGCACGGCCGGTAGACAGGCGGGCACGGCTGATAGACAGGCTGACAGGCACTGGGACCTCTGGACTGAGGAGTGTGTTAGCACACAAACAACAATCTTGCACAGGCACCTCCATTTTGGAGGAGGTGCCTTATATAGGGGAAGTCCTCCAGCCATTGGCCGGGGACACTTTAGGACGGCGCGCGCGCCCTTAGCACAGTGCCCGGTGAACTGTGTGCGGTGCGCGCACCCCGGGCAGATGCTGGGGGGAGCCGGAGGATGCCGGACCGGGACCACGGCGGTGAGGGCATCGGCGTCTCTGCCCAGTAGTAGGCAGAGATGCCGACGTTACAGTACCCCACCCCCTTTACGCCCCCTCTTCTTTAGGCCCGCAATAAATTTTTCTAGAAGACGAGGGACATGAATGTTCTCCCTGGGCTCCGAAGACCTCTCCTCAGGACCAAACCCCTTCCAATCCACAAGAAAGAAAGTCTTTCCTCTTATCCTCTTGATGGCCAAAATGTTCTCTACCTCAAAGACGTCCTCAGTGGAGACTGGAGGTGGAGTGTACCTGGATCGTCAGAGAAAGGATTAAGGACAACAGGCTTGAGGAGAGACATATGAAAGGAATTGGGAATCCATAAGGAGGCAGGGAGTTTTAGCTAATACGCCACTGGTTTTATTTGGTTCAGAATCTCTAAAGGATCGATAAACCGCGGACCCAACTTGTATGATGGTATCTTGAGGCGGACATATTTGGAGGAAAGCCAGACCTTGTATCCCGGACAAAATAGAGGCGGATCCAGACGTCTCATCAGCATGCTTCTTCATCCGCTCGGAGGACTGAAGAAGCGCAGATCTAGTGCCTTTCCAAATCACCGAAAATTCAATGACGAGTGACTCCGCGGCAGTATTGTCCACTGAAGAGGAGACAGGAAACGGAATTCGGGGTTGTCGGCCGTAAACCACAAAAAACAGAGTCATAGAAAAGGACTCACTCACATAGTTGTTATAAGAAAACTCGGCCCAAGGCAGGAGTTCTACCCAATCGCTATGGTGAGCGTTGACAAAATGCCGAAGAAAACTGGTAAGGATCTGATTAATACGCTCCGCTTGACCATTGGACTGAGGATGATAGGCCGAAGAAAATTCCAAAGAGACATCCAGCAGCTTGCACGTGGCTCTCCAGAAGCGAGAGGTGAAATGAACTCCTCGGTCCGAGACAATGTGGAGAGGTAAGCCGTGGAGACGAAAGATGTGATGGATGTAGTCCTTAGCAAGCGCGGGTGTAGATGAAAGACCAGGCAGAGGGATGAAGTGAGCCATCTTGGAGAAGCGGTCAGCGACCACCCAACTGACGGTAGAACTAGAAGATACCGGTTGATCAGTGATGAAGTCCATCGCAATGTGTTGCCAAGGAGCAAAAGGCACGGAAGAGGAAGAAGACGACCAGCTGGAAGGTGCCTAGGTATCTTGTTACGGGCACAAGAGGAACAAGACGCGACAAAATCCGCAACATCCTTGCGCGGGATGGGCTACCAATAATGTCGGGCAAAGAGCAGAAGCGTCTTCCTCTGGCCAGCATGACCAGCCAGTTTGGACGAATGACCCCAGAGTAAGGCCCTCTTCCGATCTTGAGCCGCTACAAAGGTCTTTCCAGGAGGTAGATGAGACAGGTCAACCGGAGCAACAGTCATTATTCTGGAGGGGTCAATGATGTGTAGAGGCTCCTCCTCTTGGTCGGTAGACAGAAAAGAGTGGGATAGAGTGTCAGCTTTAATATTCTTGACTGCCGGGCGGTAATGGAGAGAGACCACCGAGTTCAGAGCCCCTTCAAGCAAGTAGCGCCACTCCTCCAGCGCTAATTTGATGGCCAGCAATTCTCGATCACCAATGGAGTAATTGCGCTTGGACGAAGAAAAGAGTTTGGAGAAGAAGCCGCAGGTCACCATTCGCCCGGACGAGGATTTCTGGGTGAGCACTGCTCCGGCCCTGGAGGAAGAGGCATCAACCTCCAGGAAGAATTGTTTATTGCAATCAGGACGATGTAGCACTGGTGTGGAGGCGAAGGCTTGCTTAAGAGAAATAAAGGCATTTTCCGCCTCAGAAGTCCATTCCCTGGGATTTGCTCCTTTACGGGTGGGAGCAGAGATGGGAGCAGTCTGGGAGGAGAAATGAGGAATGAAGAGGAGGTAATAGCGAATCCCAGAAACCGCTGAATAGCCTTCAACCCCTCGGGTCGGGGTCACTTTAAGATGGCAGACACCTTCTCGGGATCCATCCGCAGTCAGGTCTCAGAGACGATATATCCCAGAAATGGTAGGGAGGTCTGCTCAAAGAGGCACTTCTCGTACTTAGCATACAGGCGATTCGTCCGAAGCCGCAGTAGTACCTGACGAACATCCCTCTGGTGAGAGGGCAGATCAGGGGAGAACACCAAAATATCGTCCAGGTACACCACCACGCAGGAATACAGGAGATCTCGGAAGATGTCATTTACTAACTCCTGGAAGACGGCTGGAGCATTACAGAGACCGAAGGGCATTACGCGGTACTCGTACTGACCATCCCGAGTGTTGAATGCTGTCTTCCACTCATCTCCCTGGCGAATCTGGACCAGATTGTACGCCCCACGAAGATCGAGCTTAGTGAAGATCTTTGCGCCTTTTAGGCGGTCAAACAGCTCCAAGATGAGAGGTAGGGGGTACTTATTTTTTATGGTAATCTGGTTTAGACCCCTATAGTCGATACATGGACGAAGAGAGCCGTCTTTCTTCTTGACGAAGAAGAATCCTGCTCCAGCCGGAGAGGTGGATTTCTGGATAAATCCCCTAGCAAGATTCTCCTCTATGTATTCAGACATAGCACATGTCTCGCCCACGACAAGGGGTAGATTCGCCCGCGAGGAGGTGAAGCACCAGGTATTAGGTCAATGGGGCAATCATACGGCTTATGAGGTGGTAGTGTCTCTGCCTCCTTTTTATCAAAGTCGTCCGCATATGACCAGTAGGGTGCTGGCAGGCCAGGTAGGTTAGCTGGGATAGACGGAGGTCGAGCAGGACGAACCAGAACCAGACAAGACTTTTGACATTCCTGAACCCAACGGAGCACCTCTCCCGATCTCCAATTCAGGACGAGCTCATGTGTCTATAACCAAGGCAGGCCAAGCAAGAGGGGATGAGAGAGGCCAGACAGCACGTAAAAGGAGATCTTCTCCGAATGTAGCATTCTCACCTGAAGGGTTACAGGCTCAGTGACAAACAAGATGGTCTCAGAGAGAAGCTTTCCATCCTCAGAGGAAACCGCTAAAGGATCATCCAGATGTATGGTAGGAATCTAATAACGCTCCACAACGGCCTGTTGAATGAGATTCCCAGCGGCTCTGGAATCCAGATAGGCAGTCTTGAAGAAGCGGGTCTTATCACTGGTAACTGAGACAGAGTCAAGGGTGGAGAGGAAGAACTTTTGCCTAGGACGACCTCTCCAAGCGGTCCTAGACACTGGAGTTTCCCAATCTCACCAGACAGGAGCGGATTTGATGCTCTATACTGCCACAGTCGAAGCAACTCCCCTCGGCGCGGCGGATCTTCTGGCGAGACTTGACCATCTTAGCTTGGTCTATTTGCATAGACTCTGGAGAGGACACCGGGGGGAATGCTGGTTGAGAGACTGGCCTTTGGAAGGTTGGTGCGAGACGCAGGGTTCTTCTCTCCCAGGTTGTCTCCTTAGAACGTTCCTGAAAACGGATGTCAATTTGGGTAGCTAATGACACCAGGTCATCTAGAGAGGGAAGTATGTCACGACCGGCTAGCTTATCCTTGCTCAGTTCGGAAAGACCCTCCCAAAAAGTGGACACCAGAGCCTCAAAGTGCAGCGTACACTGATTTATCAAGCCCCGACATAGGGCAGGGTCACCACCGAAACGTGGAGGAGCAGATAGCCGGGGTCCTAAGCCGGGTTCCACAGCGCCACTGGGTTGAGGTGCCGCCGGAGCGGGTGCCGCTTGGTTAGAGGCGGACACAGTCGGGGTGGACAGCACATCCAGGAGGGTGTTGACTGTCTGCAGATAGGACATGATAGTATCCTGTTGGGATCTCTGGCGAGAGACCTCTTGGTACAGGTCTGAGAGCAAAGGAGCCTGGGAGCCACTGGATTACATGGCCTGTGCAAACTGTTACGGATCCACGTGGTTGTGAACATCTGTGCTGTGATACAAGGAGGGACGAGAGGGGCGTAACTAAGTGCATACCCGGACCGACCCTGGCCACATGGCGGCTTAGTCGACTCTGTGAACCAAGGAGGGACCGGGAAGCTGAACCAGGTGCTTCTCTGGGACCGACCTTGTGAGAGCAGGTGACTCCCATGGGACTGATGGCTGTAGCTGAGAGGCACAGCAGATGAGCACAGCCGGTAGACAGACAGGTGGGCACAGCTGATAGACAGGCTGGCAGGCACTGGGACCTAAGGACTGAGGAGACTGTTAGCACACAAACAACAATCTTGCACAGGCACTTCCATTTTGGAGGAGGTGCCTTATTTAGGGGAAGTCCTCCGGACTCTTTAGGACGGCGTGCACAGCCCCTTTAAGAGGGAGGGAGTGCATGCGCGCCCTAAGCACAGTGCGGCGCACCCCGGGCTAATGCAGGAGGGGAGACGGAGGACGTCGGACCGGGACCGCGGCGGTGAGGGGATCGGCGTCTCTGCCCAGCAGGAGGCAGAGACGCCGACGCTACATATTCAAAAAGAATCATAAGAAAATCCACAAGAGATTCATCCAAACCCAGCCTGATAGAAAAAAACCTAGTAGCGGATAATCCATATTCATGTGAAATTCAAGTATATAATGGTTCTACATCACATGTAATGAGAAACATATCTAAACCAACATGAATATTATCCAATCTCTGTATAGTTTCCGCAGTTTTTGATGAAAGGTGGAAGTTCCATAGCAACCGGTTTTAGATAGTAATACAAGAATGTAGAAATTGGTTCAGATAGACGCCCATTGACTGAGACAATGGGCTGTCCCGGAGGGTCTTATAGACTCCTATGGACCTTGGTGAGCAAGTACAGGATGGGAACAGAAGGTTCGTCAACCTGTAATATGATAATAGCGAGAATAAATAAATATAATAACATATCAATGATACTACAGGAACTAGTCATCACCTATTGTCCTCTAGGGTGACCCTTCCTGACCGCAGGGGTTGGCACCCTAGAATTTGTACAACAATGGCGCCCCCACTCACAAGTTGTCTATCCCTAAAAGTCCCTGTAAGACCCTGAACACCAATAGAGAGGGAGAGCACAGGGCTAGTATGATAGTAACGGGATTAGAAATATATATAAATAAATCATCCACTGTAACTACATAAAAACGAGGTCTGCAGGGTATGCAAACAATATACAATGAAAGAGTAGGAGAGTATCTTGAGTCCAAAATGTGAATAAAGCCCAGCAAGGCAGCAATATAATATTGTACATGATTGAATGCGGATATATATACAAGATATGACATCTGACAAATATGCCCATTGATTCATATATACCGTTTTTTTCGGACTATAAGACGCACCCCAAATTTTGGGGTGGAAAACAGGAAAAAAATATTTTTTATAAGATGGGGTCCATCTTATAGTCTGATTAGGTATCGTACCTGGGGGGTGGTGGAGCAGGAGGCAGGGTCCTTCAGGAAACTGGCCCGGCGGAAGTGGAGGAATGCTGCGGACCCTGGATACATGAAGCCGGTGCTCCAGGAGCTGTGAGTTGGGGTGATGGTGGAGCAGGATCGCAGGTCCCTCTGTTCCCTGCCTCAGGAACCCGGCGGCAGCAGAAGAGGTGAGATGTCGGTGTAAGGTTGGGGCCTGTGGACAGGCTGGGGCCTGTGGACTGGCCTGGGGCCTGTGGACTTACATGGGGCCTGTGGACTGGCCTGGGGCCTGTGGACGGGCCTGGGGCCTGTGGATTTGCCTGGGGCCTGGACCTGTGAGTGGAGTCCAGCGGTGAGGCAGAGATCTACAGGAAAATGGCAGCCAGAGCTCCGGGTCGGCGCATGCGCCGGCTCTGGCGACCATTTTCCCGTGAATCACGGCCTCGGGAAGATGGCTGCGGCCACCGGAAGCCGCACACGCTGCTCGGCCGCACCGTCGGACACCGCTCACATCCCGGCAGAGGCCCTGGCTCCTCTGCCTCACCGCTGGACGCCACTCACAGCCCGGCACAGGCCCCGGCTTCTCTGCTTCACTACCTGACACCAGCACAGGTACAGGCCCCGGTTTCAGCCGCATCTCACCTCTGCCACCGCCGGAGGACCCTGCGATCCCCGCTCCACCACCTGTAAAGTAAAGTTCGGACCAGAAGACGCACCCCCATTTTCCTTCCAAATTGGGGAAATAAAGTGCGTCTTATGGTCCGAAAAATACAGTAAATCCTTAGCCCTTCAGCTTGACCTCAAGCGAGAAGCTATCCTGATCTCAGAAAGAAGTCACAATAACAGATCCAAATAATTCATAATGGAATGGTGAGCACAAATATAAACATTAGTGTTAAAAAAGCACAGTTATCATAGACTGAACAATGTATAGATTTCATGGGCCATGAAACTTATCAGTCCACATGTACGGTCTTCCAATGTATCTCGACGCGCTTCCCTACCAGATGTTGGTTCATCAGGAAATCTATGGTAAATGGATAAATGTAGAGATGCCATGCAGCTAACCAAATGCAGGGCATCCCTACATTGATCCCTACATTTTTAATTAAGTTTAATAAAAGCTAAATTTTATTTATTTTTTTTCAAAACATTTTTTTTATTTTTCACTATAATTGTTCGCCCCGTTAGGGGACTTGAAGATGCAATTGTCCAATCGCCTGTGCTAAATACAAAGATGTATATAGCAGAAATCATAGTCTCCTTTGAAGCCTGGCCACAGTCAGGGTTTCAAAGGAGCTCCATAATGACAGGCACGGGGGTCATCAGCTTACACCTGGCTTTAATGACAACTCATCGACGACCCGCAATTACATCACAGGCATACCGATGGGCGGAGGGAATGACACGCATGCATGCTGTTGTGTGTTAAGCATGTCAGAGCAGCGCTCCACCCGTGAATGTTAGCGGCAGGTCCTGGCTGTAATACACAGACATTACCTGCCGGGTATGGAGCCCGCTTTACACACTTGCTTCCAACTCAGTACATGTACGGCAGATGTTGTGAAGAGGTTAAATCTGCAGAATATCAATTCTTTCAATGTTTTTCCTGCAGATTTCACCCATACTTATGAGTGGGGAAAAATTTGGACAAAAGCGCGTTTTTTTGCCACTGTAGTTTTCCTTACAAAAGATTCAGATATGGTGTAGAAATCTCTGAATCAATTACTTAATATGTGAACAAACCCTTAGGCTATGTGCCCACGATGCAGAAATGAAGCAGAAAATTTCTGCAGCATTTCTGCATCTCCCTGGCAGAAAAAACGCATGCAGATTGTGCATGCGTTTTTCCTGCAGAATACATGCGGATCCACATGCGGATTCACATGCGTTTCCGCATGCAGATTAACAAGCGCTTTCCAGGCGATAGCATCACTTGGAAAGTGCTTGACAACTAGGTCACACTGTATAAATCCATGCAAACAGCATGGATTTATACAGTGTGAACCGTAAAAATTAAAACAAATCAAGCTATACTCACCCCTGATGCCCGGCGTGGCTGCAGCGCTGCTTCCTGGCTGGTTCCCGGCTGCCGGCATATCGCGAGACAGAGCGGTGAAGGGCCTGCGGTCACATGACTGTGACGTCACCGCAGGTCCTCAAGCGATGCCGGCATTCAGAGAGAAGCCGCTGGACAGGTGAATATAACTTTATTTGTTATTTTATTCTTTTTTTACAGGTACAATGGTACCCAGGTCTGGATGAGAGTCTCCTCTCCTCCAGAACTGGGTACCATCCGCACATAGAGACGCATAGAAGCCGCTTGTACAAATGTACAGTCGCGGTTTCTATGCGTTTCAATGCAAGTCAATGGCGGGAGTTCCGCTGCGCTTCCGCAAAATTAAATGACATGCTGCGGATTTTTGTACGCAGCATAAACGCTGCGGAAAAATCCGCAGCATGTGCATAGAACATGCGGAATCCCCTTGGGGACCATGGGGTGCGGATTACCTAGCGTTTCACAAGCGTTTATGCTGCGGAAATTCCGCAGCATAAACGCTTGAAAAACGCTACGTGGGCACCCAGCCTTAGACAGGTTTGATAATGCTTCATGTGATGCAGCTTCAGCTGGTCTCCCCTACAATGTCACTGCTCACTTATATAAACTAAAGGAAAGCTGCTCTATGGTTGGCTGCTATGGCAGCAAAGACAGGATTTATTTTAGAAAAGTCTTCATATATATCTTTATCTGCATGGGAGGACATACAGAATGACAAGGAGGCTAAAGCTCGGGATGCGGAGAAGAGTCTGAGCTGCCAGGAGGGATTTGATAGGTAATGAGGTCATCATACAGATCACATGACATCAGAGACTGACTTCCTGTCAACACATTAGTGCATGTACTGGAATAGTTGTCAGGCTGGAGATCACATGACCAAATTCCCTATATTGAAGGGGGATGTGTAGATGTAACTGAGGTGGGATGAAATAAACTTCTGGATGACCCATAGATTATACATTTCTGGGCAGTCCACTCATTACTCTGCATTGACGTTCTAAAAAGTCAGTGGATTGTAGGCAGCTTGTACAAGATCGTGAAGCTGTGAGTGGGGGAGTATCATACACAGCCAGACATCCCAGAGACAAGGTAAGACATGGCTTATTACCATACTTACCATTAGTGATGAGCGAGTATGTTCGGTTAACCCTTTCAACGAGCATACTTGGGTGTATGACTAGCCCAGGGGAAGATGGGGGATAACTCGGTACCCGGGCCTTTAGCCTGGCCTTTAGGGATGTCGCGGTGGTCGGCTCCCGGGCCCGTACCCTGGGCCTCTCTTTAAAAAGGGGGTTGATATTTGTAAAGTTTATAAAAGAAAGAGTTCGTGACGCCACCTGTGGCTTCTGGTGAGGATCACCAGCGCTGCGCAGTCCACTGAGGCTGATGGTAAGGCAGCTTGATGGTATAGCTCCTCACAGGTAGAGCTGGGCCTCAGGGCAGTATAGGAACGGGGATGCAGGATAAAGAGACTACGCCGGGCCAGAGCAAGAACAGGGACGGACACGATAGTCACTTCAGTACCTTTTACTGGTGGAATTTCAGGCACTCCCCGGAGCACTGTAGGGTGAAGGGTGTATGTCCGGATCCTCCCCAATGAGCAGGTTTTGGGCCTCCTGGTTCTGGCTTCTGCGTAATAAGTTTCTGACCTGCCTGGAGCTAGGCCTAACTTTGTCTCTGTCCTGCGCTGGCTGACTTTGTGGTAGGGCCTTCTCTTGGAGTGCATGCTCCCGACTTACGGGGCCTATGTGTCTCCTGGCTCTGGTACGTATCAGCACTTTAGCGATCCTGGAACCTGTAGTTCTCCAGGGATTCCGGTTTATCTTACTGGGTCATGGAGATCCCGGCAAGCTTCGGACCCGGTGTCCGGTAACTTCTTCTTAGGGGTGAGCTAGTAAGGCTCCTCTGCCCCCCCTATGAACTAACTCTCTACTCCTTCGCCTTCGGCCTACTCGAGCCCTCAATAGGCCACTCACACAAACGGCAGCATGCCGCGGTTCACCGATCTTATGGCGCCGGCACACCTACAGCTCACCTCCCTAAGCTACACCTGAGTGTGGACTCCACTCTGTATTCAGGCTTGCACCAACTGAACTCTCAGAGGAATTGCTGAGTCACTGAGCTCCACTGCAGACTGACCTGTTTCTATGTCTCGCTCTGCAGGAACTCATCAACAGACTAATGGCTGCCTGGCTCCACCTTCCCTTATATATCTCCCTAAGGAGCTCCCTCTGGTGGTCTGAGGTGGAAGGTGGAGATGTGTGAATGGTTATGGAGGCCTCTTGTGGAGGAATCCTTCAATACACCCTCCTGGGTCTGTGATGCTGTGATGAAAGCCGGCCGGTGGGTGCAGCTCTCTGGCGCCCCCTTACCTCTCAGGTCAGTCAAGGTACTGCACCTAGAGAAAGTAGTGCCAGGTAGCTGCAACCAGCGCAGGGAACACGGTAGTGTGTTATCCCTTCAACGTCACTAAACCGTAACGTCACTACACAGCACAACTCGCTAGCGCCCTCTTAGCCTCAGGTCAGTCAAGGAACTGCACCTAGGATAAGCGGTCGCCAGGGAGACTGTCCTGTAACCTACTGGGTATCGGGGCCCTCTGTAGTGAGGGCGGTATATATATCTTCCTTGGCCGCGCCAGGAATATATATATCTGAACCTCCGACCGTCACTACCAGCCTTCCCCAATCCCCAGTTGGTATGCTGCCACCAGTCCCTATTTTAGATATACGCCCAGTCCGTGAATGGGCCTATATCGGGTCAGGAACCAACCCTGGGTAGCGTTTTGGCTTGAGCCGAGCTCACACGGACGTGCGTTCGTTATGCAGAATAAAAGGCAGGCCCACAATTACTTGAGGTAATTGATTATAATAATACACTAGATACACGATATACAACTAAATATACACAGGTATAAGGTCAGGCTAAACTATACAACAATGGAATACAACACACAGAATCACCACAGCATATCAGTTACCGGTTTCTTGATTTTCTTTTGACGCAGGGAGAGGATTCTGCGGTCGCAGGCACGGTTCTTTGTTACAGGCTGAGGCCTACCACCGCATGGTCAAACTGCTCCTCCCCTGGGTGGCCTCAGCTGGTGCTCAGATGTTCAGCACCCCACTCTTGGGTCAAGACTGACTTATCTCTTGTCTGTCCTGCTATCTTACCTGCCCCGTCCCGCCCACTGCTGGTGAGGTCAGCTGGCTCAGTCTCCACCCTCAGGTCTAACTTCGATCAGAAGCCCAAATTCTATGGAACCCAATAACTTCTTCTGGGATGGTCTCATGATACCCCCAGGGGTTCCCATGGATTCGGGCCGCCGTAACCGACCTTTTGATATCAATTATGATACCATACGGTCCTCAGGAATGGCTCCGCGCTATATCTTGGCTTCCAGAGCACGTACAAACGTCTACCGCGGAGGCTTGTGTGCGCAATGGCTCCGGGACGCCGTGATATTTTTTTATTGGCCCATCCCATGCAACATGCGTGTACTTTTCATGTTTCTATATCTTATGCCTCCATGCTTGTGACAGACAAAGAAACTAGTCCTATGGGACAAATGGTCAGGTACAGATAGACGAAGCACCCCCCCCCTGCTGGCTGTGTTTCCTCTCGAAGTCTTTGAAGCTCCTAGCATTCAAGTGTTAAGTAGGCCCCGGGGCTTCTTATCTTACAGGAGCCTGGATGGGGGGAAACTATCTAGTTGACGTTTTAACAGAAGGTCCCAAGGGTGGGGGCTGCTGAAGTGTGGCCATCCCTGGATATGATTTATCATTACCAAGATGGCGGCTACAGGTTCATCACACCTCCCCCTATACGAGGGCGCGAGGGGGTAGCACATTCCTGTGTTCCCCCGTGCGTCCTTCTGCACCCTCCCCTTGCCGGGATAACCCGTCAGCGTTACCGTGGTCACGGCCTCTTCTGTGGCGAATGGAGAAGTGGTACTGCTGGAGAGCGAGGCTCCAGCGTAGCAACCTGCCATTCGACCCAGAGACCGTGTGTAACCAGCTGAGGGGGTTGTGGTCCGTCTCCACGGTGAAATGGCTCCCGTACAAGTAGGGCTGCAGACGCTGCAGGGCCCATACAATTGCCAGGCATTCTTTTTCCACCGTGGAGTAAGCCACCTCCCGGGGCAGTAGCTTCCTGCTCAGGTACAAGACAGGATGTTCCTGGCCTGTCGTGTTGACCTGACTTAGCACAGCACCGAGGCCAAAGTCACTGGCGTCGGTCTGTACCACAAACGGCCGGTCGAAGTCGGCAGCTTGCAGTACAGGGGAGCTACTTAGGGCGGCCTTGAGTGCCCCGAAAGCTGTCTCGCAGGCGACTGTCCAGTCGACTGCGACGGGCAGCTTCTTCTTGGTGAGGTCCGTCAGGGGCTTGGCCAGGGTGCTATAGTGTGGGACGAACCTCCTATAGTACCCGGCGGTCCCCAAGAAGGACATCACCTGCTTTTTGGTCCTAGGAGTGGGCCAGGATGCGATGGCATCCACTTTCCCCGGTTCTGGCTTCAGAACCCCCCCGCCTACCCGGTGACCCAGGTAGAGGACCTCACTCATGCCCAGCTGGCACTTTTCCGGCTTGATGGTCAAGCCTGCCCGGTGGATCCGACCGAGCACCTGCCGCAGGTGCTCTAGGTGATCCTCCCAAGTGGGACTGAAGACTGCAATATCGTCCAAGTACGCAGCCGCGTACCCTTCAAGTCCCTCAAGCAGCGTATTGACCATCCGCTGAAAAGTGGCAGGGGCATTCTTCATGCCGAATGGCATCACTGTGGACTCGTACAGTCCAAAAGGGGTGATAAAGGCAGAGCGTTCCCTTGCCGCGGGGGTCAGAGGAATCTGCCAGTACCCCCGGCTCAGATCCATGATGGTCAGGTACTTAGCCCCGGCCATCCGATCGAGCAGGTCATCGATGCGTGGTATGGGGAACGCATCGGTGGCCGTTACAGCGTTGAGCCCCCGGTAGTCCACGCAGAACCGTGTAGTTCGGTCCTTCTTTGGTACGAGGACTACAGGCGAGGCCCACGCGCTGCTGGATGCCTGGATCACCCCCAGCTTCAGCATCTCGTCTATCTCTTGGCGCATGTTTCCCTGCACCTCGAAAGAGACCCGATATGCTGAACGCCGGATCGGCGGGTGATCGCCAGTGTCCACGTCGTGGACAGCCATCTCAGTCCTTCCGGGCAGGCTGCTGAACAGCCCCCGGAAGGGGTGCAGGGTGGTCCCCAGCTGGGACCGTTGGTCCTCCGTGAGCTGGTGGCCAACCCCCACATCCTCGATGGACCCACCCGCCTTGGCTTGGGTGAGCAGATCCAGGAGGGTTTCTACCTCTCCTTCCTCGGGAAGGTTGCACACTGGGTGGGCAGTCGCTTCCCGCTCATGATGAGCCTTCATCATGTTCACGTGGAAGGCCTTCCTCCTTCCACGGGCGTGATCCAGGGTGACCAGATAGGTGACGGCATTGAGTTTCTGGTGCACGAAGTAGGGACCTTCCCAGGCTGCCTGAAGCTTGTTCTGTGGTACGGGGACCAGTACCCACACCTTTTGACCCACCTGGTAGGTCCTCTCACAAGCATTCTGGTCGTACCACCGCTTCTGGTCGGCCTGGGCCTGGGCCATATTGTCCTGCACCAGCTTTGCCAAGGCCATCATCCTGTCCCGGTGGCGCACGACATACTCGATGACCGACACCTCGGGGGTGGCCAAATCCCCTTCCCATGCTTCCTTCACCAGAGCCAGGGGGCCCCGTACCCGTCGCCCGTACAGGAGCTCAAAGGGGGAGAACCCCGTTGAGGCCTGCGGAACCTCCCGGTAAGCAAATAGGAGGTGTGGGAGGTAACGCTCCCAGTCTCTCCAGTGGGAGTCGACCAACATCTTAAGCATCTGCTTTAAGGTGCCATTGAACCGCTCACACAGGCCATTAGTCTGTGGGTGATACGGGCTGGCCACCAGATGTTGCACCTGCATTTGCTTACAGAGGGACTCCATCAGCCGCGACATGAACTGGGTCCCTCGGTCGGTGAGCATTTCTTGGGGGAAACCCACTCTGGAGAAGATCTCCAGTAAGGCGGCAGCCACCTTGTCGGCCCGAATGGACGACAAAGCTACCGCTTCCGGGTACCGGGTGGCATAGTCCACTACCGTGAGTATGAAGCATTTCCCGGAGTGGCTGGGAGTGGACAGAGGTCCAATAAGATCCACAGCGACCCTCGAGAAAGGCTCTTCGATGATTGGCAGAGTTACCAGTGGGGCTTTGGGGCGCGGCCCCGCCTTCCCCACCCTCTGACAGGTGTCACACGAACGGCAGTAGGCACCCACCGCGGCTCCCATCCCAGGCCAGTAGAAATGCTGAGCTATCCTGGCCTTGGTTTTAGCGATCCCTAGGTGTCCGGCCATCGGAATCTCGTGTGCGATCCGCAACAATTCCGCCCTGAACGGATAGGGTACCACTAACTGTCGGTCCCTGGGCCACGCCTCCGGTGAACCCTGCTGGACCGTTACCCGGTACAGCCGTCCCTGGTCCCAGACCACACGCTCGCAGTCTGACTCCATGGGAGGCTGTGCCGCCTGTTCCTTGAGAGCTTTCAGGCTGTCGTCTGCTTCCAACGCAGCCTGAAATTCCTGACTTGATGTGGCCAGAATCGACGAAACTGCCACATCCTCCGTCAGCCCCTCCGGGCATGTCACCTGGCCGCTGTCTGACCCGGCAGACACTTGGTCAGAAGTGGGGAAGCCGTCGGACCTCTGCAAGGCTCCTTGGGCTCCGGCGCTCCCACTCCTGGTGACAGCGGCTATGACCGCTGTGACCGTGGGTAGTGCCTGCTTCCCCTCTGTTTCTGACCAAGCCGCCCGATCAGGCAGGCTTCCTAGGCCTTTGGACATCTCGGATGTGGGGAACTCCTGCCCTGGGGTCTTACCTGGCGGCTCCTCTCTTGGGACACCCCCACCTCCCATGGCCTGTTCCTCCCCCTGCAGTGGGCCTATACTCAGCAGCCTGGATACCCCTGGGAGCCCTACACTGCCGGTAGCTGCCCCCCTCTCCATCCCTGAGCTTCCCTCTACAGAATCCTGCCCGCCCCCTCCCTCACCGGAGGACAAGAGGTCACGGCACGCCGGCTGAGCACCTCTGCGGGCATCCCCACACTCCCCACCTGCTTTCACTAACCCTGTTTGTGTTGTGTCTGTGCAGGTGTTACCCTCAGGTTTCACTCCCTCCTCCTCAGCAGGACACACACTACATACAACATGGTTGGCATTAGCAGCAGACAAATCAATACACTCTTGGGGGGCCGAACTTGGGGGTTCAGAAGGTACATACTGCGATACTAGACGCCCCAAGTCGGTCCCTAATAAAACATTTGCGGGAATATTTGGCGTTACTCCCACCTCCCGCATCCCCCTTCCGGCACCCCAGTCCAAATACACCATGGCAACGGGAAGTGCCGGCTCCACGCCTCCAACCCCGGAGACGGAAAGAGTCTTTCCTGGTACCAAGTCCTGGGGGGACACCACCTCAGGCCGTACCAGTGTTCGTTCAGCGCCCGTGTCCCGCAGTCCCATGACCGCAGAACGGCCTATGGTGACGGGTTGGATGTTGTCCAGGGACCTACCACCACCCCCTCCCACACACAAAACATTGGGCGCTCTCTGGGACTGGGATGGGGTCTTTTGGCGCTGGGGACACTCAGCCCTAAAGTGTCCTGGTTTGTTGCATAGATGACAACGTCTTACGTCTGGTCCTTGCCTGGAGAGGGCAACAGGGGGATACACCCCTTGTGTTCTAGGGGCCGGGGAAACAGGGGCATGACTGGGCTTACCCCCTCTCCAGGTGCTGCTGGCAGACTTCTTCAGCTCAGGCGCCCTGTTATTGGCATACTCGTCTGCCAGGGCGGCTGTAGCAGAAGCCCCTGTTGGTTTTCGGTCACGGAGGAACTGTCGGAGGTCCTCTGGGCAGTTCCACAAGAACTGCTCCGTGACGAACAGTTCCTGGACCTCCTGGCGGGTAGTAAGCGCTAGACCCGAGGTCCAGTGCTCTGCGGCTCTCAACAGCGCCCGCATATGATCGGTCCAGGTGTCCTTGGGGCCACGCAGCAGGCTCCGGAACTTCTGGCGGTACGACTCAGGAGTGAGGTTGTACTGCCGGATCAGGGCCCGCTTGATGCAGTCGTAGTTCTGTACCTCCCCGGCAGGTAAGTCCCCCAAGGCATCCAGGGACTTACCCCTCAAACGGGGGGTCAGGTATCTGGCCCACTGATCCCGGGCCAGATGGTGCTGAAGACAGGTCCGTTCAAATGCCACCAGAAAGGAGTCCAGGTCCCCATCCTTCTCCAGTAGAGGGAAGTCCTCAGCTCGGACTTTGGACGACTTGGTCTCCTGATGGGTTGGTTGCTCTAGCGGAAGCCCCCGCTGGGCCAGGTCCAGTTGGTGCTGGCGCTCCGCAGCTCGCTCTGCACGCTCCGCAGCCTCCCGGCGCTCTGCAGCCCGCTCTGCACGCTCCGCAGCCTCCCGGCGCTCCGCAGCTTCGCGCTCCTCCTCCGCTGCCTTCTCTGATGCTGCCAGGAGGGTTTTGTAGACGGCATCGCCATGAGACTGGAGACTTGCCATAGCCGCTTGTAAAAGGGCTTGTGATCTGGACAGGCAGGGCTGGGTAGGTGGTGGGCAGCCCACTGCGGGACCGTATACTGGGGACTGGCTCCCTGAGGTGCCCGGGCTGGACTCCTCCTCGCCATGAGTAACAATGTCCTCCCCTCCTGCCACACGGACCGTAGCATTAGCCTCCTGCAGGGTCTTGCTCCTGGTGCCGTCTGCCATCTTGGTAACCGACACCGCTGCAACCCTGAGTTTGCACACACCTTGTTATACTTTTAGCCTGACCGTCTAACGTTGGGCTGACCTTAAGACTCCAGCAGTGGAAGTTACCACTGGCAGTCTTTAGTGCCTGGGAGTAGGGGTCCCACAACACTATTATTCTGCAATCCCACCGCTCTGCCACCAATGTGATGAAAGCCGGCCGGTGGGTGCAGCTCTCTGGCGCCCCCTTACCTCTCAGGTCAGTCAAGGTACTGCACCTAGAGAAAGTAGTGCCAGGTAGCTGCAACCAGCGCAGGGAACACGGTAGTGTGTTATCCCTTCAACGTCACTAAACCGTAACGTCACTACACAGCACAACTCGCTAGCGCCCTCTTAGCCTCAGGTCAGTCAAGGAACTGCACCTAGGATAAGCGGTCGCCAGGGAGACTGTCCTGTAACCTACTGGGTATCGGGGCCCTCTGTAGTGAGGGCGGTATATATATCTTCCTTGGCCGCGCCAGGAATATATATATCTGAACCTCCGACCGTCACTACCAGCCTTCCCCAATCCCCAGTTGGTATGCTGCCACCAGTCCCTATTTTAGATATACGCCCAGTCCGTGAATGGGCCTATATCGGGTCAGGAACCAACCCTGGGTAGCGTTTTGGCTTGAGCCGAGCTCACACGGACGTGCGTTCGTTATGCAGAATAAAAGGCAGGCCCACAATTACTTGAGGTAATTGATTATAATAATACACTAGATACACGATATACAACTAAATATACACAGGTATAAGGTCAGGCTAAACTATACAACAATGGAATACAACACACAGAATCACCACAGCATATCAGTTACCGGTTTCTTGATTTTCTTGTGACGCAGGGAGAGGATTCTGCGGTCGCAGGCACGGTTCTTTGTTACAGGCTGAGGCCTACCACCGCATGGTCAAACTGCTCCTCCCCTGGGTGGCCTCAGCTGGTGCTCAGATGTTCAGCACCCCACTCTTGGGTCAAGACTGACTTATCTCTTGTCTGTCCTGCTATCTTACCTGCCCCGTCCCGCCCACTGCTGGTGAGGTCAGCTGGCTCAGTCTCCACCCTCAGGTCTAACTTCGATCAGAAGCCCAAATTCTATGGAACCCAATAACTTCTTCTGGGATGGTCTCATGATACCCCCAGGGGTTCCCATGGATTCGGGCCGCCGTAACCGACCTTTTGATATCAATTATGATACCATACGGTCCTCAGGAATGGCTCCGCGCTATATCTTGGCTTCCAGAGCACGTACAAACGTCTACCGCGGAGGCTTGTGTGCGCAATGGCTCCGGGACGCCGTGATATTTTTTTATTGGCCCATCCCATGCAACATGCGTGTACTTTTCATGTTTCTATATCTTATGCCTCCATGCTTGTGACAGACAAAGAAACTAGTCCTATGGGACAAATGGTCAGGTACAGATAGACGAAGCACCCCCCCCCTGCTGGCTGTGTTTCCTCTCGAAGTCTTTGAAGCTCCTAGCATTCAAGTGTTAAGTAGGCCCCGGGGCTTCTTATCTTACAGGAGCCTGGATGGGGGGAAACTATCTAGTTGACGTTTTAACAGAAGGTCCCAAGGGTGGGGGCTGCTGAAGTGTGGCCATCCCTGGATATGATTTATCATTACCAAGATGGCGGCTACAGGTTCATCACAGATGCCAAGCACAGCTGGGCTTCACACGTACACATAGTATTTTCAGTATGATCGGTGTTATGTTTGAATCATTCCCGTGTGCATGCTTTGCGACTGTTTGACAGCTTTATTACATGTGAGGAATGCTTGTTTCTTTGGCATTCCTCACATGCATTAAAGCTGTCAAACAATCGCAAATCACACAGGAGTGATTCAAACATAACACTGAGCACGCTGAAGATACTCGGTGTTCGCCCGAGCATGTTCATAAATCTCGAGTAACGAGCATGCTCAGACTTACCATCTCTATGTCTGTATTCACAGTGCTATACCAGCACTTGTGTTACAGATTAAGAAGAGATTAGGAAGCAATTACCATGCTGCCTCCTCCAGATCCAGGAAACATGTGATCCTAGCTGTAGGGAAGGAACAAGAGCTGCTGGGTTGTAAGGTCTTTTAAGGCCTTATGGAGGGCATAGTGTGTAAAATATATGAAACAATGAATGAAAAAAGCAAAAATAAAAAAGAAAAAAAATGCATAAATAAAAAAAAACTAAAAAAAGAGACCCAGCCAGTCTGAATCACTGTTTCTAGCCCTGCCTCCATTGAAAAGAAAAATACGTTCAATATTTAAAAATCATTTCTATGTAAAGGGGAATGCAATTTGAAATGTTTTAATTGTCCTTTGTTTAAATAAAGAGAAAAATAGACATATTTCCTATTTTTATTTACATTTTCCCCCTGATATAAGCAAAGAAAAAATTAATATAAAAATGTATTGAAAATTAAGCCCCATGTATTGCAAAAAAGACAACATTTTTAAATATCTAAACGAGAACATTCTTTTTAGGGCCCTTAAATGTGCATGTATGACAGGAATGGGGGGAAACAGACTGGTTGTAAACTGGTTAAACAGCTAGAATACTGATGGCAAGTAATCTTTATATATGGAATAAAAATTGCTAGAGTGATTTTCTAAAAAGAAATTGTCAGCAGGTTTGTCTACAAATTAAAGTTTTTAGCAGCATTGTGACTGAGGAAATGTAGCTTTAATCTGGTGTATAATGCTTCCAATTTTTCGGAATTCTGTGACTCTGAAATGCTCTTGGCATTCTGCAGTAAGTGCTTTACCACATCTCTGCTCTGGATTGACAGTTGTAGCATCCTTCCTGATGCCCATCCACATGCCCGTCCATATGCCTAGTCTTAGGGAACTCCCAGAAAGCATTTGTTAGCACTGTTAACAGTAAACTGCTGCTAGAGCCCTATAGAGAGGTACAACATGGTTAAACATCTTTTCAGATCTCCCATCTACAGTTGCCAGCAAAATACTGTAGCACTTTGCTGTTTCCGTCAGTCCCATAAATATTGAGTTGAAAATAACAATATGCATGTTTCACCATCACCCTATAAAACCCCCCAGCACAGGTCGTCTGCAAATGTCCTGTTCTAGTGATTATAAGGGTCCTACAATAATATAGGTGATAATTAGAGTTGGGAGAATTTATTCAAGTAAATTGACTTTTACAAAAATCAATATTCTTTTCCATATTTTTTGTAGTTTGCTCTTTAGGAATTCAGCAAAATGGTCACCACCATCTTGTTGAACTATACAAAAGGTTAAAAAATGAATGTCTCTGTTGCTCGTGGTCCCCAGCACGGTCCTCAGCTCCTCTACTTACCATCACCGTGCACTGACACATCTTCCCGCTAGGTTGTGAGTAGACCCTGGAAGTCCCTGTGTCTGGAAGTCCTGGTCTAGAGTGCTTGTCGTAAGGTCATGGCACATGTCGTAACATCATCACTTGCTTCATGACTCTGGACCAGGAATTCCAGCTGATAGTAGGCCCAGGACATACCTTTGCATGCGCAGGGACATCCCAGGCCTAGTTATGGCCGGAAGTCCTGGCCTAGTGTGAAGATGACCGGGTTCCATTAGTGCACAATGGCGGTAAGGAGCAGGGCCAAGAACCTTGAAGGTCAGAGAGTGGAAAAAGTGAGAAGTGAGGTGCATATTAGTTTTTTCGGTCTTTTTTTTTCGACATCTTACCTTTACTATGCTTTAGGAGTCTTTCTATACCCCAGTATCCCAGAGCTTAATAAAGGAAATTGAATTTGCAGAGAATAAATTCACTGTAAATCGAATGTTTCGGTAAAATCCATGCGATTTGTCTCTAGTGATAAGTGTCATTATGGAAAAACCCTTTAAATGTTCATATTGACCAACCTCATCACAGCCAAGTGTATAATGGAAGTAATCATTTTATAACTTCTCCTCTTTATCAGACAAACCCATGTAAGATTGCTTACAGGAATACTAAGTTGCGTATTAATAAAATCCATTAACACAAGTCATAAAATGAAATATAAGCTTTACTTAGAACAGAAGATTTCCTCAGTCTGAATAATGGCCTGTAAATGTTAGATTTATTGTGATATTTACCATTTTTCTCCCCTGATAGGATGCAGTGGTGTTCGGCCATCCAGCTCCGGCACAATCTCTCATTCCATCAAGGAGAGATTATTATTCCACCATGTGCTCGGCTTCGGAAGCTTTGGAAAGGTCCTGATGGCGGAAGATACTTTAACCCATCAAGAATTTGCTGTTAAGATCATCAGCAAAAGAGCCCTGCTAGCCGGAGGTGATAGGCTGGATGTGATGGTGGAGAGGCGAGTTCTTCAGCTGGCATCTGGAAGCCCCTTCCTCGTCCACGCGGACTTTGGATTCCAGACCAAGGTAGAATTGTGACTGCTTAGTGCTGAAAGGTGTTGCCACTTCTTTGATGTTGATGACCTATTTGTCTGAATAGGAGCTGTCCTGCAGTACCAAGAGCGACCACTAAACCTTGTTTGCTCCATACACTCTTTACATCCGGCTTTTGGCGGAGATGGTAACAGCTGATCGGACCCCACCAATCTGATATTAATGACCTATTCTAATGCTAGGTACATAATGAGAGTGAAAAACCCCTTTAAGAAATGTCACTGAATGCAACCAAGCTTCACTGCTCAATGGACAATACCTCTGCCAGGGACAAACTCTACAGAGGTGATATAGAGGGGGTATTAATGTTCAGACCAAAATGGCTCTGTATAGTCTTGAATGTGGCTGAGCTGAAATACCAGGCGCAGCTCATGGGCAGAAGCACTTTTTTCTGGAAGAACAGCAATTGTTTCCTAACCTGAACAACCCCTTTATCCCCATAAAGAAGCAGCAGAGGCTGTAAGAGAGCAGCAATTTTCAGTTCTTTTTTCATCTCCGCAGTCTAATAGCTGTGACTTTTCTATTCTTCTGTCACCGTAGCTGTTTGAAGGTCTAGATTTAATTTTGCATGAAGCGTTGTATTTTTAACTGCACCGTTATAGAGTGCACATTGTATTCGATAAGGTGTATGCATTTTTTGAAGGTTGGATTGAAAAAAATAGCAAGTTTGCTGATATTTTGGGGGTTTTATGGCACTTACATAATATGTTATCTTTATTCTCGGGGTCTTTATGATAATGGTGAAAACAGATTTATATGATTTTTATGTTTTGCTACATTAGCATACTGAAAAAATAAAACAAAACAAAAACATTTTTTTGTGTTGGTGTTTTACAAGACTCATAACATTGTTGTTGTTAACAGCTGCTTTTTTTGCATAGCTTGCACTTTACCTTGGTATTATTTGGGAGTACACAACACTTTATAACCATCTTTAATTCCACATTTTGGGAAGCGGGATACACAGAAAACAGAAACTGTATGGCAGCCCTATACAAAGCAGAAAGATAAGATTAAGGCTTTGATTCATCATTGCCTTTACGTCTGTTTTTTGTCTGGTTTTGTGTGTTTTTGCCTTTTTTTAATTTGCACCCAATTCATTACTCTATTTGCTCCTTTTTTGAAGTCTATTTTGTATAAGCTTGTCTGATTTTTTTTTCACTTTATGGGCAGAGTTTAGTGATTCCAGATGTTTTCACCTGATTCATCAATTGTGATTTTTTTAAATTGCAAATATGACGCAGTCTTAATTTCAATCCCCTTTGGGATATTTTTTGAGTATGCCAGGTTTTTTGCCATATTTTTGGACCTATTCGACAATGTGTGATTTTTGGGGCCAAAAAGTTGCAAAAACACTTCAAGGCAGAAAACAAGCATTTTTTACTTTGTACCAAATTCTTGAATTGTGTGGGCCATTTTGAAGAATTTAGCACCAAAAGTCAGCAACAAATACCACAAGACCAAGTAGGAAAGTGATTAAAAATATTCAAATTATGAATCTGGGCCTATGTCTATGTGGCACCCCAGGGGTCTGGTTTCCACAGTAATAGCTATATTACGTCTGTGAGAAGGTGGGAGGTCTCCTGGTCGGGAATCCTAAGCATACCACACCTCCTGCCCAGTCCTGGGAGGGGAAGAACTTCCCCTATATAAAGCTGGGGCTGAGGCAGGGTTAGTGAGTAGAGTAGAGTGAGAGAACACAGACAGAGACACAGTCTGGTCTGTAGTGGAGCAGCTTTAGGGAAAGAAAGATCAGGAGCTCTGTGGGAGCTGTGCTAAAAGAGATCAGGGGCTGGAAGCTGTAGAGCTCGCCCTGATTGAAGAGTTCTGACCGGACCCGGAGTCCGAGGCTGTGGGGACGAATCCTTACCCAGCAGCAGAAACCGACCGGCAGGGGATTTCAGGTCCTCTGGCCAAGAAACCCGAAGGCACGGTCACACGCAAGGGACCAGCACCGCCGTCGTGGAGCGGAAGCTACCAGAAGGCCCCGAGTCACCGGCCATACGGGTGAGCACCACACGGTACACTCAGGGACGTGGGCTACTTTTACCCGCCTCTAGCAAGGTAGCCAGAAGAGTACGATTAGTTGGGGAGGCCTACAACTCCGCCTGGCCAGGGGAGATTCCATCTGCTCACGGACTGACCAGGCCCCGATCGCTAGCCAGTACTCCGGGAGGGTCTACCTTTGCCACCAGTAAAGACCCTGAACTACACCGCACCGTCTCTGAGTGTTTCATCATCCACGTCCGCTGCCCTGAGGCCATACCCCTCCCGTTGGGGGTTATACCATCCACGCTGCACAACCGTACCACCGGCCTCAGCGGTCTGCCCTGCAGCGGCGGTCTCATAACCGCATTCAACGGGTGGCGTAGTCGAGCAATATAACATCTTCTGACAAGCACTGCCACTTAGTTTGACTCCCTGGGCACGGACCGGGTCACCGCCACGAAACTACTACCCCTATCAGATCCGGCTCCGGGTAGGCCCCCGCGTGCGCAACGCTACTCGGCACAGGTCCAGGGGCGCGTCATCTATAATTAAAAGAAAAATAATAAATTAAATAATTAAAATAATTACCAAACATTGGCTGAAACAAGAATCTCTAAATGTATTTATATATTAGATATCATTGTTTAGAAATTTAGGGGTCACAGCAGTTAGGCCACCTTTTGTATTGAGTGACTACATATCTTACCAATATGCTTTAACTTTCTTGTAGTGAAATGTGTATTTGTCTTTACTGTATAATAAATGCTAATGTTCCATGTTACAGATGAATGTTTTCCTTGGTATGGAATACATGAGCTGCGGGGACTTTTACCAACTTCTACACAGGAAGGGGCCGCTTGACATCACCAGTGCCAGGTAATGTGTTAAAGGAGTTGTCCAGTCTCAGAAGAAAATCAGCAGTCTCTCTATGTGACTGCAGACTGACAAATTGTGAAAGTATGCAACGCGCACACAGTCAAGATTTCCCTGTATACCCCGTTCAGGTGGGCGATCCTGTGATTACGGGTACAATTTTCATACTTGTGATCACATGCCGACTAGTCTCACCCGGCTTCATCAAATAGGAGAGAATTGAGAGACGTGCAGGAGTATAGTCGGCATATAATCATAAGTATGTAAATTGCATACATGCATTCTCGAGACTGCAATATTGACATTGTGCGCTGTTTACACCATCACGATTCAGCAGTCACATAGAGTGAATAATATAGAATAATGCTCCTATTGACTAATATGAATTCCCAAGATTACTAACTATGGGATCTGATACTTATTCATTTTCTCTTTGTCAGATTCTATGCCGCCGAAGTAGTGTGTGGGATCCAGTTCCTCCATTCTAATGGCATCATCCACAGGTAATTTAGTCAGTGTGAGGCTGAGTCACACCAGCGTATATTCTCTCATCTAAGAGAATCCAGACGATTATACAAATCACATTTTGATTAAACTCTGAAAAGAATTTGATCATAGTGTGATCCAATTTTTTCTGATGTGGAGAAGATGGAAAAAAAATGTCTCCATCTTTTCCATTCTGTCAGTCTGTGGAAATCGGCCTGCACTCAGATGTCATCCGAGTGCAGTCCGATGTTTTCCATGGACTCATTGACTTGCATGGCCGAGCGTGATCTGTTGATTGGATGCAACTTGGGCATTCTGCAATTGGTCCAAGGAAAAAAATCGGACATGTACACGAGCCCATAAAATAATATTGGTTCCAGTGATATCCGATGTTTTGTCAGATCACACTCAGCCTGTTTTTTTTTTAAACAATGTTTTACTTCAAAGAAATAATCATTTGCTGATAAGCACAGGAACATTTTATTTAATCACATCCAGTTGTGAAAATTATTATTATTCTAAAATCTTTTGATTAAAATTAACTTTTATTCATGGGAAAACCCCTTTAAAGCTTAGCTGCACTCAGTCCCTCCACCCTGGCGACCTGCAGACTGATGCCCTGTAGCTGGTGTCTAGGAGTCCTATATGGTATCACTGTCAGGAAGCTGCAGATGAGCGGCCGTCACATGTAATACAGTGATCCCTGCGGTGGTACAGGGCATATAGTAAAGGAGTTATCTCAGAGGAAGGTACAGCAGTGAGAGAAAATATGTTTATTCTCGTATATCATCATTTCACCACAGATATAAGAAGAACACTTACTTAGGTTAATTTTCTTTTTCTTACAGAGACCTAAAGCCCGAGAACATCCTGGTGACTGATACGGGCCACATTAAGATCACGGATTACGGTCTTGCACTTGAGAACATGCACGGAGACCGGACAGCCACCAGTTTCGCTGGGACCATGGGTTACATGGCTCCTGAGGTGAGAATAGAAGGTTTTTATTTTTCGGATTTAGAAGGATTCCGGATGCTTTCACATTGATGAGCTTTATTTAGGCTAGTTCGTCAATATAAAATCATTGAGGGTCCGATCACACTGATTAGCTGTACTGACCCCTGGCTGCAACCTGATGTAAACAGAGCAGAACATCGCACCTCTGTACGGTTTAGTGGTCAGTGCCAAGAAATGAAGATCAGCCTGTGTTTCTTTCAATAGGGGCTAATCTGTAGTACCAGCAGCCGCCACTAACCAGTGAACGGTGCTGTGATGTGTGTTTATTGGTTATATCCAACCACTGGCGGAGGAAATAACAGTTAATCAGTGGGACTGCCGGGCGTTGGCCCCCACCAATCTTATATTGATGACCTGTTCTGGTTATCAATATTAGAGCACTAGAAATCCCTTTAAAGTATTTTCAATATGTCACCCCTCCACAGAACACGGGAAAAATGTGTGACCTCTGAGTGCTTCACTACTGTGAGCCCCACAATCACCAAATGGGAGGAGCATCGTCTCCTATTCCTCCTAGCCTGCATGTCTACATAGATGGTGAACTATGACCAACCAGGTGTAATGCTGAGTTATCCGGACCAGAGATGAAATATCAAGTACATCGGACTAAGCTGCTCTGTGTATATAAGACAAGACAAGCCGCCACCTCAATACTATCAGCCATGTCACAGATAGCTCCTTAACCCCTTCATGACATATGGCATATTGTCAGTCATATGTCATGTCCCGGCCTTTGATGCGAGGTCGCACGCCGAGCCCGCATCTTTTCCTGTGGATGATGGTTGATTTAATCTTTAACAGCTGCTGGTGTAACACTACTCCACCTGCGGCCATTAACATGTTAGATCTCGCTGTCAATCTCTGACAGTGGCATTTAACATGCGCTGGCGGGGGGGCGCATTTTTCTACATGCCCATCGGTGCGCCCCTGACATGATCACGGGGTGCTGATGGGTTACCATGAAATTCGGGGGTCGCTGAAGATCTCCGTGCTTGTCATGACAGTACTCCTGTGAAAGCCACCGTTTAGCTGGCATTCATAGGAGATTGTAATTTTAGCTATACATAGCAGCGCATCAGCAGTCAGACAGTCAAAGCTTCAATTCCCCTAAGGGAACTGATAAATATAGTAAAAAAAGTAAAAAAAAATGTTTTTAAAAATATAAGGAAACTAAAAAATACAGAAAAGTTCAAATCACCCCCCTTTTGCCCCATTAAAAATTAAACAATTAAAAAAAAATAAAAATACACATATCTGGTATCTATGTATTGCTGTGTTTGTAAAAGTCCGATAACTCAAAATATAAAATTAATCTGATCAGTAAACGGCGTAACAAAGAAAAAATCAAAACACCAGAATTAAGTTTTTTTGGCCACCGCAACATTGTAATAAAATGCAATAAAAGGTGATCAAAACATTGTATCTGCCTCAAAATGATATCAATAAAAATGTCATCATGTGTTTGGTATCGGCGTAATTGTACTCACCTGGATAATCATATTGCCAGGTCAGATTTACCATATAGTTAACATGGTAAATAAAACAAAAATTGTAAAATTGCACTTTTTTTGCAATTTTAAAATGCTTGGAATTTTTTTTACCACTTTCAAGTGCATCACATGATAAAATGAATGGCGTCATTCAAAACTACTACTCATCCTGCAATAAACAAGCCCTCATACGGTTATGTGGATGGAAAAATAAAAAAGTTATGGCTCTTGTAAGAAGGGAGGAAAAACTGAAAATCGCCCGATTTTGAAGGGGTTAAAGTTTGAGCTGGTAGCACTGAACTGAGCTGAGCGTTGTCACAATCGTATATATAACATTCATTCTGATTTTTCATATCATTTATTAATTTCATTTATGGAGCATAATTATGAAAGATCCTTTTTGTCTCTTGATTAAGTAGTAAGACTTACTGTCATTTAATATAGAATCACATAACAATATGAATGACATGTAAGAACGGTAATATACAAGAGGTAGCACTACTAATAATGCTTCTCTATGGCAGATCATGGACAAGGAGGAGTATAACGCCGGAGTAGACTGGTACTCGTTTGGAGTCATCTTAAACGAAATGCTTACCAGTGAGTGTAACTACCATCCCTCACTCTTTGATGAATCATCCTCCGGCGCCAAGGACATCATTGAACAGCTCCTCAAGGAAGATCCTGTCCAGAGATTAGGAGTCAATGGTAACATCCGAGAACACCCCTTCTTCCAGCGAATTGATTGGGTCTCAGTGGAAGCCCTTAGGATGGCCCCACCATACATCCATGTAGTATGTATATGTACAGAATTGTCACATGGATCTGAATAAGATACTCTCCCACAATCTTCTATGCTTTTGGCTCTGTGATACATTATGTTTAATGTCAGGGTTGGAAAATAATTTGGACTACGTTAATGTTTACATTACTATTATAGACGATCGGGTAGGAAAATGTAATTTATTAATGGTGCATGTCTAGTCTATAGTATTGCACTTCTTTCAGACTCTTTTGCAGGCTATACGCAAATAATTAACTAGTTATATGTTCTGTCAGGTGCAAGTCATTTAATTTGGCAAAGAATTGCATAGGCATCAGTAGCTGGAGATAGAGAAGATCCTTGGCTAAAAAAAATTGAAATGAGTTCTCCATAAGGACCACAATGTTTTGATAATTTTTCAGGCAGACATGGAACTGAATCTAAAGAAAATTAGTTTGCATTTTTCAATAATAATTCTCCTTTTTATAGTCTCCACTGCTGATTTTGACCATAAGAAAAATAAAACAACAAATATGAACCAATTTTGTCAAAAAACAGAACTGATGGAGCTGTCCCAATTTGGAAGAGTCTGTTAACAGATCAAAGTGTTCAGCATTGAAGTGATATAAGTACAGATTGTACTTATTTAAAAACTTCTCATTCTAACCAAACTTAAGCTATTGCCTATTACCTGCACATAATTCTGCATCCTATATATGATGAGACAGGAGTATGATTGGCCATAGAGATAATTTGTGGCACTGCAGCTCACTGAAGTGACTAAACTTGAGCTGCAATGCTTGTTGTGCTGGTTTTGTCTCTACAATATTACATTTACAGAGAAAAACCAAAGACAAGCAAAATACCCAAATAACTGGAAGTAAATGGATATATCGCAGAGTGCAAAAATAATGATAAATAATAAAGGGTATTTAGTTAACATAATTTTGATCAAAATAATGTAAAAGCCATCCCACCACGTCACGGTAACCCTTATGGGACAGTCTTAACTCTAATATTAAAACCTTACCATTTGTCAAGTGACATACATAAGGATAAGGGCAGAGAGACTGAACCCCTAGTAGAAACATAGACCTGAGAGGCAGAATGAACTTTTCAGCTCAGATAAAGGACAGCCACACCCTTATATGCACTAACGGTCACTAAATTACAAAGAAAAAACCTGGGAGTCTGAACTGAAACATAAATTGATGTGTATGCAAAATGTAAATGCATGTTCACATAAGGTCAGTAGACAAAGAAAAACCAAAGACAAGCACAAAAACCAAAATAACTGGAAGTAAATGGATAAATCGCACTGAAGTGACTAAACTTGAGCTGCAATGCTTGTTGTGATGGTTTTGTATCTACAATATTACATTTACATTTCAAAACGTTCCTTAATATTGAGCAATTTTTTTTCTATACTTCAAGTCAAGACTATTTTAATTAGTCACTAATTTTCACCATGACTTTTTTCTGCATCTTCTCTATAGCCAACTAAGCCTAAACCAAAGTTACGCGCTTTTAAGCTTGACAAGATCCAAGCGGCAGAGGCTACATTATCTATAACACCAGAGGACCAGGCCGTGTTCAGAGGGTTTTCATTTGTCAACTAGAAAACCCTCAACAAGACACCTGCTCAATAATATCAGAGCAAGCTGCATACCTGAGCTTCCAGAAGATCATGCAGAGAAGAGCAGAAGATCAGATGTCCAACATCATCAGGGACCTCCGCATCGATAACTATAAGTGATAAATATAGGTAAAAATACGTAAGAAAGAATAAGTATAAGTAAGAAAAGATAAGAAAAGATAAGTATATGTAAATATATGAATAGATAAGTAAGGATAAGTGTAGGTACAAGAGGATAAGTATAGGATAAAAAGATAAATATAGGTAAGAAAGAATAACTATAGGTAAGTATTGGTAATAAATTATAAGAATAGGTAAATATAGGTTAGAGAGGATAAGTATAAGTAAAAATGATAAATATAGGTCAGAAAGGATAAGAAAGGGTAAAAAAGGATAATTATAAGTAAATATAGGTAGGAAAGAATAAGTATAGTTAAATATAGGAAAATGGTATAGATAAATGCAGGAAAGAAATGATAAGCAAAGGTAACAAAAGATAAGTATGCATTAAAAAAGGATAAATAGAAGTAAAAAGGATAAGTGTAGCTAAATATAGGTAAGAAAAGATAAGTATAGGAAAAAAAAGATCAGTCTAGTTAAAATAAAAATATAGGCAGGAAAGGATAAGTCTAGGTAAGAAAATCTAAGTATATGTAAGGATAATTACTGGTAAAAAAGAATAAGTATATCTAACATCCGATCAATAAAAAAGGGATAAGCATAGGTAAGTAATGATAAATATTGGTAGATAAGGATAGGTATGAGTAAAAAAGTATAAATATATATTAGAAAGGCTATGTATATGTAAGTATATGTAATGAAGGATAAGTATAAGTAAAAAAGATAAGAATAGGTAAAAAAGGATAATTAGAGGTAAGTAGAAGTAAGAAAGGATAAGTATAATTAAAAAAGGAAAAATATAGGTAAGAAAGGAGAAGCATATTTAAAATGTAATTAAAAAAGTATAGGTAAAAAGGAGAAGTATAGATAGGAAAGAATTAGTATAGGTAAAAAAGGATAAGTACTGTTAAATAAGATAACTAGATTTAGCATTCAATTAAAAAAATAAAAAAGGATGAGCATAGGTAAGTAAGGAAAAGTTTATGTAAGAAAGGATAAGCATAGGTATGTAATAATAAGTATAGGAAAGAAGCACCAATTCTCAATAATCAACTAGTGTAAGCCGCCCTTAGTTAGATATATGCTTTAAATAGTCTAAAAATAAAAATAAGACAAACATATATATTAGATATGTATGAAATATTCCATGTAAAGGTGTGACAGGGCCCCATCCAGAGCTGACACTGCAGTGAACCAGGGATTAGCCGATCGCCAGTATGTGGGGTCAGGAAGGAATTTTTCCCCACATATAGGGTTGTTTTGCCTTCCTCTGGTTCACATCCTTTTTATGCAGCAAATCTAAAAATGGCACTGGATGATTAAGTAAAACTAAATTGGATAATAGATAAAAATAAAAATTAATGAACTATATTCATTGTGTCGGTGTATTCTTTATATTCTGTTCATTCTGCTGTCACTATTATTTTGATTTTCGACTGTTGTAGTGAATGTTACAAATGGCAGGGAATTAAGAGTTAATCCGATTTTTTTTGTGGGAAGCTGAGTCACATGATCTCGCTGCCGATTCTTTCCTATCATGACAGTGATGTTATGGTCGTCTTTCATATGGATTTCTCAGACCAATGTCACTGCCCCAATATGCACCGCATCATCAATTACATGTTGTACATGGGATAGGGCTAACATCATCAGCTACTGCTCTGTAACCCAAGTGTAGTCTCCTCCATTAAAGTCCCTGCATATCACAGATCATGTAGAGGACAGTGTGAAAACACGGGGGTCAGTGGGTGCTCTTGTCCGCTGGCCCGGTGGTCTTTAGAAAGATTGCATGGACAAGGACGCATACCTCTGAACGCCCACTCTCTTTTACCATGGGTAGAACATTACTCAGACAACACAGGGTGATGGTAAACAGTGTGGCAATAATTTATTGAACCACCAACAATCAATAACATATAAAATAGTCTCAACAACTACACAAGATGGGGCAAATTACAGAGACTCACCCTTCTGCTGCTTGCCAGGATTTGGGCAATGTAATATGTGTCCAGGTGACCTGATTTTCCCAACCTGGATTCTTCAAATCATATCTGAGAGTTCAGCAATGGTCAATGGAGCAGTTCTTTTCCAGTTATTTTCCAGCCAGGGCTGTGGTCCCCTAGCCTGACATCCTGTAGAATTTCCCAGAACAGACACAAAGACCCGCTTTTTATAGTTCACATTTGTCCTTTCAAGCCATCATTCACAGGTCAAGGGTCAGGGATCATGATATTAAGTCACAATGCTTGAATATCCACAGCTCATCCCCTCAATGTTGGCTAGCAAACACCCTACAATTGTATTTAACATATCTAGCAAACATCCATTGTTCAGAGTACCTGTATTGCAAAACTGGCAGATGTTACTTTGTAAGAGCTGATATAAGATGTGAATAGCAGCCATTCATCAATTACCAATATCACATCAAGTGATCAGCATTCAGGCTTATACAAACAATTAGCTGTGTTGAGCAACCAAAGAAGATCACAAGTTCAAAAGTCAACCTAACAATAAAGGTGTATGGTTCCTGACCTGTGGAATGTATGTCTGGCATAATTAAGAAGAAAAGATGTGTCATCACAGATGGTTATATTTCATAGTAACGGTACTTACCCCACGGTAGCTCCACACCATGCACCATTTCAGTAGCCTCCAGCCTATCACATGTGGGAAGCTATACCAGGGGCAAGGGGATCTAATAGGAATAGAATATATTAGTTCAGCAAGAGATGAATGTGGTGGATTTAGATGGAAAAAGGAGGTGTCATTGGCCTTACAGAATAGTGGGGTATAGTGGCAGGATAAAGGTGGTGGGAATGGATGCCACAATGTAAAGTTTCTATAAAGAGATGAGAATGGGGCGCAATAGTGCTGTTACCCAGGCAAACAAAATTAAATAAGTGAAAATATGCTTACCTTGCGGGGTTGTGTCATGCACAACTCATATATTGAGTGTAACAGAGGGCTGCTGGAGACACCAAACCTTGGTGGTTAACAACATAAAGGAAAAGATGACAGATGTCGGTAGTTCCGCGCTCCTCCGTTAGAACAGATGATACAGAATCCAGGACTTGTGTTGTGGATTTATTCTTTTGACAAGCTAAAAACAGATGCCTTTCGTGGACGTCCCGTCCACTTCATCAATTACATAGCTTAAGAGATGTTAACAGCAGAGAATGTATATACACATGGAAAGTGAAAAAAACTGGCGCCAAGGCACCAGCAACCGTTTTCATTGAAAAATTAAACCTTTACATAGTCCTTAAAAAAGTGTGTCTATTAGCGTCATTAAGAGAACAATTATAAAAAAGTAATGAGAATTGTATAAAATTTAAATAAAAATTGAAACGTCTTCTACATATGTTCCGTGATGTAAAAATAAAATAATTTTTTGTGTATGATGATTCAAACCTGTTATCTCTTTGTGCCCTGTACCATATAAAGACAACATCCATGGTCAGTACTAGTAGACCGTGGAAGTATCTAATAACTGGTAGACGTTGCTTAGCTGCCTTTTTAAGAAGGATATAATTATAAGATGGTACTAACAAGGAAGACATGATTGTAGAAAAATGTATATTTATAGTGAAACACTGACAAGTGTATGCATATGCATCCAACATAGCCCATATCGCTATCACTGAGTCAATTGGATAGATGATATACAAACAGGACACATTGAAATCACGGGGTTTAAATGAGGTTACAGAGACCTTTCTCTAAAAATACTGATATTAAGACTCAATATCCCCATTTACCTGCTAGGGTGTAGCATTGCATCACAGCCCCTTCCGTCATCACAGCTTATAGAGACAGTCTAATAAAAGGGTATTTCCACCATAAGTAGTTATTGCCTATCCACAGGATATGTCATCACTGTCTGATAGATGCACTCCAATTTCCAATAAATAGAGAGATGGCCATGAATATTTGTGGTCCTCTTCATTAATTTCCATGGGAGTTACGGAATAGATGTAAAAGCAGGATAGGGAACACCCATTCTGAAAAAAGGTGTGGAGTACAAATGTGAAAATGGCATTTGTCAGACATTCATGGCATATTCTGTGGATGTAAATGTCTAAGATGGAAATACTCCTTAAAAGTTGATCTGTTAGCAGCTTTCACATTACGCACAGCAAAACTCATTAATTATGTCTTTTAAATCTGATGAAACTGGTGTAATTATCATGAAAATCAATATCAAATGGCCGTCTAATTCTCAAATTTAAAAGAGCATTTGATGACTTCAGCTAGATCTAGACTCATAACAAATCATTTTCAAATTAGGCAGGAAACTTTCACATAGCATTATACTGCTTTCCTTGAAGGGAATCTGTCACCCCCTGGGATGTTTTAAACCTATTACTATGGGTATACAAGTGACAGAATTGTTAAAATAGTCTTACCTGTATGCCTCATAGCTGCTGTCTTGTTTTTTATAAATCATCTTTTAATCCTTTATGTTAATGACTTCTTCCAGACTCTGTGGTGGTGCCTGGAAGAAAACTCCTGCCTCTTGTGTTCATTCGCATACCACTTCACAGTGCCATGTGACATGTACTTGTGGGCCTGCAATGGCACGATTAAGTTTACCTTTTCCACCCTTCAGTAGCAGTGACTCGCAGGCACCTGTGCAGAAGAACAATGAAGCAAATGCCCATTGAAGTGCGGAAAAGGTAAGTATAATCACACTATTGCAGGGTGCAGGCTCGGGATTCAGGGGCCACAACTAGCTTTCGGCATAGCACTGTAGAGGTTGAGGACTTGATCAGACAGATCAACTCCCCCCATATTTTTATTGTACCCCAGTACACAGTCTGGTTTGTGGACCTGTGTATAGTACCTCGTACAGCGGTGGGGGTGCTGCCATCACCATGTACAAGAAAAGGATATCCCACCAGCATGTTGTTGCTAAATTGGGCTCTGCTCTCACCCTTTATGAGCAGCTGCCCAATTAGTGACCTTAGTAGTCCTCTCTGAGTTTTTCAGACAGTACTAAATACTGTGGCAGCTCTGGCAGAAAGGAATATGAAGAGAAGGATGCTTGTATAAAAGTTTTCTATGTAACAGTGATAACTTTGATCCATTTGGGAATGTTTAGCTTACAAAAGAGATAACTGAGAGGAGACTTACTAGCTGTCTACGAAAATCTCAAGGCCTCGACCATTGTAGAGGGATCAGCTATATTCTCATTTGCACAAAGAAAGACTAGAAGCAATGGGATGAAACTGAATGGGAGAAGATACAGATTAGATATTAAAAAAAAACTTGTTGACAGTGAGGACGCACGCATAGATGTGGTGCAAAACAGGGAAAAAAAATGGACAGGGTAAAAAAGTCCTGGCCAAAAGCGAGCACAGACGCTGATCAGTGATGTGCGTCACTGATCAGTGGCTCACTGGCTGCAGGTGTTATGATCAGCAACATAAACTAGGGAAAGAAGGGGAGAGCTGTCCCTAAAGTAAGACTAAGCTGAGTCCCTACGTTGTAGCGGGCAACCTGTTCCTTGTGAACAGACCCGCCTTCGTCCTCGGCTAGTCTGAACGGAGACCTATAGAGAAAGGGAGGGGTCCCTAAAAGAACTAAGGACTGGGACAAAAATGGGACACCTCCTAACAGAAGTAGTTGCAGAGCGAAAGATAAACTGACAAAAGTACTAGAGATCCCAGAGGACCAAGCAAACTAGAGATAGATAGACATAAAAGCACCTGGCTAGAGAGACAGTCAAAACAACACTGAAGTCCAGCAAAGCCAGAAGGGCGGAGCTGAAATATATAGGAAGATGGTCACGTGACCGCAAAACACAAGATAGAAACAAAAACAAACAGGAGGGTTCTAACAGTACCCCCTCTTTTATGAGGATCCTCTGGATCCTCCAGGCCCAGGCCTATCTGGAAATCTCCTGTGGAAAGCTCTGACAAGTCTAGGGGCAGAGACATCATCCGCCTTTACCCAGGAGTTATCCTCGGGACCGAAATCTTTCCAAGCGACGAGATACTGCAATCTCCCTCTATGCCCTCTGGAATTCAGGATACGAGAAATTTCATATTCGCCGTCTTCCACCACCGGAGGAACTGTGACAGTGGCCTCCCTATCTGATACATCAGCCTTTTTCAACAAGGAAACATGAAACACAGGATTAATCTTCCAGGAGGTGGGAACCTTCAACCTAACAGCAGACTGGTTAACCACCTGAAGCACCTTAAATGGCCCCACAAACTTCTGACCCAATTTTTTAGAGGGAGTCCTCAACCGCAGATTCTTTGAGGACAACCAAACCATGTCACCCACAGTAAACCAAACCTCTTTACGTTTCCTGTTAAAATACTTCTTGGACTTTTTGTTAGCCTCTTGAAGGTTACAACATACATTAGTCCAAACTCTCTCCAAATCACCGGAAAAATTCTCCTCCTCCGGCATCGCCGACCCTAATATGGAGAACGAACCAAAAGACGGATGTCTCCCAGTACAACAAAAAAAGGAGAACACCCAGCAGAGGAGGATGTATGGTTGTTAAGAGCAAATTCTGCGAGTGGCAGAAACTCAGACCACCCCTCTTGATTGTCTGCCACAAAACAACGCAAACTCTGTTCAACATCCTGGTTCTTTCCTTCACTCTGTCCATTAGACTCCGGATGATAACCTGACGAAAATGACAAATGGACTCCCAACCTGTCACAAAAGGCACGCCAAAAGCGAACCACAAACTGAGGTCCCCTATCAGAAACAATGTCAGTGGGAACGGCATGGAGCCTGACAATTTCCTTAACAAATGCCTTAGCGAGTGTCTTAGCGCAGGGTAGCTTAATGAATGGAACCAAATGACACATCTTGCTAAAACGGTCCACGACCACCCAGATGACAGTGAAACCCTCGGACACAGGAAGGTCAGTAATAAAATCCATTGCCAGATGCGTCCAAGGCGCACTAGGAACCTCCAGAGGGCAAAGCAACCCCGCAGCAGGGGTATGTGAAGCCTTTGACCTAGCACACACCGTACATTGACGCACCCACTTGATGACTTCCTTCTGCCACCCAGGCCACCAAAAACTGCAACTGATAAGTCTCTTAGTCTCAGAAATTCCTGGATGACCTGCCAACCGAGACTCATGATACTCCACAAACAAATCTCTCCTAAAGGTTCTAGGCACAAACAACCTCCCATGAGGAGTGTTAGATGGGGCACCCTCTTGGGCTTTCAGAATCCCATCTTCCAAAACGGAGTCCAATGCTGCTACCACAACTCCTTCCTGTAAAATGCTCTCCTCCTCCTCGGTACCAACCATGGGAGAAAAGCTGCGAGATAAAGCATCGGCTTTAACATTCTTAGTATCAGGGATATAGGTAACAGAAAAATTAAACTGAGAAAAAAAAAGTGCCCACCTAGCTTGACGGGCATTCAAGCATTTGGCAGCATCCAGATAGATCAAATTCTTATGATCTGTGAAAACCTGAATAGGAAATTTAGCACCTTACAAGAAATGACGCCAATGTTCAAACGCGAGTTTAACCCCTTAATAACATCTGACGTACTAATACGCGTCTGTGCCCTGGGACTTAAGAGCCAGACCCGTATTAGTACGTCATCGCGATCGCGCGCGCACACAGGCTGTGCGGGCGCGATCGCCGCCGGGTGTCAGCTGATTGTCACAGCTGACACCCGGTACTATGTGCAGGGAGCGGTCACGCACCGCTCCCAGCACATTAACCCCCGCGATGCTGCGATCGAAGTCGATCGAAGTCGATCGCGGCATTGCGGGGGCAAGGGGAGGTGATCGGCGATACTCACCTCCTCTTCCGGCTTCCAGCGCAGTCTGCAAAGGCTTCCCGGGTGTTGCCATGACGACCCGATGTCGTCATGACAACATCCGGGTCACCAGAGAGCAGGAAGATTGCTTGGACATGCGCAGTGCATCTCCAAGCAATCTTCACACTGTGCACTTCTGACAGCCTTCATGGCATAGGGATGGTGCTCCATTCCTGTGCCATGCAGGCGATCAGAAAAAAAAAAGTGAAAGTCCCAGAGTGGGACAAAGTAATAAAGTGTATAAACTGTGTGAAAGTGGAAAAAAAAAAAAAAAAATGTGCAAAAATATTATAAAAAAATAAAAAAAATAATACACCAAAAATAAAAATATAATGTACCCATCAATAAATATTATTATAAAAAAAATAAAAAAAAAACAATAAAAGTACACATATTTGGTATTGCCACGTCCGGAACAACCTGACCTATAAAACTGTCCCACTAGTTAACCCCTTCAGTGAACACGGTAAAAAAAAACAAAAAAAAAAACAAGCAAAAAACAATGCTTTATCACCATACCGCCAAACAAAAAGTGGAATAACACGCGATCAAAAAGACGCATATAAATAAAAATGATACCGCTGAAAACGTCATCTCGTCCCGCAAAAAACAAGCCACCATATAGCTCCATCAGCCGAAAAATAAAAAAGTTATAGCTCTCAGAATAAAGCGATACTAAAAAATATTTTTTTCTATAAAATAGCTTTTATTGTGTATAAGCGCCAAAACATAGAAAAATGATACAAATGTGGTACCGCTGTAAACGTACTGACCCGAAGAGTAAAGCTGCCTCATCAATTTTACCACACGCGGAACAGAATAAAAAAAAAAAAAACAAAACAATTCCTGAATTGTTGGTTTTTGTTTATTCTGCCTCCCAAAAATCGGAATAGAAAGCGATCAAAAAATGTCACGTGCCTGAAAATGGCACCAATAACAACGTCAAGTCATCCCGCAAAAAACGAGCCGTCACATGACTGTCTGCCAAAATCTGGAAAAATTATAGCTCTCAAAATATGGCGATGCAAAAACTAGATTTTACAAAAAATGCGTCTTTTAGTGTGTGACAGCTGTCAGTCATAAAATCCCCATATGATTCTGGCATTGCTGTAATCACACCGACCCGAAGAATAAAGTCGTCTAATCACTTATACCGCACAAGGAACGGCGTCAAAAATAAACTCTTGAGTTAGGATTGGACTAGGGTTAGGGCTGGGTTTGGGGCTAGGGTTCTGCTGGGGCTAGGGTTGTGCTGGGGCTAGGGTTGTGCTGGGGCTAGGGTTGTGCTGGGGCTAGGGTTGTGCTGGGGCTAGGGTTGTGCTAGGGTTAGGGCTGGGGTTGGGATTTTTTTCAAAAGTAAGGAAAAAAGATGACGATATGGCGACTAGTGTTGAGAGCAAGTGCTCGCTACTTGAGTTTGCATCGGGTGCTCTGGTATGCATTTAGTATCGTGGGTATTTGAGTGACATGCTCGAGTCTCTGCCCCATATGCTTCGCGGCCAAAAAACTTTACGGGGATTGCCTGCCATGCACGAGCGATCCCCGCATGTTTTTTTTTGGGTGTCTAATAACCGTGAAACATGCGGAGCAGGGACTCGAGCATGTCACTCGAGCACACGCTGTACATGGTGCATACCTGAGTACCCGATGCAAACTCAAGTAGCGAGCACTTGCGCTCAAGAATAATGAAAACTTATTCAATATGATGACCTAACGTAAACAAATAATGTGCCGTACCTCTGGGTTCAAAATGTTCACTATACACCTTAATAAAATCTTTGAGGGGTATAGTTTCCAAAATGGGGACACTTGTGGTGGAGCTCCACTGTTTAGGCACATCACGGGCTCTCCAAACGCGACATGGTGTCCGCTAACAAATTGAATGGAAAATCGGCTCAAATTGTTAGCGGACGCCATGTTGCGTTTGGAGAGCCCCTGTGTGTCCAAACATTGGAGCTCCCCCACAACTGACCCCATTTTGGAAACTAGACCCCCCAAGGCACCTATCTAGATGCATAGTGAGCACTTAGAACCCCCAGGTGCTTCACAAATTGATTCGTAAAAATGAAAAAGTGAAAATAAAACACTTTTTCATTTTTATGAATCAATTTGTGAAGCACCTGGGGTTCCAAGTGCTCACTATGAATCTAGATAGGTGCCTTGGGGGGTCTAGTTTCCAAAATGGGGTCACTTGTGGGGGAGCTCCAATGTTTGGGCACACAGGGACTCTCTAAATGCAACATGGTATCCGCTAACAAATTGAATGGAAAATCGGCTCAAATTGTTAGCGGACACCACATTGCGTTTGGAGAGCCCCTCTGTGCCCAAACTTTGGAGCTCCCCCACAAGTGACCCCATTTTGGAAACTAGACCCCCCAAGGCACCTTTCTAGATGCATAGTGAGCACTTGGAACCCCCAGGTGCTTCACAAATTGATTCGTAAAAATGAAAAAGTGAAAAAAAAAACACTTTTTCATTTTTATGAATCAATTTGTGAAGCACCTGGGGTTCCAAGTGCTCACTATGAATCTAGATAGGTGCCTTGGGGGGTCTAGTTTCCAAAATGGGGTCACTTGTGGGGGAGCTCCAATGTTTGGGCACACAGGGACTCTCCAAATGCAACATGATATCCGCTAACAAATTGTCGGCTCAAATTGTTAGCGGATATCATGTTGCATTTGGAGAGTCCCTGTGTGCCCAAACATTGGAGCTCCTCCACAAGTGACCCCATTTTGGAAACTAGACCCCCCAAGGCACCTATCTAGATGCATAGTGAGCACTTGGAACCCCTAGGTGCTTCACAAATTAATTCGTAAAAATGAAAAAGTGTTTTTTTTTTCACTTTTTCATTATTACGAATCAATTTGTGAAGCACCTGGGGGTTCCAAGTGCTCACTATGCATCTAGAAAGGTGCCTTGGGGGGTCTAGTTTCCAAAATGGGGTCACTTGTGGGGGAGCTCCAAAGTTTGGGCACAGAGAAGCTCTCCAAACGCAATGTGGTGTCCGCTAACAATTTGAGCCGATTTTCCATTCAATTTGTTAGCGGATACCATGTTGCATTTAGAGAGTCCCTGTGTGCCCAAACATTGGAGCTCTCCCACAAGTGACCCCATTTTGGAAACTAGACCCCCCAAGGCACCTATCTAGATGCATAGTGAGCAGTTGGAACCCCCAGGTGCTTCACAAATTGATTCATAAAAATGAAAAAGTGTTTTTTTTTTCACTTTTTCATTGTTACGAATCAATTTGTGAAGCACCTGGGGATTCCAAGTGCTCACTATGCATCTAGATAGGTGCCTTGGGGGGTCTAGTTTCCAAAATGGGGTCACTTGTGGGGGAGCTCCAATGTTTGGGCACACAGCAGCTCTCCAAACGCAACATGGTGTCGCTAACAATTTGAGCCAATTTTTCGTTAAATTTGTTAGCGGACACCATGTTGCATTTAGAGAGCCGCTGTGTGCCCAAATATTGGAGCTCCCCCACAAGTGACCCCATTTTGGAAACTAGACCACCCAAGGCACCTATCTAGATGCATAGTGAGCACTTGGAACCCTCAGGTGCTTCACAAATTGATTCATACAAATGAAAAAGTGTTTTTTTTTTCACTTTTTCATTGTTACGAATCAATTTGTGAAGCACCTGGGGGTTCCAAGTGCTCACTATGCATCTAGATAGGTGCCTTGGGGGGTCTAGTTTCCAAAATGGGGTCACTTGTGGGGGAGCTCCAATGTTTGGGCACACAGGGACTCTCTAAATGCAACATGGTGTCCTCTAACAAATTTAACGGAAAATCGGCTCAAATTGTTAGCGACACCATGTTGCGTTTGGAGAGCCGCTGTGTGCCCAAACATTGGAGCTCCCCCACAAGTGACCCCATTTTGGAAACTAGACCCCCCAAGGCACCTATCTAGATGCATTGTGAGCACTTGGAACCCTCAGGTGCTTCACAAATTGATTCATAAAAATGAAAAAGTGTTTTTTTTTTTCACTTTTTCATTGTTACGAATCAATTTGTGAAGCACCTGGGGGTTCCAAGTGCTCACTATGCATCTAGAAAGGTGCCTTGGGGGGTCTAGTTTCCAAAATGGGGTCACTTGTGGGGGAGCTCCAAAGTTTGGGCACACATGGGCTCTCCAAACACAACATGGCGTCCGCTAATTATTCAAGCAAATTTTACAATCAAAAAGTCAAATAGCGCTCCTTCCCTTCCGAGCCCTGCCGTGCGCCCAAACAGTATTTTTTCCCCAAATATTGGGTATCTGCGTGCCCAGGGGAAATTGCACAACAAATTTTGGGGTCCATTTTTTCTTGTTACCCCTGTAAAAATAAAAAAAATTGGGTCTAAATTAACATTTTTGTGAAAAAAGTTAAATGTTCATTTTTTTCTTCCACATTCAAAAAATTCCTGTGAAGCACCTGAAGGGTTAATAAAGTTCTTGAATGTGGTTTTGAGCACCTTGAGGGGTGCAGTTTTTAGAATGGTGTCACTTTTGGGTATTTTCTGTCATAAAGACCTCTCAAAGTGACTTCAAATGTGATGTGGTCCCTAAAAAAATGGTTTTGTAAATTTTGTTGGAAAAATGAGAAATCGCTGGTCAACTTTTAACCCTTATAGCTCCCTAACAAAAAAAAATTTTGGTTCCAAAATTGTGCTGATGTAAAGTAGACATGTGGGAAATGTTATTTATTAACTCTTTTGTGTGACATATCGCTCTGATTTCAGGGCTTAAAAATTCAAATTTTGAAAATTGCAAAATTTTCAAGATTTTCGCCAAATTTCCGTTTTTTTCACAGATAAACGCAAGTGATATCGAAGAAATTTTTCCACAATCATGAAGTACAATATGTCACGAAAAAACAATCTCAGAATCAGGGGGATCCGTTGAAGCGTTCGAGAGTAATTACCTCATAAAGTGACAGTGGTCAGAATTGTAAAAATTGGCCCGGTCATTAACGTGCAAACCACCCGCGGGGCTTAAGGGGTTAATAGCCAGCAATTCCCGATTACCAACATCATAATTAAGTTCGGTTTCTGAAAATTTTTTCGAAAAAAAGCACAGGGATGTACTCCATCCTTGTTCTCCTGAGACAAAACTGCACTGACCCCCACCGAAGAAGCATCAACCTTGACCAAAAAAGGCTTGGTCTCATCAGGCTGCATAAGGATAGGGGCAGAACTGAACCTCTCCTTGAGATATACAAAAGCTTCAATGGCCTCAGTAGTCCACTGGACCGTATTCGCACCTTTCCTGGGGAGATCGGTCAGCGGCTTAACAATTATAGAAAAATTCTTAATGAATTTCCTGTAATAATTGGTGAAACCCAAAAATCTCTGTATCGATTTCAAACCAATAGGCCTAGGCCATTCCTGCACAGCCTGAACCTTCACCGGGTCCATCTCAAAGCCCTCGCTGGAGATAATGTAGCCAAAAAAACTAATTCTCTGCACTGCGAACTCACATTTCTCCAGCTTAGCAAAAAGTGAATTATCACTCAATAACTGCAACACCTCACGTACGCTCTGCCAATGGGACTCCAGATCTGGTGAATAAATTAGAATGTCATCCAAACACACAACCACATTCTTACCAATCAAAGGTCTCAGGATGTCATTAATAAGGTTCTGAAAAAACGCGGGTGCATTGGTAAGACCAAAAGGCATCACCAGATTCTCAAAATGACCTACCGGAGTGTTAAAAGCAGTTTTCCTTTCATCACCCTCCTTCATTCGTAACAAATTGTATGCCCCCCGGAGATCAATTTAAGAGAACCACTTGGCCCCCACTAACTGGTTAAACAAGTCAGGAATTAACGGCAATGGGTAGGAATTGCGTACGGTAATCTTATTAATTTCACAAAAGTCCAGACATGGACGTAAACCGCTGTCCGTTTTTTAACAAAGAAAAATCCAACAGCCACAGGCGACTTAGAAGGTCTAATGTGACCAGCAGCCAAGCTCGTCTGTATGTATTCCTCCAAGGCCTTTCTTTCAGGGATAGTCAGATTAAATAAGCGACTCTTGGGAAGAGTACCTCCAGGAACAAACTCAATGGTGCAATCATAGTCCCTATGAGGAGGTAAAACTTGCGACTCCTCCTCTGAAAAAACCTTCCAAAAATCCTGAATAGGTACAGGTATTTCCCCTTTTTCCACAGCCGCAATGCGACCATTACAACATTTATCATAGCACTTAGGACTCCAAGACTTAATCTCATTGGTAGACCAGTCCAGTAAAGGATTGTGCAGTTTTAACCAAGGCAAACCTAAAATGACTGGAGAGGGTAAATTATTTAATACCACCAAATCCAAATTTTCTTGGTGAATGCCACTGATAGTGAAGGGAAATGCAGCAACCTTGTGAGTAATACATTTCAAAGGAGTGTTATCAATTGCAATCACAGAAATAGGTGATGACAAAGGTTTGGATTCCAATTTAAGTTTTTCCAAAAATCCCTTATCATTAAGTGTTGAACCACAATCCACAAATACCTGAAATTCAATCAAATCTTCCTGCAATGAGGTACTCCCTGAAAGAAATACTCCCTTAGAGCTCAAACAAGCAATACGGGTGTAACTGACCTTTTTTTTTCTTTACTTAAACGAAGCTCACAGTTCTTAATCAAATGGTCAGTTTTACCACAATAAAAACACAATAAAAACACAATCCCTTGAAAAACCTGCGGTCTCTTTCCTGAGAGCGGAGTGACATCGCCCCAATCTCCGCCGTCCGAGCAGACCCTCTGGGGACTAGGAGCTGCCATTGCAGGAATTTTGTCATCATTAACCCTGGCATGCAGTCTCCTGTCCACACGTATAGCTAATTGCATGGCTTCCTGCAAGGTCTCAGGTGCAGGAAATGCAATCAGCAGATCCTTAACCCTTTCACTTAGACCAGCAAGAAAAAAACATTTTAACGCCGAATCATTCCATTTCACTTCTGAGGACCACCTTCTGAAATGAGTACAATAATTTTTAACATCACCTGACCCTTGATTCAAACGCCTCAGTTCTGTTTCAGCAGATTAGACTCGATCAGGATCGTCATACAATAGCCTCATAGCAGAAAAAAAATCCTCCACTGACCTAAAACACGGATCATTAGGTTGGAGAGAAAAGGCCCACCCCTGTGGTTCCTTGCGCAAAAGTGACATGATAAACCCAATGCGCTGTGATTAATTCCCAGAGGACCTTGGTCTCAAACGAAAATATAATAAACAAGCATTTTTAAAGGAAAAAAAATCTTGTTGTTTACCATAAAAAATATCAGGGAGTCCTACCTTGGGTTCGACAAAATGCGCTCCAGAACAGCTACTCACGTGTTGCCGGAGCTCGGATACCTCCAGAGATAATCCCTGCAGGCGTTGAGCCAAATCTTGAACAGAAACCATACTGATCCCTGGATTTCTTTCCTTAAAGTTTTTGTGTGGGCTGGACTTACTGTTATGATCTGCAACATAAACTAGGGAAAGAAGGGGAGAGCTGTCCCTACAGTAAGACTCTGCTGAGTCCCTACGTTGTAGCCGGCAACTTGTTCCTTGTGAACAGACCCGCCTTCGTCCTCGGCTAGTCTGAACGGAGACCTATAGAGAAAGGGAGGGGTCACTAAAAGAACTAAGGACTGGGACAAAAATGGGACACCTCCTAACAGAAATAGTTGCAGAGCGAAAGATAAACTGACAAAAGTACTAGAGATCCCAGAGGACCAAGCAAACTAGAGATAGATAGGCACAAAAGCACCTGGCTAGAGAGATAGTCAAAACAACACTGAAGTCCAGCAAAGCCAGAAGGGCGGAGCTGGAATATATAGGAAGATGGTCACGTGACCGCAAAACACAAGATAGAAACAAAAACAAACAGGAGGGTTCTAACAGCAGGACACACGCATGGAGGTGGTGCAAGGGGGGGAAGGAGAGAAAATGAACAGGAAAAAAAGTCCTGGCCAAAAGTGAGCAAGGACGCTGATCAGTGATGTGTGTCACTGATGAGCACTCGGCGACTGTAGAATGCATTATTGTGTATTAGCATGGTTATGATTTCATGATATGGAGGGGACAAACACATATATGTATGTATTGTTATATTGATATTACCATGAATTATGTCTCCACGGCTGCGCGTCCTTTATTCACATACCCATTTGCACTGTGCACTTTTTCTTCCATTGCCTGTTTATTATTTTTATTATTATTTATTATTATTATAGCGCCATTTATTACATGGCGCTTTACATGTGAAAGGGGGTATACATAGCAAAAACACTTACAATAATTTTAACAAAACAAGTTAGCGATTGGTACAGGAGGAGAGAGGATCCTGCCTGCGAGGGCTCACAATCTACGACGAATGGGTGAGGAAACAGTAGGTGAGGGTAGAGCTGGTCGTGCAGCAGTATGGTGGAGCGGTGGTTACTGCAGGTTGTAGGCTTGTTATTTTTTTTGAATAAATAAAGATTAATTTCATTAACCGGTTCAGGACCGCCCAGTGTATATAAACGTCAGCGTTGCCTGGGCTCTGTGCAGCTCCGACGTTTAAAAACGGTGGGTGGTCCGGCAGCGCTCAGGACCCCCAGGGTCCTGCAAGCGCTGCTGTTCCGGTGCAGAGCGATAGCTCTGACAGGGGACATCATCGGGACCTGATTGGATCAGGTCCCAATGATGTTAACCCTTTGCTATCTTCTATATGCCACGATCTATAGTGATCGTGGCATATAGAAGATAGTGAGAGGAGAGGGGGTCATCAACTTACCTCTCCGACGGCCCCCTGATATCTTCCAGGACCTGTCGTTGTTATGGCAGCTGGAGGTCACATGACCGCCTCCAGATCTGCCATATATGGTGTCCTGCTAGGCTCAGCCTGCAGCTGAGTCCAGCAGGAGACACTGACTGTGCAACAGTCAGCAAAGATGTCATGCAATGCAATACATGTCTATTGCATTGCATTAGATCAGTGATTAGAAAAATAAAAATTAATGTCCCATACAGGGACTAAGTAAAAATGTAAAAAAAAGTCAAAAAAAGTTTTCAAACTGTTAAAAAAAAAATCACAAAATAAATAAATAAAATATTAAACCAATAAATCCATATATTTATGCAAAAACAAAAAAGTACACATATTTGGTATCGCAGCATCCGAAACAACCCAATCTATAATACTGTCACACTAATTAACTCCTTCTGTGCACACCGTAATAAAAATAAATTAAAAACGGAGCAAAAAGCTATGCTTTTTCGTCATATCGCCAAACAAAAAGTGGAAAAAAATGCGATAAAAAGCAAAATGGAAATAAAAATGGTACCGCTGAAAACGTCATCTTGTTCCGCAAAAAGAAAGCCGCCATACAGCTCCATCAGCCGAAAAATAAAAAAGTTATAGCTCTCAGAATAAAGCAATGCAAAAAAAATATTTTTTATATAGAATTGTTTTATTGTGTAAAAGCGCCAAAACATAAAAAAATTATACAGTAAGTGTAGAATCGCTGTAAACGTACTGACCCGAAGAATAATGCTGCCTTATCACTTTTACCACACGCAGAACGGCATAAAAAAAACCTCAAAAAAACATTCCTGAATTGTTGGTTTTTGTTAATTTTACCTCCCAAAAAACAGAATAGAAAGCGATCAAAAAATGTCACGTACCCAAAAATGGTACCAATAAAAATGTCAACTCATCCCGCAAAAAACAAGCTGTAACATGACTCTGTCGGCCGAAATATGGAAAAATTATAGCTTTCAAAATATGGCGATGCAAAAACTAGATTTTGCAAAAAAAAGCGTCTCTTAGTGTGTGACAGCTGTCAGTCATAAAAACCAGATATAAATCTGGTATCTCTGTAATCGCACCGACCCGAAGAATAAAGTAATCTCATCACTTATACCGCACGAGGAACGGCGTAAAAAATAAATAAAACCAATTCTTCACCTGCTACTAATTTGTTTATTATGTCTCCCAAAGATCGCAGTAAGGCTCTGCTCACATTTATCCTGCGCTCTGCGCTGAGCACTTACACCAGAGCTTCCGTGTAAATCTCTGAAATACGTGATTCAGACGGAACCCATGATGGAAGATTCCCTGTAATGAGGCAGATATAGGCCACTGTGGATGCAATCTGGCCTGTGATCCCACGGTGTCAGTTTTTTTAGGCGTGCATAAAAGTGCGATTGGCCACAGTTTTGTGCACTTCTGAAAAAAAGGACACCGCTAAACAGAGGCCAGACGGAGTCCAGAGTAACTCTGCTGCCTCATTACAGTGAATGGATCCCACAGGGGTTTCATCTGAATTACATCACTTGGAAATTTAGATGGAAACCCCGATGTAAGTGCTCAGCCTCGAGCGCCGGATAAATGTTACGGAAAATGTTCCCAATAAAAGCTTCAACTCAGTCCTCAAAAAAAGCTAATCCCCACTCAGGTCCGTCATCTGTTAAAAATATTCCAAGTTACTGGTAGCAGAAAGGCTCTGGAAAAGCGAAATGGCCCTTGTCCCCAAAAGAAATTCAGAAAATTTTGTGCTCCCAAATCCAAATGCCTATTCTACAATAATTTGTTCTCCAATTGTCAAATAGTGCTCCGTCCCTCCCAGATCTCGCCGTATGGCTGAGCGGTACGATACAGCCACATATGAGGTATTGCCACTTTTAGAAGAAATTGTGTGACACATTTCGGCACCATTTTTACCCATTGCCCTGTGCGAAAATGTAAAATCTGAGGGCAAAACATTTTTTTTGTGGTAAAAATATAATTATGTTTTTTTCACTGCCCAATGGTATAAATTTAAAGATTAAAAAATACTCACTACTTCCCTAGATGAATTCCTTGAGAGGTGTAGTTTACAAAATGGGGTCACTTGTGGGGGTTTCTGCTGTTTCGGCATGTCAGCGACTCTTCAAATGTGACATGGTGTCTGCAACCTATCCCAGCCAACATAGCGCTCCTTTCTCTTCCGAACCCTGCCGTACACCAAAGCAGTGGTTTTCCCCCATATATGGGGTATCGGCGTACTCATGAGAAATTGCACAACAAATTTCATGGTGCAATTTCTCCTGTTACCCTTATGATAATGCAAAATTAGGGGATGAAAAACATTTTTTGTGGGAAAAATGTGAAAATTTTATTTTTACGGCTCAATATTATAAACTTCTGTGAAGCACCTGAGGGTGCAAGGTGCTCACCACACATCTATATAAGCTCCCTAAGGGGTCTAGTTTCCAAAATGGTGTCACTTTTGGGGGGTTTCCACTGTTTAGGCACATCAGGAGCTCCCCAAATGCAACATGGCGTCCGCTAATTATTCAAGCAAATTTTACATTCAAAAAGTCAAATGGTGCTCCTTCCCTTCCAAACCCTGCCGTGCGCCCAAACAGTGGTTTGCCTCCACATGTGGAATATCGGCGTGTTCAGGAGAAATTGCACAACAAATTTCATGGTGCAATTTATCCTATTACCCTTATGATAATGCAAAATTAAGGGATGAAAAACATTTTTGTGGGAAAAATGTGAAAATTTTATTTTTACAGCTCAATATTATAAACTTCTGTATAGCACCTTGGGGTTCAAGGTGCTCACCACACATCTAGATAAGTTCCCTAAGGGGTCTAGTTTCCAAAATGGTGTCACTTGTGGGGGGTTTCCACTGTTTAGGCACATCAGGGGCTCTCCAAATGCAACATGGCGTCTGCTAATTATTCAAACAAATTTTACATTCAAAAAGTCTAATGGCGCTCCTTCACTTCTGAACCCTGAAGTGCGCCCAAATAGTGGTTTTCCCTCACATATGGGGTATCAGCGCGCTCATGAGAAATTGCACTACAAATTGTGTGTTCTTTTTTTCCTGTTACCCTTGTGAAAATAAAAAAATTGGGTCTAAAGTAAAATTTTTATGAAAAAAAGTTAAATGTTCATTGTTTTCTTCCACATTCCAAAAATTCCTGTGAAACACCTGAAGGGTTAATTAACTTCTTGAATGTGGTTTTGAGCACTTTGAGGGGTGCAGTTTTTAGAATGGTGTCACTTTTAGGTATTTTCTGTCATAAAGGCCCCTCAAAGTCACTTCAAATAAGATGTGGCCCCTAAAAAATGTTTTTGTAAATTTTGTTGGAAAAATGAGAAATCACTGGTCAACTTTTAACCCTTATAGCTTCCTAACAAAAAAAAATTTTGGTTCCAAAATTGTGCTGATGTAAAGTAGACATGTGGAAAATGTTATTTATTAACTATTTTGTGTGACATATCTCTCTGATTTAAGGGCATGAAAATTAAAAGTTTTAAAATTGCAAAATTTTCAAAATTTTCACCAAATTAACAATTTTTTCACATATAAACGCAAGTGATATCGAAGAAATTTTACCACTATCATGAAGTACGATATGTCACGAAAAAACAATCTCAGAATCAGGGGAATCCGTTGAAGCGTTCCAGAGTAATTACTTCATAAAGTGACAGTGGTCAGAATTGAAAAAATTGGCCGGGTCACGAAGGTGAAAACAGGCTCTGGCGCGAAGTGGTTGATATGTATTGTGGCCTGTGATCGTTTTTTTGTTCTTGTTGTGCTTTGCATATGTCTGCATATGTTTGTGTGTGTGCACATTTCTGCGACCGGTATACGTGTAAGTCTGCATGTGTATACGTGAGTGCATGTGCGCATCTGCATGTGGACCGTGTGTGTGCGTGACTCTCTGTGTACATTCTGTATATAGGGTGCTATGTGCGGCCTCATGCTGAATCTGGGGAGCGCCGTGTGGCCTCATGCTGTATCTGGGGAGCGCGGTGCGGCCTCATGCTGTATCTGGGGAGCGACATGTGACCTCATGCAGTGTCCGCGGAGCGCCGTGCGGCCTCATGCTGTATATGGGGAGCGACATGCGACCTCATGTTGTGTCAGCAGAGCGCCGTGCGACCTCATGCTGTATCTGGGGAGCGTCGTGCGGCCTAATGCTGTATCTGGGGAGCGCCGTGCAGCCTCATGCTGTATCTGGGGAACGCCGTGCGGCCTCCTGCTGTATCTCGGGAGCGCCTTGCGGCCTCATGCTGTATCTGCGGAGCGCCGTGCAGCCTCATACTGTATCTGGGGAGCGCCATGCGGCCTCATGCTGTATCTGGGGAGAGCCGTGCGGCCTCCTGCTGTTTCTAGGGAGCATCGTGCGGCCTCATGCAGTATCTGGGGAGCGCCGTGCGGCCTCATGCTGTATCTGGGGAGCGCCGTGCGGCCTCATGCTGTGTCTGGGGAGCAGATACAGCATTATTTATTGATTTCCATGGGAGTTCCGGAATAGATGTAAAAGCAGTATAGGGAACACCCATTCTGAAAAAAGGTGTGGAGTACAAATGTGAAAATGGCATTTATCTGAAATTCATGGCATATTCTACAGTACACCTTAAAAGTTGATCTGTTAGCCACTTTCACATTACGCACTGCAAAATTCATTAATTATGTCTCTTAAATCTGATGAAACTGGTGTAATTATCGTGAGAATCAATGTCAAATGGCTGTCTAATTCTCAACTTTAAAATAGCATTTGATGACTTCAGCTAGACCTAGAGTCATAAAAAATCATGTTCAAATTAGGCAGGAAAACTTTCATATGGGGCAGCACGGTGGCTCAGTGGTTAGCACTGCAGCATTACAGTGCTGGGGTCCTAGGTTCAAATCCCACCAAGAACAACATCTGCAAGGAGTTTGTATGTTCTCCTTATGTTTGGGTGGGTTTCCTCTGGGTTCTCCAGTTTCCTCCCACACTCCAAAGACATACTGATAGGGAATCTAGATTGTGATCTACCCATGTAGAGCACATATTTACAGGCACGTACATACATACATACAGATACATGTAAACAGAGCACCTACATAAAGACGCATGCATATATGGAGCACATACATACAGACTCATGCTTGGATGGAACACATAAATACAAACACATGCATGGACAGAGCTGTTACTTACAGATGTGGCGCCCAGGGGATGGGGACCACTCGGCGCCCGGGCCTTGATGCCTGGTCTCAGGGGATGTCACGGTGGTCGGCTCCCGGGTCCGTACCCTGGGGTCTCTCTTAAAAAAGGGGAAATGAAATGTCAAAGTTTGTGACGCCACCTGTGGTGTCTGGTGAGGGTCACCAGTGCTGCGGCAGTCCGCTGAGGCCGGTGTTGTGGCAGCTTAGATGGTATCGCTCCCCACAGGTGGAGCAGGGCCTCAGGGCAGCGTAGGAGCGGGGGATGCAGGACAGGGGTGCACGTCCGGATTCTCCCCAGTGAGCAGGTGTACAGCCTCCTGTTTCTTGCCTCTCTGTAGTAAGTTTCTGACTTGCCTGGAGCTAGGCCTAACTTGGTTTCTGTCCTGCACCGGCTGACCTTGTGGTAGGGCCTTCTTTTGGAGAGCACTCTCCCAGCTTGCGGGGCCTGTGTGACTCCTGACTCTGTTACGTATCAGCTCTTGGGTGATCCTGGGACCTGAAGTCTTCCAGGGGTCTCCGGTTGTCTCTACAGGGGGGTATACAGCCCTGTAGACGCGGACCCGGTGTCCGGTAGATGCTTTCTGGGGTGAGCTGGTAAAGCTCCTCTGCCCCCAATGCTATTCACTCCTCTAGCCTTCGGCCTACTCCACTAGGCTATACACACTGGTAGTTAGCTGACTGCCTCTTCTGCAACTCTCTGAGCGTCGGCCACGCTCCTAGCTCACTAACCTGAGCTCTGTAGACTCACTGAGAACTGTTCTGCTCTGTTCTTAACTCTGGAGCAGACTGAGCTCTACTGCAGACTGACCTGCTTCTGTGTCTCACTCTGCAGGAACTGCTGAATCACTCCCTGGCTGCCTGGCTCCACCTTCCCTTTATATATCCCTAACGGGCTCCCTCTGGTGGTCTGAGGTGGAAGATGGAGGTGTGTGAATGCTTATGAGGGCCTCTTGTGGAGGAATCCATTTATGCACCCTTCTAGGATCTGTGGTACCAAGCACAGCTGGGCGCCACACAGAGACATAGTATAATGGACCCCATGCAGCCCTTCAGTGCAATTGGCTTCCACACAGTATAATGGCTCTCACACAGCCCTCCACAGTATGAAGAACCCCACACAAACCTTCACCCTGTATAAATGCTTGCATACAGTATAATGGCCCCCACATAGCCCTTCATAAAGTATAAAGGCTCCCAAATAGCCCTTCATAAAGTATAAATGCTCCCACATAGTCCTCCATATAGTATAATGACCCTCAAATAGCCCTTCAAATATTATAATGACCCCACATAGCCCTTTAAAACTTATAATGCCCCTCCAAATATTATAATGGTCTCCATATAGCCCTCCAAATATTATAATGGTGCCCACATTGCTTTCCATATAGTATAATGGGCCCCATATTACCTCCTATATAGTATAATGCACCCACATAGTCCTTCATATAGTATAATGTCCACCCTATAGTCCTCCATAAAGTACATACAGTATAATGCACACCCCATAGTCCTCCATACAGTATAATGAACAATCCATAGTCCTCCATACAATACATGCAATATAATGCACACCCCATAGTCCTCCATACAGTATACTACACTCCTCTTCGTCCTCCATACAGTTTAATGCACACCCATAGTTCTTCATGCAGTGCATATAGTATAATGCACCCACCATAGTCCTCTATACAGCATAATGCACACCCCATAGTCTTCCATACAGTACATACAGTATAATGCACACCCCATAGTCCTCAGTATAGAACATATAGTATAACGCACATCTCATAATCCTCCATACAGTAAATATACTATAATGCACACCCCACAGACCTCCATACAGTACATATAGTACTCCACTGCCCGGCACAATGCGGCGCGATGAAGTGATGGCATTGCGCCCACTGGCTGAGACATCAGATGCTGAGGGAGAATGATGGGGGAAGGAGCAGACGGCTGGCACCGAGTCCCACCTCCGAATCACGGGCCCCATAGTGATTGTGTGGCCTGCTGCTAATATCGCTCGGGGCCTATGGTAGAGTGCGGGCCATGGTCAACCGCCCAAAGTGCTCCCCCATAATGCAGGCCCAGGAGATGTGGTATGATTAGACCAGGTTCCTGCACAGTCAGACACAGCCATTACTCAGTACACAACAGGGGCACATTTATAAGATTATCTCAGCACAGGAACATTTTTTTTAAACACATCCAATTGTGGAACTTATTTTTATTCCAAGATCTATTAATTAAAATGTACTTTATTTGTGGGAAAACCCCTTTAATACAAAATTTAAGGGAGAAAGACCCACTAACAAGCTACACCTGAAGTCAGCTGCAGTAAAGGCCTGGCAAAGCATCAAACAGGAGGAAACCCAGCATTTGGTGACGTCCATAACTTCCAGACCTCAGGCAGTCATTGCCTGCAGAGGATTCTCTACAAAGTATTAATAATGAACATTTTATTTATGGTAAAGTCAATTTGTCCAACTACTTTTGTGGCCTTGAAATGAGGAGGCTATGTAGAAAAATGGTTGTAATTCCTAAATGACGCGCCCCTGGGCCTGCTGTGTCGTGCGGCATCGCGCGCACGGGGGCTTACCCGGAGCCGGATCAGATGGGGGTAGTAGTCTTGTGGCGGTGACCCGGTCCGTGCCCAGGGAGTCAAACTGAGCGGCAGTATTTAGCAGTAGATGTTAGAATGTTCGACTACGCCACCCGTGGATTGCGGTCACGGGACCGCAGCTGCACGGCAGTCCGCCGAGGCCGGTGTTGTTTGTGCAGCTGAGAATGAGATGACTCCCCACGGGAGGAGTATGGCCTCAGGGCAGATCTGTTAGAGATGATGATGGGAGTGATGGTGCGGGTGTCCCAGTGCTGAGGGTGCAGGTGTGACGGCAGGAACACAGAGGCGGGAAGTGCAGTTTCAAAAGCTTTACTCACAGTTCTTTATCAGATCCTTGTGCACAGTAGGACCACCCGAGCCGTGCTGCGTCCACCAGGTCAGGGACTCGGCCAACTCCCAGGCGATTCCAGAGCGTGGTCCAGAGCTCCCCTCTCTTCCTTCCTACTGGCCGTCCTCACCAGGGACCCACCTATGTCCGGCTTCCTCGGGCCTTATGGGGCAAAACCTCTCTCTGGCTTTCCTGACCCTATGTGGCGTGCCTTCCTGGTGGATGTGGCGAGGGGTCGTGCCAAAGCTTGACCACGACCTCCGGTTCCTGGCTAAGGATGATTGACCTCCACCAGTTTGGGATCCGGTACCCTTCTCTGCCAACCCTTCACCCGTTTTAGTTCACTCGTGGGATCTCAGGGTTCCTTCTGTTTGCGTCTCTGGGCCTTTCCTTGTGTTCCTCTTCTTCCTTCCCTCTCTATGCTTCAGGCCTGGCTCTGGAGCTGGGTCCAGACGGAGCCACAGCTCCCCCTCAGCCCTCTCTGGCTGAGCTCCTTTCTCCACTCCTCCAGGCTGAACAGACCCTGTCTCAAGATGGTGCCCACCTTATATACTCCCTCTGACACCCGAGCCCAGGTGACTAGCACCCAATGGGCTCCTACCTATGCCCAGAGTCCCTCCCCTATCTGCTCCTACACTACTAGGATGTTCCTCCCCCCCCCCCACTCCAGCCAGGGACAGACGCTGTCGTACCTGTGACGCGCCCCTGGGCCTGTGCTGAGTAGCGTTGCGCACGCGGGGGCCTACCCGGAGCCGGATCAGATGGGGGTAGTAGTTTCGTGGCGGCGACCCGGTCCGTGCCCAGGGAGTCAGACTAAGTGGCGGTATATTAGCAGTAGATGTAGGACGACTACGCCACCCGTTGAATGCAGCTATGGAGCTGCCGCTGCAGGGCAGACCGCTGAGGCCGGTGGTAGGATAGTGCAGCGTAGATGGTATAACCCCCAACGGGAGGGGTATGGCCTCAGGGCAGCCGACGTGGATGATGGGGGTAGCAGGAACCACTCAGAGACGATGCGGTGTAGTTCAGGGTCTTTACTGGTGACAAAGATAGACCCTCCCGGAGTACTGGCTAGCGGTCGGGGCCTGGTCAGTCCTTGAGCAGATGGGATTCCCCTTGGCCAGGCGGAGTTGTAGGCCTCCCCAACTAATTGTACTCTTCTGGCTTCCTTGCTAGAGGCGGGTAAAGGTAGCCCACGTCCCTGAGTGTACCGTGTGGTGCTCACCCGTATGGCCGGTGACTCGGGGCCTTCGAGTGGCTTCCGCTCCACGACGGCGGTGCTGGTCCCACGCGTGTGACCGTGCCTTCGGGTTTCTTGGCCAGAGGACCTGAATTCCCCTGCCGGGCGGTTTCTGCTGCTGGGTCTGGGTTAATCCCCACAGCCTCGGACTCCGGGTCCGGTGGTAACTCTTCAATCAGGGCGAGCTCTTCAGCTGCCAGCCCCTGATTCCTTTTAGCACTGCTCCCACAGAGCTCCTGATCTCTCTTTCCTATAGCTGCTTCTCTTCTTCTCAACTCTTCTTCTCCTAACCCTGCCTCAGCCCCAGCTTTATATAGGGGAAGTTCTTCCCCTCCCAGGACTGGGCAGGAGGTGTGGCATGCATAGGATTCCTGACCAAGAGACCTCCCACCTGCTCTCAGACATAACATTGCTATTACTGTGGAGACCAGACCCCTGGGGTGCCACATTCCCCCCTAGTGAAAGTTAGTACTCCGGGACTAAACATATTTTTGTAACATAACAAATTACAAACAGAAACAACGCAATAAAGAAAAACATTAGGATGGTCACGGCGTGTCCGCAACCGGGTGTAACTTTTGAGGAAAACAAGGGTGTCCATTTCACCAACACAGGGAGACGTAACCAGGTAGGGGTCTCTCCTGCCCCGAGTCCTTAACAGTCTTTCAGTCCGTCCTGGGTTACGCTCCAACTATATACACAAAGGATTCCCGGTAAATCCACCAAAGACTCCTATAAATAACTAGAAACACATAATTATACACAAGCAACAATAAACAGGTAAACATTAATAAAATAACTTGAACATTTAGATCCTCCACCGTATGGGCAGCTGGCCTCTAGTGACCCTAGTGGACCTACGGAGCTGGCTGACTGGTCCTGAGCTACAGGGTATAGGAGCTGTCAAGGGTAAACTGGGCAGCCGTCTACGGACTCTTTGGCTCACTAGGGGTATGGCAGGCTCACTATAAGCAGAGGGTTGATTCTCCTGGTCTGCTTGTGTGGGGTCTTCTGCCTCCTGGACCGGCTGTTCTTCCAGCTCCACCTGTGTCTCCGTAGGTCCTTGGGATGCTGGTTGGAGGAACGTGAGGACGGGTACCACAACAGCACCATTGACTTGAGTCCAAGACCGAGGGAAGTCTCCGAGCACAGTACTAACCATATCTTCCCTTTCCTCTACGGGTCGAGGGTCTTCTTGTTCCTCTTCAGGGTTCCGTAGCTGTTCAGGACACTTCTTCAGGTGATCCCGGGATACAATGGCTGTGGTTTCCCCTCCGTCTTTACTGATTGTACAGATCTTTGGGTTGTCGTGGCTTGAGGGCAGTACGGTGTACGGGTCCTTCTCCCACTGGTCGTCCAACTTGTGGAGCCGTCTTTTCCTCTTCAAGACCTGCTCTCCGGGCACCAGGGGAACAGCGGGAGCATACTGGTTGTAAGTTTTCTCTTGTCTTTCCCTAGCTTGACAGAGACTTCGCTCCACGCTCTCCTGTACTTTCCGGTACTGCTGCTGCCTCTCTGTGTCCCAGTCTGCTTCTGGTGAAGTGTCCTCGGGTGTCAGGACTCCCATCTCCAGATCAACAGGAAGCTTACCAGGTCTTGCCCTCATTAGGTAAGCCGGGGTACAGTTGGTGGAACCTACAGGGATGTGGTTGTATAGGTCCACCAGGTCGGGCAGCTTTTCAGGCCACAGACTACGTTCTTCCAGGGGCAATGTTTTCAGAAGATCAATCACCACCTGGTTCATTTTCTCACAAAGTCCATTAGTTTGCGGGTGATAGGGTGTTGTTCTAATCTTCCGGCAGCCATACAGGGTGCAGAACTCCTGGAAGACTTCCGCTTCAAAGGCAGGCCCCTGGTCCGTCAGCACCTGCTCCGGGTATCCGTGCGGACGGCAGAAGTGCTGCTGGAAGGCTCTAGCTGCTGTTTGAGCCGTTAAGTCCTTGACGGGGACGACAACCAAGAACCGGGAGTAGTGATCCACGATGGTTAACGCGTAGACGTAGCCACTTCTGCTTGGGGTCAGCTTTACATGATCCAAGGCTACCAGTTCCAACGGCTGTCTGGTGATGATGGACCGCAGGGGAGTCTTCTGGCTGGCACGGTCCCTCCTTCTTAAGTTGCATGGGCCACAGTCTCTGCACCACCTCTCGATGGTTCCTCTCATGCCTACCCAATGGAACCGCCCGCGCAGCAGAAACTCCAGCTTCTTCCATCCGAAATGCCCAGCTCCGTCGTGGTATGCCTCCATCACCATAGCTGCGTCTCTTCTTGGCACCACTACTTGCCAGATTAGTTCATGCGTCCGGGAGTTAACCATTCTGCGGCACAACTTTCCCTTAAAAAGGAACAGTCGACTCTTCTCAGCCCACAGTTGCTTGGCTTCCTCCGGAGCGTCTGGGTCAAGGCGTGCATCTGGCCGAGTCAGCATCTCCTTTACCAGACGGACGGCAGGGTCACTGTCTTGCATCTCCACCCAGTTGTAATGAGGTAAGGGGTTGAACGTAGCGGTTTGCTTACTTCTTACACGGTGGGAATACTGGATAGTCCCATGACGGTGGAACGCGGGGAGTTCAACTTCTTCCAGTTCCTCTGAATCTTCCCCTACGTCCGGTAGGTTCGGCATCCTGGACAGGGCATCTGCGTTGGTATTGGAGCGTCCTGCCCGGTATTTGATTGTAAACTCATAGTTGGACAAGCGGGCCATCCATCTCTGCTCTAGGGCACCGAGTCTTGCAGTGTCCAGGTGTGTCAACGGGTTGTTATCCGTGTACACGGTGAACCGGGAAGCAGCAAGGTAGTGCTTAAAGCGTTCGGTGACTGCCCACACCACTGCCAGGAACTCTAGCTTAAATGATCTGTAATTCTCAGGGTTTCTTTCGGTGGGTCGCAGTTTTCGGCTGGCGTAAGCAATTACCCGTTCCTTCCCCTGCTGGATCTGGGACAGTACGGCTCCTAGCCCGATGTTACTGGCGTCGGTGTAGAGGATAAAGGGCTGGCTATAATCAGGGTACGCCAGGATTTCATCCCCCGTGAGGGCCATCTTCAGCTGGCGGAAGGACTCTTCTTCCAGCTTCTCCCATCTGAAGGGTGGCTTCTGGTTCTTGGCCTTCCTGGACTGGCCTATCAGGAGGTCCTGCATAGGAGCTGCCTTTTTGGTGAAACCGGGAATGAACCTTCGGTAGTAGCCTACCAACCCGAGGAACTGCCTCACTTCCTTTACGCTGGAGGGGCTTGGCCATTCCTTAATTGCGGTGATCTTATCAGGGTCGGGAGCCACTCCGTCAGCACTCACCACGTGTCCCAGGTACTGCACCTTTGGCTTCAGGAGGTGACACTTGGAAGGTTTCACCTTTAGGCCGTAACTTGCCAGAGCTTCAAACACTTCCGCCAGGTGCTTCAGGTGGTCCTCGTAGGTCTTGGAGTAGACGATGACATCGTCCAGGTATAACAGGACCGTCTCAAAGTTCCGGTGTCCCAGACAGCACTCCATCAATCGCTGGAAGGTTCCTGGTGCGTTGCAGAGTCCAAACGGCATGCAGGTAAACTCGCTAAGTCCCATCGGGGTGGTGAATGCGGTCTTCTCCCGATCCGCCTCTGCTACAGGAACCTGCCAGTACCCGCTAGTGAGATCCAAGGTGGAGAAGAAGTTAGCAGATTTTAAAGCAGCCAAAGACTCCTCTATTCTTGGTAAGGGGTACGCATCTTTGTGTGTGATACGGTTAATTTTCTGGTAATCTACACACATTCTCATGGTGTTGTCTTTCTTTTTGACCAAGACTAGTGGAGCTGCCCAGGGGCTACAGCTATCCCTGATTACCCCAGCCTCCTTCATGTCTCTAAGCATCCCCTTGGCGTGTTGGTAGTGTGCAGGGGGTACGGGCCGATACCTCTCTTTTATGGGAGGATGGTCTCCCGTGGGGATGTGGTGTTCTACCCCCTTGACTCGCCCGAAGTCTAACGGGTGTTTACTAAACACTCTCTCGTACTCTTGAACCACCCGGTAGACTCCCTGTTTCTGGTGGGAGGGAGTGGAGTCAGTACCCAAATGTAGTTGCTGACACCAATCCTCCATTATTTTCGTAGAGCCGTTACCTTCCTCCGGGTGAGATGGAGGCAAGGGTTCCACAGACTGTATAGAATTTTGGTTGATAGTATATAATTTGGCTAGCGTAGCATACCGGGGCAGGTATACTTCCCTTTTCCCAATATTTATTATGCGAACGGGTACCCTCCCATGGCGTACATCAACTACCCCCCGTGCTGTCAAAATGGTGGGCCTACTGTCTGAGTAGACTGGTTCTACCATGGCCTGGTAATCTCTACCTCTCAGACCAATAGCTGCCCGGCACCAAATCATCATTTCACTTTTCGGGGGCATGGCAATAGGGAAAGGGTCACACATTCTTACGCTACCAATCTCACCACCGGAGAGTTCCACCTGTTGCCGTCGCATCAGTGCCCGGATCTCTTTCTGGAGCACTCGCTGCTGGCCGGAGCTGGCGTTCTTGGCAACCTGCTGTAAAATGAAAATCACCTCTGCAAGACAATTTTCAATCACATTAGTTCCTAGAGTTATCTTTGGGTGACTCTCGCGCTTGTCAATGTCCACAATGATCAGTCCCTGTGCTGCCAGTTCGACTCTACCGATTTTAATGGTCATTTCTTTAAATCCGATCTGCGGCACGGGTTGACCATTGCTGGCAATGATACTCAAGTCGTCGTCAGGGTAGCGGGTTATATCCGAGTCATTCCAGTACTGCTTGAAGAGCACGTACGGGATGGTGGTGACCTGTGACCCGGTGTCCAGTAGGGCACTCATAGGAATGCCATCCAGTACCACAGGCAAGACTGGACGTCCTCCCACATATTTGTCGCGCCAGCTCGATGGGCCTGGTGATCTTTTTCCTGGGGGTTGGCCCTCTACCCCAGGTTGTGCCAGTTTAAAGGACAGTACCTTGCCAAATGTCCGGGTTGATTGCAGCGGCGGCAGATAGGTTGTCCGTCCTCGTTGTATCGGTCGCTGGGTCTTCCTCTGGCCGGTGGGGTCCTCCTTGGTCGACGCCACGGGATGTCCTCCGGTCCGGATGCCATCTGGATCTTCCCTGGAGTGGAAACCTGTAAAGACTGCACAGTTGGACCTGATGGTGCAGGTCTGGAGCCGGGTCATTGTTCAAAGCCTGCGCATCAGCCCCCACAGGCCCTGCCGACAAGGGCGCCGCCTCCTGGTGGTAAGTGATAGCTGGGCGCCTGTGGGTCACAACGCCACCCGGTGCCGGTTCTCGGAGCACCCGGGTGGCTCTGTCCTTGAACTGTGCAAAGTCCAGATGAGGATCCTGTAAGGCCATTGCCCGCAACTGGGTTCGGTGGGCATTGCAATATAGTCCCTCTATAAATTGTTCGGTCAACAGCCTGTCCTCGTTTCCCACGCCGTCAGGGTCGGTCTGCTTAATGGCTCTCAGTGCCTCTTGTAGGTTTAGTGCATAGTCCCTTATACTCTCATGTGCTCGCTGCTTGCACCCATAGAATCTAAGCTTAATCTCGGCTGAGGTGCGGGTATCAAAGGTGTCCCTCAGCCGGGTTAGTATCCCCGCGACAGTCCTCCCCCCAGGTGGCCAGGACTTTACCTCCCTTTGGGCTGCCCCGGTTAGTTGGGCCACCAGGATGCTCACTTTTTGCTCTTCTGTGAGGGGGTACACCTGGAAGAGGCTATCCAGCTTTTCTCTAAAGTCATTCAGGGTATGTGACTCCCCTGAGTATTGGGGTAGCCAGGCTGCTCCCGGGATATAGGGCATGGTGAAAGGCATGACTGCAGCAGCGGTGGCGCTGGCGGGGGTTGAGGCAGTGAAGCTCTCCTCCGTATCCGACATCTTTCTCCCCCCCTAGTGGACCGTGGCCTACCTTGCGATGATCCTCTTCCGTAGGCCGCGGCTCCGCAGTGGATCGTCAGGGTTGAGGACCTTCCGTCGCGCTCCTGTGACGTCAGCGTCTGCTGGGCTCCTTCCAGGACCTTACGCGACGTCTGGACGTGAGGCGGGGCTTCAGTTCTCGCGCGCTTTCGGAGTCCACGCCCCTCTTCTTCCCGCGCGGCGTCTTCAAGATGGCGTCCAACGGCGGGAAAACTCCACGGAAGGCGGGAAGAAGGCAGAAGATGGCGCCGGATGGCGGGAAAACTTCGCGGATGGCGGGAAGAAGGTAGAAGATGGCGCCGGATGGCGGGAAACCTCCACGGATGGCGGGAATCTTCACCACTGGTAAGTTTGAACAGTCTTTTTCAGGCACGCAGTACCCGGTGGTTGCGGGCACGTAATCCTGCCGACTACGCCAAAAGTTGACGCGCCCCTGGGCCTGTGCTGAGTAGCGTTGCGCACGCGGGGGCCTACCCGGAGCCGGATCAGATGGGGGTAGTAGTTTCGTGGCGGCGACCCGGTCCGTGCCCAGGGAGTCAGACTAAGTGGCGGTATATTAGCAGTAGATGTAGGACGACTACGCCACCCGTTGAATGCAGCTATGGAGCTGCCGCTGCAGGGCAGACCGCTGAGGCCGGTGGTAGGATAGTGCAGCGTAGATGGTATAACCCCCAACGGGAGGGGTATGGCCTCAGGGCAGCCGACGTGGATGATGGGGGTAGCAGGAACCACTCAGAGACGATGCGGTGTAGTTCAGGGTCTTTACTGGTGACAAAGATAGACCCTCCCGGAGTACTGGCTAGCGGTCGGGGCCTGGTCAGTCCTTGAGCAGATGGAATTCCCCTTGGCCAGGCGGAGTTGTAGGCCTCCCCAACTAATTGTACTCTTCTGGCTTCCTTGCTAGAGGCGGGTAAAGGTAGCCCACGTCCCTGAGTGTACCGTGTGGTGCTCACCCGTATGGCCGGTGACTCGGGGCCTTCTAGTGGCTTCCGCTCCACGACGGCGGTGCTGGTCCCACGCGTGTGACCGTGCCTTCGGGTTTCTTGGCCAGAGGACCTGAATTCCCCTGCCGGGCGGTTTCTGCTGCTGGGTCTGGGTTAATCCCCACAGCCTCGGACTCCGGGTCCGGTGGTAACTCTTCAATCAGGGCGAGCTCTTCAGCTGCCAGCCCCTGATTCCTTTTAGCACTGCTCCCACAGAGCTCCTGATCTCTCTTTCCTATAGCTGCTTCTCTTCATCTCAACTCTTCTTCTCCTAACCCTGCCTCAGCCCCAGCTTTATATAGGGGAAGTTCTTCCCCTCCCAGGACTGGGCAGGAGGTGTGGCATGCATAGGATTCCTGACCAAGAGACCTCCCACCTGCTCTCAGACATAACATTGCTATTACTGTGGAGACCAGACCCCTGGGGTGCCACACCTGCACATCTATCTGGTGGGAGTACCGTTGCTCTGTCCCCCGGAAATGGGGTGAGTGTAGTGCATGCAGCTATCTGAGCTCTGTCCCACACTCCATCCTTACCCGGGAGTGGAATACCACACCTCTGGTTTGAGGTGCAATACTCCTGTAGCAGCCGAGTCCTCGGGGTGCTACATTCCCCCCTGGTAAACCACAGCACGTCCTCGGGCTGGAAAAGAGCATAACATTATAAAACATACAAAAATTTTTTAAAGTACACACTAACATATAAAACATTATAAAAAAAAAAACATTATCAGAAAATATAACATTACAGGTAACTTCTTATATTATAATCTTAGCAGCATAAACTTTCAATATAAAACTCCTTCATATAAAACGTTCTTGTTCTTCCGGCCACGGTGCAACTTGTGACCGGGTAAAGTGCAACAGTCACTAATAGAAAAAAAAACAGTTCCTTATAAAACCAGTAGGGGGCGCCTGAAGAAGCGCAACTATTTACAGGGTATGGCCGCTCTCAGTCCTCGGCCAGTGGGAATAGGAGAACGGCTGCTCACAGTCCTCAGCCTGGTAAGGGATAGGGGCACACAGGAAACAGTTCCTTTAAACAGTTCCACACTAGTCCCAACGGGGACCACACTTCACTTAGCATATCGAATACCCATACGGGTAACTTATTTACAGTACTTTGCTTATGCTACTCCCCTTTAGTAGCGATGTCCTCCCCTTGTCCCCTCCTGAGGGTAGTCTTCAGACCCGTCCGGGTCCTCTTGATCTTCCTCATCCTGTATCTCCTCCTCCGTCAACCGGTGCACGTGAAGGGTGTATGGTCCTTTGGCACACTGCTGCCGGGTGAAGGTGACCTCATCACCTGAGTAAAGGTCACGTCCTCGGTGTCCCTCCGGCAGGTGAGACTCGACATCCCTGCGGGTGACAAAGACGTCGCCGGGGGTTCGGTGATCCCGGATAAAGCCCCAGCCATTCTCCAGCTGAAACTTTATCACAGTCCCAGTGGCGCGGGGACCGTGGGCCGTACGGGGGTTTCGTCGGGCCCGGCGTTTCTGCTCCGCGCTTTGGACCTGCAGCCGTTCCTCGCGGATCCGCCTCTCTCGCCGTTCTCTCCCGAAGACCTCTAACTGCTGACGGCAGCATTCCTCACGCCGGGCTGTGTCCGCCCGGGTCTCCTGGGTGAACCCCATGAGGTTTTCACTGGTGGGGTCCCATGCAAATTGGGCCTCCTCCAGCGGGAGCGGAACAATTTTGGCGGGTGCCGGAGCCGGGATCAGAGGCTCACACAGAGGCCATTCCTTCCGGAGTCGGGGGTTGACGTACTCCGGTGGCCAAACGAAAGGCAGCCCGTCCGGGCTAGTATGCTGTGCGAACAGATCTTCACCCAGGGGTGGCACGGTGGAGGTAGAGGGCGCTGTAGGGGCAGCGGCGCCCGGGGGCACTCGGCCTTGCGTCCAGGCCGTAGGCATCCTGTCTGGATTCAGGTATGGCGCCTTCCGGGAGGAGGGCGCTGTGGGGACACTTCCTCTTTTGCCGCGCTCAGGGTCCAGGGACGTGGCGTAACAGAGGGCGCGACCGCGGCTCCTGCCGCTTGAGGCCTAGTTGGTAGCAGCGGCGGTGCGGCAACGGGCGCGGTGAGTGGAACTTCGGGCTCTGCGACGGGGAGCTGGGGCAGGCTTACGGCTACTGGGCTCGGGGTGATGACGTCCCCATTACCTGCTTCCATCCCTGCGGCTCCCTCCGCGGCGTCGTCTCCGGCCTTCATCCCTCCTGCACCATCCTCAGGGGCAGACATGCTCCACGATGCGGGTGGCGTCCTCTGCTGGCGGGTTCCAGCCTGCTGGACCATCTCCCTTCTCCACTCGGCCAGTGCTTCCTGCTGTACCTGGGCCATCTTCCGGGCCAGGGCTTCCAGCGCGGTCTGTGCACGCTCCCGATCTCTGGGGAGCTGTGCCAGGATCTCCACCAGGCCTTCTGGGGTGGCAGCCTGCAACAGGTTCCGGACCACAGGGTCAGTGCTGCTCGACTCTTCCTCCATCTCCGGGTGCGATCTGTCCAGACTCCTCCAGGCCTCACCCATCTTCTCTGTTTTGTTCTCTATCCGCCCCCCTTGAGGGTGGTCCCGGGGCAACTTGGTGACAGTCAGTTCCAGGGGCAGCCCCCTCACGCTGATGGACATCTCTATCATTGCAGTCTCTGCTGGTGGGGGCGGTTTCCGCTTTTGGCGCCATTCTTGGACCTGGCCCACGATGGGAGGTGGCCTCTTGCCACCCTCTGGCACGCCCATAATGGAGTCCGCTCTGCCAGGGCGGGAAATCGTCTCAGATGGCGGGAATCGTCTCCTTATGGCGGGAAACTCCGTGGATGGCGGGAAAAGGCTGCAGATGGCGGGCAAACGGCGGGAAACGACCCGAGATGGCGTCCGATGGCGGGAACCCTCTGGAATTGGCGGGAGACTCCTTTTTACGGTAAATGTGAACTTTTCTTCAGGCACGCAGTACCCGTCGGTTGCGGGCACGAAATCCTGCCGACTACGCCAAAGTTGACGCGCCCCTGGGCCTGCTGTGTCGTGCGGCATCGCGCGCACGGGGGCTTACCCGGAGCCGGATCAGATGGGGGTAGTAGTCTTGTGGCGGTGACCCGGTCCGTGCCCAGGGAGTCAAACTGAGCGGCAGTATTTAGCAGTAGATGTTAGAATGTTCGACTACGCCACCCGTGGATTGCGGTCACAGGACCGCCGCTGCACGGCAGTCCGCCGAGGCCGGTGTTGTTTGTGCAGCTGAGAATGAGATGACTCCCCACGGGAGGAGTATGGCCTCAGGGCAGATCTGTTAGAGATGATGATGGGAGTGATGGTGCGGGTGTCCCAGTGCTGAGGGTGCAGGTGTGATGGCAGGAACACAGAGGCGGGAAGTGCAGTTTCAAAAGCTTTACTCACAGTTCTTTATCAGATCCTTGTGCACAATAGGACCACCCGAGCCGTGCTGCGTCCACCAGGTCAGGGACTCGGCCAACTCCCAGGCGATTCCAGAGCGTGGTCCAGAGCTCCCCTCTCTTCCTTCCTACTGGCCGTCCTCACCAGGGACCCACCTATGTCCGGCTTCCTCGGGCCTTATGGGGCAAAACCTCTCTCCGGCTTTCCTGACCCTATGTGGCGTGCCTTCCTGGTGGATGTGGCGAGGGGTCGTGCCAAAGCTTGACCACGACCTCCGGTTCCTGGCTAAGGATGATTGACCTCCACCAGTTTGGGATCCGGTACCCTTCTCTGCCAACCCTTCACCCGTTTTAGTTCACTCGTGGGATCTCAGGGTTCCTTCTGCTTGCGTCTCTGGGCCTTTCCTTGTGTTCCTCTTCTTCCTTCCCTCTCTATGCTTCAGGCCTGGCTCTGGAGCTGGGCCCAGACGGAGCCACAGCTCCCCCTCAGCCCTCTCTGGCTGAGCTCCTTTCTCCACTCCTCCAGGCTGAACAGACCCTGTCTCAAGATGGTGCCCACCTTATATACTCCCTCTGACACCCGAGCCCAGGTGACTAGCACCCAATGGGCTTCTACCTATGCCCAGAGTCCCTCCCCTATCTGCTCCTACACTACAAGGATGTTCCTCCCCCCCCCCCACTCCAGCCAGGGACAGACGCTGTCGTACCTGCACATCTCTCTGGTGGGAGTACCGTTGTTCTGTCCCCCGGAAATGGGGTGAGTGTAGTGCATGCAGCTATCTGAGCTCTGTCCCACACTCCATCCTTACCCGGGAGTGGAATACCACACCTCTGGTTTGAGGTGCAATACTCCTGTAGCAGCCGAGTCCTCGGGGTGCTACATAAACATTTCACAGGATAATTTTGTTCAAACCCTTTAATTGAACCTGAAAGTCTACACTTCAATTGCATCTCAGTTGTTTCATTTTAAATAAAAAATAGTGGCATGTAGAGCTCAAATCACAAAGATTCAGTCACTGTCCAAATATTTCTGGATCTAACTGTATGTAATGTATGACTGTTAAATGACAGTAAGTAGGGCTTATATATGATCAAATCAGAGGTGTAGATAGGGTTTTGGTTCAGGGGGGGCAAAACTTCTGAGTGGGCCCCTAACCAGGTAACCCAGATTACAAAAATAGTGGCGCACCCAGACAGTGGATGTAGGAGAACCTCAGCAGATGACAGCGCTGTTACTGAAAATAATCTCTATACAAAGAGCAGCACTGCTATTACCGCCATATGGCGACATATTGCTAGATACCAGTCCTGAAGAACATGTAAGAGATCACAGCACAGTTATATATAGTAACTTACAGCTGATGTTCTTTCTGATTAAATTGTTCACTTTTCCCGTCTTTTCCATCTTGCCCAGACCGACACAACGACTTCTCCATCCAGGACTCAGAGTCTCAGGTCTGCAGAGATCATAACAAAGACACATTTGACTCCTTACATTTCAGGCCCTGTCCCCATCTATTCCCAACCTGCACAAACACATCTTCCTGTTGATACCCCAATACTGAGCCTCTTTTGCAGTACATGTCCATATTACTGCACCTTCTGTGTGCTCTCAAAATGGTAAAGCAACCCTCTAGAATATAGTAATAACGTGTGCAAGTGCCCTAGAAAACAGTGACACATTTTGCCCCCTAGAAAGTAATAATGCCCTCTGTGTGCTCCTCTGACAGTCACAATAACCTGAGTTACCCTATAACGATAAGTGCCCACTTAACATTTAATAATGTCCTGAGTCTCCCCCCATGCACATCTCCCCTATACACAGTATGATGCTCTCCTATACACAGTATAATGCCACCTCAATGTATAGTACCCAACACACAGTATACTAACCCCTTAGTAGCCTCCAAACTGATGTCTCCAACACAGTATGATGGACTCCACACTGTGCAAAGACCCCACATTATCTCCCATACTGTATGATGGCCCCCACACTGTGCAAAGACCCCACATTATCTCCCACACTGTATAATAGCCCCCACACAGTGAAAAGACCCCACATTATCTCCCACACTGTACGATGGCTCTCACACTGTGTAAAGACCCCACATTATCTCCCACACTGCATTATGGCGCCCACACTATACAAAGACCCCACATTATATCCCACACTGTATGATGGCCTCCTCAATATACAAAGACCCCACATTATCTCCCACACTGTATGATGGCTAGTACACTGTGAAAAGACCCCACATAATCTCCCACACTGTATGACCCTAACTGTAATCCCCACACTGTATAAATAACCTCCATATAGTATAATGCGACAGATAGTCCTCAATAAAGTATAGTGCACTCCCCAGAGGCAGAGTCTGCAGGATAATCACCCCCATAGGGAGTATGTAGCATAATCCCCCCACCCCCCATAGGCAGTCTGTAGCAAAATCCTCCCACCCCCCATAGGTAGTCTGTAGCATAATCCCCCCACCCCCAAATAGGCAGTCTGTAACATAATTTCCCCACCCGCCCATAGAGAGTCTGTAACATAATCCCCCCACGCCCTATAGGCGGTCTGTAGCATAATCCCCCCACCCACCCCATAGGCAGTCTGTAGCATAATCCCCCCACCCCCTATAGGCAGTCTGCAGCATAAACCCCCAACAGGCAGTATGTAGCATAATCCTCCACCCCCATAGGCAGTCTGTAGTATCATTCCCCCCACCCCCCATAGGCAGTCTGTAGCATAATCCCCCCATCCCCCACAGGCAGTCTGTAGAATAATCCCCCCACTCCCTCATAGGCAGTCTGTAGCATAATTCCCCCCAAACCCCATAGACAGTCTGCAGCATAATCTCCCCACCCCCATAGGCAGTCTGTAGAATAATCCCCCCCACTCCCCCTATAGGCAGTCTGTAGCATAATCCCCCCACCCTCCCATAGGCAGTCTGTAGCATAATCCCCCCACCTCCCATAGGCAGTCTGTAGCATAATCCTCCCACCCCCATAGGCAGTCTGTAGCATAATCCCCCCATAAAAAAAAATAAATAAATAAGCACAATACTCACCTCTCTCTCCTCCTGGTTCCCCCGCTGCTCTGAGCGCCCGGCCGGTACACATCTTCAGCACAGCGGGCCGGGTGCTTAGACACAGAGGTCGCTCCCTCTCCCATCACTGAGCTCGCGGTTGTGGTGAATGGTGGGGGGGGCCCGATGCTGGCACCGGGGGCACCACTCCTGCTCAAGGGCCCCATAGCGGCCGCCAGGCAGTGCAGGGACATCGAGTCTCCCTGCTCTGCCTGGAGTTTAACTGTAGCAGCGTGCTGCTCACGCCACTACAGTTACAATAGTGTAGCTCCGGGTGGGCCCCCTCAGAGCGCGGGGCCCGGCGCGACAGCCCCCTCTGCTCCCCCAGTAGCTACGCTACTGGAACAAATAGTATGCTGCTACAGGGATAATGGAATACAAAGATATAAATGTGAAAGCCCCTATAAAAACATCCCTACCTGATTGCAGAGGTTGGCACTCTGTCTGTAAGATGAAATGGAGCCACTGCTCCACAGAGACAATCCCGAGTATTCCAGGCTTCTCCCTAAAGCACACACTAAAAAATAACAAACACATAAGAAAATCTGCGAAACCAGACTGGGCCAAAAACCAATGGACACACAAGTAAAAAAGAATCCCCTAAACAAGTATAAGCTTAAACAACATCATTGCAATGTTGCGGCGACCAAAAAAACGTAATTCTGGAGTTTAGAATTTTTTTCTCATTACGCCATTTACTGATCAGATTGATTATTTTTTTATTTTGATAGATCGGGCGATTCTGAACACAGCGATACCAAATATGTGTATGTGTGATTTTTTTTTATTGTTTTACTTTGAATTGGGGCGAAAGGGGGGTGTTTTAAACTTTTTTTTTAATTTATTTATTTTTTATTATTATGTTTAAATATTTTTTTTTTACTTTTTGATTGCTTCAATAGTCTCCATGGGAGACTAAAAGCAGCACTTGCCTGATCGGCTCTGCTACATACAGGCGATGATCAGATCGCCTCTATGTAGCAGATTTGCTCACGTGCTATGAGCGCCGACCACTGGGCGGCGCTCATAGCAATCTGGACATGAGAGCCATGGAGGTCTCCTGCAAATCTCTGGTTGTCATGCCAACCCATCGGTGACCCGCAATCATGTGACAGGGTCACCGATGGGTGGGGAAAGTGATGAGCCTCCGGCTTGGTGATGTTAAATGCCACTGTCAGAGATTGACAGTGGCATTTAACTAGTTAACAGGTGCAGGTGGATCGCGATTCCACTCGCGGCTGTTGCGGGCACATGTCAGCTGTATAGATCAGCTGACATGTGCCCGATTTAGTGCGGGCTCAATGCCAGAGCCTGCGCTAAACAGGGGAATACGACCTGTGCCATACTATTACAGCATAGGTCGTAAATTAATGTGTCTCTCCTTAAACATCTAGTCCATTTTCCAAAGATTTGGGAACTACTCCTTCTCCTGTCAGCACTGCAGACGTTTTTGAAGTAGAGAGTATCCTGGCTACCAAGAGGGTAAGAGTAAAGACCTTTTCTCTTGTAGATTGGAAGGTGTTTGGTTTTGAGAAGAGATCATGGGAACCCAGAGAGAACATCCATACCCCTCTCCTCCTGGAGAAATTTCTTGCAGGCCTAAAAAAAGAGGGGGCATAAAGGGGGGTTACTGTAGCTCCGGCGTCTCTGCCTCCTACCCTCTTTCCCAGGCAGAGACGCCGGAGGGCCCCCCTCTCTCCACGCTGACTCAGCCCAGCACGCGCGCACAGTGCACAGATGCCTGGGCACTGTGCTTAAGGCGTTCGCGCGCTCCCCTCCTCTTAAAGGGAACACGCGCACCGTCCTAAAGTGTCCCCGGCCAATGGCTGGAGGACTCTGGCTATTTAAGGCACCTCCTCCAATATGGAGGTGCTTGTGCAACTTAGTTTGTTTGTGTTTAACACTCTCTTTAGTTCCTGGTCCCAGTACATGTACCCACCTGTCTGCCTTTCTATCAGCCGTGCCCACCTGCCTGCCTATCAGCCATGCCTGCCTGCCAATAAGCCGTGCCCACCAGCCTGACTATCAGCCGTGCCCGCCTGCCTGTCTATCAGCCATGCCCACCTGCTTGTCTATCAGCCGTTACCTCTTGCCTGTCCATCAGTGGTATCAGTCTGTGTCTGCCTCCTGTCTCTGGGAATCAGCAGCCAATCATCCCAGGTCAGTATTGGAGTAGCACCTGTTCACCTTCCTCGTCCCTCCTTGGATCACAAAGTCGTTAAGCCGCCATAGATCTAAGGTCGGATTCGGTGAGGCACCTAGTTACGACCCTCCGATCCTTGCACCGTGGAACAGTTCTTTCATCACCTGCACCGTTACATATATATATACAGTACAGACCAAAAGTTTGGACACACCTTCTCATTTAAATATTTTTCTGTATTTTCATGACTATAAAAATTGTACATTCACACTGAAGGCATCAAAACTATGAATTAACTCATGTGGAATTATATACTTAACAAAAAAGTGTGAAACAACTGAAAATATGTCTTATATTCTAGGTTCTTCAAAGTAGCCACCTTTTGCTTTGATGACTGCTTTGCACACTCTTGGCATTCTCTTGATGAGCTTCAAGAGGTAGTCACCAGAAATGGTTTTCTAACAATCTTGAAGGAGTTCCCAGAGATGCTTAGCACTTGTTGGCCCTTTTGCCTTCACTCTGCGGTCCAGCTCACCCCAAACCTTCTCGATTGGGTTCAGGTCTGGTGACTGTGGAGGCCAGGTCATCTGGCGTAGCACCCCATCACTCTCCTTCTTGGTCAAATAGCTCTTGCACAGCCTGGAGGCATGTTTGGGGTCATTGTCCTGTTGAAAAACAAATTATGGTCCAACTAAACACAAACCAGATGGAATAGCATGCCGCTGCAAGATGCTGTGGTAGACATGCTGGTTCAGTATGCCTTCAATTTTGAAGAAAAATCCCCAACCGTGTTACCAGCAAAGCACCCCCACACCATCACACCTCCTCCTCCATGCTTCACAATGGGAACCAGGCATGTAGAGTCCATCCGTTCACCTTTTCTGTGTCGTACAAAGACACGGTGGTTGGAACCAAAGATCTCAAATTTGGACTCATCAGACCAAAGCACAGATTTCCACTGGTCTAATGTCCATTCATTGTGTTCTTTAGCCCAAACAAGTCTCTTCTGCTTGTTTCCTGTCCTTAGCAGTGGTTTCCTAGCAGATATTTTACCATGAAGGCCGGCTGCACAGTCTCCTCTTAACAGTTGTTGAAGAGATGTGTATGCTGCTAGAACTCTGTGTGGCATTGACCTGGTCTCTAATCTGAGCTGCTGTTAACCTTCGATTTCTGATGCTAGTGACTCGGATAAACTAATCCTCAGAAGCAGAGGTGACTCTTGGTCTTCCTTTCCTGGGGTAGTCCTCATGTGATTCAGTTTCTTTGTAGCGCTTGATGGTTTTTGCAACTGCACTTGGGGACACTTTTAAAGTTTTCCCAATTTTTCGCACTCACTGACCTTCATTTCTTAAAGTAATGATGGCCACTCGTTTTTCTTCACTTAGCTGCTTTTTTCTTGCCATAATACAAATTCTAACAGTCTATTCAGTAGGACTATCAGCTGTGTATCCACCAGACTTCTGCACAACACAACTGATGGTCCCAACCCCATTTATAAGGCAAGAAATCCCACTTATTAAACCTGACAGGGCACACCTGTGAAGTGAAAACCATCTCCGGTGACTACCTCTTGAAGCTCATCAAGAGAATACCAAGAGTGTGCAAAGCAGTCATCAAAGCAAAAGGTGGCTACTTTGAAGAACCTAGAATATAAAACATATTTTCAGTTGTTTCACACTTTTTTGTTAGCTATATAATTCCACATGTGTTAATTCATAGTTTTGATGCCTTCAGTGTGAATGTACAATTTTCAGAAGCATGAAAATACAGAAAAATCTTTAAATGAGAAGGTGTGTCCAAACTTTTTGTCTGTACTGTATATATATATATATATATATATATACCTGTATATACTTTATATATTTTCCTAAAATGCAAAGGAAATGTGTCATCTGTAACTTAGGTGTTTTAGAGATCATTTCATCCTCAACTTGCTTAACTGTGCACAATAACAGTAATTTTGACCAGGGGTGCCCAAACTTTTACATGTCACTGTATATACCATATGAGACCACATACAGCCCACCTATATACAATTAATCTCATAATTACAAAATAGTAAATTACTGCTAGACACTTTAAACAGTCATAATGCTTCAAGATCTCAATAGGTCAAAGTCAGAGACCAAGGAAAAAGAGACTCTAGCTACACAATGTCATAAAAACAGAATTTTATTGATGAAAATACTGAAAACAGTCAAGATAATATCAGAAGAACAGGGAAGGGAACCTCACAATGGAGAGGAAAAACATACAGTAGCAATCCCCAAAAAAACATCTGATGGTAAAGGCCTAGAGTTAAAGATATATCAAAATATAGTAAACTGCTGATATGTCAGAAAATGTTAATTGATATACAAAGTCACCTAGGTGGAAAGACAAATCTGTAATTCAATTAAATAAAGTGCTTAGTGCCTGACGATCAGAGGTATCGACCAAGTAGAAATGGAGAGCAGGTGGATATACCGGCTGGCTACCCTTTCTCCACATGGCCTAAATGAAAGCTTTGGATTTGGGTCCTTTTTTTAGATTGTTGTAAATCATTATGAATAATTGTGCAGCATTGATTAAAGTATGAATTTACATGTTATAGGCTTCAAAATACAGGGGTTTAGCTTGACATTTTATGTTTTATATTTTTAAATTGTTCATCCCCCTCTATATATGCTCATTAGTGTTGAGCGAGCATGCTCGACACTGCTCGGTACTCGCCCGAGCATCACGCTACTCGGGATGTTCGGCGAGCACCGAGCTTTTCCGGGTTACTCGGGCGGGAGCTCGGGTCTCTGCCCTGCATGTTTGGCGCTCTTTACAGAGCCAATGAACATGCAGGGTTTGCCAGCCAGTCACTGTAATGCTGCAGCCATGTTGTTTGTGGGCATTACAGTGATTGGCTGGCTGCACAGCGCCACCTCGAGTATTTAAAACCGGGCACCGCCATCTTGGACACAGTCGCTCTGGATTAGACAGTGTAGGGAGAGTGCTGCTGAGCTAGGAAGAGATTTATCCTGCGAAATAGTCAGTGTAGGGGCTGTAAAGGCTGCCAGATCAAACAAACAGTCCTTCTCAGGACTAATATCCATCCAAGATATCAGGCAGGCAGGCAGGCTGTATAGGAGACGCAGTGGTTATACCAGCAAACACTGCATTACAGTCCTGTGTGCTCCTGTTGCTGAAATTGCTGGACTTAGCTCCAGGTCTCGGGGGCCAGTAAAAATCCATTTTTTTCATCTAAATCCTCTTTTTTTTTTCCTCCTTCACACTGTACAAATACCCGTCTTATTAACCTATTGGTGTCCCCCCACAAATAAAAAAAGTGTGTCTCTGATTTTTCAGACACAAATATATCTGTTAGAAACATCACGCTACTCGGGATTTTCGGCGAGCACCGAGCATTTCCGGGTTACTCGGCGGGAGCTCCGGTCTCCGCCCTGCATGTTTGGCGCTCTTTACAGAGCCAATGAACATGCAGGGATTGCCAGCCAGTCACTGTAATGCCGCAGCCATGTTGTTTGTGAGCATTACAGTGATTGGCTGGCAGCACAGCGTCACCTCGAGTATTTAAAACCGGGCGCCGCCATCTTGGACACAGTCGCTCCGGATTAGACAGTGTAGGGACAGCACTGCTGAGCTAGGGAGAAATTTATCCTGCAAAATAGCTAGTGTAGGGTCTGTAAAGGCTGCCAGATCAAACCAACAGTCCTTCTCAGGACTAATATCCATCCCAGATATCAGGCAGGCAGGCTGTATAGGAGACGCAGTGGTTATACCAGCAAATGCTGCATTACAGTCCTGTGTGCTCCTGTTGCTGAAATTGCTGGACTTAGCTCCAGGTCTCGGGGGTCAGTAAAAATCCTTTTTTTCATCTAAATCCTGTTTTTTTTTTTTCCTCCTTCAAACTGTACAAATACCCGTCTTATTAACCTATTGGTGCCCCCCCCCCCAAAAAAAAAGTGTGTCTCTGATTTTTCTGACACAAATATATCTGTTGAAAAGAGTCTGGTATAGGCCACAGAAACAGAAGTGTGGTTTTGCAGTTCCACGGGTCAAATCTCTGTAGTATCCAGTTTTGGGCCTTTTGTATCTAAAAAAAAAACAGTTTGAGTGTGTCACTCACTGTTCAGCCGCAAATCTATATTTTTAATAAAGTCTGATATACACCAGTAAATTAAAACTGTGGTTTTGCTGTTCCACGGTAAAAAATCTCTATTATCCTGTTTTTCGCATTTTTGCCTTAAAAAAAACCCAGTAGTGTCTCCTGACTGTTCAGACACAAAAATATATCTGTTGAAAATAGTCTGTTGTAGGCCCGACAAATCCAAGTGTGGTTTTGCAGTTCCACGGGTAAAATCTCTGCAGTATTCAGTTTTGGGCCTTTTGTATCTAAAAAAAAACAGTTTGAGTGTGTTGCTCACTGTTCAGCCGCAAGTCTATATATTTAAAATTTTATGGTATACCCCAGTAAACAATAACTGTGGTTTTGCCATTCCACGGTAAAAAATCTCTATTATTCAGGTTTTGGTATTTTTTCCGTAAAGAAAAACAGTAATAGTTTCTCCCTGATTGTTCAGATTGTTTAAAAGAGTCGGGTGTAGGCCAGAGAAATAGAACTGTGGTTTTCCTCTTCCACGGTTCTAATCTACTTTTTATTACCCTTTTTCCATTGATAGTGCGAGTGTAAGCTATTTTACTTCCTTTACAATGGGCAAGGCGCGTGGCATGGGACGTGGAACTGGACATTCTGGTTATGGTGCATGCAGAGGATGGGGCCGTGGCCAAGGTGAAAATGTGCCACAACCAACAGCCACATCTTCTCGCTCCCACTTCTTGACCGAATTACTAGGGAAGCACAGAACAACACCAGTATTGCGAACTGATCAGTGTGAACAGGTTATTAATTGGATAGCAGATAATACTTCCAGTTACCTGGGCACCACCACCTCCGGTCTGTCTTCCACACGGTCAACTCTTAGTAGCCGTGAGTTTCGACCGCATACTCCTCCTCACCCTGATGCTCCTTCCTCCCACCATGCCGAGTGTCGTCAGACAGCAACTGATCCCACACTTGGACACTCTGAAGAGCTGTTCACTGGTCCATTTCCAGATTTGTGCCCCTCGACTGCTCCGCTTGAAGTGGTGGAAGAGGAGATCCCATGTAGAAATGCCCAAATATTTGAACAGCCACGGCCACAGGAAGTTGACACTGGCAATTTGTCACAAGAGGTGGACGATGACGAGACACAATTGCCAGGAAGTGAGGAGGAGCATCTTGGTGTGCAAGAGGAAGAGGAGGAGGTGGTGGATGATCTAGTAACTGACCCAACGTGGCAGGAGGACATGCAGAGTGAGGCCAGCAGCACACAGGGGGAGGGAGGCAGAGTACCCCAACAGGCAGGAAGAAGCAGTGTGGTGGCCGCAGAATGAAGGCGGGAAACCGTTCCTCGCAACACCAACACGAGGGACGTTGCCAGTACAAGCGGTAGGTCTTCCAGAGTCTGGAATTTTTTTAAAGACTCTGCTGATAACCCCAAAAAGGCCATTTCTACCACCTGCCATGCCAGCATCAGCAGGGGTGACAAAACTACCAGCCTGACCACCAGCAGTATGATCAGGCACATAGCAGCAAAGGACCCGACTTTGTGGGGCGAACCCCAGGGTCGACGACCAGTGTCAGCAGGTGTCACCACTGCTTCTTCCGCTTTTGTTCGTGCAATAGAACCCCCTGTTGTGTGTGCAAGGCAATCCCCTGTCCATACTGCATATAAAGATGCCCCCTCCTCTCAGTCTTCACTTGTTATGGCAGTTTCTCAAGAAACAGCATCAACGTCCACGTCCCACCGCAGCGTTCAATTGTCCATATCCCAGACCTTTGAACGAAAGCGGAAATTCGCAACTAACGCCCCACAAGCCACAATCCTAAATTCGCACATTTCACAACTGCTTGCGTTGGAAATGCTGCCTTTTAGGCTGGTGGAGACGGAATCCTTCCACAACCTTATGGCGGTGGCCGTCCCTTGGTACTCGGTCCCCAGCCGACACTATTTTGCCCGGTGTGCCATCCCCGCACTACACAAGCACGTGTCCCAAAACATCTGCCGTGCCCTCAAGAACGGAGTTACTGGGAGAGTCCACCTGACAACGGACACGTGGACAATTGCTTGTGGCCAGGGATGGTACATCTCCCTGATGGCACACTGGGTAAACATAGTGGAAGCCGGGACCCAGTCGGACCTTGGGACAGAACACATCCTCCCCACACCGAGGATTGCGGGCCCTATGTCAGTCAGAGTTGCCCCCACAGTGTACAGCTCCTGCGCATCATCTTCCTCCTCATGTTCAGCCTCCATCTCAGATATCACCACATCAGTTACAAGCTGGAAGCACTGCAGTACTGCCTCCGCCAAGCGCAACAGGCTGTGCTGAAACTCATAAGCTTAGGTGATAAACCTCACACTGCTTGTGAGTTGTGGACAGCTGTGAAAGAGCAGGCAGATCTGAGGCTGAGACCGCTGAACCTACATCCAGGCATGGTCGTGTGTGACAATGGCCGTAACCTGGTGGCGGCTCTGAGGCGAGGCGAGATCACACACGTACCATGCCTGGCTCATGTGCTTAACCTCGTGGTTCAGCGGTTTCTTAAATCGTACCCCGAGTTGCCAGATCTGCTTGTGAAAGTACACCGCCTGTCAGCTCATTTTCGCAAGTCGGCTACAGCTTCCGCCGCCCTTGCTGTGTTGCAGCAGCGTTTGCAGCTTCCTGCACACCGACTGGTGTGTGATGTCCCCATACGTTGGAACTCTACCCTCCACATGTTGCTAAGGATTTGTGAGCAGAAGAGAGCAGTTGTGGAGTACCAGCTGCAACAAGGCCGTCGATATTCAGGTCAGACTCCACACATAAGACCTCAGGAGTGGACCTGGATGTCTGACATATGTACCATCCTGACAAACTTTGAGGAAGCCACCAAGACGGTGAGTGGCGATGACGCCATCATTAGTGTCAGCATCCCACTTGTCTGTCTTTTGCAACGCTCTCTGCAGAGAATTAAAGAGGAGGCATTGCAGCCAGAGTATGATGAGATGGATCAAGAAGACGTAGCGGGCGATTACACACAGCCCAGCCTCATCTCATCCCAGCGTGCATTGGGGACAATGAGCGAGAGGAGGAGGAGGAGGAGGAGGAAGAACAGGAGCTGGTATCATGCGCTGTAGACGGTAGTACCTGTACAACTGTCATACTATTGGTTGGTGACACTTGCAGACCCCGGCTACAAGGAGAACTTTCACTCTAATATTCCTGAGGTGGAGAGGTCTACAAAAATGGGGCAGTACCAGAAGGCCCTTGCTGCAGAACTGTTAAAAAAATTCCCATCTGAACACGCTAGCGGCAGAGGTCACAGTTCGTTGCCCAACCAAGGCGTACATGCGAGGAAGACGCAACTCCAATCCATCAGAGGCAGGGGAACACTGTCAACGTTCTGGGACAGTTTTCTCAGACCCTCCCTTCGGACAGACCCTGAGGCGCGGGGTACTCTCACAAGGAGTGGAAAGTTTCAAAAGATGGTGAGGGAGTACCTTGTCGACCGTACTAGCGTCCTCCGTGATTCCTCTGTGCCTTTTAATTATTGGGTATCCAAGCTGGACACTTGGAATGAACTCGCTCTGTACGCCTTGGAGATCCTGGCCTGCCCTGCCGCTAGTGTGTTATCGGAGCGTGTTTTTAGTGCCGCTGGGGGAATTATAACTGATAAGCGCACTCGCCTGTCAACTGACAATGCTGACAAGCTGACCCTTATCAAAATGAACAAGGGTTGGATTGGGCAAGACTTCTCATCACCACCAAATGACAGCAGAGTAACATAAAGTCAAATCCACTGTGTTATTTCGGAAGGTGTATTCACATGCACCGCTTCACACCCACACATGGGTATAAACTTCCTCATTTCGGCTGTTTTATGTTCTTCTCCTTATCCTCAGCCTCCACCACCACTATACCACCAGGGTGACCGTGGTCCATGTTGCCATTATTGAAAGTTCCTCCATCCTGATTTTTGTCAGCTTTTGCTTGGAAGGTATAAGCAAAGACTGTGGGAGACCCACTCCCCAATAATGGGAGAAATATTTTTAAGATGCTGTACTGTATGGCTCTTCCAAGGGGCATTAAAACAGTCTTGTTATACCACTCTGACCTCCACATCTCTTCCAAGGGGCATTAAAACCGTCTTGTTATACCACTCTGACCTCCACGTCTCTTCTGAGGGGCATTAAAACCATCTTGTTATACCACTCTGACCTCCACGTCTCTTGTAAGGGGCATTAAAAGCATCTTGTTATACCACTCTGACCTCCACGTCTCTTCTGAGGGGCATTAAAAGCGTCTTGTTATACCACTCTGACCTCCACGTCTCTTCTGAGGGGCATTAAAAGCGTCTTGTTATACCACTCTCATCTCCACATCTCTTCTGAGGGGCATTAAAAGCATCTTGTTATACCACTCTGACCTCCACGTCTCTTGTAAGGGGCATTAAAACCGTCTTGTTAAACCACTGTGACCTCCACGTCTCTTCTGAGGGGCATTAAAAGCGTCTTGTTATACCACTCTGACCTCCACGTCTCTTGTAAGGGGCATTAAAACCATCTTGTTATACCACTTTGACCTCCACGTCTCTTCTGAGGGGCATTAAAAGCGTCTTGTTATACCACTCTAACCTCCACGTCTCTTCTGAGGGGCATTAAAAGCGTCTTGTTAAGCCCGACTCTTCGAACGGGCATTGCATTTTCTCATAATTTTTGGAAGCTTTTGCTTGGAAGGCATAAGCAAATACTATGGGAGACCCACTCCCCAATCATGGGACTAATGTTTGTAATATGCTGCACTGCATGGCTCTTGTAAGGGGCATTGCAAGTTGCTCCGTCCTAATTTTTGGAAGCTTGTGCTTGGAAGGCATAAGCAAATACTATGGGGGACCCACTCCCCAATAATGGGACTAATGTTTGTAATAAGCTGTACTGCATGGCTCTTGTAAGGGGCATTGCAAGTTGCTCCGTCCTAATTTTTGGAAGCTTTTGCTTGGAAGGCATAAGCAAATACTATGGGAGACCCACTCCCCAATAATGGGACTAATGTTTGTAATATGCTGTACTGCATGGCTCTTGTAAGGGGCATTGCAAGTTGCTCCATCCTAATTTTTGGAAGCTTTTGCTTGGAAGGCATAAGCAAATACTATGGGAGACCCACTCTCCAATAATGGGATTAATGTTTGTAATATGCTGTACTGCATGGATCTTGTAAGGGGCATTGCAAGTTGCTCCGTCCTAATTTTTGGAAGCTTTTGCTTGGAAGGCATAAGCAAATACTATGGGAGACCCACTCCCCAATAATGGGAATAATGTTTTTAAGATGCTGTACTGTATGGCTCTTGTAAGGGGCATTAAAACCGTGTTAAGCTACTGTGACCTCCACGTCTCTTCCAAGGGGCATTAAAACCGTCTTGTTAAACCACTCTGAACTCCACAGCTATTCCAAGGGGCATTAAAACCATCTTGTTAAGCTACTGTGACCTCCACGTCTCTTCCACGGGGCATTGATATTGTCTTTTTATTCCACTGCAACCTCCACCACTCCTCCAAGGGGCATTAAAACCGTCTTGTTAAGCTACTGTGACCTCCATGTCTCTTCCACGGGGCATTGATAATGTCTTTTTATTTCACTGCAACCTCCACCACTCTTCCAAGGGGCATTAAAACCATCTTGTTAAGCTACTGTGACCTCCACGTCTCTTCCAAGGGGCATTGATATTGTCTTTTTATTCCACTGCGACCTCCATCACTCTACCAAGGGGCATTAAAACCGTCTTGTTAAGCTACTGTGACCTCCACGTCTCTTCAAAGGGGCATTAAAAGCGTCTTCTTAAGCCACTCTGAATTCCACAGCTCTTCCAAGGGGCATTGAAATGTTGTTTTTAATTACCTTACCTCTAATCTCCTCGACTCTTCCAACGGGCATTGCATTTCCTCCTAATTTTAGTCAGCTTTTGCTTTTCAATGCAAAGGCGAAAACTAAGGGAGACACACTCCCCAATAATGGGTAGAAGGTTTTTAGTACCCTGTAATCCACGTCTGTTTCAAGGGGCATTGCAGTTCCTCATAATTTTTGGAAAGCCTTCCATTCACTGCTTAGGCCAACAGTGCACAGGAGACCCAGTTGCTATAAATGGAAAAAAAGGTTTAGTTAAGGCCCTCTGACCTCCATGTCATTTCCAAGGGGCATTGGAGTGCCTCAAAATTTTTGTTAGGCATTGCACTCACTGTATGCCCTATAACTGTGTAGCCGAACCGCTCCTTTTGTTACAGAAACATAACCTACAAGACATATGTGGTTGACTGGCCTGATATTGATGTGAATGGTCCCTGTTCCTCCTGCTCTTTCTCCTTTGCCACTACCTCATCCATCAATAACCACCTGAAGCTTTGCTTTAACGGGAGTCATAGAACTTGGATAGTAGCAGTAAAAAAATCAAGCAATCCGCGGAGGAGGTAGGATATGCGCCAAAACGCTGACCACCTCAGGCCTAGCCGCTACTACATACATGCACTTGCATTCCTTGAAAACAAAGCAGATGCTAACTTCTATCATCCTCATCATGCTCCTCACCTTGGCACTCTAAACTCCCCTGATGGAGAAGCCAGGGACTACTGGAGGAGTCTGGTTCTCTGGTGGGCTTGTCCAATGCTGCCCTAAAGCAGGCCAGTCTAAGAAAAGTGTGTGGGTCGGTTACAGGAGAAATAGGGGCGGCTGGGGACCGTTTATGGACACCCGGCCGCCCCCATGCGGCTGGGGACCGTGTGTGGACACCCGGCCGCGGGGCGGCTGGGGACTGAGTGTGGACACCCGGCCGCTGGGCAGCTGGGGACTGAGTATGGATAAAAGGGCCGCCGACACAGCCATGACATGGTGGCCGGCGTCTGACTCCACATGCCTAAAAGGCCCAATTTCAAGTGCAAGCAAGCTAGCAGTATGGTATTGCAGCCTGGGGTGGGTGGGTGGCAGGTTGCACACTTACGCTTGCATTCCAACAAAACAAAGCAGATGCTAACTTCTATCATCATCATCATGCTCCTCACCTTGGCACTCTCAACTCCCCTGATGGAGAAGCCAGAGCCCACCGGAGGAGTCTGGTTCTCTGGTGGGCTTGTCCAATGCTGCCCTAAAGTAGGCCGGGATAAGAAAAGTCTGTGGGGATGTTCCGCGGAGAAATCAGGGCGGCTGGGGACCGTTTATGGACACCCGGCCGCCCCCAGGTGGCTGGGTACCGTGTGTGGACACGCGTCCGCGGGGCGGCTGGGGACCGAGCATGGACACCCGGCCGCCGGGCGGCTGGGGACTGAGTATGGACAAAAAGGCCACGGACGCAGCCTAGACATGGTGGCCGGCGTCTGCCTCCACATGCCTAAAAGGCTCAATTTCAAGTGCAAGCAAGCTAGCAGTATGGTATTGCAGCCTGGGGTGGGTGGGTGGGTGGCAGGTTGCACACTTACGCTTGCATTCCAACAAAACAAAGCAGATGCTAACTTCTATCATCATCATGCTCCTCACCTTGGCACTCTCAACTCCCCTGATGGAGAAGCCAGGGCCCATCGGAGGAGTCTGGTTCTCTGGTGGGCTCATCCAATGCTGCCCTAAAGTAGGTCGGGCTAAGAAAAGTCTGTGGGGATGTTCTGTGGGGAAATCGGGGCGGCTGGGGACAGTTTATGGACACCCGGCCGTCCCCAGGCGGCTGGGGACCGTGTGTGGAAACCCAGCCACGGGGCGGCTGGGGACCGAGTGTGGACACCCGGCCGCCAGGCGGCTGGGGACTGAGTATGGATACCTCGCTGCCGAAGCAGCCATGAGGTAGTGGCCAGCTTCGGCCTCCTCAAAACTAAAAGGCCCCATTTCAAGAGCAAGTTAGCAGTATGGTATTGCAGCCTGCTGGTGGGTGGGTGGTTGGCTGCATATTTGCGCTTGCATTGCAAGGAATGGGGGAGGTACAATTGAACACTGCCCTAGGACAAGGACTTGCACGGGGATAGTTGCAAGTCTGCATCTTCTGATGTGGCAAGGATCACTTCTGATGGGCACACTTTTAGGCAGTGACCTGGGAGTCAGAGATGCTTCCAGGGGTCTTCCCCATGCTGTCCCCATGTCTTTTCAGCACTGTATGCATGTGTCACACAGCACATGGCCAGATAAGGTTGTAAAATGTTAAAATGACATTTCCCGGTGAATGCATTTGTCACCGATGAAAGCAATACAAAAGTGCAAAAACGCATAAAAAATGCTACTTGTCAACATAGCCCAAGGTGAGGAGGAGTATTTTTGTTTTTGGCTATTTATTTTACCTTATACACAAGTCTTTACCCTGGAAAAGAAATTCCTTAACATATTTCACAGGAAAAAAGTTTCACTTTAATTTTTGAACGTTTTATTATGAGCCTGTAAAAGTGGCTTAATACCTCTGAACACGTTGTTGACAACAGTGACCTGGGTGTCAGAAATGCTTCCTGGGGCGATCCCCATGCTGTCTCCATGTCATTTGAGCACTGTCACTATCGTTTTGGGCACTTTTTAGCCTTTCTACAGACTGCCGGGGGTGCCGCCGCAAAAATGCTCGGGTCTCCCATAGACTAACATTGGTCTCGTTGCTCGGGTCGAGCACCCGAGTATCACGGCGAGCTTGGCCCGAGCTTCGAGCACCCGAGCACTTTAATGCTCTCTCAACACTAATGCTCATTTTATTTTTGTATTGCACTAATGGGTATTTTTATGTACTCACCTTAGAGTGGACAGTGCGTGGATGCTCTGGTTGGCTGATTCCTTTCTGCACGATCTGCTTTTGGAAAGTCTCATCAGTTTGCGGAGTGGGACTGATGACAGTGGAAGGATAACCAAGACTGTAACAAAGAGAAGAAATCATGGTTGTAATAAAAGAGTGAATAAAAGACGTAAAGAGGATTAAAAGAATGAAGGTGCAGCATCTGGGATAACACAAAAGATATAAAACCTCATTGATTAATGAAAAACCTTTCTTCTTTATATATTGGTATTATTCCGTTTTATAGGTTTTTCCACCATGGATAATATACATATTGACATGATCCATTATGGATATTTAATTATGGGAATAGAGTACTAATTTTCATGATTGGAGATCATAGTATTCACTTGAAGTACTTATATTTATTCTTTCAAAAAATGCTTAATAAAGTTTAATGTTACTTACTAAAGGTAGACACTCACTTAGCAAATAATATTTAATTGGCTATTTATCTAGTGTCATTTATGCACATTGCACTTTAAAATTACTTTGTTTCATTGTCACATTTCCTCTTAAGAAGGGAATTTTTTGATTTTTATTCATAATTGTTGTCACCATTATTTTAGTATTATAATTAATATACAGTTGAAACCAGAAGTTTACATACACTATATTAGAAGAAAGATGTGCATATTTTTCTCAATATCTGACATAAAATCAGAATAAACCTTTCCCGTTTTAGGTCAAAATTTGTAATATTTGCCAAATGCCAGAATAATGAGAGAGAGAATGTTTTAAGGCATTTTTAGTATTTATTTCAAAGTCAAAAGTTTACATACATTTCATTAGTATTTGGTACCATTGCCCTTAAACTGAATAACTTGGGTCAAATGTTTGGGATATCCTTCCACAAGCTTCTCACAATAGTTGGTCGGAATTTGGGCCCATTCCTCCTGACAAAACTGGTGTAACTGATCCAGGTTTGTAGGTCGCCTTGCTTGCACCTAACTTTTCAGCTTTGCTCATACATTTTCAATAGGATTGAGATCAGGGCTTTGTGATGGCCACTCCAAAACATTGACTTTGTTATCATTAAGTCACTTTGTTACCATTCTGACACTATGCTTCGGGTCATTGTCCATTTAGAAGATCCATTTTCACCCAAGCTTTAACTTCCTGGCTGATGTCTTGAGATGTTGCTTCAGTATTGCCACATAATCTTCTTTTCTCATGATGCCATTTATTTTGTGAAGTGCACCAGTCCCTCCTGCAACAAAACAACCCCACAACATGATACTGCTACCCCCGTATTTCACACTTGGGATAGTGTTCTTAGGTTTCCAAGCTTCTCCCATTTTCCTCCAAATGTAACGATGGTCATTATGCCCAAAAAGTTCAATTTTAGTTTAATCAGACAACAGGACATGTCTCCAAAAATCTTTGTTCCTGTGTGCATTTGCAAACATTAATCTGTCTTTTTATGTTTCTTTTGGAGTAATGGCTTCATCCTGGCAGAGAGGCCTTTCAGCCCATGTTGATACTGTGACGCTCGCAGCCCTGCCCTGGGAAGATGGGGGTACTCGGAGCCGGGTCAGATGTTGAGGGGATGCAGCCGTGGCCTGGACCCGTTCCGTGCCCAGGGCCGTCACATTAAAAAGGATGTAAGGGCTTTCAGGGTTGAGTGGTATTATCGACTACGCCACCTGTGGTGTCTGGTGATGCGCCACCAGCGCTGCTAGCAGTCCTCTGAGTCTGGATGTAGTGGCAGCAGGCGATGTTATAACTCCCCACCGGCGGAGCAGGGCCTCAGGGCAGATGTGACAGGAGGATGGGGAGAGAAGTCCTGGTCACCTAGGTGCGGTGTGGTACAGTGTGTAATAAAGAGTCCGGAGGCCATAGGGATAGTCTTCCAGGGTTTTTACTCACAGTTCTTTTAAGCAGCGGCAAGGCTTCTCCCTGCTCCTCACAGATCGCTGCGGCCACCAGGGATGAGGGCTCAGCGCACCCAAGGAATTCAGGTACCTCGATCAGGACCCTCCGAGTGTTCCTAACAGTCCCCTTTGAACCTCTCCTGTCCGTGTGCGTGCAAAGGCTGGGTCTCCCTCTGGACTATGCACAGATATAGGGTAAGGCGGCAATTCCGTTCCGCCTGTCACCCGACGGGATCCACTGTAGCCTACCGGGCTTCTCTGACAGAGACGTGAAGTGGCAAAGTCAGATATCGGGGGCCGGTCACCCCTCTTGCAGCAGGAGTCCCTCTGGCAGGGCCAGAATGGAGAGTACAGGTGGCGTAGGCCGCTCCGTCCGTGCTCCCTGGGATTCTTTTGCTTGTGGAGCTGTCACTAAAGCTCCCAACCTTCTTAAGCAAGGGAACTTGACCGGGGTAGAGACTCTGTTAACTCATACCCACTCCTCGTGTCAAGGTCAGAGCACGAGGACTGTGCATCTTCAGCACACTGCAGGCTCCTACACAAGGCCACTGTCAGCTGCAAAGACCCCGATCAAAGAACGGAGCCAAGAACTAGGAATCAAGAACCTTGTGCTTAAGACGGCTGGCTAATATATATGAAACTATGTGTGTAAACTAAAAGTGTGCTCTACCCTTCCCCCACTACATGGTTCCCCTAACGTTTGGTTCCCCCCACTCGTGATCCTGCTGAGGCAGCACTATGGTGCATACTTGCCTCCCATAGGTCAGGAGTGTGTAGTCTTGAATGTAGATTCAGGGTCCTGACCAGTGCACCTTCCTTACCTGGGTGAGTAGACACTACACCTGCTGACAGGCTGCAGTATCCCCCCTTGTGGCGACCGAACCCTCAGGGGCGCCACAATACAGTACTCGTTTCACTGTGGATCTTGACACAATCTTACCAGCTTCCGCCATCATCTTCACAAGGTCTTTCGCTTTTGGCTTTGAGTTGATATGCACATGTCTGACCAAAGAACGTTCATCTCTGGGATACAGAACCCGTCTCCTTCCTGAGCAGTATTATGGCCGGACATTCCCATCTTGTGTGTACTTGCATATAATTGTTTGTACATATGAATGAGGTACCTTCAGGTATCTTGAAATTGTACCCAAAGATGAGCCAGACTTGTGCAAGACAATTCTCTTCCTGATATCTTGGCTGATTTCTTTAGACTTTCCCATGATGCTACACAAAGAAGCAGTGTGTTTCAGGTGTGCATTAAAATACATCCACAGGTGTGTCTCTAATTAACTCAGATGTTAACCAGAAGCTTCCAAACACATGACATCATCATATGGGCAGTCCAGAATTGTTTAAAGGCATAGTAATCTTAGTGTATGTAAACTTTTGACTTTGCAGTAAGTAATAAAAATGACTTAAAACATTCTCTTTCTCATTATTCTGTCATTTAGCAAATATTATAAATTATGATAATCCTAATTGACCTAAAACTGGAATGATTTATTCTGATTTCTTGTCAGTTATTGAGAAAAGCATGCATATGTGTCTTTATATATAGTGTATGTAAACTTCTGATTTCAACTGTATATATTATCCCACTCACACAATTAATTTTGAATATCTTCATTCACTAATCAATGTCACCAAATTCAGTACACCCACGCATTGACACTTTAGAAGGACACAAAGCTACATATTATGGTTGGTGGTATTCTTTAAATATATTGCCTTAATTTCACTGTCCTTACTTTAAACTTTTTATTGACATCGTATTACATTGATATTGTGATTATATTACTCAGTTACTACTGCTGTTAGTATCCCTTCTCATTCTTTATTTATAATATAACGCTACATGCGTCCCTCTGTTCGAAGCCTTTATAGACTGCGCAAGCGCAATGCACCTGCGCAGTCTGGCTCCAGACAGATGACCGCATCCAGCCGTTACAGGTAAGAGGAGTGAATAGCGCCGTAGATCGCGGTATGCGTAGACGCTGAATGCATACCGTGATCTCCAGCGCCATAAATACATACTTACCTGACCGGGAGGATTGTTGCCGCAGCGCCTCTGTTCTGACCGGAGACCGGGGGCAGGACCATTTGCAGTGTGTCTTCAGCAAAATAGCGCCAGACAGCGTGGTATGGGCACGCGCGTATTCCGACGCCACACTCCTCCCAGCAAAAGGGAACGCAGCGCTGGAGCACAGGGAAGAAAGGTAAGTATAATTGTTTATTTTTTGTATGAGTACAGCGTGATTGGAATGAGGGGTGCCATGCATACCAGGATTAGGATGAGGGGTGCCATGCATACCAGGATTGGGGATGAGGGGTGCCATGCATACCAGGATTGGGGATGAGGGGTGCCATGCATACCAGGATTGGGGATGAGGTGAACCCTGCATACCAGGACTAGGAATGAAGGGTGCCATACATACCAGGATTGGGGATGAGGGGGCCATGCATACTAGGATTGGTAGAAGGGGTGCCATGCATACCACATTTGGTATGAGGAGGTGCCATGCATATCAGGATATGGATGAGGGGCCATGCATGCCAGGATACGGATGAGGGGCTATGCATTGCAGGATAGGGATGAGGGGGTACCATGCATACCAGGATAGGGATGAGGGACGGGGTACCATGCATACCAGGATAGGGATGAGGGGGTACCATACATACCAAGATATGGATGAGGGTACCATGCATACCAAGATAGGGATGAGGGATTGGGTTCCTATACATACCAGGATAGGAATGAAGGGGTACCATACATACCAGGATAGGGATTAGGGATGGGGTACTATTCATACCAGGATAGGGATGAGGGGCACCATGCATACCATGATTAGGGATGGGGTGTCATGCATACAAGGATTGTGGGAAGAGGAGTGCCATGCATACCAGGATGGGGGTGAGGGGGCCATGCATACTAGGATAAGGCTGAAAGGGCCATATATACCAGGATTGGGGATTAGGGAGCCATGCATACTAGGATCAAGGATGTGGTGCTATGCATACCAGGATTGGAATGAGGGGTGCCATGCATACCAGGATTAGGATGAGGGGTGCCATGCATACCAGGATTGGGGATGAGGGGTGCCATGCATACCAGGATTGGGGATGAGGGGTGCCATGCATACCAGGATTGGGGGTGAGGGGATCCCTGCATACCAGGACTAGGAATGAAGGGTGCCATACATACCCGGATAGGGATGAGGGGGCCATGCATGCAAGGATGAGGGATGGGGTGCCATGCATACCAGAATTGAGAAAAGGGGTGCCATGCATACCAGGATTGGGGATGAGGGGTGCCATGCATACCAGGACTGGGGATGAAGGGCACCATACATACCAGGATAGGGATGAGGGGTGCCATACATACTAGGATAGGGATCACGGGTACCATGCATACCAGGATAGGGATCAGAGGTACCATGAATACCAGGATAGGATGGGGGGCAGTGGAACAGGATTGAGTAGCACAAATACCAGGATGGGGGGCCACAAATTCCAGGATGGGGGCAGCACAAATACCAGGATGGGGATGGCACATAACAGGATGGGGGATCACATAACAGGATGGGGCTGCAGGATGGGGGCAGCACATAACAGGATGGGGGCAGCACATAACAGGTTGGGAGACCATATACCAATAAAAATGCTCGCCACCCGGGCGTAGAATGGATTCAATAGCTATAGCTGTATATATAATAATATAATAATTAATTATTCTTTAATAATAATATGAATTTTCAACTATGACTACCTTTTTGGTATAATCAAATGAATATGCATAGTTTTAATATATTTGATTATCATCCCATTATTATTATCTTCTCATAATTTCCAGTTGGCTGAGTGTTTTGAACTTTACCACCATAGGTGCCTGTCACTGTCTCCAATGTTGGTGCACATGCGTTGTTCGACGCTCCCCTTCCGGAAGTGTGACTGTTTGCGTGCCAGCATGCGGTTCACCAGACACGAACTAGGAAGTCAATTTACTTCTGGGGAGCGATATGGACGCGTTAAGCGCCGATGACGCCAATGGACACACCCGTAACTCCACCCATTTCCCTCCCCAAGCAAAGCACCCCCACACCATCACACCTCCTCCTCCATGCTTCACGGTGGGAACCAGGCATGTAGAGTCCATCCGTTCACCTTTTCTGCGTCGCACAAAGACACGGTGGTTGGAACCAAAGATCTCAAATTTGGACTCATCAGACCAAAGCACAGGTTTCCACTGGTCTATTGTCCATTCCTTGTGTTCTTTAGCCCAAACAAGTCGTTTCTGCTTGTTGCCTGTCCTTAGCTGGGGTTTATTAGCAGCTATTTTACCATGAAGGCCTGCTGCACAAAGTCTCCTCTTAACAGTTGTTGAAGAGATGTGTCTGCTGCTAGAACTCTGTGTGGCATTGACCTGGTCTCTAATCTGAGCTGCAGTTAACCTGCGATTTCTGAGGCTGGTGACTCAGATAAACTTATCCTCAGAAGCAGAGATGACTCTTGGTCTTCCTTTCCTGGGGCGGTCCTCATGTGAGCCAGTTTCTCTGTAGCGCTTGATGGTTTTTGCAACTGCACTTGGGGAGACTTTCAAAGTTTGCCCAATTTTTCAGACTGACTGACCTTCATTTCTTAAAGTAATGATGGCCACTCGTTTTTCTTTACTTAGCTGCTTTTTTCTTGCCATAATACAAATTCTAACAGTCTATTCAGTAGGACTATCAGCTGTGTATCCACCAGACTTCTGCACAACACAACTGATGGTCCCAACCCCATTTATAAGGCAAGAAATCCCACTTATTAAACCTGACAGGGCACACCTGTGAAGTGAAAACCATTTCCGGTGACTACCTCTTGAAGCTCATCATGAGAATGCCAAGAGTGTGCAAAGCAGTCATCAAAGCAAAAGGTGGCTACTTTGAAGATCCTAGAATATAAGACATATTTTCAGTTGTTTCACACTTTTTTGTTAAGTATATAATTCCACATGTGTTAATTCATAGATTTGATGTCTTCGGTGTGAATGTACAATTTTCAAAGTCATGAAAATACAGAAAAAAATTTAAATGAGTATTCCAGGCTTCTCCCTAAAGCACACACTAAAAAATAACAAACACATAAGAAAATCTGCGAAACCAGACTGGGCCAAAAACCAATGGACACACAAGTAAAAAAGAATCCCCTAAACAAGTATAAGCTTAAACAACATCATTGCAATGTTGCGGCGACCAAAAAAACGTAATTCTGGAGTTTAGAATTTTTTTCTCATTACGCCATTTACTGATCAGATTGATTATTTTTTTATTTTGATAGATCGGGCGATTCTGAACACAGCGATACCAAATATGTGTATGTGTGATTTTTTTTTATTGTTTTACTTTGAATTGGGGCGAAAGGGGGGTGTTTTAAACTTTTTTTTTAATTTATTTATTTTTTATTATTATGTTTAAATATTTTTTTTTAACTTTTTGATTGCTTCAATAGTCTCCATGGGAGACTAAAAGCAGCACTTGCCTGATCGGCTCTGCTACATACAGGCGATGATCAGATCACCTCTATGTAGCAGATTTGCTCACGTGCTATGAGCGCCGACCACTGGGCGGCGCTCATAGCAATCTGGACATGAGAGCCATGGAGGTCTCCTGCAAAATCTCTGGTTGTCATGCCAACCCATCGGTGACCCGCAATCATGTGACAGGGTCACCGATGGGTGGGGAAAGTGATGAGCCTCCGGCTTGGCGATGTTAAATGCCACTGTCAGAGATTGACAGTGGCATTTAACTAGTTAACAGGTGCAGGTGGATCGCGATTCCACTCGCGGCTGTTGCGGGCACATGTCAGCTGTATAGATCAGCTGACATGTGCCCGATTTAGTGCGGGCTCAATGCCAGAGCCTGCGCTAAACAGGGGAATACGACCTGTGCCATACTATTACAGCATAGGTCGTAAATTAATGTGTCTCTCCTTAAACATCTAGTCCATTTTCCAAAGATTTGGGAACTACTCCTTCTCCTGTCAGCACTGCAGACGTTTTTGAAGTAGAGAGTATCCTGGCTACCAAGAGGGTAAGAGTAAAGACCTTTTCTCTTGTAGATTGGAAGGTGTTTGGTTTTGAGAAGAGATCATGGGAACCCAGAGAGAACATCCATACCCCTCTCCTCCTGGAGAAATTTCTTGCAGGCCTAAAAAAAGAGGGGGCATAAAGGGGGGTTACTGTAGCTCCGGCGTCTCTGCCTCCTACCCTCTTTCCCCGGCAGAGACGCCGGAGGGCCCCCCTCTCTCCACGCTGACTCAGCCCAGCACGCGCGCACAGTGCACAGATGCCTGGGCACTGTGCTTAAGGCGTGCGCGCGCTCCCCTCCTCTTAAAGGGAACACGCGCACCGTCCTAAAGTGTCCCCGGCCAATGGCTGGAGGACTCTGGCTATTTAAGGCACCTCCTCCAATATGGAGGTGCTTGTGCAACTTAGTTTGTTTGTGTTTAACACTCTCTTTAGTTCCTGGTCCCAGTACATGTACCCACCTGTCTGCCTTTCTATCAGCCGTGCCCACCTGCCTGCCTATCAGCCATGCCTGCCTGCCAATAAGCCGTGCCCACCAGCCTGACTATCAGCCGTGCCCGCCTGCCTGTCTATCAGCCATGCCCACCTGCTTGTCTATCAGCCGTTACCTCTTGCCTGTCCATCAGTGGTATCAGTCTGTGTCTGCCTCCTGTCTCTGGGAATCAGCAGCCAATCATCCCAGGTCAGTATTGGAGTAGCACCTGTTCACCTTCCTCGTCCCTCCTTGGATCACAAAGTCGTTAAGCCGCCATAGATCTAAGGTCGGATTCGGTGAGGCACCTAGTTACGACCCTCCGATCCTTGCACCGTGGAACAGTTCTTTCATCACCTGCACCGTTACATATATATATAGACAGTACAGACCAAAAGTTTGGACACACCTTCTCATTTAAATATTTTTCTGTATTTTCATGACTATAAAAATTGTACATTCACACTGAAGGCATCAAAACTATGAATTAACTCATGTGGAATTATATACTTAACAAAAAAGTGTGAAACAACTGAAAATATGTCTTATATTCTAGGTTCTTCAAAGTAGCCACCTTTTGCTTTGATGACTGCTTTGCACACTCTTGGCATTCTCTTGATGAGCTTCAAGAGGTAGTCACCAGAAATGGTTTTCTAACAATCTTGAAGGAGTTCCCAGAGATGCTTAGCACTTGTTGGCCCTTTTGCCTTCACTCTGCGGTCCAGCTCACCCCAAACCTTCTCGATTGGGTTCAGGTCTGGTGACTGTGGAGGCCAGGTCATCTGGCGTAGCACCCCATCACTCTCCTTCTTGGTCAAATAGCTCTTACACAGCCTGGAGGCGTGTTTGGGGTCATTGTCCTGTTGAAAAACAAATTATGGTCCAACTAAACACAAACCAGATGGAATAGCATGCCGCTGCAAGATGCTGTGGTAGACATGCTGGTTCAGTATGCCTTCAATTTTGAAGAAAAATCCCCAACCGTGTTACCAGCAAAGCACCCCCACACCATCACACCTCCTCCTCCATGCTTCACAATGGGAACCAGGCATGTAGAGTCCATCCGTTCACCTTTTCTGTGTCGTACAAAGACACGGTGGTTGGAACCAAAGATCTCAAATTTGGACTCATCAGACCAAAGCACAGATTTCCACTGGTCTAATGTCCATTCATTGTGTTCTTTAGCCCAAACAAGTCTCTTCTGCTTGTTTCCTGTCCTTAGCAGTGGTTTCCTAGCAGATATTTTACCATGAAGGCCGGCTGCACAAAGTCTCCTCTTAACAGTTGTTGAATAGATGTGTATGCTGCTAGAACTCTGTGTGGCATTGACCTGGTCTCTAATCTGAGCTGCTGTTAACCTTCAATTTCTGATGCTAGTGACTCGGATAAACTAATCCTCAGAAGCAGAGGTGACTCTTGGTCTTCCTTTCCTGGGGTAGTCCTCATGTGATTCAGTTTCTTTGTAGCGCTTGATGGTTTTTGCAACTGCACTTGGGGACACTTTTAAAGTTTTCCCAATTTTTCGCACTCACTGACCTTCATTTCTTAAAGTAATGATGGCCACTCGTTTTTCTTCACTTAGCTGCTTTTTTCTTGCCATAATACAAATTCTAACAGTCTATTCAGTAGGACTATCAGCTGTGTATCCACCAGACTTCTGCACAACACAACTGATGGTCCCAACCCCATTTATAAGGCAAGAAATCCCACTTATTAAACCTGACAGGGCACACCTGTGAAGTGAAAACCATCTCCGGTGACTACCTCTTGAAGCTCATCAAGAGAATACCAAGAGTGTGCAAAGCAGTCATCAAAGCAAAAGGTGGCTACTTTGAAGAACCTAGAATATAAAACATATTTTCAGTTGTTTCACACTTTTTTGTTAGCTATATAATTCCACATGTGTTAATTCATAGTTTTGATGCCTTCAGTGTGAATGTACAATTTTCAGAAGCATGAAAATACAGAAAAATCTTTAAATGAGAAGGTGTGTCCAAACTTTTTGTCTGTACTGTATATATATATATATATATATATATATATATATATATATACCTGTATATACTTTATATATTTTCCTAAAATGCAAAGGAAATGTGTCATCTGTAACTTAGGTGTTTTAGAGATCATTTCATCTTCAACTTGCTTAACTGTGCACAATAACAGTAATTTTGACCAGGGGTGCCCAAACTTTTACATGTCACTGTATATACCATATGAGACCACATACAGCCCACCTATATACAATTAATCTCATAATTACAAAATAGTAAATTACTGCTAGACACTTTAAACAGTCATAATGCTTCAAGATCTCAATAGGTCAAAGTCAGAGACCAAGGAAAAAGAGACTCTAGCTACACAATGTCATAAAAACAGAATTTTATTGATGAAAATACTGAAAACAGTCAAGATAATATCAGAAGAACAGGGAAGGGAACCTCACAATGGAGAGGAAAAACATACAGTAGCAATCCCCAAAAAAACATCTGATGGTAAAGGCCTAGAGTTAAAGATATATCAAAATATAGTAAACTGCTGATATGTCAGAAAATGTTAATTGATATACAAAGTCACCTAGGTGGAAAGACAAATCTGTAATTCAATTAAATAAAGTGCTTAGTGCCTGACGATCAGAGGTATCGACCAAGTAGAAATGGAGAGCAGGTGGATATACCGGCTGGCTACCCTTTCTCCACATGGCCTAAATGAAAGCTTTGGATTTGGGTCCTTTTTTTAGATTGTTGTAAATCATTATGAATAATTGTGCAGCATTGATTAAAGTATGAATTTACATGTTATAGGCTTCAAAATACAGGGGTTTAGCTTGACATTTTATGTTTTATATTTTTAAATTGTTCATCCCCCTCTATATATGCTCATTAGTGTTGAGCGAGCATGCTCGACACTGCTCGGTACTCGCCCGAGCATCACGCTACTCGGGATGTTCGGCGAGCACCGAGCTTTTCCGGGTTACTCGGGCGGGAGCTCGGGTCTCTGCCCTGCATGTTTGGCGCTCTTTACAGAGCCAATGAACATGCAGGGTTTGCCAGCCAGTCACTGTAATGCTGCAGCCATGTTGTTTGTGGGCATTACAGTGATTGGCTGGCTGCACAGCGCCACCTCGAGTATTTAAAACCGGGCACCGCCATCTTGGACACAGTCGCTCTGGATTAGACAGTGTAGGGAGAGTGCTGCTGAGCTAGGAAGAGATTTATCCTGCGAAATAGTCAGTGTAGGGGCTGTAAAGGCTGCCAGATCAAACAAACAGTCCTTCTCAGGACTAATATCCATCCAAGATATCAGGCAGGCAGGCAGGCTGTATAGGAGACGCAGTGGTTATACCAGCAAACACTGCATTACAGTCCTGTGTGCTCCTGTTGCTGAAATTGCTGGACTTAGCTCCAGGTCTCGGGGGCCAGTAAAAATCCATTTTTTTCATCTAAATCCTCTTTTTTTTTTCCTCCTTCACACTGTACAAATACCCGTCTTATTAACCTATTGGTGTCCCCCCACAAATAAAAAAAGTGTGTCTCTGATTTTTCAGACACAAATATATCTGTTAGAAACATCACGCTACTCGGGATTTTCGGCGAGCACCGAGCATTTCCGGGTTACTCGGCGGGAGCTCCGGTCTCCGCCCTGCATGTTTGGCGCTCTTTACAGAGCCAATGAACATGCAGGGATTGCCAGCCAGTCACTGTAATGCCGCAGCCATGTTGTTTGTGAGCATTACAGTGATTGGCTGGCAGCACAGCGTCACCTCGAGTATTTAAAACCGGGCGCCGCCATCTTGGACACAGTCGCTCCGGATTAGACAGTGTAGGGACAGCACTGCTGAGCTAGGGAGAAATTTATCCTGCAAAATAGCTAGTGTAGGGTCTGTAAAGGCTGCCAGATCAAACCAACAGTCCTTCTCAGGACTAATATCCATCCCAGATATCAGGCAGGCAGGCTGTATAGGAGACGCAGTGGTTATACCAGCAAACGCTGCATTACAGTCCTGTGTGCTCCTGTTGCTGAAATTGCTGGACTTAGCTCCAGGTCTCGGGGGTCAGTAAAAATCCTTTTTTTCATCTAAATCCTTTTTTTTTTTTTTTTCCTCCTTCAAACTGTACAAATACCCGTCTTATTAACCTATTGGTGCCCCCCCCCCCAAAAAAAAGTGTGTCTCTGATTTTTCTGACACAAATATATCTGTTGAAAAGAGTCTGGTATAGGCCACAGAAACAGAAGTGTGGTTTTGCAGTTCCACGGGTCAAATCTCTGTAGTATCCAGTTTTGGGCCTTTTGTATCTAAAAAAAAAACAGTTTGAGTGTGTCACTCACTGTTCAGCCGCAAATCTATATTTTTAATAAAGTCTGATATACACCAGTAAATTAAAACTGTGGTTTTGCTGTTCCACGGTAAAAAATCTCTATTATCCTGTTTTTCGCATTTTTGCCTTAAAAAAAACCCAGTAGTGTCTCCTGACTGTTCAGACACAAAAATATATCTGTTGAAAATAGTCTGTTGTAGGCCCGACAAATCCAAGTGTGGTTTTGCAGTTCCACGGGTAAAATCTCTGCAGTATACAGTTTTGGGCCTTTTGTATCTAAAAAAAAACAGTTTGAGTGTGTTGCTCACTGTTCAGCCGCAAGTCTATATATTTAAAATTTTATGGTATACCCCAGTAAACAATAACTGTGGTTTTGCCATTCCACGGTAAAAAATCTCTATTATTCAGGTTTTGGTATTTTTTCCGTAAAGAAAAACAGTAATAGTTTCTCCCTGATTGTTCAGATTGTTTAAAAGAGTCGGGTGTAGGCCAGAGAAATAGAACTGTGGTTTTCCTCTTCCACGGTTCTAATCTACTTTTTATTACCCTTTTTCCATTGATAGTGCGAGTGTAAGCTATTTTACTTCCTTTACAATGGGCAAGGCGCGTGGCATGGGACGTGGAACTGGACATTCTGGTTATGGTGCATGCAGAGGATGGGGCCGTGGCCAAGGTGAAAATGTGCCACAACCAACAGCCACATCTTCTCGCTCCCACTTCTTGACCGAATTACTAGGGAAGCACAGAACAACACCAGTATTGCGAACTGATCAGTGTGAACAGGTTATTAATTGGATAGCAGATAATACTTCCAGTTACCTGGGCACCACCACCTCCGGTCTGTCTTCCACACGGTCAACTCTTAGTAGCCGTGAGTTTCGACCGCATACTCCTCCTCACCCTGATGCTCCTTCCTCCCACCATGCCGAGTGTCGTCAGACAGCAACTGATCCCACACTTGGACACTCTGAAGAGCTGTTCACTGGTCCATTTCCAGATTTGTGCCCCTCGACTGCTCCGCTTGAAGTGGTGGAAGAGGAGATCCCATGTAGAAATGCCCAAATATTTGAACAGCCACGGCCACAGGAAGTTGACACTGGCAATTTGTCACAAGAGGTGGACGATGACGAGACACAATTGCCAGGAAGTGAGGAGGAGCATCTTGGTGTGCAAGAGGAAGAGGAGGAGGTGGTGGATGATCTAGTAACTGACCCAACGTGGCAGGAGGACATGCAGAGTGAGGCCAGCAGCACACAGGGGGAGGGAGGCAGAGTACCCCAACAGGCAGGAAGAAGCAGTGTGGTGGCCGCAGAATGAAGGCGGGAAACCGTTCCTCGCAACACCAACACGAGGGACGTTGCCAGTACAAGCGGTAGGTCTTCCAGAGTCTGGAATTTTTTTAAAGACTCTGCTGATAACCCCAAAAAGGCCATTTCTACCACCTGCCATGCCAGCATCAGCAGGGGTGACAAAACTACCAGCCTGACCACCAGCAGTATGATCAGGCACATAGCAGCAAAGGACCCGACTTTGTGGGGCGAACCCCAGGGTCGACGACCAGTGTCAGCAGGTGTCACCACTGCTTCTTCCGCTTTTGTTCGTGCAATAGAACCCCCTGTTGTGTGTGCAAGGCAATCCCCTGTCCATACTGCATATAAAGATGCCCCCTCCTCTCAGTCTTCACTTGTTATGGCAGTTTCTCAAGAAACAGCATCAACGTCCACGTCCCACCGCAGCGTTCAATTGTCCATATCCCAGACCTTTGAACGAAAGCGGAAATTCGCAACTAACGCCCCACAAGCCACAATCCTAAATTCGCACATTTCACAACTGCTTGCGTTGGAAATGCTGCCTTTTAGGCTGGTGGAGACGGAATCCTTCCACAACCTTATGGCGGTGGCCGTCCCTTGGTACTCGGTCCCCAGCCGACACTATTTTGCCCGGTGTGCCATCCCCGCACTACACAAGCACGTGTCCCAAAACATCTGCCGTGCCCTCAAGAACGGAGTTACTGGGAGAGTCCACCTGACAACGGACACGTGGACAATTGCTTGTGGCCAGGGATGGTACATCTCCCTGATGGCACACTGGGTAAACATAGTGGAAGCCGGGACCCAGTCGGACCTTGGGACAGAACACATCCTCCCCACACCGAGGATTGCGGGCCCTATGTCAGTCAGAGTTTCCCCCACAGTGTACAGCTCCTGCGCATCATCTTCCTCCTCATGTTCAGCCTCCATCTCAGATATCACCACATCAGTTACAAGCTGGAAGCACTGCAGTACTGCCTCCGCCAAGCGCAACAGGCTGTGCTGAAACTCATAAGCTTAGGTGATAAACCTCACACTGCTTGTGAGTTGTGGACAGCTGTGAAAGAGCAGGCAGATCTGAGGCTGAGACCGCTGAACCTACATCCAGGCATGGTCGTGTGTGACAATGGCCGTAACCTGGTGGCGGCTCTGAGGCGAGGCGAGATCACACACGTACCATGCCTGGCTCATGTGCTTAACCTCGTGGTTCAGCGGTTTCTTAAATCGTACCCCGAGTTGCCAGATCTGCTTGTGAAAGTACACCGCCTGTCAGCTCATTTTCGCAAGTCGGCTACAGCTTCCGCCGCCCTTGCTGTGTTGCAGCAGCGTTTGCAGCTTCCGGCACACCGACTGGTGTGTGATGTCCCCATACGTTGGAACTCTACCCTCCACATGTTGCTAAGGATTTGTGAGCAGAAGAGAGCAGTTGTGGAGTACCAGCTGCAACAAGGCCGTCGATATTCAGGTCAGACTCCACACATAAGACCTCAGGAGTGGACCTGGATGTCTGACATATGTACCATCCTGACAAACTTTGAGGAAGCCACCAAGACGGTGAGTGGCGATGACGCCATCATTAGTGTCAGCATCCCACTTGTCTGTCTTTTACAACGCTCTCTGCAGAGAATTAAAGAGGAGGCATTGCAGCCAGAGTATGATGAGATGGATCAAGAAGACGTAGCGGGCGATTACACACAGCCCAGCCTCATCTCATCCCAGCGTGCATTGGGGACAATGAGGGAGAGGAGGAGGAGGAGGAGGAGGAAGAACAGGAGCTGGTATCATGCGCTGTAGACGGTAGTACCTGTACAACTGTCATACTATTGGTTGGTGACACTTGCAGACCCCGGCTACAAGGAGAACTTTCACTCTAATATTCCTGAGGTGGAGAGGTCTACAAAAATGGGGCAGTACCAGAAGGCCCTTGCTGCAGAACTGTTAAAAAAATTCCCATCTGAACACGCTAGCGGCAGAGGTCACAGTTCGTTGCCCAACCAAGGCGTACATGCGAGGAAGACGCAACTCCAATCCATCAGAGGCAGGGGAACACTGTCAACGTTCTGGGACAGTTTTCTCAGACCCTCCCTTCGGACAGACCCTGAGGCGCGGGGTACTCTCACAAGGAGTGGAAAGTTTCAAAAGATGGTGAGGGAGTACCTTGCCGACCGTACTAGCGTCCTCCGTGATTCCTCTGTGCCTTTTAATTATTGGGTATCCAAGCTGGACACTTGGAATGAACTCGCTCTGTACGCCTTGGAGATCCTGGCCTGCCCTGCCGCTAGTGTGTTATCGGAGCGTGTTTTTAGTGCCGCTGGGGGAATTATAACTGATAAGCGCACTCGCCTGTCAACTGACAATGCTGACAAGCTGACCCTTATCAAAATGAACAAGGGTTGGATTGGGCAAGACTTCTCATCACCACCAAATGACAGCAGAGTAACATAAAGTCAAATCCACTGTGTTATTTCGGAAGGTGTATTCACATGCACCGCTTCACACCCACACATGGGTATAAACTTCCTCATTTCGGCTGTTTTATGTTCTTCTCCTTATCCTCAGCCTCCACCACCACTATACCACCAGGGTGACCGTGGTCCATGTTGCCATTATTGAAAGTTCCTCCATCCTGATTTTTGTCAGCTTTTGCTTGGAAGGTATAAGCAAAGACTGTGGGAGACCCACTCCCCAATAATGGGAGAAATATTTTTAAGATGCTGTACTGTATGGCTCTTCCAAGGGGCATTAAAACAGTCTTGTTATACCACTCTGACCTCCACATCTCTTCCAAGGGGCATTAAAACCGTCTTGTTATACCACTCTGACCTCCACGTCTCTTCTGAGGGGCATTAAAACCATCTTGTTATACCACTCTGACCTCCACGTCTCTTGTAAGGGGCATTAAAAGCGTCTTGTTATACCACTCTGACCTCCACGTCTCTTCTGAGGGGCATTAAAAGCGTCTTGTTATACCACTCTCATCTCCACATCTCTTCTGAGGGGCATTAAAAGCGTCTTGTTATACCACTCTGACCTCCACGTCTCTTGTAAGGGGCATTAAAACCGTCTTGTTAAACCACTCTGACCTCCACGTCTCTTCTGAGGGGCATTAAAAGCGTCTTGTTATACCACTCTGACCTCCACGTCTCTTGTAAGGGGCATTAAAACCATCTTGTTATACCACTTTGACCTCCACGTCTCTTCTGAGGGGCATTAAAAGCGTCTTGTTATACCACTCTAACCTCCACGTCTCTTCTGAGGGGCATTAAAAGCGTCTTGTTAAGCCCGACTCTTCGAACGGGCATTGCATTTTCTCATAATTTTTGGAAGCTTTTGCTTGGAAGGCATAAGCAAATACTATGGGAGACCCACTCCCCAATCATGGGACTAATGTTTGTAATATGCTGCACTGCATGGCTCTTGTAAGGGGCATTGCAAGTTGCTCCGTCCTAATTTTTGGAAGCTTGTGCTTGGAAGGCATAAGCAAATACTATGGGGGACCCACTCCCCAATAATGGGACTAATGTTTGTAATAAGCTGTACTGCATGGCTCTTGTAAGGGGCATTGCAAGTTGCTCCGTCCTAATTTTTGGAAGCTTTTGCTTGGAAGGTATAAGCAAATACTATGGGAGACCCACTCCCCAATAATGGGACTAATGTTTGTAATATGCTGTACTGCATGGCTCTTGTAAGGGGCATTGCAAGTTGCTCCATCCTAATTTTTGGAAGCTTTTGCTTGGAAGGCATAAGCAAATACTATGGGAGACCCACTCTCCAATAATGGGATTAATGTTTGTAATATGCTGTACTGCATGGATCTTGTAAGGGGCATTGCAAGTTGCTCCGTCCTAATTTTTGGAAGCTTTTGCTTGGAAGGCATAAGCAAATACTATGGGAGACCCACTCCCCAATAATGGGAATAATGTTTTTAAGATGCTGTACTGTATGGCTCTTGTAAGGGGCATTAAAACCATGTTAAGCTACTGTGACCTCCACGTCTCTTCCAAGGGGCATTAAAACCGTCTTGTTAAACCACTCTGAACTCCACAGCTATTCCAAGGGGCATTAAAACCATCTTGTTAAGCTACTGTGACCTCCACGTCTCTTCCACGGGGCATTGATATTGTCTTTTTATTCCACTGCAACCTCCACCACTCCTCCAAGGGGCATTAAAACCGTCTTGTTAAGCTACTGTGACCTCCATGTCTCTTCCACGGGGCATTGATAATGTCTTTTTATTTCACTGCAACCTCCACCACTCTTCCAAGGGGCATTAAAACCATCTTGTTAAGCTACTGTGACCTCCACGTCTCTTCCAAGGGGCATTGATATTGTCTTTTTATTCCACTGCGACCTCCATCACTCTACCAAGGGGCATTAAAACCGTCTTGTTAAGCTACTGTGACCTCCACGTCTCTTCAAAGGGGCATTAAAAGCGTCTTCTTAAGCCACTCTGAATTCCACAGCTCTTCCAAGGGGCATTGAAATGTTGTTTTTAATTACCTTACCTCTAATCTCCTCGACTCTTCCAACGGGCATTGCATTTCCTCCTAATTTTAGTCAGCTTTTGCTTTTCAATGCAAAGGCGAAAACTAAGGGAGACACACTCCCCAATAATGGGTAGAAGGTTTTTAGTACCCTGTAATCCACGTCTGTTTCAAGGGGCATTGCAGTTCCTCATAATTTTTGGAAAGCCTTCCATTCACTGCTTAGGCCAACAGTGCACAGGAGACCCAGTTGCTATAAATGGAAAAAAAGGTTTAGTTAAGGCCCTCTGACCTCCATGTCATTTCCAAGGGGCATTGGAGTGCCTCAAAATTTTTGTTAGGCATTGCACTCACTGTATGCCCTATAACTGTGTAGCCGAACCGCTCCTTTTGTTACAGAAACATAACCTACAAGACATATGTGGTTGACTGGCCTGATATTGATGTGAATGGTCCCTGTTCCTCCTGCTCTTTCTCCTTTGCCACTACCTCATCCATCAATAACCACCTGAAGCTTTGCTTTAACGGGAGTCATAGAACTTGGATAGTAGCAGTAAAAAAATCAAGCAATCCGCGGAGGAGGTAGGATATGCGCCAAAACGCTGACCACCTCAGGCCTAGCCGCTACTACATACATGCACTTGCATTCCTTGAAAACAAAGCAGATGCTAACTTCTATCATCCTCATCATGCTCCTCACCTTGGCACTCTAAACTCCCCTGATGGAGAAGCCAGGGACTACTGGAGGAGTCTGGTTCTCTGGTGGGCTTGTCCAATGCTGCCCTAAAGCAGGCCAGTCTAAGAAAAGTGTGTGGGTCGGTTACAGGAGAAATAGGGGCGGCTGGGGACCGTTTATGGACACCCGGCCGCCCCCATGCGGCTGGGGACCGTGTGTGGACACCCGGCCGCGGGGCGGCTGGGGACTGAGTGTGGACACCCGGCCGCTGGGCAGCTGGGGACTGAGTATGGATAAAAGGGCCGCCGACACAGCCATGACATGGTGGCCGGCGTCTGACTCCACATGCCTAAAAGGCCCAATTTCAAGTGCAAGCAAGCTAGCAGTATGGTATTGCAGCCTGGGGTGGGTGGGTGGCAGGTTGCACACTTACGCTTGCATTCCAACAAAACAAAGCAGATGCTAACTTCTATCATCATCATCATGCTCCTCACCTTGGCACTCTCAACTCCCCTGATGGAGAAGCCAGAGCCCACCGGAGGAGTCTGGTTCTCTGGTGGGCTTGTCCAATGCTGCCCTAAAGTAGGCCGGGATAAGAAAAGTCTGTGGGGATGTTCCGCGGAGAAATCAGGGCGGCTGGGGACCGTTTATGGACACCCAGCCGCCCCCAGGTGGCTGGGTACCGTGTGTGGACACGCGTCCGCGGGGCGGCTGGGGACCGAGCATGGACACCCGGCCGCCGGGCGGCTGGGGACTGAGTATGGACAAAAAGGCCACGGACGCAGCCTAGACATGGTGGCCGGCGTCTGCCTCCACATGCCTAAAAGGCTCAATTTCAAGTGCAAGCAAGCTAGCAGTATGGTATTGCAGCCTGGGGTGGGTGGGTGGGTGGCAGGTTGCACACTTACGCTTGCATTCCAACAAAACAAAGCAGATGCTAACTTCTATCATCATCATGCTCCTCACCTTGGCACTCTCAACTCCCCTGATGGAGAAGCCAGGGCCCATCGGAGGAGTCTGGTTCTCTGGTGGGCTCGTCCAATGCTGCCCTAAAGTAGGTCGGGCTAAGAAAAGTCTGTGGGGATGTTCTGTGGGGAAATCGGGGCGGCTGGGGACAGTTTATGGACACCCGGCCGTCCCCAGGCGGCTGGGGACCGTGTGTGGAAACCCAGCCACGGGGCGGCTGGGGACCGAGTGTGGACACCCGGCCGCCAGGCGGCTGGGGACTGAGTATGGATACCTCGCTGCCGAAGCAGCCATGAGGTAGTGGCCAGCTTCGGCCTCCTCAAAACTAAAAGGCCCCATTTCAAGAGCAAGTTAGCAGTATGGTATTGCAGCCTGCTGGTGGGTGGGTGGTTGGCTGCATATTTGCGCTTGCATTGCAAGGAATGGGGGAGGTACAATTGAACACTGCCCTAGGACAAGGACTTGCACGGGGATAGTTGCAAGTCTGCATCTTCTGATGTGGCAAGGATCACTTCTGATGGGCACACTTTTAGGCAGTGACCTGGGAGTCAGAGATGCTTCCAGGGGTCTTCCCCATGCTGTCCCCATGTCTTTTCAGCACTGTATGCATGTGTCACACAGCACATGGCCAGATAAGGTTGTAAAATGTTAAAATGACATTTCCCGGTGAATGCATTTGTCACCGATGAAAGCAATACAAAAGTGCAAAAACGCATAAAAAATGCTACTTGTCAACATAGCCCAAGGTGAGGAGGAGTATTTTTGTTTTTGGCTATTTATTTTACCTTATACACAAGTCTTTACCCTGGAAAAGAAATTCCTTAACATATTTCACAGGAAAAAAGTTTCACTTTAATTTTTGAACGTTTTATTATGAGCCTGTAAAAGTGACTTAATACCTCTGAACACGTTGTTGACAACAGTGACCTGGGTGTCAGAAATGCTTCCTGGGGCGATCCCCATGCTGTCTCCATGTCATTTGAGCACTGTCACTATCGTTTTGGGCACTTTTTAGCCTTTCTACAGACTGCCGGGGATGCCGCCGCAAAAATGCTCGGGTCTCCCATAGACTAACATTGGTCTCGTTGCTCGGGTCGAGCACCCGAGTATCACGGCGAGCTTGGCCCGAGCTTCGAGCACCCGAGCACTTTAATGCTCTCTCAACACTAATGCTCATTTTATTTTTGTATTGCACTAATGGGTATTTTTATGTACTCACCTTAGAGTGGACAGTGCGTGGATGCTCTGGTTGGCTGATTCCTTTCTGCACGATCTGCTTTTGGAAAGTCTCATCAGTTTGCGGAGTGGGACTGATGACAGTGGAAGGATAACCAAGACTGTAACAAAGAGAAGAAATCATGGTTGTAATAAAAGAGTGAATAAAAGACGTAAAGAGGATTAAAAGAATGAAGGTGCAGCATCTGGGATAACACAAAAGATATAAAACCTCATTGATTAATGAAAAACCTTTCTTCTTTATATATTGGTATTATTCCGTTTTATAGGTTTTTCCACCATGGATAATATACATATTGACATGATCCATTATGGATATTTAATTATGGGAATAGAGTACTAATTTTCATGATTGGAGATCATAGTATTCACTTGAAGTACTTATATTTATTCTTTCAAAAAATGCTTAATAAAGTTTAATGTTACTTACTAAAGGTAGACACTCACTTAGCAAATAATATTTAATTGGCTATTTATCTAGTGTCATTTATGCACATTGCACTTTAAAATTACTTTGTTTCATTGTCACATTTCCTCTTAAGAAGGGAATTTTTTGATTTTTATTCATAATTGTTGTCACCATTATTTTAGTATTATAATTAATATACAGTTGAAACCAGAAGTTTACATACACTATATTAGAAGAAAGATGTGCATATTTTTCTCAATATCTGACATAAAATCAGAATAAACCTTTCCCGTTTTAGGTCAAAATTTGTAATATTTGCCAAATGCCAGAATAATGAGAGAGAGAATGTTTTAAGGCATTTTTAGTACTTATTTCAAAGTCAAAAGTTTACATACATTTCATTAGTATTTGGTACCATTGCCCTTAAACTGAATAACTTGGGTCAAATGTTTGGGATATCCTTCCACAAGCTTCTCACAATAGTTGGTCGGAATTTGGGCCCATTCCTCCTGACAAAACTGGTGTAACTGATCCAGGTTTGTAGGTCGCCTTGCTTGCACCTAACTTTTCAGCTTTGCTCATACATTTTCAATAGGATTGAGATCAGGGCTTTGTGATGGCCACTCCAAAACATTGACTTTGTTATCATTAAGTCACTTTGTTACCATTCTGACACTATGCTTCGGGTCATTGTCCATTTAGAAGATCCATTTTCACCCAAGCTTTAACTTCCTGGCTGATGTCTTGAGATGTTGCTTCAGTATTGCCACATAATCTTCTTTTCTCATGATGCCATTTATTTTGTGAAGTGCACCAGTCCCTCCTGCAACAAAACAACCCCACAACATGATACTGCTACCCCCGTATTTCACACTTGGGATAGTGTTCTTAGGTTTCCAAGCTTCTCCCATTTTCCTCCAAATGTAACGATGGTCATTATGCCCAAAAAGTTCAATTTTAGTTTAATCAGACAACAGGACATGTCTCCAAAAATCTTTGTTCCTGTGTGCATTTGCAAACATTAATCTGTCTTTTTATGTTTCTTTTGGAGTAATGGCTTCATCCTGGCAGAGAGGCCTTTCAGCCCATGTTGATACTGTGACGCTCGCAGCCCTGCCCTGGGAAGATGGGGGTACTCGGAGCCGGGTCAGATGTTGAGGGGATGCAGCCGTGGCCTGGACCCGTTCCGTGCCCAGGGCCGTCACATTAAAAAGGATGTAAGGGCTTTCAGGGTTGAGTGGTATTATCGACTACGCCACCTGTGGTGTCTGGTGATGCGCCACCAGCGCTGCTAGCAGTCCTCTGAGTCTGGATGTAGTGGCAGCAGGCGATGTTATAACTCCCCACCGGCGGAGCAGGGCCTCAGGGCAGATGTGACAGGAGGATGGGGAGAGAAGTCCTGGTCACCTAGGTGCGGTGTGGTACAGTGTGTAATAAAGAGTCCGGAGGCCATAGGGATAGTTTTCCAGGGTTTTTACTCACAGTTCTTTTAAGCAGCGGCAAGGCTTCTCCCTGCTCCTCACGGATCGCTGCGGCCACCAGGGATGAGGGCTCAGCGCACCCAAGGAATTCAGGTACCTCGATCAGGACCCTCCGAGTGTTCCTAACAGTCCCCTTTGAACCTCTCCTGTCCGTGTGCGTGCAAAGGCTGGGTCTCCCTCTGGACTATGCACAGATATAGGGTAAGGCGGCAATTCCGTTCCGCCTGTCACCCGACGGGATCCACTGTAGCCTACCGGGCTTCTCTGACAGAGACGTGAAGTGGCAAAGTCAGATATCGGGGGCCGGTCACCCCTCTTGCAGCAGGAGTCCCTCTGGCAGGGCCAGAATGGAGAGTACAGGTGGCGTAGGCCGCTCCGTCCGTGCTCCCTGGGATTCTTTTGCTTGTGGAGCTGTCACTAAAGCTCCCAACCTTCTTAAGCAAGGGAACTTGACCGGGGTAGAGACTCTGTTAACTCATACCCGCTCCTCGTGTCAAGGTCAGAGCACGAGGACTGTGCATCTTCAGCACACTGCAGGCTCCTACACAAGGCCACTGTCAGCTGCAAAGACCCCGATCAAAGAACGGAGCCAAGAACTAGGAATCAAGAACCTTGTGCTTAAGACGGCTGGCTAATATATATGAAACTATGTGTGTAAACTAAAAGTGTGCTCTACCCTTCCCCCACTACATGGTTCCCCTAACTTTTGGTTCCCCCCACTCGTGATCCTGCTGAGGCAGCACTATGGTGCATACTTGCCTCCCATAGGTCAGGAGTGTGTAGTCTTGAATGTAGATTCAGGGTCCTGACCAGTGCACCTTCCTTACCTGGGTGAGTAGACACTACACCTGCTGACAGGCTGCAGTATCCCCCCTTGTGGCGACCGAACCCTCAGGGGCGCCACAATACAGTACTCGTTTCACTGTGGATCTTGACACAATCTTACCAGCTTCCGCCATCATCTTCACAAGGTCTTTCGCTTTTGGCTTTGAGTTGATATGCACATGTCTGACCAAAGAACGTTCATCTCTGGGATACAGAACCCGTCTCCTTCCTGAGCAGTATTATGGCCGGACATTCCCATCTTGTGTGTACTTGCATATAATTGTTTGTACATATGAATGAGGTACCTTCAGGTATCTTGAAATTGTACCCAAGGATGAGCCAGACTTGTGCAAGACAATTCTCTTCCTGATATCTTGGCTGATTTCTTTAGACTTTCCCATGATGCTACACAAAGAAGCAGTGTGTTTCAGGTGTGCATTAAAATACATCCACAGGTGTGTCTCTAATTAACTCAGATGTTAACCAGAAGCTTCCAAACACATGACATCATCATATGGGCAGTCCAGAATTGTTTAAAGGCATAGTAATCTTAGTGTATGTAAACTTTTGACTTTGCAGTAAGTAATAAAAATGACTTAAAACATTCTCTTTCTCATTATTCTGTCATTTAGCAAATATTATAAATTATGATAATCCTAATTGACCTAAAACTGGAATGATTTATTCTGATTTCTTGTCAGTTATTGAGAAAAGCATGCATATGTGTCTTTATATATAGTGTATGTAAACTTCTGATTTCAACTGTATATATTATCCCACTCACACAATTAATTTTGAATATCTTCATTCACTAATCAATGTCACCAAATTCAGTACACCCACGCATTGACACTTTAGAAGGACACAAAGCTACATATTATGGTTGGTGGTATTCTTTAAATATATTGCCTTAATTTCACTGTCCTTACTTTAAACTTTTTATTGACATCGTATTACATTGATATTGTGATTATATTACTCAGTTACTACTGCTGTTAGTATCCCTTCTCATTCTTTATTTATAATATAACGCTACATGCGTCCCTCTGTTCGAAGCCTTTATAGACTGCGCAAGCGCAATGCACCTGCGCAGTCTGGCTCCAGACAGATGACCGCATCCAGCCGTTACAGGTAAGAGGAGTGAATAGCGCCGTAGATCGCGGTATGCGTAGACGCTGAATGCATACCGTGATCTCCAGCGCCATAAATACATACTTACCTGACCGGGAGGATTGTTGCCGCAGCGCCTCTGTTCTGACCGGAGACCGGGGGCAGGACCATTTGCAGTGTGTCTTCAGCAAAATAGCGCCAGACAGCGTGGTATGGGCACGCGCGTATTCCGACGCCACACTCCTCCCAGCAAAAGGGAACGCAGCGCTGGAGCACAGGGAAGAAAGGTAAGTATAATTGTTTATTTTTTGTATGAGTACAGCGTGATTGGAATGAGGGGTGCCATGCATACCAGGATTAGGATGAGGGGTGCCATGCATACCAGGATTGGGGATGAGGGGTGCCATGCATACCAGGATTGGGGATGAGGGGTGCCATGCATACCAGGATTGGGGATGAGGTGAACCCTGCATACCAGGACTAGGAATGAAGGGTGCCATACATACCAGGATTGGGGATGAGGGGGCCATGCATACTAGGATTGGTAGAAGGGGTGCCATGCATACCACATTTGGTATGAGGAGGTGCCATGCATATCAGGATATGGATGAGGGGCCATGCATGCCAGGATACGGATGAGGGGCTATGCATTGCAGGATAGGGATGAGGGGGTACCATGCATACCAGGATAGGGATGAGGGACGGGGTACCATGCATACCAGGATAGGGATGAGGGGGTACCATACATACCAAGATATGGATGAGGGTACCATGCATACCAAGATAGGGATGAGGGATTGGGTTCCTATACATACCAGGATAGGAATGAAGGGGTACCATACATACCAGGATAGGGATTAGGGATGGGGTACTATTCATACCAGGATAGGGATGAGGGGCACCATGCATACCATGATTAGGGATGGGGTGTCATGCATACAAGGATTGTGGGAAGAGGAGTGCCATGCATACCAGGATGGGGGTGAGGGGGCCATGCATACTAGGATAAGGCTGAAAGGGCCATATATACCAGGATTGGGGATTAGGGAGCCATGCATACTAGGATCAAGGATGTGGTGCTATGCATACCAGGATTGGAATGAGGGGTGCCATGCATACCAGGATTAGGATGAGGGGTGCCATGCATACCAGGATTGGGGATGAGGGGTGCCATGCATACCAGGATTGGGGATGAGGGGTGCCATGCATACCAGGATTGGGGGTGAGGGGATCCCTGCATACCAGGACTAGGAATGAAGGGTGCCATACATACCCGGATAGGGATGAGGGGGCCATGCATGCAAGGATGAGGGATGGGGTGCCATGCATACCAGAATTGAGAAAAGGGGTGCCATGCATACCAGGATTGGGGATGAGGGGTGCCATGCATACCAGGACTGGGGATGAAGGGCACCATACATACCAGGATAGGGATGAGGGGTGCCATACATACTAGGATAGGGATCACGGGTACCATGCATACCAGGATAGGGATCAGAGGTACCATGAATACCAGGATAGGATGGGGGGCAGTGGAACAGGATTGAGTAGCACAAATACCAGGATGGGGGGCCACAAATTCCAGGATGGGGGCAGCACAAATACCAGGATGGGGATGGCACATAACAGGATGGGGGATCACATAACAGGATGGGGCTGCAGGATGGGGGCAGCACATAACAGGATGGGGGCAGCACATAACAGGTTGGGAGACCATATACCAATAAAAATGCTCGCCACCCGGGCGTAGAATGGATTCAATAGCTAGTGTATATATAATAATATAATAATTAATTATTCTTTAATAATAATATGAATTTTCAACTATGACTACCTTTTTGGTATAATCAAATGAATATGCATAGTTTTAATATATTTGATTATCATCCCATTATTATTATCTTCTCATAATTTCCAGTTGGCTGAGTGTTTTGAACTTTACCACCATAGGTGCCTGTCACTGTCTCCAATGTTGGTGCACATGCGTTGTTCGACGCTCCCCTTCCGGAAGTGTGACTGTTTGCGTGCCAGCATGCGGTTCACCAGACACGAACTAGGAAGTCAATTTACTTCTGGGGAGCGATATGGACGCGTTAAGCGCCGATGACGCCAATGGACACACCCGTAACTCCACCCATTTCCCTCCCCAAGCAAAGCACCCCCACACCATCACACCTCCTCCTCCATGCTTCACGGTGGGAACCAGGCATGTAGAGTCCATCCGTTCACCTTTTCTGCGTCGCACAAAGACACGGTGGTTGGAACCAAAGATCTCAAATTTGGACTCATCAGACCAAAGCACAGGTTTCCACTGGTCTATTGTCCATTCCTTGTGTTCTTTAGCCCAAACAAGTCGTTTCTGCTTGTTGCCTGTCCTTAGCTGGGGTTTATTAGCAGCTATTTTACCATGAAGGCCTGCTGCACAAAGTCTCCTCTTAACAGTTGTTGAAGAGATGTGTCTGCTGCTAGAACTCTGTGTGGCATTGACCTGGTCTCTAATCTGAGCTGCAGTTAACCTGCGATTTCTGAGGCTGGTGACTCAGATAAACTTATCCTCAGAAGCAGAGATGACTCTTGGTCTTCCTTTCCTGGGGCGGTCCTCATGTGAGCCAGTTTCTTTGTAGCGCTTGATGGTTTTTGCAACTGCACTTGGGGAGACTTTCAAAGTTTGCCCAATTTTTCAGACTGACTGACCTTCATTTCTTAAAGTAATGATGGCCACTCGTTTTTCTTTACTTAGCTGCTTTTTTCTTGCCATAATACAAATTCTAACAGTCTATTCAGTAGGACTATCAGCTGTGTATCCACCAGACTTCTGCACAACACAACTGATGGTCCCAACCCCATTTATAAGGCAAGAAATCCCACTTATTAAACCTGACAGGGCACACCTGTGAAGTGAAAACCATTTCCGGTGACTACCTCTTGAAGCTCATCATGAGAATGCCAAGAGTGTGCAAAGCAGTCATCAAAGCAAAAGGTGGCTACTTTGAAGATCCTAGAATATAAGACATATTTTCAGTTGTTTCACACTTTTTTGTTAAGTATATAATTCCACATGTGTTAATTCATAGATTTGATGTCTTCGGTGTGAATGTACAATTTTCAAAGTCATGAAAATACAGAAAAAATTTTAAATGAGGTGTGTCCAAACTTTTGGTCTATACTGTATATATATGTATGTGCATATCTAAATGTTTTTACATTATTTAAGCAAAAAGGAAAATGTATATATGTATGGAACTATGCCTATCCAAATCATAGGATGAACAGTAAAAGTGATCACCATGCAATATCAAATGTCATAATGCAAAAAAGAACACAGAAATAAGTTCATAAAAAGTTTAATTTGTGCATATTATTACGTACTATCCAGAAGCACATCATCACCCCTTCCACATGCTTCAACGCATGTTTCGCTACCGATTCATTAGGAAGTGAGGTGGAGGAGGAAGAGGCGATGTTTTATAGGGTGATTACAGCTGTGGTTACTTACAAATCAAGGAAGCCATATTATCGGACGCCTCTACTGTCCCACGCGTCCGGATAGCCGTCCCGTTTGCGACCGAATGTGCATCACCCAAACACTACCAAAGGTCGCAGTTCAATGAAAACATCCCAGTATCGGGTACGAGAGCACACCGGAGCATGCGCAGTGTGGCGCACAGCGACCCTGCAGCCATATTAGAAAAGGGCAAAAGTGCGGGTCAGCATCAAAGTCTAAATATAATTTTACGTGCCAAAATAGAATTGTATGAAATATAGAAAAAGTTCTATATATAATATAGTTAATGCGTTGTGATGTAGCAGACATCCCTTTAATGGTTCAGTGTGTTTGAATGACCATGTACCTTCCCCTTTAATTGACGGGTCACATGACCGTGACATCACACAGGTCCTTATGCACACAGAGAGTGTGGACACATGACTCTGACATCAGTTAAGGTCCTATCTGTGGATGTGTGCATGTGTGCTGCAAGATATAAAAACCCTGTGTGTTCCTGTGTGGGTGTGTTCCGGTGTGTAGGAGTTCCTATGTGTTGGGAGCTCCTGTGTGGGCACCGTGTGAGAGACACGAGGCTGTTCCCTGTGTGTGGGGGGAACACTGCTCGTGTGAGGCTCGTGTGAGGCCTGGTGGACTCCGGTAGAGGTGAAGCCTGGATCCCCGTGTGAGAGTGTGGGGGATGCCAGTAAGCCTCGGAGTGCCACACAAACACCGCTCGTGAGAGGCCGTGTGAGAGACATGAGGCTGTTCCCTGTGTGTGGGGGAACACCGCTCCTGTGAGGCCTGGTGAGGCCTGGTGGACTCCGGTGGAGGTGAAGCCTGGATCCCTGTGTGTGTGTGTGTGGGATGCCAGTAAGCCTCGGAGTGCCACACAAGCGTCCTGAAAGGTTAAGCCTGGATATATGTAGTATGCCAGTAAGCCTTAATGGGTGGAGGGCTGGAGACCACGTGTGGTCAAGCCTTAGAATCACAGTGGTGGCGGACTAAAAGCAGCTGAAAGCCGATAAAGGTAATACTCTTTATGTTATGGACATTTTCATGGACATTGTTTTATTACCTTGCGGGAGGCTGTAATTAGAGCCAAGTGGGCGGGTCTGCCACTTGGGCTCATGGACATGTATGGGAAATACGGTTTATGACGTGTAATAAACTGTGGATTGTGAAAAACGGCAAAGTAGTTGCTGGTGTGCAGTGATTGACGCAGCAAAGCGAGTATCCCCCAGGATAATAAGTAGTGCTGCCTTACATGTGGTTTGAGAGTGCGGGCAGCTGCGGTCTGGTTGCTGGGAGCATCTGCAGTCTGGTTGCTGGGAGCATCTGCAGTCTGGTTGCTGGGAGCAACTGCACAGGTCGACTAGTGTGGTAAAGCATCTGGCTACAACTCGGCGGGGTTGTGAAGGTCGTCGTCGCACTCAAACCTGGTTTGCTGTGGCTCGGCGGGGCTCACGAAGGTCAAAGCATCTGGCTACAACTCGGCGGGGTTGTGAAGGTTGTCGCCGAACTCAAACCTGGTTTGCTGTGGCTCGGCGGGGCTCACGAAGTTAAAGCATCTTGCTGCAACTCGGCGCGGTTGCGAAGATTGACGTCGCACTCGAATCCTGTGTTGCGGTGGCTCGGTGGGGCCACGAAAAATTTTTCGGGGAGAGCGGTGAAGTTCAAGTGTGAACAGTGTACCGTGATGGCAGTGTGCAAAGCAACGGAGGTGTCTGGAGCTATTGAGCGTTTGAAGGGCCGGTTGGGACCGGAGCAGGTATTTGAGAAACTCTTACTGGACATGGTGCGGGAACCGCAGGAGCTGTGGGCACCGTATAGAATGGCGGCAGTGGACCATTCTATGGACTCTCCGGGGGCGCCCGTGTTGTCCCAGAGTGCCCGGGGAGGTGGTAAGAGGTCTTGTGAACTGAGTCCTAAGACTGTCGCTGATTTTTTGTGTAAAAATTACCCTGCCGGTGTGGTTGTTAAAAAGGGGGCGGAGTCTAAAAGGGGGCGGATTTTCACAAGAGTGTGGAGTGTAGAAAACTGGAAATTGTTGATGATGGTGGGTTGGTACCTCCTAGAAATGACAATTTGACCGTTGAGAACGGGGTGACTCCAGTGGAGGGGGTTGAAGTCAAAGTGGGAGGTGACCTGGTAGTCCACAACATCATGGGGAGTGACATAGACCGAATAGCTGACGGTGACACTACGGAAGTAGAGGGAAAGGTCAGTCAGGAGGGGATAGATGAGGTGAGAAAGTCAACCTCGTGTAGATGGCGCAAGGGCCACAAAAAGGTTGCTCCTGTAGTCTTGACTAAAAGTGAAAATAAAGAAAATGTAATGGTGTGTGCCATTGTGTCAAATGTGGATCCTCCTTCAGAGGCAGAAGAGGAGGTGACGGACCTGGAGAACGTGTCCTCAGACCAGCGGAGCCTGGAGTCTGAACGGCAGAGGGTATACCAGGTTGTGAAGGACTTACAGCGAAGTCTAAAGGAAAGCAACGAGGAAGTTGTCCAGTGGAAGGAGATGTTCCACGCAATTAAGGAGGACCGCTGCAAAATCAAGGAAGAGGTTTTGCAATTAAAGCTTGAGAAGGAAGCGCGGCAGGATGGAGTTTCTGGACGTGAGCAAATTCTAGAACGACTGCGCAAGCAGCTCGACCAGGAGCTGTGTGACTCCAAGAAGGAGTGTGGTGAACGCAGTAGGGAACTGCAACAACTGAAGAGAGATTATGAGGATCTCCTCAAGGTGAAGGGAAAACTAGAGGAGGATAAGGCGGATGCAGAGCGAGTGCGCCAAGTGGTTGAGACCACTCTGCAAGATATCCGTGAGGAGAATGATGATCTCCGGGGAAAGACCCCAGATCTGGAAGCTCAGGTGAAGGAGCTACAGATGTCCTGTGATACGCTCGAGAAGGCGGAGACGTACCTTAAGGAAACAGTCAGCAAGATGGAAGCTGAGCGAGAGAAGATGGAGGAGTCCATCGGAAAAGCCACAGACCAGGGCCAGGAGTTGACCGCTGGTGATGGGAGGTATGAAGCAGATACCTCCTCGAGTGATGTGAGCTCGGAGGGTTCGGTGGATGTCGGAGCCGAGATCAAGCAGCTCAAGGAGTTGCTACAAGCCCAGTGGACGCAAGAGAAGCGTGAGAGACTGGCTATTGAGAGCCGAGTGGGCGCATTGGAGACGGAGAGATCTGAGAGAGCTCTGCTGCTGGAAGAGCAGTTGAAGCAGGAAGAGCTTCAGAGATGGACTGCTGAGAGGCGAGTAACTGAGCTAGAAGGAGAAGTTTTAGAGCTCAAAGGTCGCCTAGCAAAGTGTCACGAGGTGAACGAGGTCTCCTTGGAGAAGGGAAGAGGCAAACAAGTTGCACTCACTCCCTTAGACCATGAGAAGGTGGACCTGAGGAGAGCTAAGAGTATGGAGTCGGAAGATAAAAGTGAAATGGAAGTGGTCAAGATGAAAAGTTGTGAAGTTGTAGCTGTGAGTCGGCTCAGGGGAAGCATCCAGGGTGAAGAAGCTGGGAGTCAGTTGTCCCTGAAACCTGAGCTGGTTGATTGTCTGGAAACCACTTGTGAGACCGAAACGTCTCGGTACAAGTGCCTCGTAGATGTACCCGAGGACTTGAGGGAGAATGCACCCGTGAGTTCGTGCATGAGGAGTTTAAGAAGGCCGTGGGAGCCTGTAAGGTGTACTTGACCTCAGAGGCTAGACAGCTGGTGGTCCTGTCCACGACTGAAGTCACAGTGAAGAGGGTGGCGATCCTAAGTGACATACACTGGCGAAGTATTCGCACGAAGCGGTTTCTCCGGTTGAAGACGGAGCAAGCCGCTAGACAACTGGAGCTGATGAGAAAGGCTCACAGTCTGTGAGAAGAGGTCATCCGGGTGCCTCGTGTTCTGGTGAGAGAGCTCATTGGGAGAAATGGCCGAGCCATGCAGATGATGGTGAAGAAGTCTGGTGTGGTAAAAGTAAGCAGTCCACGTGATCGTCAGGACTGGATGCCGGATGAAGACAGCATGGTGTCGTTCTACGCTGTAGGAACGGAAGAAAGTCTTGCAGATATGAGCATGCTGGTGGGGTACCGAGTGACCTACCTGAGAGAGGTGGAAAAGTTGAATCTCGCTGGACTGAGAGTGGATAGACAGCATCATCTGAGCAGCAGAAGATGGCAGCCGTCTAGAAAGTGTGAGACCAGACAGAGAAAGGGCTCCCTAAATATCAGAGCAGCTGAGGTTAGGGACCTTTCAAGATGTCCTGGGAGTGGGTTTGGAGGTAGTGAGACCTCCAGTGACTCAGGGTTGAGTGGCCCATACAATCGACCCAATAGAGGACGGAACCATGTGGAGTCACACAGTTGTATTGACTGCTGGGAGCAGGGGAGACCTGGTAGGGTTTCGACGGACCGCTGGGAGCGGGGGAGACCTGACAAGGTTACGACTGACGGCTGGGAGCGGCGGAAGTCTGACAAGTTTACGACCCGGAAATGTGACTTGACTGAGTCGATGACGTTGACAGATGGTAGATCCCTAAGGAGTGGGCTAATGTCAATGTTTAATGTTCCAGGGGCTGGACAACGCAAGGGTCAAGTGCATGGTCTCAGTGTGAACTGTGGGATATAGACTGTTTTATATATTATGTGTTCAACCCCACAAGTTTGAACAGAGGGGGGGGGATATGTGATGTAGCAGACATCCCTTTAATAGTTCAGTGTGTTTGAATGACCATGTACCTTGCCCTTTAATTGACGGGTCACATGACCGTGACATCACACAGGTCCTTATGCACACAGAGGGTGTGGACACATGACTCTGACATCAGTTAAGGTCCTATCTGTGGATGTGTGCATGTGTGCTGCAAGATATAAAAACCCTGTGTGTTTCTGTGTGGGTGTGTTCCGGTGTGTAGGAGTTCCTATGTGTTGGGAGCTCCTGTGTGGGCACCGTGTGAGAGACACGAGGCTGTTCCCTGTGTGTGGGGGGAACACTGCTCGTGTGAGGCCTGGTGGACTCCGGTGGAGGTGAAGCCTGGATCCCCGTGTGAGAGTGTGGGGGATGCCAGTAAGCCTCAGAGTGCCACACAAACACCACTCGTGAGAGGCCGTGTGAGAGACATGAGGCTGTTCCCTGTGTGTGGGGGAACACCGCTCCTGTGAGGCCTGGTGGACTCCGGTGGAGGTGAAGCCTGGATCCCTGTGTATGTGTGTGTGTGTGTGTGGGATGCCAGTAAGCCTCGGAGTGCCACACAAGCGTCCTGAAAGGTTAAGCCTGGATATATGTAGTATGCCAGTAAGCCTTAAGGGGTGGAGGGCTGGAGACCACGTGTGGTCAAGCCTTAGAGTCACAGTGGTGGCGGACTAAAAGCAGCTGAAAGCCGATAAAGGTAATACTCTTTATGTTATGGACATTTTCATGGACATTGTTTTATTACCTTGCGGGAGGCAGTAATTAGAGCCAAGTGGGCGGGTCTGCCACTTGGGCTCGTGGACATGTTGTATGGGAAATACGGTTTATGACTAGTGTTGAGCGAACATGCTCGACACTGCTCGGTACTCGCCCGAGCATCACGCTACTCAGGATGTTCGGCGAGCACCGAGCATTTCCGGGTTACTGGGCGGGAGCTCGGGTCTCCGCCCTGCATGTTTGGCGCTCTTTACAGAGCCAATGAACATGCAGGGATTGCCAGCCAGTCACTGTAATGCCGCAGCCATGTTGTTTGTGGGCATTACAGTGATTGGCTGGCCGCACAGCGTCACCTCGAGTATTTAAAACCGGGTGCCACCATCTTGGACACAGTCGCTCCGGATCAGACAGTGTAGGGACAGCGCTGCTGATTTAGGGAGAGATATATCCTGCAAAATAGTGTAGGGTCTGTAAAGGCTGCCAGATCAAACAAACAGTCCTTCTCAGGACTAATATCCATCCCAGGTATATCAGGCAGGCAGGCAGGCAGGCTGTATAGGAGACGCAGTGGTTATACCAGCAAACGCTGCATTACAGTCCTGTGTGCTGCTCCTGTTGCTGAAATTGCTGGACTTAGCTCCAGGTCCCGGGGGCCAGGAAAAATCCTTTTTTTTTATCTAAATCCTCTTTTTTTTTTCCTCCTTCACAATGTACAAATACCCATCTTATTAACCTTTTGGTGCCCCCCCCCCAAAAAAAAAAGTGTGCCTCTGATTTTTCAGACACAAATATATCTGTTGAAAATAGTCTGGTGTAGGCCAGAGAGACAGAAGTGTGCTTTTGCTGTTCCACGGTAAAAAATCTCTATTATCCTGCTTTTTGCATTTTTTGCTGTAAAAAAAAAAGAAAATAGTGTCTCCCTGATTTTTCAGACACAAATATATCTGTTGAAAATAGTCTGGTGTAGGCCTGAGAAATACAAGTGTGGTTTTGCAGTTCCACGGTACAAACCTCTGTATTATCCACTTTTGGGCCATTTGTATCTAAAAAAAACAGTTTGAGTGTGTCGCTCACTGTTCAGCCGCAAATATATATATATTTTAAAAAGCCTGGTATACACCAGTAAATTATTACTGTGGTTTTGATGTTCCACGGTAAAACATCTCTATTATCCTGTTTTTGGCATTTTTTGCTGTATAAAAATAATAATAGTGTCTCCCTGATTTTTCAGACACAAATATATCTGTTGAAAATAGTCTGGTGTAGGCCCGAGAAATACAAGTGTGGTTTTGCAGTTCCACGGTACAAACCTCTGTATTATCCACTTTTGGGCCATTTGTATCTAAAAAAAACAGTTTGAGTGTGTCGCTCACTGTTCAGCCGCAAATATATATATATTTTAAAAAGCCTGGTATACACCAGTAAATTATTACTGTGGTTTTGATGTTCCACGGTAGAACATCTCTATTATCCTGTTTTTGGCATTTTTTGCTGTATAAAAATAATAATAGTGTCTCCCTGATTTTTCAGACACAAATATATCTGTTGAAAATAGTCTGGTGTAGGCCAGAGAGACAGAAGTGTGCTTTTGCTGTTCCACGGTAAAAAATCTCTATTATCCTGCTTTTTGCATTTTTTGCTGTAAAAAAAAAAAATAGTGTCTCCCTGATTTTTCAGACACAAATATATCTGTTGAAAATAGTCTGGTGTAGGCCCGAGAAATACAAGTGTGGTTTTGCAGTTCCACGGTACAAACCTCTGTATTATCCACTTTTGGGCCATTTGTATCTAAAAAAAAACAGTTTGAGTGTGTCGCTCACTGTTCAGCCGCAAATATATATATATTTTAAAAAGCCTGGTATACACCTGTAAATTATAACTGTGGTTTTGCTGTTCCACGGTAAAAAATCTCTATTATTCAGCTTTTGGTAGTTTTTTCCGTAAAGAAAAACAGTAGTGTCTCCTGACTGTTGTGACACAAAAATATATCTGTTGAAAATAGTCTTGTGTAGGCCCGACATCCCAGTGTGGTTTCGCAGTTCCACGGGTCAAATCGCTGTACTATCCAGTTTTGGGCCTTTGGTATCTAAAAAAAAAGCAGTTTGAGTGTGTCGCTCACTGTTCAGCCGCAAATATCTCTATTTAAAAAAGTGTGGTATACCCCAGTAAACAATAACTGTGGTTTTCCCCTTCCACGGTTCTAATCTACTCTTTATTACCCTTTTTCCATTGATAGTGCAAGTGTAAGCTATTTTACTTCATTTACAATGGGCAAGGCGCGTGGCAAGGGACGTGGAAGTGGACGTTCTGGTGCTGGTTCGTGCAGAGGACGGGGCCGTGGCCAAGGTGAAAATGTGCCATAACCAACAGCCACATCTTCTCGCTCCCACTTCTTGACCGAATTACTAGGGACGCACAGAACAACACCAGTATTGAGAACTGATCAGTGTGAACAGGTTATTAATTGGATAGCAGATAATACTTCCAGTTACCTGGGCACCACCACCTCCGGTCTGTCTTCCACACGGTCAACTCTTAGTAGCCGTGAGTCTCGACCGCATACTCCTCCTCACCCTGATGCTCCTTCCTCCCACCATGCCGAGTGTCGTCAGACAGCAAGTGATCCCACACTTGGACACTCTGAAGAGCTGTTCACTGGTCCATTTCCATATTTGGGCCCCTCGCCTGATACGCTTGAAGTGGTGGAAGAGGAGATCCCATGTTGCGATGCCCAAATATTTGAACAGCCACGGCCACAGGAAGTCGACGTTGGCAATCTGTCACAAGAGGTGGACGATGACGAGACACAATTGCCAGGAAGTGAGGAGGAGGATCGTGGTGCGCAAGTGGAAGAGGAGGAGGTGGTGGATGATCTAGTAACTGACCCAACGTGGAAGGAGGACATGCAGAGTGAGGCCAGCAGCACACAGGGGGAGGGAGGCAGAGTACCCCAACAGGCAGGAAGAAGCAGTGTGGTGGCCGCAGACAGAAGGCAGGCAACCGTTCCCCGTAACACCAACACGAGGGACGTTGCCAGTACAAGCGGTAGGTCTTCCAGAGTCTGGAATTTTTTTAAAGACTCTGCTGATAACCCCAAAAAGGCCATATGTTCCACCTGCCATGCCAGCATCAGCAGGGGTGACAAAACTACCAGCCTGACCACCACCAGCATGATCAGGCACATGGCAGCAAAGCACCCGACTTTGTGGGGCGAAACCCAGGGTCCACGGCCAGTGTCAGCGGGTGTCACCACTGCTTCTTCCACTGTTGTGCGTGCAATAGAACCCCCTGTTGTGTGTGCAAGGCAATCCCCTGTCCATACTGCATGTAAAGATGCCCCCTCCTCTCAGTCTTCACTGCGTGTGTGCCATCCCCGCACTACACAAGCACGTGTCCCAAAGCATCTGCCGTGCCCTCAAGAACGCAGTTACTGGGAGAGTCCACCTGACAACGGACACGTGGACAAGTGCTTGTGGCCAGGGACGGTACATCTCTCTGACGGCACACTGGGTAAACATAGTGGAAGCCGGGACCCAGTCGGACCTTGGGACGGAACACATCCTCCCCACACCGAGGATTGCGGGCCCTATGTCAGTCAGAGTTGCCCCCACAGTGTACAGCTCCTGCGCATCCTCCTCCTCCTCCTCATGTTCAGCCTCCATCTCAGATATCACCACATCAGTTACAAGCTGGAAGCATTGCAGTACTGCCTCAGCCAAGCGGCAACAGGCTGTGCTGAAACTCATAAGCTTAGGTGATAAACCTCACACTGCTTGTGAGTTGTGGACAGCTGTGAAAGAGCAGGCAGATCTGTGGCTGAGACCGCTGAACCTACATCCCGGCATGGTCGTGTGTGACAATGGCCGTAACCTGGTGGCGGCTCTGAGGCGAGGTGAGATCACACACCTACCATGCCTGGCTCATGTGCTTAACCTCGTGGTTCAGCGGTTTCTTCAATCGTACCCCGAGTTGCCAGATCTGCTCGTGAAAGTACGCCGCCTGTCAGCTCATTTTCACAAGTCGGCTACAGCTTCCGCCGCCCTTGCTGTGTTGCAGCAGCGTTTGCAGCTTCCAGCACACCGACTGGTGTGTGATGTCCCCACAAGTTGGAACTCTACCCTCCACATGTTGCAAAGGATTTGTGAGCAGAAGAGAGCAGTTGTGGAGTACCAGCTGCAACAAGGCCGTCGATATTGAGGTCAGACTCCACACATAAGACCTCAGGAGTGGACCTGGATGTCTGACATATGTACCATCTTGACAAACTTTGAGGAGGCCACCAAGATGGTGAGTGGCGATGACGCCATCATTAGTGTCAGCATCCCACTTGTCTGTCTTTTGCAACGCTCTCTGCAGAGAATTAAAGAGGAGGCATTGCAGCCAGAGTATGATGAGATGGATCAAGAAGCCGTAGCGGGCGATTACACACAGCCCAGCCTCATCTCATCCCAACGTGCATTGGGGGACAATGAGGAAGAGGAGGAGGAGGAGGAGGAGGAAAAACAGTAGCTGTTATTGACTCGCCCCCTGGGCCGTGGGGCACGCGGATCCGGGCGATAGGGGAACGATGGGGGTAGTAGTGGCGGCCCGGTCCCGCGGCTCAGGGTGGTCAGACCAATGGTAGCCTGCTACGTACCGACGATAAAGTCCGACTATGCCACCCGTGGATTGCGGTTATTAGGAACCGCCGCTGCAAGGCAGTCCGCTGGGGCTGATGACGTGTGCAGCTGGGATGGTGTGACTCCCCACGGGAAGAGTGCGGCCCCAGGGCAGTGTAGTGGATGTTGGGAGTGATGGTAGTGAGAGTCCCAGTACCATTAGTGCTGGAGGAGCGAAAGAGTACACAGACAACGTACTGCAGTCCAATGTCTTTTACTCACAGTTCAGGTACTCCGGGTCACTTCTGTACACGTAGTGACCGCCCGAGCCGTGCTGCGTCCACCAGGTGTGGGGCTCGGTCAACTCCCAGGCAGTTCAGGAGTATGGCACAGGACCCCCTTTAATCCTTTCTCTGGCCTGCCTCACCAGTGACCCACTTTTGTCCAGCTGCCGCGGACTTGTGCGGTTAAACGTGGGCCCCATCCTCCGCTGTCATATATGGTGCCTTCCTAGCAGGTTTGATGAGGTGTCGCACCAATAGATGATCACGACGACCGGTCTTTGGCTGAGGGTAGTTTCTCCTCCACCAACTTGGGATCCGGTACCCTTAATCTGCCTGACCCTTCACCCTGGATTCTCGTGGGTTCTTAGGGTCCCTTCCACCTTCTTGTTCCTGAGCCCTTCTGTTTCTCTGTCTCTTCTTCTCCCTTTCCGTTCCTTCCTGTTCCTTTCTCTTAAAGCTGGGCTCAGGTGGCACCACAGCTCCCCTTCACCTCCTCCTCGGCCTCTCACTAGGCCCTCCTGGAGTAGAGCTCCTACAGAGCCTCTACTCACTGTCTTCTCCTCTCTGGACAGAACTTCTCCCAGAACTAAGATGGTGCCCACCTTTTATACCTCCCTCTGACCATGAGCCCAGGTGACTAGCAACCAATGAGCTCCTTCCTACGCTCAGGATCCAACCCCTATCTGCCCCTACAGCACTGGGTGTTCCACCCCCCTCCCCACTCCAGACAGGGACATAGTCGGTCGTGCCTGCACTTCTGTCTAGTGGGAGCACCGTTGAGCTGTCCCTCGGAAATGGGGTGTGTGTGCTGTATGCAGCTAACTGAGCCCTGGTCCATACTCCATCCTTACCCGGGAGTGGAATATCACACCTCTGGGCTGAGGTGCAATACCCCTGTAGCAGCCGAACCCTCGGGGCGCTACACTATCATGAGTTGTAGACGGTAGTACCTGTACAAGTGTCATACCGTCGGTTCAGCGTGGGTGGCCTGAGGACAGGGGGGAGGAGGAAGAGGAGGAGGAGGAGGAGAGCATGGTCAGTCGTCATCTTGGTGAGGACATGGAAATCTTGCCCGTTACCAGTCTGGCACGCATGGCTGACTTTATGTTACGCTGCCTTAACCGTGACCCTCGCGTTGTCAAAATGTTGGGTGACAGTCATTACTGGTTGGTGACACTTGTAGACCACCGCTACAAGGAGAACTTTCACTCTCTTATTCCTGAGGTGGAGAGGTCTACAAAAATGGGGCAATACCAGAAGGCCCTTGCTGCAGAACTCTTAAAAAAATTCCCATCTGAACACACTAGCGGCAGAGGTCACAGTTCGTTGCCCAACCAAGGCGTACAGGCGAGAGAGATGCAACTCCAATCCAGCAGAGGCAGGGGAACACTGTCAACGTTCTGGGACAGTTTTCTGACACCCGCCCAGCTTACAGGCCCTGAGGCGCGGGGTACTCTCACAAGGAGTGGAAAGTTTCAAAAGATGGTGAGGGAGTACCTTGCCGATCGTACCAGCGTCCTCCGTGATTCCTCTGTGCCTTTTAATTATTGGGTATCCAAGCTGGACACTTGGAATGAACTCGCTCTGTACGCCTTGGAGGTCCTGGCCTGCCCTGCCGCTAGCGTGTTATCGGAGCGTGTTTTTAGTGCCGCTGGGGGAATTATAACTGATAAGCGCACTCGCCTGTCAACTGACAATGCTGACAAGCTGACCCTTATCAAAATGAACAAGGGCTGGATTGGGCCAGACTTCTCATCACCACCAAATGACAGCAGAATAACATAAAGTCAAATCCACTGTGTTATTTCGGGAGGTGTATTCACATGCACCGCTTCACACGCTTCCTCGTTTCGGCTGTTTAATCTTCTTCTCCTTATCCTCAGCCTCCACCACCACTATACCACCAGGGTACCAGCATTGCAAGTTCCTCCGTCCTAATTTTTGGCAGCTTTTGCTGGGAAAGCATAAGCAAATACTATGGGAGACCCACTCCCCAATAATGGGACTTATGTTTGTAATATGCTGTACTGCATGGCTCTTGTAAGGGGCATTGCAAGTTGCTCCGTCCTAATTTTTGGCAGCTTTTGCTTGCAAGGCATAAGAAAATATTATGTATGGGACACCCACTCCCCAATAATGGGACTTATGTTTGTAATATGCTGTACTGCATGTGACGCGCCCCCTGGGCCGTGTGTACACGTGTGTGGGATACCCGGTGCCGGGTCTCTGGGGTCTGTAGTCTCCGTGGTGGTGACCCGGTCCCGTGGCTCAGGCTGGTCAAACCAGTGGCAGTCTTTCTTAGGTTTTGAGGTTAAATGTCCGACTGCGCCACCCGTGGATTGCTTTCAGGGAGTACCACCGCTGCGAGGCAGACCGCTGAGGCTGGTGTTGTGTGCGCAGCATAGAATGGGATAACTCTCCTCGGGAGGAGTATATCCTCAGGGCAGTGAGTGTGGATGATGGGGGTGATGGTGCACGAGCGCAGCAGGAATGACTCAGTCTTTGCAGTGCAGTTCAGGGTCTTTACTGATGATTATAAGGTAGACCCTCCCGGGAGTACTGGCTAGCATAAGAGGCCTGGTCAGTCTGTGAGCAAGCAGGAGTTCCCCTGGCCAGGTGGAGTTGTAGGCCTCCCCGTCTGTCTGCACTCTTCCTGGCTACCTTGCTGTAAGCGGGTAGAAGTAGCCCACGTCCCTGAGTGTACCGTGTAGTGCTCACCCGTATGGCTGGTGACTTGGGGCCTTCTGTTAGTTTCCGCTCCACGACGGCGGTGCTGGTCCCTTGCTTGTGACTGAGCCTCTGGGTTTCTATGGCCAGAGGACCTGAAATCCCCTGCCGGCTGGTTTCTGCTGCTGGATATATAAGTCCTCACAGCTTCGGACTCCTGTGTCCGGTTCCTATTGTCTTCTGCCAGGGCGAGCTCTGCTCAGCTTCCAGCCCCTGGTCTTTAGCTCCTAGCTCCTACAGAGCTCCTTGCTGTTACTTTCCCTTGCTCTCACTCTGACTCTGACTGCTCTCTGACTCACTCAACTCCGCCCCAGATCCAGTTTATAAGGGCAGAATTCTCCCCTCCCAGGACTGGGGCAGGAGGATGTTGCATGTTTAAGGGATCCTGACCAGGAAACCTCCCACTTGCTCTCCGACGTAATATCTCTATTACTGTGGTGACCAGACCCCTGGGGTGCCACACATGGCTCTTGTAAGGGGCATTGCAGTTCCTCATAATTTTTGGAAAGCCTTCCATTCACTGCTTAGGCCAACAATGCACGGGAGACCCAGTTGCTATAAATCGAAAAAAAGGTTTAGTTAACGCCCTCTGACCTCCATGTCATTTCCAAGGGGCATTGGAGTGGCTCGAAATTTTTGGTAGGCATTGCACTCACTGTATGCCCTATAACTTTATAGCCGAACCGCTCCTTTTGTTACAGAAACATATCCTACAAGACATATCTGGTTGACTGGCCTGATATTGATGTGAATGGTCCCTGTTCCTCCTCCTCTTTCTCCTTTGCCACCACCTCATCCATCATTTATCACCTGAAGCTTTGTTTTAACGGGAGTCATAGAACTGGGATAGTAGCAGGAAAACATCCAGCAATCCTCGGAGGAGGTAGGATATGCGCCAAAATGCGGACCACCTCAGGCCTAGCCGCTACTACATACATGCGCTTGCATTCCAAGAAAACAAAGCAGATGCTAACTTCTATCATCATCATCATGCTCCTCACCTAGGCACTCTCAACTCCCCTGATGGAGAAGCCAGGGCCCACCGGAGGAGTCTGGTTCTCTGGTGGGCTCATCCAATGCTGCCCTAAAGCAGGCCAGGCTAAGAAAAGTGTGGGGGAAGGTGACAGGAGAAATCAGGGCGGCTGGGGACAGAGTATGGACACCTGGCCGCCACCTGGCGGCTGGGGACCGAGCGTGGACACCCGGCCGCCGGGCGGCTGGGGACAGAGTATGGATACCTCGCTGCCGAAGCGGCCATGAAGTAGTGGCCAGCTTCGGCCTCCTCCAAACTAAAAGGCCCCATTTCAAATGAAAGCTAGCAGTATGGTATTGCAGCCTGCGGGTGGGTGGGTGGTTGGCTGCATATTTTCGCTTGCATTGCAAGGAATGGGGGAGGTACAATTGAACACTGCCCTGGGACAAGGACTTGCACGGGGATAGTTGCAAGTCTGCATCTTCTGATGCGGCAAGGATCACTTATGATGGGCACACTTTTAGACAGTGACCTGGGGGTCAGAGATGCTTCCAGGGGTCTTCCCCATGCTGATCCCTTTTCTTTTCAGCACTGTATGCATGTGTCACACAGCACATGGCCAGATAAGGTTGTAAAATGTTAAAATTACATTTCCCGGTGAACGCATTTGTCACGGTTGAAAGCAATACAAAAGTGCAAAAACGCATGAAAAATGCTACTTGTGAACATAGCCCAAGGTGTGGAGGAGTATTTTTGTTTTTGGTTATTTATTTTACCTTATACACAAGTTTTTACCCTGGAAAGGAAATTCCTTAACATATTTCACAGGAAAACCGTTTCAGTTTTGTTTTTGAACGTTTTATTGTGAGCCCGCAAAAGTGGCTTAATACCTCTGACCACGTTGTTGACAGCAGTGACCTGGGGGTCAGAAATGCTTCCAGGGGCGATCCCCATGCTGCCCCCATGTCTTTTGAGCACTGTCACTATCGTTTTGGGCACTTTTTAGGCTTTCTACAGACTGCCGGGGGTGCTGCCGCAAAAATGCTCGGGTCTCTCATAGACTAACATTGGGCTCGTTGCTCGGGTCGAGCACCCGAGTATCACGGTAAGCTCGGCCCGAGCTTCGAGCACCCGAGCATTTTAGTGATCGCTCAACACTATCAGTCGTCATCTTGGTGAGGACACGGAAGTCTTGCCCGTTACCAGTCTGGCACCCATGGCTGACTTTATGTTACGCTGCCTTAACCGTGACCCTCGCATTGTCAAAATGTTGGGTGACAGTCATTACTGGTTGATGACACTTTTAGACCACCTCTACAAGGAGAACTTTCACTCTCTTATTCCTGAGTTGGAGAGGTCTACAAAAATGGGACAATACCAGAAGGCCCTTGCTGCAGAACTATTAAAAAAATTCCCATCTGAACACGGTAGCGGCAGAGGTCACAGTTCGATGCCCAACTAAGGCATACAGGCGAGAGAGACGCAACTCCAATCCAGCAGAGGCAGGGGAACACTGTCAATGTTCTAGGACAGTTTTCTGAGACCTGCCCAGCTTACAGGCCCTGAGGCGCAGGGTACTCTCACAAGGAGTGGAAAGTTTCAAAAGATGGTGAGGGAGTACCAGCGTCCTCCGTGATTCCTCTGTGCCTTTTAATTATTGGGTATCCAAGCTGGACACTTGGAATGAACTCACTCTGTATGCCTTGGAGGTCCTGGCCTGCCCTGCCGCTAGCGTGTTATTGGAGCGTGTTTTTAGTGCCGCTGGGGGAATTATAACTGATAAGCGCACTCGCCTGTCAACTGACAATGCTGACAAGCTGACCCTTATCAAAATGAACAAGGGCTGGATTGGGCCAGACTTCTCATCACCACCAAATGACAGCAGAGTAACATAAAGTCAAATCCACTGTGTTATTTCGGGAGGTGTATTCCCATGCTTCGCTTCACACCCACACATGGGTATACGCTTCCTCATTTCGGCTGTTTTTTGCTCTTCTCCTTATCCTCAGCCTCCACGACCACTATACCACCAGGGTGACCGTGGTCCATGTTGCCAGCATTGCAAGTTCCTCTGTCCTAATTTTTGGCAGCTTTTGCTTGGAAGGCATAGGCAAAGACTATGGGAGACCCACTCCCCAATAATGGGAATAATGTTTTTAATATGCTGTACTGCATGGCTCTTGTAAGGGGCATTAAAATCGTCTTGTTAAGCTACTGTGACCTCCACGTCTCTTCCAAGGGTCGTTAATATTGTCTTTTTCTTCCACTGCGACCTCCACCACTCTTCCAAGGGGCATTAAAAGCATCTTGTTAAGCTACTGTGACCTCCACGTCTCTTCCACAGGGCGTTGATATTGTCTTTTTATTCCACTGTAACCTCCACCACTCTTCCAAGGGGCATTGATATTGTCTTTTTATTCCACTGCGACCTCCACCACTCTTCCAAGGGGCATTAAAACCGTCTTGTTAAGCTACTGTGACCTCCACGTCTCTTCCACGGGGCATTGATATTGTCTTTTTATTCCACTGTAACCTCCACCACTCTTCCAAGGGGCATTAAAACTGTCTTGTTAATGGGTAGAAGGTTTTTAATACGCTGTAATCCACGTCTGTTTCAAGGGGCATTGCAGTGCCTAATAATTTTTGGAAAGCCTTCCATTCCCTGCTTAGGCCAACAGTGTACAGGAGACCCAGTTGCTATAAATGGAAAAAACGGTTTAGTTAAGGCCCTCTGACCTCCATGTCACTTCCAAGGGGCATTGGAGTGCCTCAAAATTTTTGGTAGGCATTGCATTCACTGTATGCCTTTTAACTGTGTAGCTGAACCGCTCCTTTTGGTACAGAAACATATCCTACAAGACATGTGTGGTTGGCTGGCCTGATATTGATGTGAATGGTCCCTGTTCCTCCTGCTCTTTCTCCTTTGCCACCACCTCATCCATCATTCATCACCTGAAGCTTTGTTTTAACGGGAGTCATAGAACTGGGATAGTAGCAGGAAAACATCCAGCAATCTTCGAAGGAGGTAGAATATGCACCAAAACGCTGACCACCTCAGGCCTAGCTGCTACTACATACATGCGCTTGCATTCCAAGGAACAGAAAGCTAAGGAGGTGGATGGCCTCATGATCATGAATAATTTACTCGTTGTGTAGGAGGCCGACCACTGCTGCTGTCTACCTTCTGAACTTTGTGTTGAAGCCTGATTGACCCAGGACCTGCAATCCTCTATGTCTGGAGGACGTGTTGCATCCCAGTGTCCAACTGTGTCCCGGCTTCCACAATATTAACCCAGTGTGAAGGCGTCAGTGAGATGGACCATTCCTGGCCACATTCACTTGTCCACGTGTTTGTGGTTAGGCTGTCCTTCCCACTAAATGCACTGGGGAGGGCACAGGTAATGTTTTGGTATGCGCGCTTGTGTATAAGGCGCACCGGGACAAATAGGGGCGGCTGGGGACCATTTATGGACACCCGGCCACCCCCACGCGGCTGGGGACTGTGTGTGGACACCCGGCCGCCGGGCGGCTGGGGACTGAGTATGAATACCAGGCTACCGACGCAGTCTTGACGTGGTGGCCAGATTCCACCTCCACATGCCTAAAAGGCCCAATTTCAAGTGCAAGCAAGCTAGCAGTATGGTATTGCAGCCTGGGGGTGGGTGGGTGTCAGGCTGCATACTTGCGCTTGTATTGCAAGTTATGGGGGAGGTACAATTGAACACTGCCCTGGGACAAGGACTTGCACGGGGATAGTTGCAAGTCTGCATCTTCTGATGCGGCAAGGATCACTTCTGATGGGCACACTTTTAGGCAGTGACCTGGGTGTCAGAGATGCTTCCAGGGGTCTTCTCCATGCTGTTCCCATGTCTTTTTAGCACTGTATGCATGTGTCACACAGCACATGGCCAGATAAGGTTGTAAAATGTTAAAATGACATTTCCCGGTGAATGCATTTGTCACGGTTGAAAGCAATACAAACGTGCAAAAACGCATAAGAAATGCTACTTGTGAACATAGCCCAAGGTGTGGAGGAGTATTTTTGTTTTTGGTTATTTATTTTACCTTATACACAAGTCTTTAACCCCTTTCCGACCTGGTCAGTAATAGTACGCACCAGGTCGGGAAGGCCGGTTCAGCGGGGGCTCCGGCGGTGAGCCCGCACTGAAGCGAGCACATGTCAGCTGATTATTGGAATCGCAATCCACTCGCGGCTGTTAACATGTTAAATCTCTGACAGTGGCATTTAACCCGCGCTTCAGGGAGTCCTAAGCCCCGCCCATCAGTGACCCCGTCACGTGATCGCGGGTCACCAATGGGTGGGCATGACAACTCAGGGTCTGCAGCAGACGCCTGTGGTTGTCATGTCTCAATTGCTATGAGCGCCACCTAGTGGTCAGCGCTCATAGCAAGTGAGCACTTCTCCTGCATACAAGCGATCTGCTCATCGCTTGTATGCAGTAGAAGCAATCAGACAACTGCTGCTTCTAGTCTCCTCTGGAGACTATAGAAGCAAGCAGAAAGTGTAAAAAAATAAAAAAAATAAAAAATATATAAAAGTTTAAGTCACCCCCCTTTCGCCCCATTCAAAATAAAATATATATATATAAAAAAAAAACACGTACACATATTTGGTATCGCCACGTTCAGAATCGCCCGATCTATCAATATAAAAGAAGAATTAATACAATCAGTAAACGGCGTAACGAGAAAAAAATTTTAAACGCCAGAATTAAGTTTTTTTGGTCGCTACAACTTTGCAATAAAATGCAATAACGGGCGATCAAAACATCGGATCTACCCCAAAATGGTATCAATAAAAACGTCAGCCCGGCACGCAAAAAATAAGCCCTCACCTGGCCCCAGATCCCGAAAAATGGAGAAACTAAGGGTCTCGGAAAATGGCGTCATTTTTTTTTGTTTTTTTAGCAAGCTTTGGATTTTTTTTTGACCACTTAAATAAAAAAGAACCTATACATGTTTGGTGTCTATGAACTTGTAATGACCTGGAAAATAATGATGGCAGGTCAGTTTTAGCAATCTGTGAACGTGGTAAAAAAAAGGACCCAAAAAACAATTGTGGAATTGCATTTTTTTTGCAGTTTCACTGCACTTGGAATTTTTTTCCCATTTTCCAGCACACGATATGGTAAAACCAGTGATGGTGTTTAAAAGTACAACTCGTCCCGCAAAAAATAAGCCCTGACATGGCCATATTGAACGAAAATTAAAAAAGTTCTGGCTCTGGGAAGAAGGGGAGCAAAAAAAGAAAACACAAAAACAGAAAGACCCATGGTCGTTAAGGGGTTAACATATTTCACGGGAAAGCACTTTCACTTTCGTTTTTGAACGTTTTATTGTGAGCCTGTAAAAGTGGCTTAATACCTCTGACCACGTTGTTGACAGCAGTGACCTGGGGGTCAGAAATGCTTCCAGGGGCGATCCCCATGCTGTCCCCATGTCATTTGAGCACTGTCACTATCGTTTTGGGCACTTTTTAGGCTTTCTACAGACTGCCGGGGGAGCCGCCGCAAAAATGTTCGGGTCTCCCATAGACTAACATTGGGCTCGTTGCTCGGGTCGAGCACCCGAGTATCACAGTGAGCTCGGCCCGAGCTTCGAGCACCCGAGCATTTTAGTGCTCGCTCAACACTATTTATGACGTGTAATAAACTGTGGATTGTGAAAAACGGCAAAGTAGTGGCTGGTGTGCAGTGATTGACGCAGCAAAGCGAGTATCCCCCAGGATAATAAGTAGTGCTGCCTTACAGCGTGCATACACAATATTATTGCTTATATAATGTGTATATGTAAAAGTGAATAAACACACTATAAACTCTCTATATGTATATGATATAGGTGAATAGTTTGCTTAATTATCCTATGCAGCGCATGCGTAATATAACACACAGCGAAAGCACAACCTGGTTAAAACAGAGCAAAGATGGAGGCAAGCCAACCATAATAAAGTATGTGTGTATGTATTAAAATGTTGGTTCTTGTATGAACCCATAAAATATGACATATACAAATGAATACATCTAATTACCTTGTGTATATATAGAGGTGAATGAATATACTAGAAGCTATCTCCATGTGATAATTTAATATCCTTAATTCAATGTGTAAGTGTATGTGAGTGATAGTTATATATGTGTATATAGGAAAAATAAAAAAGCATAAAATATAATAATAAAATATATATGAAAAAGAGATGTGGTCATGTTAGAGAGAATAATACAAAAACTATATATCTGATGTTGTACTTAGTGATGGAATACACGTGAAACTGTATGGCAGTTCGGGCGATGATGATACAAACAGTCCTCCAATCTGAAAGATCTAATAAAAATTAATACGCACATATAGATTGATCACACCCTAATAACTCCTATCCCATAAACTTATATCTCCACTAACTCATAAACCACCATTAATAAATACAATAAAGCCAACAATACATGTATATATGTTTATTTAATCAAATCCACTATGATATATATTGCTTATATGATTCGATTGATAATAAGGACAAGACACTGAAGATGAGAATATACCAAAAATCCTAGTGTATATTTAAAGAAAACTTGAAAATCCCCACTGTTCGTTTAAACCTCTGGGGTCACACTTCTTTGAGTGGTGATCCATTTACTTTTTTATTTATTATTTATTTATTCAATCTGGGCCAGCTTTTTGGCAAGATTTTTCCTCCTATTCCCAGGATACAGACGGGCAATCACTTTGACACGTAAGAGATGACATTGATGAGGGTAGCAATTCCGAAACTGTCTCGCCAAAGGTTTAGGTTGAGAAATAGCACCCACCTCATCTTGACAGATTTTCTCCGCTGCCCTAATATTTTTGATGTGTTCCAAAGCTCCCGAGTTGTCATACCAATATAGATGAGTCCACAGAAACATGTGGCTTGATAGATGACCATAGATGTTCTACAATTAATGAAATACAGAATCTTGTAAGCCTGCTCACCCATCAAATCCTGAAAGGTATCCGTTTTTTCAATATATCTGCACGCTTTACAGTTGCCACACTTCCATATGCCCCATTTGGGGCCTTTTGAGCCAAATATACATTGCTCAAAAAAATAAAGGGAGCACTTAAACAACAGAATATAACTCCAAGTAAATCAAACTTCTGTGAATCAAACTGTCCACTTAGGAAGCAACACTGATTGACAATCAATTTCACATGCTGTTGTGCAAATGGAATAGACAATAGATGGAAATTATTGGCAATTATCAAGACACCCTTAATAAAGGAGTGGTTCTGCAGGTGGGGACCACAGACCACATCTCAGTACCAATGCTTTCTGGCTGATGTTTTGGTCACTTTTGAATGTTGGTTGTGCTTTCACACTTGTGGTAGCATGAGAAGGACTCTACAACCCACAGAAGTTGCTCAGGTAGTGCAGCTCATCCAGGATGGCACATCAATGCGAGCTGTGGCAAGAAGGTTTGCTGTGTCTGTCAGTGTAGTGTCCAGAGGCTGGAGGCACTACCAGGAGACAGGCCAGTACACGTGGAGGGGGCCATAGGATGGCAACAACCAAGCAGCAGGACTGCTACCTATGCCTTTGTGCAAGGAGAAACAGAAGGAGCACTGCCAGAGCCCAGCAAAATGATCTCCAGCAGGCAACAAATGTGCATGTGTCTGCACAAACGGTTAGAAACCGACTCCATGAGGGTGGTATGAGGGGCTGACGTCCACAGATGGTGGTTGTGCTCACAGCCCAACACCGTGCAGGATGCTTGGCATTTGCCACAGAACACCAGGATTGGCAAAGTCGCCACTGGCGCCCTGTGCTCTTCACAGATGAAAGCAGGTTCACACTGAGCACATGTGACAGAGTCTGGAGACGCCGTGGAGAGCGATCTGCTGCCTGCAACATTCTTCAGCATGACCGGTTTGGCAGTAGATCAGTAATGGTGTGGGGTGGCATTTCTTTGGAGGGCCGCACAGCCCTCCGTGTGCTCACCAGAGGTAGCCTGACTGCAATTAGGTACCGAGATGAGATCCTCAGACCTCTTGTGAGACCATATGCTGGTGCGGTTGGCCCTGGGTTCCTCCTAATGCAGGACAATGCCAGACCTCATGTGGCTGGAGTGTGTCAGCAGTTCCTGCAAGATGAAGTCATTGAAGCTATGGACTGGCCCACCTGTTCCCCAGTCCTGAATCCGATTGAGTACATCTGGGACATCATGTCTCGCTCCATCCACCAACGTCATGTTGCACCACAGACTGTCCAGGAGTTGGCGGATGCTTTAGTCCAGGTCTGGGAGGAGATCCCACAGGAGACCATCTGCAACCTCATCAGGAGCATGCCCAGGCGTTGTAAGGAGGTCATACAGGCACGTGGAGGCCACACAATACTGAGCCTCATTTTGACTTGTTTTAAGGACATTACATCTGTAATGCACAAGCCCGGGCTGAGCGGCGTGTGCGTGTGATTCCATTGGACCGTGCCGGAGAGTGAATGCCTGGAGGGGCGTAACTAGGTATTCACCCGATCCGACCAGGGTCGCACGACGGCATACGACGCCAGAGCACCAAGGAGGAACCGAGCAGAGGGACCAGGTGCTACTCCAGGACAGACCCCGGACACGGCTGTTGACCCACACAGGGGAATACAGGAACAGGCTGGTTAGGCTGGCGCACAGACTGGTGTGCAGGCAGGCGGGTATGCAGGCCGGGGGGTACAGGCAAGCACAGCTAGAGTGCAGACAGGGAGGCACTAGCAGGTAGGAACACAGGCGGGATAGGACCCAGTACACACTGGGACTCAGGAACAATACAGGCAGAGGGGTACAGGCAAGCACAGCTAGAGTGCAGACAGGGAGGCACTAGCAGGTAGGGACACTGGCGGGATAGGACCCAGTACACACTGGGACTCAGGAACAGAACCACAGATGTGGCGGACAAACACAGCAGAGTGAGGCCGCCCAGAGAGGTGAGCGAGAACAGGGCAGGACAAGGCCGCCTGGAGCGGTGAGCAAGAGTAGAGCAGGACAAGGCCGAAGGAGCGGTGAGCAAAGGGTCAGAGCTGAGCGAGACTGCCGGAGCAGTGAGCAAAAGGGTCAGAGCGGAGCAAGGCTGCCGGAGCAGCGAGCAAAGGAGTCAGAGCAGGCTAGAACCGCCGGAGCGGTGAGCAAAGGAGTCAGAGCAGGCTAGAACCGCCGGAGTGGTGAGCAAAGGAGTCAGAGCAGGCTAGAACCGCCGGAGCGGTGAGCAAAGGAGTCAGAGCAGGCTAGAACCGCCGGAGCGGTGAGCAAAGGAGTCAGAGCAGGCTAGAACCGCCGGAGCGGTGAGCAAAGGAGTCAGAGCAGGCTATAACCGCCGGAGCGGTGAGCAAAGGAGTCAGAGCAGGCAAGGCTGAGCAGGGGGGACAGGGCTCTGTTCACACGGAACAGACAGGAAGGGAAAGGCAGAGCCAGATACCCACAGGGTACTTGCAGAGAAGTAACGAGTGGACCACAAACTCACAAACGGGAGTACAGAGACAACAAGCAGGAGTTAGGTACAAGTTCAGACTCTGCAGAAAAAGGAAAGGAACGGACATAGAGGCAAAACAGGTAAAGGATAGGAGAGAGTTCAGACTGGAACTGAGTGTACGTAGGAGACCGACACTGCAGCAGGATACAGGAGCGGGTCTGGGAATACGGCCCCCAGAGAGGCGGGACGAACAGGCAAGGAGCATGTTCAGACAGGACAGACAAGATACAGGAGCGGGTCTAGGTAATCGGCCCCTAGAAGGCGGGAGGAACAGGCTAGGAGCGTGTTCAGACAGGACAGACAAGATACAGGAGCGGGTCTAGGTAATCGGCCCCTAGAAGGCGGGAGGAACAGGCTAGGAGCGTGTTCAGACAGGCCTGGAAATACAGCCTCCAGGATAGGCAGACAAGAGAACACAGACAGGACTCAGTTCAGACACGGGAACTGATACCGCAAGGCAGGAGACATAGACAGGACTCAGTTCAGACACGGGAACTGATACCGCAAGGCAGGAGACAAAGAACGGGACCTGGCACCTTCAGAGTGCAAGCACACACTGAATGAAACACTATGCTCAGGCAGGGATTGATTGCAGCAGCTGGGTTATATACCAGGTGACAGACAGCAATATGCTGAGGACGCACAAGGGGTGTGCCTGCAGCAGGTACAAAAAGCAGGAAGTGATCGTGGCGCCGCCCTTAAGCAGCAGAAACAGACACAAACAGACAGCATGGAGGGAAGCCAGAGAGACATTCTGGACAGGAGATCAAGTGCGCGCTCTTGCACAGTGGGAGATGGACCACCATGCAAGGACGCCGCCAGGTATGTTACAACATCAAAGTTGGATCAGCCTGTAGTGTGTTTTTCCACTTTAATTTTGGGGGTGACTCCAAATCCAGGCCCCCATTGGTTAATAAATTTGATTTCCATTGATGATTTTTGTGTGATTTTGTTGTCAGCACATTCAACTTTGTACAGAACAAAGAATTCAATGAGAATATGTCATTCATTCAGATCTAGGATGTGTTATTTGAGTGTTCCCTTTATTTTTTTGAGCAGTGTATATGAAGATGTATCAGGTACATGATGACTATGAACTAGTATATCACGTAGTGTCTTATTACGTTTAGCCTTAATCAATGAACGATTTGATAGAAAAGGAAATATTATCTGATCCTGTTGGAGAATTAGCCAAAATTTGGAGATGATATTAGTAATTTCCTTCCACCTCGAATGATAATTCGTGATGAATCGAACATGCCCACGTTGTAAGTATCTACTGGTCATATCACATGCCTATTCTTCAAAAGCTTTGTCTTGGTCACAAATATGATGTGCCCTAATAAATTGTCCGGACAGCATTGCCTGTATTACATGTGCCAGATGACTGATTTGGCATGCAAGAAAGCATTGGCACTAGTATTCTTGAGATAAATATTTGTATGCAACTGTCCATGGTCATCAACATGAATATCCATATCCAGAAAATCAATTTTCTTTTGATCAATATGATGGGTTAGCTTAATATTCAATGCATTGTCATTGAGATATTTTAAGAATTTTTCAAGTTCCTCATGGGAGCCCTGCAAAATAAGCAACACATCGTCTATGAATGTCATCCAAGATATCACTGATCCCAATGACGTATGTTCAATGTTCTGGAATCAGATGTATTCACACTCCCAAAATCCCAAGGAGAGATTGGCGTAAGATGGGGCCCAAGCTGCGGCCATTGGCACCTCTTTCTTCTGTAGGTAGCATTGATCTTTGAACACAAAATTATTATGTAACAAAATGTATTCTGTTACGGATCCGGGCGGTGGAACCTCTGTGCTGTGATGCAAGGAGGGATCAGAGGGGCGTAAATAAGTGCCAGCGGCTTAGTCGACTCCGTGAACCAAGGAGGGACCGGGAAGGTGAACCAGGTGCCACTCTGGGACCGACCTTGTGAGAGCAGGCGACTCCCATGGGACTGATGGCTGAAGCTGAAAGGCTCAGCAGATGAGCACGGCCGGTAGACAGGCGGGCACGGCTTATAGGCTGGCGGGCACTGGGACCTTCAAGGTAGAGGTGAAGATGCTGGAGCTGTCCTAGGCAGAAGTGCTGAAACTGCTGTATCCAGAAGCACCAGAGCTGTCCACTAGCGTGGTGCTGAATCTGGATAGCACTGCCCTCCAAAGTTGTGGTATTGAACCAAATGTTACTATAATGTCCTGGTAACAAGCCGTCCACTGCTGTGGTGCTGAATCTAGACAGTTCTTCCCATATAAAAGCTGTCCATTGCTGTGGTGCTGAATCTAGACAGTACTGCCCAGATCAGAGCTGCCCACCGTTGTGGTGCTGAATCTAGGACTGTAGTGACCAGAGGAGAGCTGCCAACCACTGTGGTGCTGAACGACTACTAAAGAAGGGAGAGAACACAGGAGCTCACCCCCGCTGCTGAGCAGAGATGCTAGATGTGCTGTAGCTGTCTTCTATTGTCCCTCAGGAGATCGCATCATGCTATGAATGGGATGTGCTCTGCTATATCCCTGCAGCTTGTAGATTAGGAATCAGGGCTTCAGTGTGCGTCACCTGAATGACCGCAGTCTGGCACCACCAATTCTGCTATGCGGGACATTGCGCCCTTTACTACTGCCTGCGATGTAAAACCCCTTCTGATTGGAACCCAGGGATCTGTGATTGGTTATTGAAGACACACCCTCATACATGGTGGACTTGTGTGTTCCCTTTAAACATATGAGCGGTTCTCACATGTTGTGGCTGATGCCTGATAACATAAGTGCTATCCCCTCATTCTGTATCACTGCAGCTGTCATCTGATGGGCGACTGATGTATTCCATCACTATAGTACAGGTGAGATCACAGCCATCTGTAGGAACAAAACACCATCTCATCCGTGTCATGTACAGAAGCATGTCACTATGCAAGTCGCCCCCGTACTCCTAAACATCAGCAATAAAGCAGGAAGGAATGTGTCACTGAATGCAAGATGTGGCGAGATAAAACCAACCTTGTAAGGCTACATGTGTAGTGGTCATAGCCACCACCAGTTACTGTCACATAAAATTCCTGGTGCCAGTGATAAAGGAGGGGAGATCTCCGTAATACGGTATCTGTGCACGTTTAGTCCACCAGTGTCTGGAAGGAATGTTGAGCTCAGCTATGCTGCTCATGAGAGCGCAGGGTCCTAATGTCCACCATTACCACTCCATTCTTGGTCTAATTTTACATATCATTTCATCAATGTGCTTCATCTGACATTAACCTTATTCATTATATTTTCAATTAAACACTTTATTAATAATATCTAAAGATTTAAAAAAAGATAAGTATATGATAAACTATATGTCGGTTGCGAATAAATGTACTAATGAATTTGCTCTGCATCTCAAGTGTCATATCTACAGTGCCAAAGGTTTTCTTCCTGGATCTTATTCATATTCCTTCTATGCACTACATCTTCTAATTAGGAGTGCGAAACTTCTAACGCTTTACACTATGATAAACTGATATATATAAGTACTCGTATATACACTATTTGGACAAAACTTATAACAGCAAAGTACTGTTCATATAGTTAAGTGGCTTAGCAACGGTACAGGACATAAGATGAGAATAACAGGTTTAGTCTTTAGGATAGGGTTAATGGATAGAGACTGCAAGATGTTGGTGAGTCACACGAAAGAGTGAGACGGACCCGTCCCATCGTGTGCGTAAGAAGGGCACGGTGGAAGAAAAAGAAACCACACCCATTCCAGCAAGCCAAGGGAGAACGGGTGGAGACTCCCAGGAAACGGGCAGGTGAGCCAGAAGTGACCTCCCCCCAAGAATGGGCAGAGCAATGTAAGAGCACACCCACGGCAGAGTGGGTTGGGACCATTGTTGGTGAGGAGGTAAAGTGGTAAGAGAAGATGGAGTGCTACGGCTTACCTATTGAAAGTGATGGGCGGTGCTACGGCATTGTGCTCCGCGGTGAGCCCGGAAAGGTCAAGTGGAAAAGGAAGATGATGCAGCTGGAGCAAGAGAAGCAGCCGGGTGAACTGTCATCAGTAGAGGCACCAACCAAGGTCCAGGGAAGGCCCAGGATCCAATGCCTGACCTCAAGACAAAGGTTTGCCCGCAGTCCCCAAAACCAGAATCCGATTCCAAGGCGGAGGCAACAGTGTCAGCGTGGCCAAGATCCTGCGACCAGGCAGGGCGACTGAAAGCTATGCTGGCAGCCCTGGTAGTAAGTACACCTCAGCGTCCTGGAGAGTTATCAGCCTGGGAAACAGCCCTCATCCCCTGGCCACAGCAGTACATGGAAGAGACACCAGCCCTGGACCCCGTTAAGGCCAGATGGGTGGTGAAGGTCATTGAGGGTAAGAAGGAGTGGGAGAAATGGGTGAGGGCCCAACTCGAGCACCCAAGAGGTGGTGAAGTTGACCCGCCCATGGAGGATATCGGGGGAAACTCGGTACCGGGGCCTTTACCTTCTTTGTAGGATGTCACGGCTCCCGGGCCCGTCCTCTGGGGTTGCTCTTTAAAAGGGGTTTGTTAACAGTTTGTCTCGTGACGCCACCTGTGGTACCCGGTAATGAATACAGGGGCTGCTGCAGACCTCTGGGGGTGATGGGATTGCAGCAGGGATGTTTCTGCTCCCCACAGGCGGAGCGGGCCCCCGGGGCAGGGTAGTTGCAGATGGTAATGCTGGGAGCTATAGAGCAGGCGCGGTAGAGAGATGAAAATAACTGACAGAGACAGTGGAGTGCAGTCATCCGAGTTTACTCATAGTTATTTTTAGGTTCCTCAGGTACACTGTCCAGGTGTCAGACTCCCGTGTCGCACTGCGTTTGCCAGGCAGGGGTTCAGCACTCCTTCAGGTAGATTAGAAGCACTTAACGGGACCCCCTTTCTTATGTTCCTTCCTTGACTGACTTCACGCGCTGGGTCTTCTCACTCCTGCCCTGCGCTCCCCACACACTGTCCCGATCGGGTGCTCTGAAGTAGAGATGAGCGTTGTTCTACTCGAACTGTTCGCCAATCTCAAATTCGAGCTGTTTTGGGCAGTGTTCGAGCCGTTCGGCGAACACGAACAATTTGAGAAAAATTCGGCTGTTCGAGGTTATGTTCGATAACTGTTCGTGCACCAAAATCATAACTGGATTTTTTCTCAGTAATGATGAAAATTAATGTTAATACGCAGTTTGAGTGTACAGCGGGGTGGGGGGAGGGGCAGGGGATGGATCTCTGCAGGAACAATGAAGATCTCCATTTTTTTTTCTCTTTCCCGCATTCCCAGTGGGGAGGTGCAATCTGTCAGCCTATCAGCAGCGCACACACGGAGCGAAGTGCTTTTTTTCACACAAGCAAGGGCATGTGTCATTGGCAGTGTATGTCACATGTCCTTGCCCTATAAGACCAAGCCATTTTCCCCGTCGCCACCATTTTCTCACTGTTGCTGTGTGCACTATACCTTGTTAATTTCAAGCCAATTTTCGCACAAATCTACAGATAGCTTGGGAGTAGGGAATAGTTGTCATTGCAGTCCTTTTAAGGACTAGGTTACAGCATTTCCTACGACTTTTATCAGGCAGGTCTGTGCTCTTAAATAGATAGATTGTGGGAGTAAAGACTAATTGTAATTGGAGTCCTTTTCAGGACTAGGTTACATCAGTTCCTTTCAGTTTTTGCCAGGCAGGTCTGTGCCAGTGCTGTGCAAGTTTTTTTCACAGCATTTGGCTGAATCTAGCAAAGCTAATCCTTTTTGGCCTATTGCAGAGTGTGTTAGTCAGTGGAGTAGCCTATCTGTGTTGCAAGATATACCACCTGTGTATAGAATACCAATTTTTTTACTGCACCAAGTGAAGTAAAATCTTTTGGGCATAGCATCATTCTATTAGTCCATCTATACTGACCTCCATCAGGTTGAAAATTGAATCTAATTTTTTTCTGCATCTAGCTCTGAAAAAATATTGGGCTTCTAGCTGTGTGTGGGACTTGTTCTATTAATCCATCTATACAGACCTCCATCAGGTTGCAAACTGAATATATTTTTTTCTGCATCTACCTCTGAAAAAATATTGGGCTTCTAGCTGTGTGTGGGACTTGTTCTATTAATCCATCTATACAGACCTCCATCAGGTTGCAAACTGAATATATTTTTTTCTGCATCTACCTCTGAAAAAATATTGGGCTTCTTGCTGTGTGTGGGACTTGTTCTATTAATCCATCTATACAGACCTCCATCAGGTTGCAAACTGAATATATTTTTTTCTGCATCTACCTCTGAAAAAATATTGGGCTTCTAGCTGTGTGTGGGACTTGTTCTATTAATCCATCTATACAGACCTCCATCAGGTTGCAAACTGAATATATTTTTTTCTGCATCTACCTCTGAAAAAATATTGGGCTTCTAGCTGTGTGTGGGACTTGTTCTATTAATCCATCTATACAGACCTCCATCAGGTTGCAAACTGAATATATTTTTTTCTGCATCTACCTCTGAAAAAATATTGGGCTTCTAGCTGTGTGTGGGACTTGTTCTATTAATCCATCTATACAGACCTCCATCAGGTTGCAAACTGAATATATTTTTTTCTGCATCTACCTCTGAAAAAATATTGGGCTTCTAGCTGTGTGTGGGACTTGTTCTATTAATCCATCTATACAGACCTCCATCAGGTTGCAAACTGAATATATTTTTTTCTGCATCTACCTCTGAAAAAATATTGGGCTTCTAGCTGTGTGTGGGACTTGTTCTATTAATCCATCTATACAGACCTCCATCAGGTTGCAAACTGAATATATTTTTTTCTGCATCTACCTCTGAAAAAATATTGGGCTTCTAGCTGTGTGTGGGACTTGTTCTATTAATCCATCTATACAGACCTCCATCAGGTTGCAAACTGAATATATTTTTTTCTGCATCTACCTCTGAAAAAATATTGGGCTTCTAGCTGTGTGTGGGACTTGTTCTATTAATCCATCTATACAGACCTCCATCAGGTTGCAAACTGAATATATTTTTTTCTGCATCTACCTCTGAAAAAATATTGGGCTTCTAGCTGTGTGTGGGACTTGTTCTATTAATCCATCTATACAGACCTCCATCAGGTTGCAAACTGAATATATTTTTTTCTGCATCTACCTCTGAAAAAATATTGGGCTTCTAGCTGTGTGTGGGACTTGTTCTATTAATCCATCTATACAGACCTCCATCAGGTTGCAAACTGAATATATTTTTTTCTGCATCTACCTCTGAAAAAATATTGGGCTTCTAGCTGTGTGTGGGACTTGTTCTATTAATCCATCTATACAGACCTCCATCAGGTTGCAAACTGAATATATTTTTTTCTGCATCTACCTCTGAAAAAATATTGGGCTTCTAGCTGTGTGTGGGACTTGTTCTATTAATCCATCTATACAGACCTCCATCAGGTTGCAAACTGAATATATTTTTTTCTGCATCTACCTCTGAAAAAATATTGGGCTTCTAGCTGTGTGTGGGACTTGTTCTATTAATCCATCTATACAGACCTCCATCAGGTTGCAAACTGAATATATTTTTTTCTGCATCTACCTCTGAAAAAATATTGGGCTTCTAGCTGTGTGTGGGACTTGTTCTATTAATCCATCTATACAGACCTCCATCAGGTTGCAAACTGAATATATTTTTTTCTGCATCTACCTCTGAAAAAATATTGGGCTTCTAGCTGTGTGTGGGATTTGTTCTATTAATCCATCTATACAGACCTCCATCAGGTTGCAAACTGAATATATTTTTTTCTGCATCTACCTCTGAAAAAATATTGGGCTTCTAGCTGTGTGTGGGACTTGTTCTATTAATCCATCTATACAGACCTCCATCAGGTTGCAAACTGAATATATTTTTTTCTGCATCTACCTCTGAAAAAATATTGGGCTTCTAGCTGTGTGTGGGACTTGTTGTATTAGTCCATCTATACTGACCTCCATCAGGTTGCAAACTGAATATATTTTTTTCTGCATCTAACTCTGAAAAAATATTGGGCTTCTAGCTGTGTGTGGGACTTGTTCTATTAATCCATCTATACAGACCTCCATCAGGTTGCAAATTGAATATAATTTTTTTCTGCATCTAACCCAGCCAATAGTTTTGGCCTAATATCACAGTTTGGCCACTCCGCTCTGCTCGGTTCCCATCCATTGTTTTTTTGTGCAAACAACTCCAGAGTTGTGAATTAGTTAACCACCAAAATGAGTGGAAAAAGGCCTGCTGCTGGTGGAAAGGGGAATAGGCGTGTTGGGAAGGGGAAAAAAGGTTGTGTCCGTGGGGTAGGTGTTAAAGCAACAGTAACATCTGCAGAAGAAAGACCATCTTCCAGCCAAACTAAAATGTCTACTTCTTTTAGCGGACAATGTGATAAGATCCCTTTCTTACGGCCACGCCAATCGCTACAAATTCCAGATGAGGCACAAAAACAGCAGGTGCTTCAACGGATATCAAGTGCTCCTTTAAGTGGGCTCTCCTCCACATCAACTTCAACATCACAAATACTCCAGTCCTCAAAGGTGTCACCCGAATCGCACTTGCTTCCTCACAGCTCCCAAATCTCCAGCTGCCCGTCTGAGTATGAGGTAGAACAGATGGTTGAGTCTGCAGAGCTGTTTACTCATACTATAGCCTGGGAATCAGAGGTCGACTCCAGCGCTTCTGTGAAACCAGACGAGGAAATGATCTGCACTGATGCCCAGAATCTTTATGAGTCGGATCCAGGACCAGACGCAGAAGGTTCTGACCATAATGTAGACCCTCATTCCCAAACTGTAACTCCTGTTGGTGGAGACAATGAGGAAGACGATGATAAGACTCAAATACCTGATTGGAGCGACAACTTTAGTTTTTTGTCAGGGCAGGAACAGGTTGGCTCTGAGGACGACGGGTGTGATAACGCACAGGGTGATGATGATGAGGTTGGAGATCCCACTTACTGTCAACCCACAGTCAGCCAAGAGATGAGGTTAGCAGAGGAGGTGGAGGAAGATGCTAGTGACGACGAGGTCAGGTTGCGCCTTCCTGGACAGAGACGTAGTACTGGAAGCACGTCAACAACTGCATCCTCAAACACAACTCTGCCTCTCACCACAAGTCGTGGTGGCTCTTCAGGTCGCATGGGTGCTAAGCCTTGCATAGCCTGGGCATTTTTTCAGATCGATAAAGATGACCCAACTCGTGTTATCTGTAACATTTGTCAGCAAAAGCTAAGTAGAGGCCAAAAAATACATAGTTTGAGTACTTCATGCATGAACCGGCACATGGACAGGAAGCATAAGTTGCAGTGGGAAGCTCAGTGTGCTACAATGCGGCCTAGCCGGCCGGGCCAACCACCGTCTGCCATATCTTGTGCATCCGCGGCCTCTTCATCCTCTGTGACTGGGGGGACAGCAGTCACACCTGTTTTGGGGCGCAGACCTGCCACCTCTTTACCCGCAACAGCCAGCGTGATTGGCAGGTCATCATTTTCTTTGGAGGTGGTAACACCAGCTGGTGTTGAGCACTGTCCGACATCGATAGCACCACCTTTGGATCAAGGCAACCTAACATGTCCGCCTGCATCTTCCTCACAGACCGGCAGTTTGCCGGGGACACCCTTATCAACCCCGTCTAAGCACAATAGCCAGCCCTCGGTCCCTCAGATGTGGACAAGTAAAAGACCATTTCCTCCTAGCCATGAGAAAGCTAAGAGGTTGAATTTCACCATCTGCAAGCTCTTGGCTACAGAAATGCTGCCTTTCCGCCTGGTGGACACAGAGGATTTTCGAGACCTTATGTCCGTCGCAGTGCCCCAGTACCAGATGCCCAGTCGGCACTACTTCTCAAAGAAAGGTGTGCCTGCGCTCCACCAGCATGTCGCACACAACATCACCGCTTCTTTGAGAAACTCTGTGTGTGACAGGGTGCATTTCACCACAGACACTTGGACGAGTAGGCATGGACAGGGGCGTTACATGTCGCTGACTGGGCACTGGGTAACTATGGTGACAGCAGGACAAGGGGCTGCTGTCCAAGTCTTGCCGTCCCCACGAGTTGTGCGTCAATCCTCTTTATGTCAAAGTTCCTCCACTGCTTCTGCCTCCTCAACCTCCTCTCGGTCTTCCACCTGCACCCAAAGCCTGTCTGGTCATGCCCCAAGCTTTCTAACTGCGCAGAAGGGATCCTGCACACCTCCTTACTATGCTGGCAGTAGGGCTCAACGTCATCAGGCGGTTTTTACATTGAAATGTCTGGGAAATGTGAGTCACACAGCTGAGGAGTTGTGGTCAGCTCTGGAGAACCAATTTCATGAATGGTTGTCTCCACTGGACCTGAAACCAGGGAAGGCCGTGTGCGACAATGCTGCATACCTGGGTGCGGCCCTTCGCCGGGGCAATGTCACACACGTGCCTTGTATGGCTCACGTGTTGAACCTGGTTGTCCAGCAATTTTTAGCCCACTATCCCAGACTAGATGGCCTTCTGCAGAGGGCACGGTCGCTGTGTGCTCACTTCCGCCGTTCGCATCCCGCAGCTCAGCGACTTACATCTCTACAGAAGTCGTTGGGCCTGCCACTTCACCGGCTAAAATGCGATGTGCCTACCCGGTGGAATTCAACTCTGCACATGTTGCAGCGACTGTGGCAGCACCGACAAGCCCTGGTGCAATACGTTCTGACGTATAGCCTGGGCCAACGAGATTCAGAGGTGGGGCAAATCACGCTGGAGGAGTGGTCTCAGATCAGGGACCTATGCACCCTTCTGCACAGTTTTGAAATGGCGACGAAGATGTTTAGTGCTGACGATGCCATTATCAGCATGACTATTCCGGTGATTTACATGCTGGAGCACATGTTAAACAGAATTCGGAGTCAGGTGGTGGCACAAGAGGAGGTGGAGGAAGTAGAGGAGGAGGAGTTGTATGCGGAAGGGCTAACATCTGCAAGGTCCAGACGGTCGGCAGCACCAAGGCGGCAGGCATGTGAGGGTGGGGGAGATGGTTTTACCAGGGCGCATGGTAGCAGCCAAACTAGTGAGGAAGGTGCAGGAGCCCAGGAAGAAGTGGAGGACGAACTGATGGAAGACTCATCAGATGAGGGAGACCTTGATCACATTTCTGTTGTGCGAGGTTGGGGGGAGAGGACAGAGGAAGGAAGCATGATTGTTACCTCGCCACCAACACAACAGGGACTTGGTGCTCCTGGATGCGCAACACACATGAGTGCCTTCTTGCTGCACTACCTGCAACATGACCCTCGAATTGTGAGAATTAGAAATAATCCTGACTACTGGGTTGCCACACTGTTAGATCCCCGGTACAAAAGTAAATTTGCAGAAATTATTCCTGCCATAGAAAGGGATGCACGCATGCAGGAGTATCAGCAGAGACTGTTGCAGAATCTTACATGTGCTTTTCCACAAAATACCAGTGGTGCACGTAGTGAATCTCACAGTTCCAACTTGCCAACCGTGGGACCGTCAAGTGTTCAGCACTCAAACCGTAACAGAACCACAGTATCTGCTGGTAACATCAATTTTGCGGAATCATTTCACCACTTTTTTAGCCCATCCTTTGCAAGGCCACAGGAGACAAGAAGTCTGACACATAGTCAACACCTAGAGACGATGGTACAGGAGTATCTCCAAGTAAACATTGAAGCCACGACTGTGTCACTGGACCCTTGCTCTTTTTGGGCTTCCAATCTGGATAAATGGCCGGAGCTAGCCACTTACGCCTTGGAGATCTTGTCATGCCCCGCAGCCAGCGTTCTGTCTGAACGTGTGTTCAGCGCTGCTGGTGGTGTGCTGACAGATAAGCGCATGCGGCTCTCCACTGATAATGTAGACAGACTCACGTTCATAAAGATGAACAAATCATGGATCCGAAACGACTTTTCTACCCCTGTGTCATCCTGGGGAGAGTAAAAGCTTGATGATTGGTTAAAATCACCCTACCAACCGTTTTAAGCTTTCAAATTACTAATCATGTTTATCTGTATCTTGGCTGGAAAATAATTTGGGCTTTGTAGCAGTGTGCAGCACTGATTCTATTAGGCCATCTATAATAAGCTCCACCAGATTTAAAATTACTAATCATGTTTATCTGTATCTTGACTGGAAAATAATTTGGGCTTTGTAGCAGTGTGCAGCACTGATCCTATTAGGCCATCTATACTAAAGCTTCACCAGATTTAAAATTAATAATAATTTTTAGCTGCATCTAGCCCGGAAAATAATTTTGGGGCTCCGAGATGCGCAAGACACATAAGTGCCTTCTTGCTGCACTACCTGCAGCATGACCCTCATATTGTCAGAATTCGAAGTAATCATGACTACTGGGTTGCCACACTCTTAGATCCCCCAAACTTTTCGATCAACCTTTTCATTTTAATAAAGACCAAAAAAATGGTCATTTTTGAAATTATAAGCATTAGCAGGTTGTTAGAAACTGAAATCAAACAGTTTTCAACTCAAAACTTTATTCTAGGTGATGTTACATTTTCACATAGGACCCCTTGTTCGAAAGGAGCTTCTGAACTCTCTCGTCCATTGAATTTGTCAGGTTTTGGATGGTTTCTGCTTCAATTGTTTTGCATGAGGACAGAATACCCTCCCAGAGCTGTTGCTTAGATGTGAACTGCCTCCCGCCATCATAGACACTCCTTTTAATGATGCTCCAAAGGTTCTGAATGGGGTACAGGTCAGGGGAGCATGGGGGCACACCATAAGTTTGTCCCCTTTTATGCCCATATCAGCCAGAGATGCAGATGTTTTATGTGCAGCATGAGATGGTGCATTATCATGCAGAAAAATGATCTTGCTGTGAAATACACGGTTCTTCTTCTTGAACCATGGCAGGAAGTGCTGTTTGAGAAAATCCACATACATTATGGAGTTCATCTTTAGCGCCTTCAGGGATCCTAAAGGGGCCGACAATCTCTCTCCCCATGATTCCAGCCCAAAACATTACTCCACCTCCTCCTTGTTGGCGCTGTAGCCGTGTTTGCGTGGGGTGTCCATCAACCAGCCATCCTCCACTCCATCCATCTGGACCATCGAGCGCTGCACGGCACTCATCCGTGAACAAAACAGTTTTGAAATCAGTCTTCATGTAATGTTTGGCCCACTGGAGCCGTTTCTGCTTGTGTGAAGTGGATAGAGGAGGTCGACAGGATGGCGTATGCACAGCTGCAAACCTCTGAAGGACCCTGCATCTTGTTGTTCGGGGGACGTTGGAGGCACAAGCAGCTTCAAAAACTTGTCTGCTGCTATGACAAGGCTTTTTTGCCGCTGCTCTTTCAACCTGACGTAATTGCCTGTAGGAAAGAGTCCTCAATTTGCCCTTATCAGCACGCACACGTGTGTACTGTGAATCAGCTACATACTTCTTGATTGCCAAGACACTTCATCCTGATCATCGCACAATGTTGATTGTAGTCATGCCTTGACTTAAACACTCCACAATTTGTTGCTTCTCAGCAGCCGACACATCCTTTTTCTTTCCCATTTTGGCAGAAAATGTAGGCTGCTTAATAATGTGAGACAACCTTCTTAAGTAGTCTTGCCTTTCATTGGACACACCTGCCAAACTAATTAGCACAGGTGTCTGCAATTGCTTACAGTGATATAAAGAGCCCCGACACACATCACCATCAATGAGTTTAACTGACAAACAAACAAATTCTTCCCTTATCACTCCTAAACACTTTTTGCATAATAATTTGGAACGCAGTGTACATGTGCTTTTCCACAAAAAAACAGTGGTTCACGTAGTGAATCTTACAGTTCTAACTTGCCAACCGTGGTCTGTATGGAGTTGTTCAATAAAGGGCCCAAAATTAAGATAACATAGATGGGAGAGGTCTCTATGAATAGGAATTCCTAAGTATTTGATACCCTGTGAGGGCCAGGCAAAGGGAAAGTTGGACTGGATGGAATCCTATATGGATTTGGGGAGGGAGACATCAAGGGCCTCAGACTTCGCTGCATTGATTTTAAAATTTGACCATGTAACAAAGTGATCTATTTCAGCCATAACAGCATGGATGGATATATGTGATTGAGTGATATATACTAGGACATCATCAGCAAATAGAGAGCACTTGTACTCGGTGCCTCCCACCTCAATCCACCTAATATTGGGGTTATGGCGAATTGATGAGAGCAGGTGCTCCGTCACTAGGATGTATAAGAGAGGGGACAGAGGACATCCCTGCCTTGTCCCATTGGTGATTGTGAAAGGTGATGAAAATGTTCTGATGCACCCCCTGGGCCTTGGGACACCCGGAGCCGGACCCTTTTTGGTGGATGCTGGTGGTTGTAGTCTTCGTGGCGGCGACCCGATTCCGTGGCTCAGGGTGGTCAAACCAGTGGCGGAACTATTTATGTGGTTTTGATGTTTAAATGTCCGACTACGCCACCCGTGGATTGCGGTCAGAGTGAACCGCCGCTGCAGGGCAGACCGCTGAGGCTGGTGTTGTGGGTGCAGCAGAGCGTAGCATAACTCCCCACGGGAGGAGTATAGCCTCAGGGCAGTGTATGCGGAGGATGGGGGTGATGGTGCAGGGCAGCAGCAGTAACGACACGGAGTCAGTGATGCAGTCCAGGGCCTTTACTCACAGTTCTTATTATCCAGACCACGTCTGCAGGTAACGGCTGCCCACGTCGTACTGTGCTCACCAGGTGAGGGGCTCAGACAACTCCCAGATAACTTTGGAGCGCTTCACAGGACCCCCTTTGTGTGTCCTTTGTCTGGCCTTTCTTACCAACCCTTCTGTCCGGCTGCCTCGGGCCTCCTCTTGGTAAACTTGGCGCCAGTTTCCCTGACCCTATGTGGTGCCTTCCTAGCGGGTGTAGCGAGGGGCTGCGCCACATAAAATGTCACAGCCTCCGGTTTCTAGCTGAGGGTCGTTTCCTGCCTCCACTAGTTTCGGGGACCGGTCTCCCCCTTTGGCCTGACCCCTCCACGCAGGTGGATTCGGGCGTGCGGTGGCGACTCGCCCGTCCGCACCCCTGGGATCCCTTCATTCCTCGTTCCTGGAGCCTTCTCCGCTCCTCTTCCTTCCTTCTCCCTCTTCCAGGCCTGGGCTTCTGTTACTAGGCCCGCCTCCGGAGCAGAGCTCATGCAGAGCCCCTGCTCCCTGCCACTTCTGCTCAGACTTCTCTGCACTGAACTAAGATGGTGCCCACCTTTTATACTCCCTTCTCAATGCACCCAGGAACTGCTTCCTCCCTGCTCCTGCACTACAGGGTTCCCCTTCCTCAGTGTTCCCTCCCCCCACTCCAGCCAGGGACAGGGACTGTTGTGCCCATCTCAGAGGCATATTGGTCGCCCTGCCCCACGGCAATGTGGTGTAATGCATGCAGGTGTCGGGTCCTGATCCACACTCCATCCTTACCTGAGAGTGAGATATCACACCTCTGGGTGAGGTGCAATACCTCTGTAGCAACCGAGCCCTCAGGGTGCTACAGTTCCATTTATCTTCAGTCTAGGTGACGTATTGTGATACAGGGCCGTGATTTTGGCTATAAAAGGGTCCCCTAGACCCCTACCCCAAGCTTTTTAAGAGAATCATATATGGCGTGCCAGGAGACTCTATGGAATGCTTTCTCAGCATCCAACGAGAGTATCTAATTACAAATTTTTAACTGCATCTAGCCCAGGAAATACTTTGTGCCTAGTAGCAGTGTCTGCTAGTCAGCGGATTATCCCGGCTGTTAAGCAAGCTACACCACCTGTAGTTTAGACACTTAATTTTTTCAAAGGAAATGCTTCGGGACCATGGGATACTCAGTGAAGAGCATCAGGAGGCACCCCAAGGCATAGGGGCTGGGACTGGCAGTAGGATGCCTTGCGGTGGACAGCCGAGCTCGATCCTTATAAAAGCTTTTTAACTGCAGCAGCTTTAGTGGACGCTACTGGAGCTGGAATTACGCGGCTGCTGGCATGAGACTTGCCCTCCAATAGATCCTTGTAAATGGATTTAAAGTGTATTCATTCAAATTAGAGAGACAATTTAAATTAAAAAGCTTAGAGCTGCCTCCACCACAGGGGGGCTCGCTCGACCCACCAGCGGACAGGCACCAGTATTGGGAGAGGGGGGCTGGCCATCAGGGTTCACCGCGGCTTTGGCACAAACCCGGCGACACGGAGGTGGCACGGGCAGGAGCGGACTGGCCGTGTCGGCTTCTCACTTTTTGGATTTTAGAAGGGCATGACATGCCTATATCTGTGTCTCCCCCTCCTTTTACTCCTCCACCTCTTTTATTTTCGCATGACTATATGTACTTGTCACTTTTCCATGTGTTAGTTATGTCTTCTGAGCAGTTTGTCAGCTTTTGGACACCTTTGAAGGTGTTTTCTATGTGTTTCTATGTGTTTTTGTTTGCCTGCCATTGGTTTTAACGGTGTTCGACGAACAGTTCGACGAACAGTTCGGCGAACACACGGGTGTTCGACGAACCGAACCGAACTCGAACACTACTCTGAAGTCCCTTCTGGGCAACCTGGAGTTCCCGGACCTACTTGATGCCCTTCACGGCGACTAGGGTGAGGCTGTGGCAACTGCACCATGGAAGTGCAGAAGCCTCCGGTTTATCCAGCCGAGACCTGGAGTAACACGGCTGGTCCCGGGACCGGTTCCCTTCCTGCGGCCTGATCCCTCTGATTCTTGGCAGATTCGGGCGTACGGGTGACGTCCTGCACTCACCGTACCCCTTGGGATCCCTTCTGTTCCCGGAGCATTCCTCCCTTGCTCCCACTCCTCTCCTGGGCCTCTCTCACTAGGCCCTCAATGGAGCAGAGCTCCTGAAGAGACTCTGCTCCCCTCCTCTCCTTGCTACTCACTGGCTGAACTGCACTGCTCTAACTAAGATGGCTTCCTTTTTTATATCTATTCTCTAAGTGCTCCCCTGGTCTATGTCCTCCACCCACACCCACTACTGGTTCCCCCTCTCCTTGGTTCCTCCCACTCCAGGCAGGGACAGGGCAGCAGAAGAAGTGCATAATGCCCTTCCAGCCGGCCTGGAGCAGTGTAGTGTTGAATGCAGGTGTTGGGGTCCCGGGCAGTAGTTCCTCCTTACCTGAGAGAAGGAGATGCCACAGTTCTGGGTGAGGTGCAGTACCTCTGTGGAAACTGAACCCTCAGGGGCGCCACAAAGTCATTGTCCAGATGACCAGATGTCACATCCAATATTTCAGCCCTCAGTGGGAAGATCATGTCCGGCAATGACTCCTCCACGGTTAGTACCACAGCCTCAGGCCTGACAGAGGCAGCGAGTATTGAGGCTGCAGTGTGCGTTTTCAAGGGCCCCCACTGTATATGCTGTGTGTTGTCTCCCAGGTTCCAGAATGGTCGAGGATGATCATGTCCAAAGAGGGAATGTAAGAGTGATAGACTGTTCTGCTGCATTCCTACCCTTGAAGGCAATAATCACTTTATGTGTACAGTGCCATGCGGTTTTACGAGTAATGTGTTTCTCTTACAGTGGCATGTAAAAGTTTTGGCCCCTTGGTAAAAAATTACTGTTATTGTGAACAGTAAAGCAAGTTGAAGATGAAATGATCTCTATAAAAGGGCTAAAGTTAAAGATGACACATTTCCTTTGCATTTTAGGCAAAAAAATATCTTGTAATTTTTTACATTTTAAAAATTACACAAAGGAAAATGGGCTGATGCAAAAGTTTGGGCACCCTTGGAGATTTGTGTGCTCAGAAAACTTTGACCAAGGTTTCAGACCTTACTTAGCCTGTTAGAGTGCGTGCACATGGTCAGTAAACACTGCGGATTGGACGCAGCACACTTGCGCTGCATTCAATCTGCAGCGGCCAGATGTTACAGCATAGTGGATGGGATTTATACAAATCCCATGTCCAATATGCTTCTCCGTGCTCCTGCAGCTCACCCGGTGAGACGGTCATGCAGTGTGTCTTCACAGACCGCAGCATGTCAATTTCTCTGGCGGATACCCTAGTCTCCGCAAGAGAAATTATATCACTGTAATGTATAGGATGTGGTGAATCCGCATGGTTCATTGAACACATGCGGATTCACTTGCGTGCAGCGCTTTGGACACAGCATAAAGCATGCTGCGTGCAAAGCGCAGCCAACACCGACCATCTGCACATGCCCTAAAGGTTATGGCTTGTTCACTATCATTAGGAAAGGCCAGGTGATACAAATTTCCCAACTTCATAAAAACCCAGCCTCCTCTAACCTTGTGCCAAAAAACAGCAGCCATGGGTTCTTCTAAGCAGCTGCCTAGCACTCTGAAAATGAAAATGGTGGAGGCCCACAAAGCAAGAGTAGGCTATAAGAAAATAGAAAAGCGTTTTCAAGTTGCAACCTGTGACGGATCAACCCCGTACTCCAAGATTTTGTCACATGGGGGTTGTCGTAGCGCCTATGCAGCTAATGGGACATAATGTTATAAAGTGGGGTGAATATTGTGGATCACATATTGTTGGACATTTTGTGATGTGACCGAAGCACTCCTGGCCCCCACCTTCCTGTGCTCACTTAGCAGTGGCAAACAGACAATGTGCTGATTAATGGGTTGTTGCATAACTGCTGAGCCTACTGTGGGTATTATCTGGTGAGAACAATGGGTGCTAAAAATAGCCTGTGTGATTCTCTATAAAACCTGCTTGTGAGAATAAAAGTTAAGTTCATCTTGGAGACACTGTGCAATAGTCATATTTTATATATCCCAGTGTAAGAAAAGCCTTTCCATGTCAGGGGCCTACAGAAGAAGATTGGACATCTGCGGATGGGGTAACTAGCTACCGTCACACTGGTGGCAGCGGTGGGATGCGGTCCATCTTCTTCTGGAACCAAGGACTGAATGGAAGACATCTACCAGAAGCTAAAGAGGAATACATTGAAGGACCTTGTGGAAGCTCGAGGGTTAACCGCCAGCAACAAAACAATAGCGGATTTGATAGCAGCCATTATGGAGCTCGACAACGCAACAACCTCCAGTGGGAACGTGGAAGAGACTGAATTCCAGAGGGAGGTAAAGAGCAGACTGGCACTTTATGCTCCCAACCCGGCAGTACAGATCATAGATAAGGTGATGGCTGATGTGCATACTGATCTGGATAAAAAGATGGAGATGGAGAGGGCAGAGCGGATGGAGCTAGCCAGGATGGAGATGGCAGAGCGGACCAAGATAGAGCTAGCCAAGATGGAGATGGCGGAGTGGAGAGAGGAGATACAGCGAGCAGGGGGAGCCCTGGCTTCCTCCCCGGTACCAGCAGGGGTAAGCCACAAAAAGATCCAATACAATGCCTTCTGACAGTTGGGGGAGGCAGAGGAAGACATTGATGGCTTTCTGCAGGACTTTGAGCGGCAGTGTACCCTTCATAAAGTGGAGCCGGAGGATTGGGTCCAGATTCAGGCCAGCAAGCTGACAGGCCGGGCAGCGGATGCCTATCGCACTGTATCGGATAAGGACTGTATGGACTATAAGCGAGTCAAAGAAGTGATCTTGGCCCGGTATGCACTAACACCAGAGGCATACCGTCAAAAGTTCCGCAAAACCACAAAAAGGGAAACGGATACCCACGCTGAATGGGCCTGTAAACTATGGCGGTCACTGCTACAGTGGATACAAGGTAGCAAAGCAGACACGAAGGAGGATGTCCTACAGCTCATCGCGTTAGAACGATTCTTTACTGGGTTAACTCCCGAGACGCAAGAATGGCTTCGGGACCGACGACTCTTGAGGAGGCCGCACGGCTGACCGATGAACATTATGATGCCAGGAGGGCCCAATTGTCAGGGTCCAAAACTGTCTCAAGGGGCCCTCCCATGGGTCTGGAGGCCCCTAAACCACAGAAGCTTGGCGGGGGACCCACCAATACCCCGGCCTACCAGAGTCCTCCTGGGGTGCGATGCCACACCTGCCATCAGCTGGGTCACCTGCAGAGACACTGTCCCAACCGGACCCAGCGCACCCAGTGGCCAAAACCGGAAACGGCTACCTTCAACCGGGCCGCTGTACACTGCTACCAAGGCGAAGCAGACCCGGCATCGGTGGCTATGGCTAATTATGGGATGGAAGAGATAGAGGGAGTGCTGCATTAAGTGGACCCTGTGCAGGCAGTCCAGGCGGATAATCGACAACAACATCGACAGTCGGTGTGGATTAATGGGAAACGGCTTCAGGGATTAAGAGATTCCGGAGCTACTCTGACCCTTGTGAAGTCGCATCTCGTCCAAGACCAAAAGACGGGTCGGACAGTGGCGGTCCGTGTAGCAGGGGGAGCCATACATCGACTGCCCACGGCCAAGATTCACCTGAACTGGGGGGTCAGAGATGGCCTTTTCGAGGTCGGCATGATGAAGGATTTGCCTGCAGACGTCCTGCTGGGAAATTACTTGGGGCCCATGTTGTCTTCCTTCTCGGTCGCCCCCCTGGCTGAGACATATCCTGTGACTACCCGGAGACAAGCTCGAGCTGCGGAGGCGGAATCACACTCGGAGGAGGCCCCGGTAAGACACTACAGCCCTTCGTGTATTCCCATAGCCAGACACATTTCATGTGACACCCCAGCAGAATTTAGAAGGGAGGTACTAGAGGATCCCTCATTGCAGGGGTATCACGGGAAGGCACAAGAGGGGAGAGGGGTACTGGAAGGTGAACAGTTTATATGGCATCAGGGACTCCTCTACAGGGTTACAGAGCAAACTCACTCAGGGACGAGCCCCACTGTAAAACGACAGCTGGTAGTTCCCAAAAAGTATAGGCAGGAGTTGCTGCGAATCTCTCATGACATACCCTTGGCGGGGCACCTCAGAGTCAGCCGCACCAGGCATCGTCTGACACAAAACTTCTTTTGGCCAGGGGTATCCCATGATGTTCGTCTGTACTGCCAGACCTGTGACAGTTGCCAGCGCATTGGCAAGAGGGGAGATCGCTGCAAGGCCAAATTACACCCCCTTCCCATTGTGGAGGAGCCATTTAGCCGAGTAGCGGTCGATCTGATAGGGCCGTTAGCCAAACCCAGTCCGTCAGGGAAAAGGTATATATTGACAATGATAGATTACGCCACGCGGTATCCAGAGGTGGTTGCCTTACCTAACATACTGGCAGAGACGGTGGCGGCTGCCCTGCTCCAGGTTTTCTCACGGGTTGGATATCCCCGGGAGATTATCTCGGATCAGGGCACCCAATTTACGGCAGAGGTGACCAGCCAACTGTGGAGACTGTGTGGTGTAAAGGCCATTAGAAGCGCCCCATACCACCCGCAAACCAACGGGTTGTGTGAGCACTTTAACGGAACGTTAAAACAACTCATTGGGACGTTCACCCGGACCTACAGGGACTGGGAGAAATTCTTGCCGCACCTTCTGTTCGCCTATCGGGAGGTGCCCCAAGAATCTACGGGGTTCTCCCCATTTGAACTATTATATGGGAGGCGGGTGAGGGGGCCCCTAGACTTAGTGCGAGAGCTCTGGGAGGGGGAGGAAACCATAGCAGGAACCCCTATCGTGCCCTTTGTGCTGGAACTCCGGGACCGCCTTCAGGAGTTGACTCAGGCTGTGTGTGGCGCCCAGCTAAGCTTGGCACCACAGATCCGAGAGGGGTGCATTAAAGGATTTCTCCACAAGAGGCCCCCACAGCATTCACACACGTCGACCTTCCTCCTCAGACCACCAGAGGGAGCCCGTTAGGGATATAAATAGGGAAGGTGGAGCTAGTTAGTCAGTTCCTCTGAAGAGTTCCTGCAGTAGAGAAGCCTAAGAGAGGTCAGTCTGCAGTGGAGCTCAGTCTAGTTTAGAGAACTCAGCTAAGAGTTCAGCAGTGGAGCATGAGGCTCCTGCTAGCTAGATTCAGGGAGCTCAGTTAGAGCTTATGGTGTGCCAACGCCATAAGAGCGGCAGAAGAGGCAGCCAGCTAACTGCCAGTGTGTATAGCCTAGTGAGGGCCCCGAGTAGGCCGAAGGCAAGTGGAGAGTGAGTAACAAAGGGGGCAGAGGAGCTTAACCAGCTCACCCCGAAGAATTTACCGGACACCAGGTCCGAGCTTACAGGGATCTCTATGACCCAGTAAGGCATAACCGGAATCCCTGGAAAACTATAGGTCCCAGGATCACCAAAGCGCTGATACGTACCAGAGCCAGGAGACGCATAGGCCCCGCAAGCTGGGAGCGTGTACTCCAAGAGAAGGCCATACCACAGGGTTAGCAGGTGCAGGACAGAGACAAAGTTAGGCCTAGCTCCAGGCAGGTCAGAAACTTACTACGCAAAGGCAAGAAACATGAGGCCCTATACCCGCTCCCTGGGGAGAATCCTGAAATGCACCCTTCACCCTACAGTGCTCCGGGATGTGCCTGAATTTCCATCAGTAAAAGGTACTAAAGAGAACTGTGTGTTTTCCTGTCTTTCCGTAGGCCCGGCTGGGCCTCCCTGTCCTGCATCCCCCCTTCATACGCTGCCCTGAGGCCAAGCTCCACCTGTGGGGAGCTATACCACCAAGCTGCCTTATCACCGGCCTCAGCGGGCTGCCGCAGCGATGGTGATTCTCACCAGATACCACAGGTGGCGTTATGAACTTTCAAATAATAATCAACCCTTTTCAGTAAAAGAGTGACCCCAGGGTACGGGCCCGGGAGCCGACCACCGCGGCATCCCCGAAAAACTAACAACAAGGCCCGGGCACCGAGTCATCCCCATCCCCTGGGCTAGTCATCTCTCTTGGCGTCATGAACAGGATCCCGTGCCTGCTGCAACGAAGGAGTGTTATGCCAGTTGCCACCGGGTACTGTGCGCCTTTAATCAAAAACTGTGTATTTTAACTGTGGCAAAGATTACAGCCATTGTTGGGCCACCGAGCGAGAAGAAGGGCGTAACCACGGGAAACTGAGGGGCATACCTGCAAAAGCGCGCGAAGCCCCGGACACGCCCCACGCCTCGACGTCAAACTAGGAAGCGCCAGGTCCTGGAAGGAGCGCCGACGAGCGCTCTGACGTAGGACGCACGCGACGCAAGGTCCTGAAGAAGACCGTCTCCTGCGGAGCTGCGGCCTACCAGAAGAAAAGAAACAAAGGTGGGCCACGGTTCGCTAGGGGGGTGCCAGAATGTCCAAGGAACAGCAAAACGCCGGAGAACCGGTTGATGGCCCTGATGTACAACCCGCGCCCGACGCTGACCAGGCCGGAGCAGCAGCTCCACCAACAGCGCCTGTAACCCCTGTCGTACCCATGGCCCTACTGTACATCCCTGGAGCGAAGTGGCTCCCCCAGTACAGCGGCAAACCAGATACCCTGTCTGGATTCAAACGGAAAATATGCGGTATCCTGGACATGTACTCTATGACAGGCAAACAGAGAGCAGCTGTTGTATTAGGACAATTGACTGGTGCTGCGGAGCGGGAAGTAGAAACCTGGTCGGCCGCAGACCAGGAGTCAGTGTCCGCAATCTTTAAAAAGTTACAGACTGTCTTTGAGGATCATACTGAGATGGACCTCCGGATGAGGTTCTACAACTGCTCTCAGCAACCGGAGGACAGTGTTCGGGACTATGCCTGGCGTCTACAAGGGGCCCTGTGAGCTCTGAAACAGGTTAGTCCAACCAGGATCGACAATGAAAACAAAATGCTGAAGGAACAGTTTGTCCGGGGACTGAGGTCTCCAGAGGAGAGCAGGACTGTGCGTTGGTGGTCCCTGGATCATCCAGATGCCACCTTTGAAAACCTTAAAGACATGGCTATAAAAGGACTGCAGCCCCTGGAAACAAATGTCATCCAATGTTGCCAGGGTGGGGTTACCCCAGTGCCTGCAACACCCACCTTTTCCCCGGTGGCTGCTGAAGCCAAAGTTCCAGCAACGTCCCCTAGTGAGCAGGACAGCCTGCACTCTGAGGTGCGTCAGTTGAGCAAAACACTGACCACTGTGCTGAGTGCCCTGCAGCTGCGGACGGAGCCCGAGGAAGAGGGAAGGATCCTGCTAGCCGATAGCCCTGAGGATGTCCCCTGGATGGAGAAGGAGGAGGAGGACAATACCACCCCCTGGGAGGATCAGCGATCAACGCCGTCCACCGAGGGACCCCGTCTGCCACTGTAAAGGGGGGGCAGGGTGGCAGTCGGTGGCAAGTGGCATGTCAGTTTCAGTGATTAAACCTTCACCCTGGCCCGCTACAGAAAAAGGGGACTCGGAGCATCCCTGGGTGTGTGTGTGTTGTGGTGTCTCCACGGAGGATACCTCCATACTCACTTCCGTCTCGCCGTCCCAGATGTTGAGCCTTTTAGCCTTCAGAAGGAGAAAACCAGACCAGCTTAAAAACTTCTTTACTTGCAGCTACAGTCACATACAAGGAGTAACAAGTAATACAGTCTCTTTGTGATCTCTTCACATACAGCGACACTTTACCAGTGATGAAAGACACAGACACCGATTTGGATATGAAGATTAACGCCGAATGCACCAGCTCTCTGGGTAACTCCATTCTCTGTCCCACTGCCTGACCTGCTTGGATTCACCTCCCTGATGAGGCTGTCCTGTCCTGGCATGTAAGGTGAAGCTCCCACATTGACCTCTCCATGTACATCTGTTCTTGTTGTCCCCGCTGTTTTAGACTGTTCGGATTCACCTTCCAGATAATGTTGTCCAAAAAACTCCCAGACTGTGACACACATACACGCCCTTCTCTTGTACTTTCTCCTGTGTCCTCCTGACAAGTCTTCTCTAGTCACTGTCCCTCACTCAACTCACTCAACTAGAACTCTGCAAATCAGGAAGTGTCTCAGTTCTTCACTGAACCTGCTCCTCCCACACTGAAGCTGCTCACAAGACTATTAACTGTGCCTACATCTGTACTCTCATACCTAACCTCTAGCTGTCTCTTAACACAGATCTTAGGCACTAATCTCTACGTGTGACACAAACACATTATGCATTTAGCAGAAAACATATTAAAGCAGTACTTTAACCGTGTAACTTTAGTGTTTATGAGATTCTATGCAGAAGGTATAGTTCTATTTAACACACAATTTATAACCATTTTTCCTGCTTAAGGAGGGAACCTGCGATCACATCGGTCACCCCCTTACACCACCGCTGCCACAAGTCCGGCCACATCGTCCAGAGCTGTCCTTTAAACGAGAAAACCCTGGGGCCAAGGGCTGACACCCAGGAGTAGAGTCCCCAGGCCCATCAGACTGGTACAACAGGTTCGTCGGAGGAAGACCTTTCCTGTCCATTGTGCTGGCCGGCATCCCGACGCACGCTCTGCTGGACGCAGGATCTCAGGTAACCATCATGCCTGATGTCCTCTACAGGAGGTTCTGGTCCATGGACGATCTAAGCCCGCCAGCTCCAAATCTTTCCGCTTATGCCTCAAACGGACTCCCCCTTAACCTAATAGGGGTTAAGAATGTGACAGTGAAGGTGGGGAGAGTGGAGCTGAAGGACCAGGGACTAATTGTAGTTGAGACTAATCCTGATGATACAAATTTGTATATGGTACTTGGCACTTACATTGTTGGTAACTGTTTGGGAGAAGTTGTGTTCTTGCTCCAACAGATAGCTGACACTGCCAGACCAGGGCAGAGAAGGGCGCTGCAGAGGGAGATCCGAGTCCTGATGTACCAGCAGCAAGTAAAGTTAACAGGTGGTGAAATCGGTAATGTGCGGGTAACCGACCCCATACCCATTGTAATGCCCCCAATGAGTGAAATGCTTATCTGGTGTAGAGCAGCAATAGGTCTTAGATGACAGAGCTACCAGGCGGTAGTAGAGCCCCTTAGCTCGGAGCACAGACCTACACTCTTAACCTCCAGAGGGGTGGTGGATGTACGCAATGGGAGGGTGCCTGTCCGTCTTCTGAACTATGGGGACGATGAGGTGAGATTACCACGTTATGCCACTGTTGCCAAGTTACATGCTGTAAATAACAACTCCATTCACACGGCGGAGTCCTTAGCCTCACCAGACGAAGTGGAGGATAATGACCCTGCAACCCAGGTGGAGGATTGGTGTCAACAGCTCCATGTTGGGACAGACACCACTCCTGCCCATCAGAAACAGGGTGTACACCGGGTGGTTCAGTAATACGCGCAGGTGTTCAGTAAGCACCCACTTGACTTTGGGAGGATTAAGGGGTTTCAACACCATATCCCCACAGGTGACCATCCACCCATCAAAGAGCATTACAGGCCTATACCACCAGCACACTACCAAAAAGCCAAGGAGATGTTGCACGACATGAAGAAGGCAGGGGTAGTAAGGGATAGTTGTAGTCCCTGGGCAACCCCCTTAGTTTTAGTCAGGAAGAAGGACGGGAGCATGAGAATGTGTGTGGCTTACAGACAAGTGAATCGCATTACACATAAAGATGAATACCCCTTACCACACATAGAAGAGTCCCTGGCAGCCTTAAAGTCTGCAAATTACATTTCCACCCTTGACCTCACTAGTGGGTACTGGCAAGTTGCTGTGGCTGAGGAGGATCGGGAGAAGACGGCCTTCACCACCCCGATGGGACTCTGCGAGTTCAACAGTATGCCGTTTGGACTCCGCAATGCCCCCGGAACGTTCAAGAGATTGATGGAGTGCTGCCTGGGACAACGCAACTTCGAGACTGTGTTACTTTACCTGGATGATGTGATAGTGTACTCCAAGACGTACGAGAACCACTTGAAGCACCTGGCGGAGGTATTCGAGTCACTGTCGCGGTACGGGATGAAGCTGAAGCCCTCAAAGTGACACCTGCTCAAGAGAAAGGTACAGTACCTGGGGCATATTGTCAGTCCGGAAGGGGTAGCACCAGATCCGGAGAAGATACCTGCCATCCAGAAGTGGCCGGAGCCGAAGAACCTCAAGGAGGTGCGTCAGTTCCTGGGACTAGTAGGATATTACCGGAGGTTTGTAAAAGACTATACTAAGAAAACAGCCCCTCTGCAAGACCTCCTGGTAGGACAGTCCCCCAAAGGCAGAAATCCCCCGTTCCACTGGGGTAAGGAGCAAGCCGAGTCATTTCAGGAGATGAAGGAGATCCTGACAGGCGATGAGATCCTAGCCTACCCTGACTACAGCCAACCGTTCCTGCTGTATACTGATGCCAGCAACGAAGGGCTGGGCGCTGTCCTAAGTGAGAAGCAGAATGGCCAAGAGAAAGTGATCGCATATGCAAGCAGGAAGCTCCGCCCGACCGAGAGGAACCCGGAGAACTATAGCAGCTTTAAGTTAGAGTTCCTGGCCTTGGTCAGGGCCATCACTGAAAGGTTCAAGCACTACCTAGCCTCCAGCAAGTTCACTGCCTACACCGACAACAACCCCTTGACTCATCTTGAAACAGCCAAGTTAGGAGCCCTGGAGCAGCGATGGATGGCTCGGCTGTCAAATTATCAATTCACAGTTAAATACCGGGCGGGCCGCAAAAACGCCAACGTCGATGCCCTGTCCAGGATGCCTCACCAGTCAGACACAGAAGAAGAAGAAGAGGATGACCTGGAGGAGATTGAGCTACCTGCCTTTCACTGGAATGGGATGATCCACGAGCAACGAGCCTCCAAGGGGCAGCGTGGGAAGACGTTAAACCCTCTGCCTCACCACAGCTGGATGGAGACCCAGGACAATGACCCGGTTGTCAGCCGTATCAAGGAACTGATAACCCAGGAAGGTTCCTCCCTGGAGAAGGAAGCGTCTCTCCAAGCAAAGCAGCTGTGGAATGAAAGAAGCCGGCTGTTTATCTACCGTGAGAAGCTGTGTCGGAGGTACGTCAATCCAAAAACCCATGAAATGCTATGGCAGATAGTGGTCCCGAAGACAGACATCCAAATGGTGTTGGAGGCCTACCACTTTGGCTGGAAAAAGCTAGAAACCCCGCTGAAGTGTCGATTCTACTGGGTAGGAATGCGCAGCTCCATCGAGCGGTGGTGCCGAGACTGTGGACCCTGTAGCCTCAGAAGAAAGGACTACAGCAGCCAGAAGGCACCCCTGCAACCCATCAAGACGACTCGACCTCTGGAGATCGTGGCCCTGGACCATGTCAAGTTGTCACCCAGCAGGTCAGGGTACTCTTACGCACTGACCATGGTGGATCACTACTCTAGGTTCCTGGTGGTCGCCCCCGTCAAAGACCTGACGGCAGAGACAGCAGCAAAAACGTTCCAGGCGTGTTTCTGCAGACCCCATGGGTACCCTGAGCAGGTTCTGACGGACCAAGGCCTGGCCTTTGAGGCTGAGTTGTTCAAAGAGTTCTGCCAATTGTATGGGTGTAAGAAGATAAGAACTACACCGTACCACCCCCAAACTAATGGTCTCTGTGAGAAGATGAACAACATCATCATCAACCTGCTGAAGACCATACCGCTTGAGGAGAGAAACCAGTGGCCAGACCTACTACCTGACCTAGTAGATCTGTACAGTCACATACCAGTAAGTTCCACCAACTGCACTCCGGCATATCTCATGCGGGCAAGACCAGGAAAGCTGCCCATGGACCTGGAGCTTGGTGTTGTCGAACCTGAAGCAGATGTGACCACTGAGGACTGGGACATGACTAGACAGGAGGAGCAGTACAGAAGAGTGCAGGCCTGTGTCGCGGACAGTCTCACTTGGGTGAGAGACAAGCAGGAGGCTCAATACAACAGAGGTGCCCCAGCAGAACCCTTCACACCTGGTGAAGTAGTACTAAAAAGGAAAAGAAGAAATCACAAACTTGATGACCAGTGGGAGAGAGAACCTTACACTGTGTTAAACTCCAGGTTTAATAATAGGAAGACCTGCTTAATTAGTAGAGACGGAGGAAGAACGTCTGCAACGGTATCCAGGGACCACCTAAAGTTGTGTCCAAACCTGCTAAAGCCTCAAGAAGAAGTGCCTCTCACCGTACCGGAGGAGCCTAAAGAAGCAGTACTCCATACTGATTTCCCGGCAGATTGGCCCCAATTAGGAGGAGCAGTAATCATCCCTATAATCACCTTCTACCCACAGCAAGAAGAACCTGAAAGTGCTGCAGAAGAGCCAGCTCAAGAAGAGTCCCCGGATGAAGGATCGCCGGTAGGAGGAGAGCAAGAGGGCCCAGCCAATGGTATACTTGCCAGTCCTGTAGAGAGGTCAATGCAGCCTTGTAGCCCCTCCACACCTAGTACTGACACATTGGGAGGTAGAGCACCTACTAGTGCATTCCAGTACCACGCAGGTCCACGCGTAGTACTAAAGGTCAACCCCCTGTCAGGTATAGTCAGTAAAATAGTTAAACTACTGATACTGTAGATAGTTGCCCCTGGGGTATTAAATAGAATTGTATTAAATAGTAATGTATTGTATTATATTGAGTACTTTCTTATATGTATGTCTTTATTAATTTGTGCTTTGCCTTGCAAATGGACACTTAGCCTAATTACTTCCTTTGTTATTCATATAAAGAACTCTGTGGCTGAGGACTATGTGCAGCCCAAAAACTTTACTTTGCACATAATTGCACTCCCTGGAGTGCCCCTTTAGGTGACCTCAGAAGGAAAACCTGTCTGGAGTGGCTCTACCGGAGGTCCAACTCAGGATCTCCATGCCCTGCAGCCACCCCAGGGCCTACGTTGAGGGTTTGGGACAGGTCCCTCAAGTTACCAAGTAGTCTACCCTGTGAAATGGACATCCAGCCTGTGAACCTCACCGCAAGAGACTTGAATTCTGGGGTTACTTACTAACTTGTATATATCCGGTTATGTTAATTTGCAACGTTCAAATCAAAGTACCTCCCAAAAAGGGAAGAATGTTATTGTTAATGTTATTATTGTTGTTTCAAAATGTACTTCAGCCCGGGAGTGCGGAGCTTTGATAGGGGGGAATGTGGCGCCCAGCTAAGCTTGGCACCACAGATCCGAGAGGGGTGCATTAAGGGATTTCTCCACAAGAGGCACCCACAGCATTCACACACCTCCACCTTCCACCTCAGACCACCAGAGGGAGCCCATTAGGGATATAAATAGGGAAGGTGGAGGTAGTTAGTCAGTTCCTCTGAAGAGTTCCTGCAGTAGAGAAGCCTAAGAGAGGTCAGTCTGCAGTGGAGCTCAGTCTAGTTTAGAGAACTCAGCTAATAGTTCAGCAGTGGAGCATGAGGCTCCTGCTAGCTAGATTCAGGGAGCTCAGTTAGAGCTTATGGTGTGCCGACGCCATAAGATCGGCAGAAGAGGCAGCCAGCTAACTGCCAGTGTGTATAGCCTAGTGAGGGCCCCGAGTAGGCCGAAGGCAAGTGGAGAGTGAGTAACATAGGGGGCAGAGGAGCTTAACCAGCTCACCCCGAAACATTTACCGAACACCAGGTTCGAGCTTACAGGGATCTCTATGACCCAGTAAGGCATAACCGGAATCCCTGGAGAACTATAGGTCCCAGGATCACCAAAGCGCTGATACGTACCAGAGCAAGGAGAAGCATAGGCCCCGCAAGCTGGGAGCGTGTACTCCAAGAGAAGGCTCTACCACAAGGTCAGCCGGTGCAGGACAGAGACAAAGTTAGGCCTAGCTCCAGGCAGGTCAGAAACTTACTACGCAAAGGCAAGAAACAGAAGGCCCTATACCCGCTCCCTGGGGAGAATCCTGAAATGCACCCTTCACCCTACAGTGCTCCGGGATGTGCCTGAATTTCCATCAGTAAAAGGTACTGAAGAGAACAGTGTGTTTGCCTGTCTTTCCGTAGGCCCGGCTGGGCCTCCCTGTCCTGCATCCCCCCTTCATACGCTGCCCTGAGGCCAAGCTCCACCTGTGAGGAGCTATACCACCAAGCTGCCTTATCACCGGCCTCAGCGGGCTTCCGCAGCGCTGGTGATTCTCACCAGATACCCCCCTTCCGCGTCCCGGAGTCTGTACGAGAAGGGATTCGACAAGAGATACAGGAGATGTTGCGTTTAGGGGTCATTGAGGAGTCAGATAGTCCCTGGGTGTCCCCTGTAGTGTTAGTGCCTTAGAAAGATGAGACTACCCGGTTTTGTGTAGACTATCGCAAGCTAAATGAGAAAACTGTGCCGCGTGTGGACGAGTTGTTAGACCAGCTGGCTGGGGCAAAGTATTTGACCACCATCGATCTATGCAAAGGCTATTGGCAGATCCCCCTAAGTCCTGATGATATTCCCAAGTCTGCATTTGTCACCCCGTTTGGCTTATTCCAGTTTCGGGTTATGCCATTTGGGATGAAGAATGCCCCCGCGACCTTCCAGAGGCTGGCTGACCAGCTTCTGGATGGTCTCCAGGACTATGCTTGTGCCTACCTGGATGACATCGCCGTCTACAGCGCGACATGGGATGAGCATCTAAATCACCTAGAGACAGTATTGGATAGGATCCACAAGGCCGGAATCACCCTGAACCCCAACAAGTGTCACGTAGGCAAAACAGAGGGTCAGTATTTAGGACATTGGGTGGGGGGTGGAAAACAACGACCGGAACCCGCCAAGATTGAGGCCGTAGCCAAGTGGCCCACCCCACGTACTAAAACCCAAGTCATGGCCTTTCTAGGGACAGCGGGGTATTATAGGAAATTTGTCCCTAATTACAGCAGCATTGCCAAGCCCCTCACTGATCTGACATGTAAGAACCTCCCCCGCCAGTTCACCTGGACCCCCGAGTGTGAGGAAGCCTTCCGCCAGCTAAAGGACGCTCTCGCAAATACCCTGATATTGGCCACACCCGATCCAACTAAACGTTTCCTTGTTCACACAGACGCATCTATGTTTGGGTTGGGGGCAGTACTGAGCCAAGTCGGGCCGGACGGCCAAGAACACCCAATAGCTTATCTGAGTTGGAAATTACTGCCTCGAGAAGTCAGCTATGCGGCCGTCGAAAAGGAATGCCTGGCAGTAGTATGGGCTGCCAAGAAGCTATAACCGTATTTGTATGGAAGACAGTTTTCCCTCGTAACGGACCATAACCCCCTGGTATGGCTTAATCGGGTCTCAGGGGACAATGCCAGACTACTACGGTGGAGTTTGGCGCTACAACCGTTAGACTTCACCATCCACTATAGACCTGACAAGCAAAATGGTAAAGCCGATGGACTAAGCCGACAAACTGACCTGCTACCAACCTCATAAATCGTGGACCTCCTCCAGCTGATCCGTCGGGGAGCAGACTGGGTAGGCCGATCCTGTCCGGGAAGGGGGAGCATTGTGACGGATCAACCCCGTACTCCAAGATTTTGCCACAAGGGGGTTGTCGTAGCGCCTATGCAGCTAATGGGACATAATGTTATAAAGCGGGGTGAATATTGTGGATCACATATTGTTGGACATTTTGTGATGTGACCGAAGCACTCCTGGCCCCCACCTTCCTGTGCTCACTTAGCAGTGGCAAATAGACAATGTGCTGATTAATGGGTTGTTGCATAACTGCTGTCTGGGAGCCTACTGTGGGTATTATTGTGGGTGCTAAAAATAGCCTGTGTGATTCTCTATAAAACCTGCTTGTGAGAATAAAAGTTAAGTTCATCTTGGAGACACTGTGTGATAGTCATATTTTATATATCAAGTGTAAGAAAAGCTTTTCCATGTCAGGGGCCTACAGAAGAAGATTGGACATCTGCGGATGGGGTAACTAGCTCCCGTCACACAACCTTATTGACGGCATCGCTCGTCACTACAGGAACGTCCGCAGGCTTCTGTCAGTGAGTTCCAGCTGGCGTGCTGAGCAGTTGCATACTCATGCAACCGCTCAACACACCAATCGGATGTAGCAGATCTGGGGATCATTGTTCGACATCATCAGTATGGATTATCTGCGGATAGGTGAGGATTACTTTGTTTTTTTATTTTTATGTGGATCTTAAGAAATGTGTAAAAGAGGGTCATTGAGTGTTTTGTTCAAACAAAGGTCTTTGCTCTGTTTGAGTTTTTTTACTTGAACTAATGGCGTTAGTAATGGGGATGTCTTACTCACGCCTTTCCATTACTAACCCCAGGCCTTGATGTCAGCAAACATCAAACACCTGACATCAACCCCAAAACCATTACCCCACTTGCCAATGCACCAGGGCAAGTGGGAAGAGCCGAGAATAAGCACCAGAATTTCTGGGACGGCTGAGGGCTCATGTTATTAGTCAGGGAGGAGGCCAATATCCATGGTCCCTTCCCAGCCTATTAATATCAGCCTGCAGGTGTCTGTTTTGCCTTTGCTGGTTATTAAAACTAGGTGGGACACCACATAATTTTTGGGGGATACCCCCTTTTTAATACCATTAAAGGCTAAGCATGTGAGCTGTTATTAATAAGCTGGGGAGATCCATGAATAGCGGCCCCTTCCCAGAATAATAACACCAGCCCACTGCTTTCCCTCAGCTGTTAAGAAAATTAAATGGACCAAATCCCATTTTTTCAAAAATAAATACCTAAATTTGTAAGGATGTAAAACAATGCCAAAACGTAGACTAAACTATATATGAATAGACAATATAAGGTCCTAAGTTCCTGGGCTAAGTAATCACTGCTATAGCCCTACTTATGTATTTGAAGTCCCCCTTTCTCAAAATCTTTCTAATAAATTTAATTTCCCCAAGATTATTGTGAAAATCATATACAGTGGGTAAGGAAAGTATTCCGACCCCTTTAAATTTTTCACTCTTTGTTTCAGTGCAGCCATTTGGTAAATTCTAAAAAGTTCATTTTTTTCTCATTAAAGTACACTCTGCACCCCATCTTGACTGAAAAAAAAAACAGAAATGTAGAAATTTTTGCAAATTTATTAATAAAGAAAAACTGAAATATCACATAGTCATAAGTATTCAGACCCTTTGCTCAGTACTGAGTAAAAGCACCCTTTTGAGCTAGTACAGCCATGAGTCTTCTTGGGAATGATGCAACAAGTTTTTCACACCTGGATTTGGGGATCCTCTGCCATTCTTCCTTGCTGATCCTCTTCAGTTCCATCAGGTTGGATGCTGAACGTTGGTGGACAGTCATTTGCAGTTCTCTCCAGAGATGCTCAATTGGGTTTTGGTCAGGGCTCTGGCTGGGCCAGTCAAGAATGGTCACAGAGTTGTTCTGAAGCCACTCCTTTGTTATTTTAGCTTAGTGCTTAGGGTCATTGTCTTTTTGGAAGGTGAACATTCAGCCAAGTCTGAGGTCCAGAGCACTCTGGAAGAGATTTTCATCCAGGATCTCTCTGTACTTGGCCGCATTCATGTTTCCTTCAATTACAACCATCGTCCTTTCCCTGCAGCTGAAAAACACCCCCATAGCATGATGCTGCCACAACCATGTTTCACTGTTGGCATTGTATTGGGCAGGTGATGAGCAGTGCCTGGTTTTCTCCACACATACCGCTTAGAATTATCACCAAAAAGTTCTATCTTTGTCTCATTAGACCAGAGAATCTTATTTTTCTCATAGTCTGGGAGTCCTTCATGAGCAAACTCTATGCGGGCCTTTATATGTCTTGCACTGAGGAAAGGCTTCCGTAGGTCCACTCTGCCATAAAGGCCCGATTGGTGGAGGGCTGCAGTGATAGTTGACTTTGTGGAACTTTCTCCCATCTCCCTGCTGCATCTCTGGAGCTCAGCCACAGTGATCTTGGGGTTCTTCTTTACCTCTCTCACCAAGGCTTTTCTCCCACGATTGCTCAGTTTGGCCGGACGGCCAGATCTAGGAAGACTTCTGGTGGTCCCAAACTTCTTCCATTTAAGGATTATGGAGCCCACTGTGCTCTTAGGAACCTTGAGTAATGCAGAACTTCTTTTGTAACCTTGGCCAGAACTGTGCCTTGCCACAATTCTGTCTCTGAGCTCCTTGGGCAGTTCCTTTGAGCTTATGATTCTCATTTGGTCTGACATGCACTGTGAGCTGTGAGTTCTTATATAGACAGGTGTGTGCCTTTCCAAATCAAGTCCTACCAGTTTAATTAAACACAGCTGGACTCCAATGAAAGAGTAGAACCATCTCAAGGAGGATCACAAGGAAATGGACAGCATGTGACTTAAATATGAGTGTCTGAGCAAAGGGTCTGAATACTTATGACCATGTGATATTTCAGTTTTTCTTTTTTAATAAATTTGCAAAAATGTCTACATTTCTGTTTATTTCAGTCAAGATGGGGTGCAGAGTGCACTTTAGTGAGAAAAAGAAAATGAACTTTTTAGAATTTACCAAATGACTGCAATGAAACAAAGAGTGACAAATTTAAAGGGGTCTGAATACTTTCAGTACCCACTGTATCCTTGAACATTACATTTAACTACCTTTTTGTTTAAGGTGGCAAAGAATAAAACAAGCAGATAGGAAAAAACAAACTTAATTTATTAAAAAATGATCAAAAAGAAATATTTCTGTCATGCGCCAAAACATGCAAAATAAAACAAATAAACATTATAAATTATAATAAGGTGCAGAACTGTAATCATGGCCAGGACTGGGTGTTGAAAAATGTGGGGGATGAGCAACATGAGTAAGTGAGGGAAGTGGAATAAAGGGTAGAAATACACCATGGTCCGGAGGGTTTGGTAGGTATGGCTGGTCCGTGGAACTACATTTGCTGCCAACTATATCCTAATTTGGAAGGCAGCTCACAGCAGGTTCAAGATGATATAAGTATGGCAAATACAAATGGTATATTAGGATTGTCTGAATATGTGTTAGTTTGTAGGTGAGGTTTAACACAAATACAGTGCATTGTGAAAGTATTTGGCCCCCTTGAACTTTTCTACCTTTTGCCACATTTCTGGCTTCAAACATAAAGATATAAAATTCTAATTTTTTTGGGAAGAATCAACAACAAGTGGGACACAATCGTGAAGTGGAACGAAATTTATTGGATATTTTAAACTTTTTTAACAAATTAAAAACAGAAAAGTGGGGCGTGCAATATTATTCGGCCCCTTGAGTTAATACTTTGTAGCGCCACCTTTTGCAGCGATTACAGCTGCAAGTCGCTTGGGGTATGTCTCTATCAGTTTTTCACATCGAGAGGCTAAAATTCTTGCCCATTCTTCCTTGCAAAACAGCTCGAGCTCATTGAGGTTGAATGGAGGGCGTTTGTGAACATAAGTTTTCAGCTCTTTCCACAGATTCTCGATTACATTCAGGTCTGGACTTTGACTTGGCCATTCTAACACCTGAATACATTTATTTTTGAGCCATTCCATTGTAGATTTTGCTTTATGTTTGGGATCATTGTCTTGTTGGAAGATAAATCTTCGTCCCAGCCTCAGGTCTTTTGCAGACTCCAACAGGTTTTCTTCCAGAATGGTCCTGCATTTGGCTCTGTCCATCTTCCCATCAATTTTAACCATCTTCCCTGTCCCTGCTGAAGAAAAGCAGGCCCAAACCATGATGCTGCCACCACTATGTTTGACAGTGGGGATGGTGTTTTGAGGGTGATGAGCGGTGTTGCTTTTACACCAAACATATCATTTTGCATTGTGGCCAAAAAGTTTGATTTTGGTTTCATCTGACCAGAGCACCTTATTCCACATGTTTGGTGTGTCTCCCAGGTGGTTGTGGCAAATTTCAAACGAGACTTTTTATGGATATCTTTGAGAAATGACTTTCTTCTTGTCACTCTTCCCTAAAGGCCAGATTTGTGCAGCGTATGACTGGTGGTTGTCCTATGGATAGACTCTCCCGCCTCAGCTGTAGATCTCTGCAGTTCATCCAGAGTGATCATGGGCCTTTTGGCTGCATCTCTGATCAGTCTTCTCCTTGTTCGAGATGAAAGTTTAGAGGGACAGCCGGGTCTTGGTAGATTTGCAGTGGTCTGATACTCCTTCCATTTCAATATGATCGCTTGCACAGTGCCCCTTGAGATGTTTAAAACGTGGGAAATCTTTTTGTATCTAAATCCAGCTTTAAACTTCGCTACAACAGTATCTCGGACCTGCCTGGTGTGTTCCTTGGTCTTCATGATGCTCTCTGCACTTGAAACAGAACCCTGAGACTATCACAGAGCAGGTGCATTTATACGGAGACTTGATTACACACAGGTGGATTCTATTTATCATTACCAGTCATTTAGGACAACATTGGATCATTCAGAGATCCTCACTGAACTTCTGGAGTGAGTTTGCTGCACTGAAAGTAAAGGGGCCGAATAATATTGCACGCCCCACTTTTCAGTTTTTAATTTGTTAAAAAAGTTTAAAATATCCAATAAATTTCGTTTCACTTCACGATTGTGTCCCACTTGTTGTTGATTTCTTCCCAAAAAAATTAGAATTTTATATCTTTATGTTTGAAGCCAGAAATGTGGCAAAAGGTAGAAAAGTTCAAGGGGGCCAAATACTTTCACAATGCACTGTAACTATAAAAGCCAGAACATTATGTGTCTAATTTTTTTCCAAAACATATCGCCACCAAAAGCTAACATTTGGAAAGCCAGAATAAACACAAAAAAAAAAAAGACAAAGAAAAGTCACCATTATACTAGCAGTCAAGGGCGGGCTGGGCTGGGCTGGGCTGGGGTGCAGAGGGGCAAATGCCCCCCCCCCAGACCAGTTCCCAAGCAGCTGCTCAGGGCTGCCAGGGGACTGCACTGTACCTTTAAATATGTTCAGCTGCTGGCCCAGCCACATAGCAGAGATGCAGATATGCCCCCTGCACGCTGTGTGTCTGAGTCTGCTGAAGTGACGTCACACAGCGCACCTTGAACTGATTCAGTCAGCCGGACAGGAGCCTGTGGATCGGAGACCTCAGTGGTCTCAGTCAGTATGAGGTCAGGAGGTCCGCAGTGAGGAGGCCGCAGGACTGTGCTCACCTTCTCATAAATTCACCCAGGATTCTATATTGTCCGATCGGGAGCCTGCTGCTGCTGCGGCTCTGTGTGAGTCAGGGGCGGGCTGGGCCGGGGGGCAGAGGTTGCCCCCCAGGCCAGTTCCCAAGCAGCTGCTCAGGGCTGCCAGGGAACAGCAATCTACCTTTAAATATGTTCAGCTGCTGGCCCAGCCACATCACAGAGATGCAGATACACCCCCTGCACGCTGTGTCGCTCACTCCGCTGAAGTGACGTCACACAGCGCACCTGGAACTGATTCAGTTTGCCGCAGAGGAGCCTGTGGATCGCAGACCTCAGTGGTCTCAGTCAGTATGAGGTCAGGAGGTCTGCAGTGAGGGGGAAGCAGGACTGTGCTCACCTTCTCATAAATTCACCCAGGATTCTATATTATCCAATCAGAGGGCCAGCTGCTGGGGCTCCGTGTGAGTTATTGCAGGAGTCTGAACTTTCATGCAGATTAGGGTCCTCCTGACTGCAGAAAGTTCAGTCTGGTGCAATAAATCACACTTAGTCCCAGCAGATACCACAGACATCACAATACAAGACCCTGCACCGACTGATTACAGCTGAACCTACAGCACATCATATTCTACTATATGGCCCCATATATGATATGTGAGGTCCTGTAGGCAGGTCCAGGTGTGTTCAGTACAGTGTATATCCCTGTACATAATATACCACATCTAGTATACAGATTAGCCTATCATCTACTGTGATGCACACATCAGATGTTTTAAAAAAAATACACATTACTATACAACATCAGATGTCTATAGTCACAGTATATTATATACTAGTCATGTATTCTAATATTTATTGTATACATGTGGTATACTGTGTGAACAGATGTTATGTACAGGTAATGTGTGTATAGTATATCTGAACTCTACCCATGTCTGGTATGTATAATACTGTAACTACAAAGTTCATCCCGCGGACTGAAACAGCCGAAGGGCTGAAAACTGTGGTGAACGGGCCACACCATACTCTCCCCTATCCCAATATCACTGCTATCTGCAGTGTGGTAAATACATTGGTGGAAGACGGAGCCACTGGCTCCTACTTCCACAGATCAACTTTTGCGACTGACACAGCAAACATGATGACATCACGACATCACATCTGCTGTGTGGAGAGTCAGTGCACCGGAGAAAAGAACAGACCGCGGGGGAACGAGAGCGAGGTGAGTATGTCTTCTTTTTTTTTTTCGGAAGTGCATGGAATGTGTGCCTGCATATAGGGGGCTAAGTGAGGACTCATACTGTATATAGGAGGGTATGTGAGGGCTCATATAGTATATAGGAGGCTATGTGGGGGCTCATATAGTATATAGGAGGCTTTGTGAGGGCTCACATTGTATATTGGAGGCTATGTGGGGCCTCACACTGTACATAAGAGGTTATGTGGGGCCTTACACTGTATATAGAAGGCTATGAGGGAATCATACTGTATATAGGAGGCTAATTGAGGGCTCATATTGTATATAGAGAGACTATGTGGGGGCTCACACTATATATAGGATGCTATGCGGATCTCATAATGTATATAAGAGACCACGTGGGGTCTGACAATATATAGAGAGGCTATGTGGGGACTCACATTGTATAAAGGAGGCTATGTGGGACTCATACTGTACATAGGAGGCTATGTGGCGGCTAATAATATGTATACAGTAGAAGGCTATGTGGGGCTCATACTGTATAAAGGAGGCTATGTGAGGACTCATACTGTACATAGGGGGCTCATACTATATATAGGAGACTATATGCGGGCTCATACTGTACAAAGGAGGCTATGTGGTGGCTCATAATATGTATAGGAGGCTATGTGGGGGCTCATACGGTATATAGGGGGCTATGTGGTGGCTAATACTGTATATAGGATGGAATATGAGGGCTCACACTGTATATAAGGGCTATGTGGTGGTTTACACTATATCTAGGGGCTATGTGGGGTGCATACTGTATGTAGAAATAATGTCTGTAATCTGCTGTGGAATTAATAGCACTATATACTGTACTTTTCAGATTATAGTAACCACTTTTTTCCTCCAAAATTTTTGGGGAAAATAGGGGGTACGTCTTATAATCTGAATGTAGCTTACTGGGGGATTTGGGAGCGGCATTTTAGGGTCGCTGCTGCAGGAAGCTGGTGACGGCAGGAGTGAGGCGATGCTGCGGGCCCCGGGCTGGGAAGGTTGGTGTCTAGCTGTGCGACGGGCTCTGTGCTTTCACAAAATGTCGGAGGAGCCCCCGCACTTTCCATGGTTTTCAATGCCGTGAACTTGGGGAAAAAAGGCCGCCAGAGGCGGCGCATGTGCGGATTGAGATCGTGACACCGAGATCTTGTCTCCCGAGGTCTCAACCTAAGCATGTGCCGCCTGCGGTGACCATTTTCCCTAAGTCTACAGCATTGAAAACCACGGGAAGTACAGGGGATCCGCCGGCATTTTGTGAAAGCACGGAGCCCGTCTCATCGTCGTACATCCCCCTCCCAGCCTGGGGTCCACAGCATCACCCCACTCCTGCTGCTGCCAGCTTCCTGTAGCAGCGACCCTGCTCCACCACAGCAGCCCCCTTCCCTGGGTAATCTACCGTAAAAGCGGACTATAAGAAGCACCACCATTTTATTAAAAAAAATTTTTTCCTATTTTTCTCACCAAAATTTGGGGTGGGTCTTATGATATGGTGCATTTTATAATCTGCAAAATATGGTAAGTTAGTAAAATAAATAGGGAGCTGTGTGGGGGCTCATACTGTATACAGGGGGCTATGTGTGTGCTCATATGGTATATAGGGGGGCTGTGTGTGGGCTCATACGGTATATAGGGGGATGTTGGCATACTTAATTCTGCTCAATATTAAATGATATAAATATTATTTTATATTAATTGTAGTTAATATTAATATTGAGCAGAACTAATTTCAGCCTTTCAGCCTATTGGTTCAGGCCCCCACAACAGTTACGTTCTCTCATGTGGTCCCTCTGGAAAATTAATTGCCCACCCCTGATATATACCATCATTTATTATCCAGTATATACCATCTGATGTCTGTATAACAGTATGCCATACATACCATCACATATTATCCTGTATACTGGGTGTAATATACTGTGCACAGACATCAGATGGTGTATAGAGGATAATACGTGACTGGTGTAATATCTAATGTCTGTACTCATGGTGTAATGTGCACTAGTTACATATTAGCCGGTATGTGGTATAATATATATACTATAGGCACAAACATCCCATATTATATACAGGATAATAGGAGGCTGGTATAATATCCATAGCTAACAACCCTCCCCTATTCCCTGGGCCTGTCCCGATTTGAGGGCTCAGTCCCGTCCCGGCTCAGCTGTTCTCCCGGCAGGGGCGTTGCTAGGCGCTGGGCTTTTTTTCCCAGACATGCAGGCTTTCCATGCTGTGTGTGACCCCTTGTAGCTCCGCCTCCCGCTCCCTGCTCCTCCCCGGCATCAGTGCAGAGGAATTCTACTGTGCAGAGAGACCGCACAGCATGAGGAGGTGAGGGGACAGGGGGCGGGGCCAAGTCTGCGGAGGACATGACAACAAGGCGCGGTCCTGAGGTGAAGGGAGAGACCCGCAGCCTCTCCCATCTGTGGCTGCTGTTATTACAGGATGGGAGGGGCTCCTGCAATGTCACCAGCAGCTCTGCAGTCGGGACTAGGGGAGATGGGAAGGGGATTTAGGGACACTGCAGGGCTGACAGCTCTCCTGCCTACAGCCCATCCTCTGCTGCTGATTGCAAACACCAGGCCCCACCACTGCCACTGGAGACATGATGGAGAAGAAGTGAATATATACGTGTCATGTTGTGCCCGCTGTGTGTGTGATGTCCATGTGATGATTGTGCCTGTTGTGTGTATGATGTCCGTGTGATGGTTGTGCCCTCTGTGTGTATGATGTCCGTGTGATGGTTGTGCCCGTTGTGTGTATGATCTGTGTGTGTGATGGTTGTGCCCACTGTGTGTGTGATGTGTGTGTGTGTGATGGTTGTGCCCACTGTGTGTATGATGTGTGTGATGGTTGTGACCGCTGTGTGTATGATGTCCGTGTGATGATTGTGCCCGTTGTGTGTATGATGTCCGTGTGATGATTGTGCCCGTTGTATGTATGATGTCTGTGTGATGATTGTGCCCGTTGTGTGTATGATGTCTGTGTGATGGTTGTGCCCTTTGTGTGTATGATGTCCGTGTGATGGTTGTGCCCGTTGTGTGTATGATGTCCGTGTGATGGTTGTGCCCGTTGTGTGTATGATGTCCGTGCGATGGTTGTGCCCGTTGTGTGTATGATGTCCGTGTGATGGTTGTGCCCGCTGTGTGTATGATGTGTGTGTGTGATGGTTGTGACGCGCCCCCAGAGCCGTGGGGTACTCGGCAGCCGGGCCTATGGATGCTGGTGGGGGATATCACGTTGGCTAACCCGGTCCGTGGCCTAGGGTGGTCACCAAAAAGGGGGGTAATATTTATAGGGGATTTGTGAAGTGTTCGTGACGCCACCTGTGGAATGCGGCTAAAGGGAGCCGCCGCTGCGGAGCAGTCCTCTGGAGCTGGTGTTACGGCAGCAGGGATGGTGTGGCTCTCCACAGGTAGCGCTAGCTCCAGGGCAGTGTAGGTAGTGTAAGTTGCGCTGGGCGTTGTAGTGCCCGGGAGGCAAGAGGGCGCAGATGAAAGAATGTACGTTGCAGTCATCCGAGTTTTTACTCACAGTTCTTATGACAGTTCCACTGGTGCACTGTACGGGTGCCAGCCTCCCACGTCGCGCTGCGTTCACCAGGCAGGGGTTCAGCTCTTCCTCAGGCAGATTAGAAGCACCTGACAGAACCCCACTTTCTTGTGTTCCTAGCTAGACCGTCTTCACGCTGGGTCTTTCTCCCTCCTGCCCTGCGCTTCCCCACTCTCAATCCCGCTCGGGTGCTCTGAAGTCCTTCCTGTCTTCTTGCAGTTCCTGGACCTGCTTGACCCTCACGGGGATTAGAATGAGGCTTTGGCAACTGACTATATAAGCCAGAAGCCTCCGGTTTTCCCAGCCGAGACTTAGAGTAACACGGCTGGACCAGGGGCCGGTCCCCTTCTTGCGGCCTACGATCCCTCTGTCTTCTGACAGATTCGGGGCGTACGGGAGCCTACTCCTCTGCTCCCCTCCTGGGCCTCTAGGACTAGGCCCTACTTGTGGAGCAGAGCTCCTAAAGAGCCTCTGCTCCCAGACTGACTTCCCTCACTCACTGAGCTCTACTGCACTGCCACCCTAAGATGGCTTCCCTTTTTATATACCTCCTGTAATGGTTCTCCTCTAAACTACTTCCTCCACCCACACCCACTACTGTTCCCCCTACCTCTGGGTTCCCCCCCACTCCAGCCAGGGACAGGGCTCAGCTCTGCGCACGCATGTTGCCCCTCCAGCCGGCCTGGAGCAGTGTAGTGTTGAATGTGGGTGTTGGGGTTCCGGGCAGCACTCACTCCTTACCTGAGAGAAGGAGATACCACACCTCTGGTTGAGGTGCAGTACCTCTGTGGTGACTGAACCCTCAGGGGCGCCACAGTTGTGCCTGATGTGTGTGTGTGATGGTTGTGCCTGTTGTGTGTATGATGTCCATGTGATGGTTGTGCCCGCTGTGTGTATGATGTCCGTGTGATGGTTGTGCCCGTTGTGTGTGTGATGTCTGTGTGATGATTGAGCCCGTTGTGTTTATGATGTCCGTGTGATGGTTGTGCCCGCTGTGTGTATGATGTGCGTGTGTGATGGTTGTGCTCGTTGTGTGTATGATGTCGGTGTGATAGTTGTGCTCGCTCTGTGTATGATGTCCGTGTGATGGTTGTGCCTGTTGTCTGTATGATGTCCATGTGATGGTTGTGACCGCTGTGTGTATGATGTCCATGTGCTGGTTGTGATCGCTGTGTGTATGATGTCTTTGTGATGGTTGTGCCCACTGTGTGTATGATGTCCGTGTGATGGTTGTGCCCGCTGTGTGTATGATGTCCGTGTGATGGTTGTGCCCGTTGTGTGTATGATGTCCGTGTGATGGTTGTACACGCTGTGTGTATGATATGTATGTGTGTGTAATGGTTGTGCCCGTTGTGTGTATGATGTCCATGTGATGGTTGTGCACGCTGTGTGTTTGATGTGTGTGTGTGATCGTTATGTCCGCTGTGTGTATGATGTCTGTGTGATGGTTGTGTCCGCTGTGTGTATGATGTTTGTGCCCGCTGTGTGTATGATGTCCGTGTGATGGTTGTGCCCGTTGTGTGTATGATGTCCGTGTGATGGTTGTACCCGCTGTGTGTATGATGTCCATGTGATGGTTGTGCACGCTGTGTGTATGATGGTTGTGCCCGCTGTGTGTATGATGTCTGTGTGATGGTTGTGTTCGCTGTGTGTATGATGTTTGTGTGATGGTTGTGCCCACTGTGAGTATGATGTCTGTGTGATGGTTGTGTCCGCTGTGTGTATGATGTGTGTGTGATGGTTGTGCACACTGTGTGTATGATGTCCATGTGATGGTTGTACCCGCTGTGTGTATGATGTGTGTGTAATGGTTGTGCCCGTTGTGTGTATGATGTCCATGTGATGGTTGTGCACGCTGTGTGTATGATGTGTGTGTGATGGTTGTGCCCGCTGTGTGTATGATGTCTGTGTGATGGTTGTGTCCGCTGTGTGTATGATGTTTGTGTGATGGTTGTGCCCGCTGTGTGTATGATGTCTGTGTGATGGTTGTGCCCGCTGTGTGTATTATGTCTGTGTGATGGTTGTGCACACTGTGTGTATGATGTGTGTGTGATGGTTGTGCGCTCTGTGTGTATGATGTCTGTGTGATTTTTGTGCCCGCTGTGTGTATGATGTCCGTGTGATGGTTGTGCCCTCTGTGTGTATGATGTCAGTGTGATGCTTGTGCATGCTGCTGTGTATGATGTCTGTGTGATGGTTGTGCTCGTTGTGTGTATGATGTCTGTATGATGGCGTGCCCGCTCTGTGTATGATGTCTGTGTGATGGTTGTGCACGCTGTGTGTATGATGGTTGTGCCCGCTGTGTGTATGATGTCTGTGTGATGGTTGTGTTCGCTGTGTGTATGATGTTTGTGTGATGGTTGTGCCCACTGTGAGTATGATGTCTGTGTGATGGTTGTGTCCGCTGTGTGTATGATGTGTGTGTGATGGTTGTGCACACTGTGTGTATGATGTCCATGTGATGGTTGTACCCGCTGTGTGTATGATGTGTGTGTAATGGTTGTGCCCGTTGTGTGTATGATGTCCATGTGATGGTTGTGCACGCTGTGTGTATGATGTGTGTGTGATGGTTGTGCCCGCTGTGTGTATGATGTCTGTGTGATGGTTGTGTCCGCTGTGTGTATGATGTTTGTGTGATGGTTGTGCCCGCTGTGTGTATGATGTCTGTGTGATGGTTGTGCCCGCTGTGTGTATTATGTCTGTGTGATGGTTGTGCACACTGTGTGTATGATGTGTGTGTGATGGTTGTGCGCTCTGTGTGTATGATGTCTGTGTGATTTTTGTGCCCGCTGTGTGTATGATGTCCGTGTGATGGTTGTGCCCTCTGTGTGTATGATGTCAGTGTGATGCTTGTGCATGCTGCTGTGTATGATGTCTGTGTGATGGTTGTGCTCGTTGTGTGTATGATGTCTGTATGATGGCGTGCCCGCTCTGTGTATGATGTCTGTGTGATGGTTGTGCCCGTTGTGTGTATGTTGTCCGTGTGATGGTTGTGCCCTCTGTGTGTATGATGTCTGTGTGTTGGTTGTGCCTGCTGTGTGTATGATGTCCATGTGATGGTTATGCCCTCTGTGTGTATGATGTCTGTTTGTTGGTTGTGCCCGCTGTGTGTATGATGTCCATCTGATTGTTGTGCCCTCTGTGTGCATGATGTCTGTGTGATGGTTGTGCCCGCTGTGTGTATGATGTCCATGTGATGGTTGTGCCCTCTGTGTGTATGATGTCTGTGTGATGGTTGTGCATGCTGTGTGTATGATGTCCATGTGATGGTTGTACCCTCTATGTGTATGATGTCTGTGTGATGGTTGTGCACTCTGTGTGTATGATGTCCATGAGATGGTCGTGCCCTCTGTGTGTATGATGTCTGTGTGATGGTTGTGCCCGCTGTGAGTAAGATGTCCATGTGATGGTTGTGCCCTGTGTGTGTATCATGTCTTTGTGATGCTTGTGCATGCTGTGTTTATGATGTCTGTGTGATGGTTGTGCCCGCTATGTGTATGATGTCTGTGTGATGGTTGTGCCCGCTGTGTGTATGATGTCTGTGTGATGGTTGTGCCCTATGTTTGTATGATCTCTGTGTGATGGTTGTGCATGCTGTGTGTATGATGTCCATGTGATGGTTGTGCCCGCTGTGTGTGTATGATGTGTGTGTGTGTGATGGTTGTGACACGCCCCCAGAGCCATGGGGTACTCGGCAGCCGGGCCTATGGATGCTCGTGGGGGATATCACGTTGGCTAACCCGGTCCGTGGCCTTGGGTGGTCACCAAAAAGGGGGGTAATATTTATAGGGGATTTGTGAAGTGTTCGTGACGCCACCTGTGGAATGCGGCTAAAGGGAGCCGCCGCTGCAGAGCAGTCCTCTGGAGCTAGTGTTACGGCAGCAGGGATGGTGTGGCTCTCCACAGGTAGCGCTAGCTCCAGGGCAGTGTAGGTAGTGTAAGTTGCGCTGGGCGTTGTAGTGCCCGGGAGGCAAGAGGGCGCAGATGAAAGAATGTACGGTGCAGTCATCCGAGTTTTTACTCACAGTTCTTATGACAGTTCCACTGGTGCACTGTACGGGTGCCAGCCTCCCACGTCGCGCTGCGCTCACCAGGCAGGGGTTCAGCTCTTCCTCAGGCAGATTAGAAGCACCTGACAGAACCCCACTTTCTTGTGTTCCTAGCTAGACCGTCTTCACGCTGGGTCTTTCTCCCTCCTGCCCTGCGCTTCCCCACTCTCAATCTCGCTCGGGTGCTCTGAAGTCCTTCCTGTCTTGTTGCTGTTCCTGGACCTGCTTGACCCTCACGGGGATTAGAATGAGGCTTTGGCAACTGACTATATATGCCAGAAGCCTCCGGCTTTCCCAGCCGAGACTTAGAGTAACACGACTGGACCAGGGGCCGGTCCCCTTCTTGCGGCCTACGATCCCTCTGTCTTCTGACAGATTCGGGGCGTACAGGAGCCTACTCCTCTGCTCCCCTCCTGGGCCTCTAGGACTAGGCCCTACTTGTGGAGCAGAGCTCCTAAAGAGCCTCTGCTCCCAGACTGACTTCCCTCACTCACTGAGCTCTAATGCACTGCCACCCTAAGATGGCTTCCCTTTTTATATACCTCCTGTAATGGTTCTCCTCTAAACTACTTCCTCCACCCACACCCACTACTGGTTCCCCCTACCTCTGGGTTCCCCCCCACTCCAGCCAGGGACAGGGCTCAGCTCTGTTCACGCATGTTGCCCCTCCAGCCGGCCTGGAGCAGTGTAGTGTTGAATGTGGGTGTCGGGGTTCCGGGCAGCACTCACTCCTTACCTGAGAGAAGGAGATACCACACCTCTGGTTGAGGTGCAGTACTTCTGTGGTGACTGAACCCTCAGGGGCGCCACAGTTGTGCCTGATGTGTGTGTGTTATGGTTGTGCCTGTTGTGTGTATGATGTCCATGTGATGGTTGTGCCCGCTGTGTGTATGATGTCCGTGTGATGGTTGTGCCCGTTGTGTGTATGATGTCTGTGTGATGATTGAGCCCGTTGTGTTTATGATGTCCGTGTGATGGTTGTGCCCGCTGTGTGTATGATGTGTGTGTGTGATGGTTGTGCTCGTTGTGTGTATGATGTCTGTGTGATGGTTGTGCACGCTGTGTGTATGATGTCGGTGTGATAGTTGTGCTCGCTGTGTGTATGATGTCTGTGTGATGGTTGTGCCCGTTGTGTGTATGATGTCCATGTGATGGTTGTGCCCGCTGTGTGTATGATATGTGTGTGTGTGTGTGATGGCTGTGCCCGTTGTTTGCATGATGTCCATGTGATGGTTGTGACCGCTGTGTGTATGATGTCCGTGTGATTGTTGTGCCCGCTGTGTGTATGATGTGTGTGTGTGATGGTTGTGCTCGTTGTGTGTATGATGTCTGTGTGATGGTTGTGCATGTTGTGTGTATGATGTCCATGTGATGGTTGTGCCCGCTGTGTGTATGATGTGTGTGTGTGATAGTTATGCTCGCTCTGTGTATGATGTCCGTGTGATGGTTGTGCCTGTTGTCTGTATGATGTCCATGTGATGGTTGCGCCCGGTGTGTGTATGATGTCTGTGTGATAGTTGTGCCCATTGTGTGTATGATGTCTGCGTGATGGTTGTGCCCACTGTGTGTATGATGTCCATGTGATGGTTGTGATCGCTGTGTGTATGATGTCTTTGTGATGGTTGTGCCCGCTGTGTGTATGATGTCCGTGTGATGGTTGTGCCCGCTGTGTGTATGATGTCCGTGTGATGGTTGTGCCCGTTGTGCGTATGATGTCTGTGTGATGGTTGTGCCCGCTGTGTGTATGATGTCCGTGTGATGGTTGTGCCCGTTGTGTGTATGATGTCCGTGTGATGGTTGTACACGCTGTGTGTATGATGTGTGTGTGTGTGTGTAATGGTTGTGCCCGTTGTGTGTATGATGTCCTTGTGATGTTTGTGCACGCTGTGTGTATGATGTGTGTGTGATGGTTGTGTCCGCTGTGTGTATGATGTCCCTGTGATGATTGTGCCCGCTGTGTGTATGATGTCTGTGTGATGGTTGTACCCATTGTGCGTATGATGTCTGTGTGATGGTTGTGCCCGCTGTGTGTATGATGTCCGTGTGATGGTTGTGCCCGCTGTGTGTATGATGTCTGTGTGATGGTTGTGCCCTCTGTGTGTATGATGTCTGTGTGATGGTTGTGCATGCTGTGTGTATGATGTCCATGTGATGGTTGTGCCTGCTGTGTGTATGATGTCTGTGTGATGGTTGTGCCCTCTGTGTGTATGATGTCTGTGTGATGGTTGTGCCCGCTGTGTGTATGATGTCTGTGTGATGGTTGTGCACTCTGTGTGTATGATGTCTGTGTGATGGTTGTGCATGCGGTGTGTATGATGTCTGTGTGATGGTTATGCCCTTTGTGTTTATGATGTCTGTGTGATGGTTGTGCCTGTTGTGTGTATGATGTCTGTGTGATGGTTGTGCCCGCTATGTGTATGATGTCTGTGTGATGGTTGTGCCTGCTGTGTGTATGATGTCTGTGTGATGGTTGTGCCCGCTATGTGTATGATGTCTGTGTGATGGTTGTGCCTGCTGTGTGTATGATGTCTGTGTGATGGTTGTGCCCGCTATGTGTATGATGTCTGTGTGATGGTTGTGCATGCGGTGTGTATGATGTCTGTGTGATGGTTGTGCCCATTGTGTGTATGATGTCTGTGTGATGGTTGTGCCCGCTATGTGTATGATGTCTGTGTGATGGTTGTGCATGCTGTGTGTATGATGTCTGTGTGATGGTTGTGCCCGCTATGTGTATGATGTCTGTGTGATGGTTGTGCCCGCTGTGTGTATGATGTCTGTGTGATGGTTGTGCCCATTGTGTGTATGATGTCTGTGTGATGGTTGTGCCCACTGTGTGTATGATGTCTGTGTGATGGTTGTGCCCGCTGTGTGTATGATGTCTGTGTGATGGTTGTACCCTCTGTGTGTATGATGTCTGTGTGATGGTTGGGCCCTCTGTGTGTATGATGTCTGTGTGATGGTTGTGCCCATTGTGTGTATGATGTCTGTGTGATGGTTGTGCCCATTGTGTGTATGATGTCTGTGTGATGGTTGTGCCCGCTGTGTGTATGATGTCTGTGTGATGGTTGTACCCTCTGTGTGTATGATGTCTGTGTGATGGTTGAGCCCGCTGTGTGTATGATGTCTGTGTGATGGTTGGGCCCACTGTGTGTATGATGTCTGTGTGATGGTTGTGCCCGCTGTGTGTATGATGTCCATGTGATGGTTGTGCCCGCTGTGTGTATGATGTCCGTGTGATGGTTGTGCCCTTTGCGCGTATGATGTCTGTGTGATGGTTGTGTCCGCTGTGTGTATGATGTCTGTGTGATGGTTGTGCCCGCTGTGTGTATGATGTCTGTGTGATGGTTTTGCCCGCTGTGTGTATGATGTCTGTGTGATGGTTGTGCACGCTGAGTGTATGATGTCCGTGTGATTTTTAACATAGCGCTTTTAAATAGAGCAGGGGTGGGAGATTAATTTTCCCAAGGGGCCACATGAGAGACCGTGACTGTTGTGGAGCCCGAACCAATAGGTTCAAATTAATTCAGATCAGTATTAATATTAACATATTAATTATATTTTTTGTGTATATTTATATTATCACTTAATATTGAGCAAATTTAAGTATGCTGACATCCCCCTATATACAGTATGAGCCCCCACACAACCCCGTACATACAGTATGAGCCCTCGCATAGCCCCCAATATACAGTAAGAGCCACCACAAGAAAGCCAGATGTCGTATAATGAATCTACATAAAGATGAGAAAGTTCTGGCGGCTCCGACTGTGAATGAGGGAACAAAAACTAATCCTCAGGTCCCAACAAGAGATGAGCAGGACTCACAGATGACGCCGCACTGCCCCGGAAGATAAGAGATTCATGGCCTCCAGTCCAGCCGCCAGGTAGCACTGACCTGGACGTCCGACTGGAGTCCCCGGAATCCATCCGCTCATCTCTAGTCCCAACTGCCCTGGATACAGTGGACAGTACTGGATTTGGGTCTGCGCCTTGCAGTCTCGGCCGTCTGCTGAATTTCCCTCACTACCAGCGCCCCTCTGACAACTCCTCCTACCGGGCGAGAAAGATAATGGTAAATGGGCGTGGATTGGGGTGTAACCAGGGGTGTGGCCAAAATTTGCCGCGCATAGCCTCTTTCTGTCCCCCTTTCTGTTCTTCAAAAGTTGAGAGGTATGAATATCTGATGTCTGTATCACAGTATATCGCATACCATCACATATTATGCTGTATACTGGATGTGATGGACTTTGATACAGGCATCCAATGTTATACAGAGGATAATATGTCACTGATGTAATATCTGATGTCTGTGCTCATAGTGTGGTACATAACTGTCACATGCTATTCTGTATGTAATATCTGATGTATGTAGTCATAATATATCTTATTCCAGTACAGATGAGCGAATTGATTCGCAGGACACTGGTCAAACAGTCCCGTCAGTAGTCTGTGGCCACCAGACCAGAGCCCCGCGAGCCTCCTCCTTCCTGCCGGCATCTCTGACTCCTCTTTTGATTATAGTCTTTGCATGATGTCATCTTTTTGGCGTGACACATACATGACATTGTGCCTGGCTACAAATCAAAGGAAGAGAAAGAGAATGGTGTCAGGTAGGAGGCTGTCAGGGCTCGTATCCAGCAGCCACTGAATATTCATCTGACCATTGGATCAGGGTCCTGCAAATTCAGTTGCTCATCTCTATATATCAGTCATATATTCTCCTATGTATATTGTATTGTATGTGGTATAATATGTTCACTGTGTGCACAGACATCAGATGGGACACACATGATAATTAGTGACTCGAACATCATATACTATAATGTGGAGCTGACTTTTACATTGATGACTTGCTCGATCAAGTATGTAGGAAATAATACTCAAAATAATAATTCATAGGTATCTATGTGGCAGACCTGTGCGTATGTGTGGCCACCTTTAGGCTGTGTGCCCACTATGCGTTTTTTAAGCGTTCCCGCAGCGGCAATTCTGCTGCAGAAACGCTTAAAAAACGCTTGGTAGAAGGTCTGCCATGTTCCTCAATGATAATCCGCATGTGCTGTGCACATGCTGCGGAAATTTCCGCTGCGGATTATCATTGCGGAAAAATCCGCAGCACTACCAATTATTTTGTGTAATCGCAGCGTTTTCGCCGCCATTGATTTGCATTGAATCGCATAATATCCGCATGACTACATGTGCACGTGTGGATATTTAGCGATTCAATGTGCGGATGGTACCCGGGTTTGGAGAAGAAGAGACTCTCCTCCAGACCCGGGTACCATAGTACCTGTAAAAAAAAAAGAATTAAAATAAAAATTATATATTATACTTACCTTCTGATGGCCCCCGGTCTCCATAGTGATGCGTCCTGGCTTCCTGGCAGCTTGTGATGGTCTAAAAGGACCTGCCATGACGTAATTTAGTCATGTTACAGATCACGCGACCGCCGAGGTCGGCGGTCGCGTGACCTGTCACATGACTAAATGACGTCATGGCAGGTCCTTTTACACAACCGCGAGACACCGGGAAGACCGGACGCATCGGATAAGGAGACCAGGGGCCGTCAGAAGGTAAGTATAATATTTATTTTTTATTTTTTACCATTCTTTTACGGTCACACTATATAAATCCATACCGGTTGCATGGATTTATATAGTGTGACCAAGTTGTCAAGCACTTTCCAAGTGATGCTAAAATCCCTTGGAAAGAGCTTGACAACCTGCATGCGGAAATGCATGTGAAGAACGCTTCACTTATGCTTGTCCCTGGCAGGAAAAACGCATGTACAATCCACTTCGTTTTTTCTGCCAGGGAGATGCAGAAACGCTAAGGAAAAATTTGCAGCATTTCTGCATTGTGGGCACTTAGCCTTACTCTGTTTAGAAGTGTAGAAAAGCACAGCATACCTTGGATTACACCTCTAACAACCTAAATCCGTTTTGTAGTGGTCAGACATTGTACATATTATGCTTATGTATTACCATTTTTAAATGCTCACCTGAACTGGACCAAGTGCTGTCATTTTTTTCCACGGGCAGCACTTAGACTATACGTTTGTGTGAATATAGCCTATGAAGCAGCTGGTAATAAACATGTTGAAGGGGTTTTCTGTGAACAAAAGTATATTTTAATCAATAGATCTTGGAATAATAACTTCCACAATTGGATGTGTTTAAATAAAATGTCCCTGTACTGAGATAATGTTATAAATGTGCCCCTGCTCTGTACTGTGTAATGGCTGTGTCTGACTGTGCAGGAACATGGTCTGATCATACCACAGCTACTGGGCAGGAGAGGAAGCAAAAGAGTATATAGCATAGATTAAATCACTGCACACTCTAGTTTCAAGATGCAATCGATGGGTCAAAACGTTCATTTACTGTTGCATTATTCCCTGCACCTTAAATGTGTCTTATTGCATGTCTTCAAATAGACTTTAGTTTGCATCTTGAAACTAGAATGTGCGGTGATTTAATCTACGCCATTCTGGGAATTCCACATCCCGTGTACCTGCACCTTGACCTACAGACTGTGTGCACGCTAATCTTCTATATATAAAGAGAGCATATATACATTACAGCAGGGGATCACAGCTGAGTCTTTCTTTGAGCTAAAATATTGTTTAAAAACAGGCAGTGAAATGTTTTACTCACAAAAAGAATCCTCTGTGATCCCATGCTGTCCTGTCTGTATACTCTTTTGCTTCCTCCCCTGCCCAGGAGATGTGGTATGATCAGAACATGTTCCTGCACGGTCAGACACAGCCATTACACAGTACACAGCAGGGGAACATTTATAAGATTATCTCAGCACAGGAACATTATTATAGCACATCCAATTGTGGAAATTATTATTACTCCAAGATCTATTGATTAAAATATACTATTGTTTGTGGGAAAACGACCTTTAAGGATGGGCCGCTACTCATGGACCACTGCTGTGTGCTTGCCCCCAGGCTAAAATTTGCCAGCCAGCCCCTGCTAGCAGTGATATTAGAATACGCACTATACATGTTATTACATACAGCATCCTTTACCTATAAAAATTGTATATAATCTCTTCCACTTTTCTTTCCAGTGGGTGTAGTGACAAGCTTATGGAGCAGTTGCCGGGACCAGTGCCGCCGCGAGCGACAACAGGGTAGGAAGAGTGGTGATGTGGCTCTTAAAAAGAAAGGCCATACCTATATTATGACCGGCTCCTGTTTTTGACCCTAGTCCTAGATTTTCACCCGTAAGTGGCTATCTTTTTCAGTTTTATTTGTTGTAATGGTTTGATTATTATTTTGCATATTAAAAATGCTTTTTTCTCTGTCATCCCTGACCTTACAGATCTGACTGGACCAAAAAGGTAAATACCTGTAGCTCGGAGGTGCTGGAGGCCAGAGAGGAATCTGAAGTGGAGGCCGGAGCTGGGGGCCAGAAAGAAGAAGAGCCTGCGGAGAGCACCAGTACACCACAGCCCCTCGACACCTCCCCTCATGCACCAATAAGCCAGCATCGCTACTGCCCCACCATCACTGGCGTACGTGACATGGGAATACCTGTGAGTGATGATGATGATGATGAGAGTTTTTGTCTAAGCCTGGCCCGTTATTTCAGCCACGTTCCCTTTTTATTGACTCTGCAAACCAGGGCTGCCCTCCAAATTGTTTTGTCTGCCGCTGCGCCACCAAATTCACCGATGGCCGTCTTTTAATTCCTTGAAAGGTGGCAACTTTCTGAGGACAACAAAACCCGGTCATTAGACCCCCCAAGAAGGGCACTCAGCAGACCCACCATCACGGCAGCCACCACCTCCAGTGCCAGCATCACGGCAGTCACCACCACCACCACCACCTCCAGTACCAGCATCACAGCAGCCATCACCACCACCTCCAGTCACAGCATCACAGCTGCCACCACCAACTACAGTGGCACCATCACGGCAGCCACCTCCAGTGCCAGTATCTTGGCAGCCACCTCCATTACCAGCATCACGGCAGCCAACAACCCCCTCACCAGCATGTCTCTTGCCCCAATCACCCTTGTCTTGTTGGCATGATGGCCAAAACACAGAAGACAAGGCCAGACAAAGATCTGAGATACAGGATTTGTGTGCTGAGATGCCGCCACAGTCACTGAAAGGTGTTACATAGATGCGTATTATATGGACGCTATATGGATGGCATAAGCATGGTCCTTTTGCTGTGAGGTTTTTTTCTCGCACACATTGACTTGCATTGGCGAGTCTCTTCTGATATATGCAGCCACTTGCAGCATGCTGTGATATTTTTTTCTCAGTTCGATCCGAGCTGGGGAAAAAAAAATCACAGATGAACACATGATCATTCAATAACAAGAGTCAGAGTGCAATCCAATTTTTTTTTATCAGATTGCACTCGTGTGATTTAAACGCAGATGAGTATGAGCCCTTAGACTCAGCCAAAAGATTGTAGACATAGAGTATATCTTATTGCTCTAATAGGCATCTAGTCATTCAACAGAGGCCATTAACTATATATTCTACATGCAGGGCTTGTGAATTGTCCATTATTAAAATAAACAGTATATAAAAAGCAGTGCAGGAGACGGCAGTGAAGGACATGACAAATATTAATAACAATATGTAAAATAATCACAGGCTGCAATTACCCACCATGTTTTTTCTTAAACAATGAAATCAACTTTTTCTTGCGGTTGTAAATTTGAAATGACAGTGATAGCTATGATGACATCACAAGGCACATGACATCATAGACATCACAATTGGAATAGAATGTATAACGTTCTACACTGCTGCCATCTTGTGTCACTATAACCTGACAGCTGGAAGAGGACGAGTCCAGGTAAGTAGCTCTTTACTTTTAAGCTTTGGTATACTTATAGTGTATCCACCGGATTTATCATGGATTGCCGGGAACACTCTGTAATAAGACATTTTCAGGACAACCCCTTGTCTAAATGAGAAATTGCTGACGATCAGTTGATATTAGGTGGGTGGCGGAAGTCAAGTTGGGACATCTTTATGGGGCTCCATTTTTGGGCAGTTTTGCCATTTATGTGGACAAATTATTTTATTATCATTCTCTGTTCTCAGATCTTTGGTTCCTATTGAATTAGGGGCTGACATTGGAGTTGTAGTTTAACCCCTTTAAAGCTCAAGACGTACTAATACGTATGTGCGCCCTGGGACTTAAGAGCCTGATACGTATTATTACGTCTTTGCGATCGCGCCGGGTGTCAGCCGATTGTCGCAGCTGAGTCGATCGCAGCATTGCGGGGGCAAGGGGAGGTGATCGGGATACTCACCTCTCCTGCCGGCGTCCAGCGATGTCTGCCGCGGCTTCCCGGATGTTGCCATGACGACCCGATGTCGTCATGACAACATCTGGGTCACCAGACAGCAGGAAGATATTTTGGCAAGCGCAGTGCATGACCAAAGTATCTTCTGCATTTGCAGCGCTGACAGCCTGTATAGCACAGGGCTGGTGCTCCATCCCTATGCTATACAGGCGATCAGAATAAAAAAGTGAAAGTCCCATAGTGGGACAAAGAATAAAAGTAAAAAAAGTGTCAGAAAGTTAAGAAAATAAAAAAAAAATTAAAAAAATAATCCACCAAAAATAAAAATATAATGTACCCATCAATAAATATTATTATGAAAAAACAAACAAAAAAAAACAATAAAAGTACACATATTTGGTATCGCCGCGTCCAGAATGACCTGACCTATAAAACTGTCCCACTAGTTAGCCCCTTCAGTGAACATGATTAAAAAAAAAAAAATTAAGCAAAAAACAATGCGTTATCACCATGCTGCCAAACAAAAAATGGAATAACACGCGATCAAAAAGACGAATATAAATAATAATGATACCACTGAAAACGTCATCTTGTCACGCAAAAAACAAGCCGCCATACAGCTCCATCAGCCAAAAAATAAAAAAGTTATAGCTCTCAGAATAAATCGGTGCAAAAATTTTTTTTTTCTGTAAAACAGCTTTTATTGTGTAAAAGCGCCAAAACATAGAAAAACTATATAAATGTGGTACCACTGTAAACGTACTGACCCGAAGAATAAAGCTACCTTATCAATTTTACCACACGCGTAACAGCATAAAAAAAAAAAAAAGATTCCTGAATTGTTGGTTTTTGTTTATTCTGCCTCCCACAAATCGAAATAGAGAGCGATCAAAAAATGTCACGTGCCTGAAAATGGCACCAATAAAAATGTCAACTCATCCCGCAAAAAACAAGACATCACATGACTCTGTCGGCCAAAATATGGAAAAATTATAGCTCTCAAAATATGACGATGCAAAAACTAGATTTTACAAAAAAATGCGTCTTTTAGTGTGTGACAGCTGTCAATCATAAAAACCCGATATGATTCTGGTATCGCTGTAATCGCACTGACCCAAAGAATAAAGTCGTCTAAGCGCTTATACCGCACGAGGAATGGCGTAAAATATAAACTCTAGGGTTAGGGTTAGGGTTGTGGTAGGTTTAGGGTTGGGGTTAGGGTTAGGGCTAGAGTTAGGGTTGGGCTAGGGTTAGGGTTGGGGTTAGGGTTAGGCTTAAGGTTGGGCTAGGGTTGGGGTTAGGGTTGGGCTAGGGTTAGGGTTGGGCTAGGGTTGGGGTTAGGGTTGGGCTAGGGTTAGGGTTGGGCTAGGGTTGGGGTTAGGGTTGGAGTTAGGGTTGGGCTAGGGTAGGGTTAGGGTTGGGCTAGGGTAGGGTTAGGGTTGGGATTTTTTTCAAAAGTAAAAAAAAAAAGATGACGATATGGCAACTAGTGTTGAGCGCAAGTGCTCGCTACTTGAGTTTGCATCGGGTATGCACTGAGTATCACGGGTGATCGAGTGACATGCTCGAGTCTCCGCCCCATATGCTTCGCGGCCAAAAAAAACTTGCGGGGATTTCCAGCCATGCATGAGCGATCCCCGCATGATTTGTTTTGGGTGTCTAATAGCCGTGAAACATGCGGGCGGGGACTCGAGCATGTCACTCGAGCACCTGCGATACATGCTGCATACCTGAGTACCCGATGCAAACTCAAGTAGCGAGCACTTGCGCTCAAGACTAATGACAACTTATTCAATATGATGACCTAATGTTATCAAATTCTGTGTCGTACCTCTGGGTTCAAAATGTTCACTATACCCCTTGATAAAATCCTTGAGGGGTGTAGTTTCCAAAGTGGGGTCACTTGTGGGGGGTTTCCACTATTTAGTCACATCAGGGGCTCTCCAAACGCGACATGGCGTCCGCTCTCGATTCCAGCCAATTTTGCATTCAAAAAGTCACACAGTGCTCCTTCCCTTCTGAACTCTGCCGTGCGCCCAAACACTGTATTTTCCCCACATATGGGGTATTGGCGTACTCAGGAGAAATTGCACAAAAGTTTTTGGGATCCATTTTCTCCTCTTACCCTTGTGAAAATAAAACAATTGGGGCTAAAACATCATTCTTGTGGAAAAAGGTCCACTTTTGGACCACCAAGATACATATATCCACCTATGCTTGGTACTAGGGAGTTCTTATGTGAGCTTCTACGATGCCGGACAGTACGAATAGGGGATTAAGGTTCGGTACCAGAGGTTATCTGGCGGTGATCCTTTGTATGTCTTGGGATGTTTTTGTTTTTTTTCTGTTTATGACTGTATTCGGATGTATTGTCTTTGCCCTTTGATAAATAAAAAATTAAAACAAAACAAAACATCGTATCTACCCTAAAATGGGATCAATAAAAACGTTAGCTTTGCGTGCAAAAAAATAAACTCTCCCCAAACACCAGACGCTACGAGTCTCGGAAAATTGAGCCATTTTTTCTTCACAAACTTTGGATTTTTTTCACCACTTAAATAAAAAATAACCTATCCATATTTGGTATCTAAGAACTCAGAATGACCTGGGAATCATAATGGCAGGTCAGTTTCAGCAATTAATGACTATGGTAAAAAAAACAAAAAAACAATTATGGAATTGCACTTTTTTTTGCAATTTCACCGCATTTGAATTTTTTCAATCCTGTTTTCCAGTACAAAATATCGTAAAAGCAATGGTGTAGTTCAAAAGTACAACTCATCACTCAAAAAACAAGGCCTCACATTGCCATATTGATGGAAAAATAAAAAAACCTTTGGCTCTGGGAAGAAGGGAATAAAAAACAAATGCAAAAATGGAAAAACCCCTAGTCCTTAAAAGGTTAATGCGGTCAGAATGGCAGTAAGGAGTCATGTGTTTTCTTTTAGTACATAAAGCAGTAGGTAATATACATAAAATAAAAGGGCCTCTTTAAATGTGTGTATTATAATTATAAAAGGAGGTAGGGTTTTTTGGCTTTTTATTAAATTAATTTCTTGTTGATCTTGAAATATGAATCCATAAAAAACAGTGACAGTAATGATGACATCTTAGGGCACGTGACATCATCGATGTGAAGAAACGGTACCAGGGGGCCCCCTCAGAATCCCGCTGTCGCCGCTTCTTCCGGTGGATCCACACCCCGCCACCCGCCTGCACAAACATAGACTGCACATCACAGGGCGGGGGAAGGCCGGAATATTTAAATTAAGTAGCTAGGCAGGGATTTCTTGGTGTCCCCTGGACGCCAAGCATAGGAATTTTATAAAAAGATATTTCAAAGTAAGCAGACCTCTAATGTGGGCCATACAACTATAGATTTACATTTCTATCACCTTTATGCCCATATTAGAGGTCTGATAAGTCCTAGGGGGTGACAGATTCCCTTTAAAGCTTGTGTCGTGGTTGGCCTCTAGCCCCGTGTCTCATGTGTTGGGTTTGCCCACTCCGGGTCCTCCTGGAGGAAGTAGGATTTCTCTTTTTATTTTGTGCTTTTGGCTTCTTGCCCAGTGATAGGAGCGGATTTCATCCTCTCAGGTGTTTCCAAGGTTTCAGGAAAATCATATTATCAAGTTATTATTTTTTTTGCATAAAAGAAAAAAACATTTCCATATTGATGGTAGAAATAGAGACATGGACCAGGCTGAAAATTGGTCTGTCTGATTTATTTCTTGGATGCAAAAAAGCAAAAATGGATGTCTGAATGAGGCCTAAGAGACATTTTCTTAGAAATGTATTTCTGTAAAGGGATCACGCTGCAAAGGCATGTGATGTAATGGAATGTCGATTGTGAAGAATATTCTAGAATAATCACATGTGCCCTGGTTGTCAGGTCTCCAGGCATAGTGTAATCTGACTCTCTTGAATTCATTTGCAGCCAGCAAAGCGGGGTGAGAAATCCCCCTCCCCTGGCAGCTGTGAGCTGAGCTGATAGGCAGGCTCCCTGCCGAGATCCTCTGTTTGTTCTCAACATGTGCTATGTTGTGTAAGGTACTATACTTCGATATCGAGCTGTGGAAGAACTACATGTCCCAGCTTTTCACAAAACTGATTTTCTAGCTCAGGGGAAGATAGCGAACGCCAGACTGCATCCTAGCCCACTCTAGCGTGTAGGGACGAGGAGATACACGTCCCAGCCTTTTGGAAGCTTCTACAACTGCTGTGTTTGGTACCCACACGTAGCAGGGGCCTGGCCGGGTCGGTTGACACCAGAACCGGTTCCCTGGGACCATCCAGTAAGGAGGTATGAGTCACGTTAGTTCTGGGAGTCTCTTAGCCAGGAAGGAATAGGGGATGGAGACTTGGGCGTAACAGGGGGCAGGTAGTGGGAGTTCCCAGAGAGTTGTAAGGTCTGTGTAGCAAAAGATTATTGTCTTTTCCCTGGGGAAGCTCGTGACATGCAGATGTGAGGGACAAGTCCAGCAACCAAGAAGGGCACACATTCTTCCCCATGTGGTCGCCCAACCCCCGAGCCAGGCTAGGGAAGGCCGGAGCCAGAGCGAGAGCAGGCCGGAGCCAGGACGAGGGCAGGCCGGAGCCTGGGCGAGAGCAGGCCTGAGCCAAGGCGAGGACAGGCCAGAGCCTGAGCGAGAGCAGGCCGGAGCCAGAGCAAGGGCAGGCCAGAGCCAGAGCAGGCCAGAGCCAAGGCGAGAGCAGGCCAGAGCGAGAGCAGGCCGGAGCCAAGGCGAGGGCAGGCCAGAGCCAGAGCAGGCCAGAGCAAGGGCAGGCCAGAGCGAGAGCAGGCCGGAGCCAAGGCGAGGGCAGGCCAGAGCGAGAGCAGGCCGGAGCCAAGGCGAGGGCTGGCCAGAGCCAGAGCGAGAGCAGGCCAGAGCCTGAGTGAGAGCAGGCCAGAGTCAGGGCAATGGCAGGCCGGAGCCTGGGTGACAGCAGGCCGGAGCCAAGGCAAGGGCAGGCCGGAACCAGGGCGAGAGCAGGCCGGAGCCAGGGCAAGAGTAGGCCGGAGCCAAGGCGACGGCAGGCCAGAGCCAGAGTGAAGGCAGGCCGGAGCCAGGGCGGGGGCAGGCCGGAGCCCGAGCGAGAGCAGGCCTGAGCCAGGGCAAGAGCAGGCCAGAGCCAAGGTGAGAGAAGGCCGTAGCCAGAGCGAGAGCAGGCCATAGCCAGGGCGAGAGCAGGTGGAGCCCGTGCGAAGGCAGGCCGGAGCCAGAGCGAGAGCAGGCCAGAGCCAGGGCGAGAGCAGGTGGAGCCCGTGCGAAGGCAGGCCGGAGCCATAGCGAGAGCAGGCCGGAGCCAAGGCAAGGGCAGGCCAGAGCGAAAGCAAACCGGAGCCAAGGCGAGGGCAGGCCAGAGCGAGAGCAGGCCGGAGCCAAGTCAAGTGCAGGCCAGAGCCAGAGAGAGAGCAGGTCATAGCCAGAACGAGAGCAGGCTGGAGCCAGGGCGGGGGCAGGCCAGAGCAAGAGTAGGCCAGAGCCAAGGCGAGGGCAGGCCAGAGCCAGTGCGAGAGCAGGCCGAGGCCAGAGCGAGAGCAGGCCGGAGCCAAGGCGAGGGCAGGCCAGAGCCAGAGCGAGAGCAGGCCGGAGCCAAGGGTAGGGCAGGTCAGAGCGAGAGCAGGCCGGAGCCAAGGCATGGGCAGGCCAGAGCCAGAGCGAAAGCAGGCCGGAGCCAAGGCAAGGGCAGGCCAGAGCCAGGGCGAGAGCAGGCCAGAGCGAGAGCAGGCCGGAGCTAGGGTGAGAGCAGGCCGGAGCCAGGGCGAGTGCAGGCCAGAGCGAGAGCACGCCGCAGCCAAGGCGAGAGCAGGCCAGAGCGAGGGCAGACCGGAGCCAGGGCGACGGCAGGCCGGAGCTAGGGCGATGGCAGGCTGGAGCCAGGGCGAGAGCATGCTGGAGCCAGGGAGAGGGCAGGCCGTAGCCAGTACGAGGGCAAGCCGTAGTGAGGGCAAGAGCAGGCCAGAGCCAAGGCGAAGGCAGGCCAGAGTCAGAGCGAGAGCAGGCCCGAGCTCTGACCTGCTCTCACTCTGGCCTGCCCTCGCCTTGGCTCCGGCCTGCTCTCGCCCTGGCTCCGGCCTGCTCTCGCTTTGGCTCCGGCCTGCTCTCGTCTTGGCTCTGGCCTGCTTTCGCCCTGGCTCTGGCCTGCCCTCGCTCTGGCTCCGACCTGCTCTCGCCTTAGCTCCTGCCTGCTCTCGCGCTGGCTCTGGCCTGCTCTCTCTCTAGCTCTGGCCTGCCCTCGACTTAGCTCCGGCCTGATTTAGCTCTGGTCTGGCCTGCCTTCGCCTTGGTTCCGGCCTGCCCTCGACTTGCTTCCGGCTTGCTCTCGCCCTGGCACTGGCCTGCTCTCGCCCTTGCTCCGGCCTGCTCTCGCCCTTGCTCCGGCCTGCTCTCACTCTGGCTTTCTGGCCTGCCCTCGCCTTGGCTCCGGCCTGCTCTCGCTCTAGCCTGCTCTCGCCTTGGCTCCGGCCTGCTATCGCTCTGGCTCTGACCTGCTTTCTCTCTGGTCTGGCCTGCCTTTGCCTTGGCTCCGGCTTACACTCGCTCTGGTTCTGGCCTGCCTTTGCAGTGTCTCCGGCCTGCTCTCGCTCTGGCTTTGGCTTGCCCTCACCCTGGCTCCGGCCAACCCTCGCTCTGGCTCCGGCCTGCCCTCGCCCTGGCTCCGGCCTGCTCTCGCTCTGGCCTGCCCTCGCCCTGGCTCCGGCCTTCTCTCGCTCTGGCTCCGGCCTGCTCTTGCCCTGGCACCGGCCTGCTCTTGCCCTGGCTCCGGCCTGCTCTCGGTCTGGTTTTCTGGCCTGCCCTCGCCTTGGCTCCAGCCTGCTCTAGCTCTGGCCTGCCCTCGCCTTGGCTCCGGCCTGCCCTTTCCCTGGCTCCGGCCTGCCCTCGCCCTGACTCCAGGCTGCTCTCGCCCTGGCTCCGGCCTGTTCTCGCTCTGGCTCTGGCATGCCCTCGCCTTGTCTCCGGCCTAGTCTCGCCCGGCCTGCCCTCGTCCTGGCTCCGGCCTGCTCTCGCTCTGGCCTGCTCTCACTCTGGATCCAGCCTCCCCTCGCCTTGGCTCTGGCCTGCTCTCGCTCTGGCTCTCTCCTGCCCTCGCCCTTGCCCTGGCCTGCTCTAGCCCTGGCTCTGGCCTGCCCTCGCCCTGGCTCCGGACTGCTCTCGCCTTGGCTCCGGCTTGCTCTTGCTCTGGCCTGCTCTCTTTCTGGCTCTGGCCTGCCCTGGCCTTGGATCCGGCTGTTCTTCAGCTCTGGTCTGGCCTGCCTCTACCTTGGCTCTGGCCTGCACTCGCTCTGGTTCTGGCCTGCCTTCACTGTGGCCCAGGCCTGCTCTCGCCCTGGCTACAGCTTGCCCTCGCCCTGGCTCCGGCCTGCCCTCGCTTTGGCTCCAGCCTGCCTTCGTCCTGGCTCCGGCCTGCTCTCGCTCCGGCCTGTCCTCGCCCTGGCTCCGGCCTGCTCTCGCTCTGGCTCTGGCCTGCCCTCGCCCTGGCAACGGCCTGCTCTCACCCTGGCTCCGGCCTGCTCTCGCCCTGGCTCCGGCCTGCCCTCGCCCTGGCTCCGGCCTGCTCTCGCTATGGTTTTCTGGCCTGCCCTCGCCTTGGCTCCGGCCTGCTCTCGCTCTGGCCTGCCCTCGCCCTGGCTCCGGCCTGCCCTCGCCCTGGCTCCGGCCTGCCCTTGCCCTGGCTCCGTACTGCCCTTGCCCTGGCTCCATTCTGCTCTCACTCTGGCTCTGGCCTGCCCTCGCCCTGGCTCCGGTCTGCTCTCGCTCTGGCTCCAGCCTGCTCTCGCTCTGGCCTGCCCTCGCCCTGGCTCCGGCCTGCTCTCGCTCTTGCCTGCCCTCTCCTTGGTTCCGGCCTGCTCTCGCTCTGGCTCTGGCCTGCCCTTGCCTTGGCTCCGGCTTGCTCTCGCCCTGGCTCCAGCCTGCCCTCGCACTGGCTCCGGCCTGCTCTCGCTCCGTCCTGTCCTTGCCCTGGCTCCGGCCTGCTCTCGCTCTGGCCTCGCCCTGGCTCCGGCCTGCTCTAGCCCTGGTTCCGGCCTGCACTTGCCTTGGCTCCGGCCTTCTCTCGCTCTGTCTCTGGCCTGCCCTTGCCCTGGCTCCGGCCTGCTCTCGCTCTGGCCTGCTTTCTCTTTGGCTCTTGCCTGCTCTCGCCTTTGTTTCGGCCTGCTATCGTTTGGCTCCTCTGGCACTGGCCTGCCCTTGCCCTGGCTCCGGCCTGCTCTCGCTCTGGCCTACCCTCGCCTTGGCTGTGGCCTGCTCTCGCCCTGGCTCCGGCCTGCTCTCGCTCTGGCTCCGGCCTGCCCTCGCCTTGGCTCAGGCCTGCTCTCGCTCTGGCTCTGGCCTGCCCTCGCCTTGGCTCCGGCCTGCTCTCGCCCTGCTCTCACTCTGGCCTGCCCTCGAGGGCCCTGGCTCTGGCCTTCTCTCTCTCTGGCTCTTGCCTGCTCATGCCTTGGCTCCGGCCTGCTCTCTAGTTCTGGCCTGCCCTCGCCTTTTCTCTGCCCTGCTTTCGCTCTGGCTCTGGCCTGTCCTCACCTTGGCTACCGCCTAATCTCGCTCTGGCCCTGGCCTGTCTTCCCTTGCTCTTGCTTTGGCCTGCTCTAGCTCTGGCTCTGGCCTGCCCTCGCCTTTGCTCCGGCCTGCTTTCGCTCTGGCTCTGGCCTGTCCTCGCCTTGGCTACCGCCTAATCTCGCTCTGGCCTGTCTTCCCTTTCTCTGGCTTCTGCCTGCTCTAGCTCTGGCTCTGGCCTGCCCTCGCCAAGGCTCCGTCCTGCTCTTGCTTTGGCTCCCTGGCTCCGGCCTGCTCTTGCTCAGGATCCAGACTCCCCTCGCCCTGGCTCTGGCCTGCTCTCACCCTGGCTCTGGCCTGCCTTCGCCCTGGCTCCTGACTACTCTCGCCTTGGCTCCGGCCTGCTCTCTCTCTGGCTCTGGCTCGCCTTGGCTCCGGCCTGCTTTAGCTCTGGTCTGGCCTGCCTTCGCCTTGGCTCCGGCCTGCTCTCGCTCTGGTTCTGGCCTGCGCCTTGGCTCCGGCCAGGAAGGAACAGGGGATGGAGACTTGGGCGAAACAGGGGGCAGATAGTGGGAGTTCCCAGAGAGTTGTAAGGTCTGTGTAGCAAAAGCCTATTGTCTTTTCCCTGGGGAAACTAGTGACATACAGATGTGAGGGACAAGTCCAGCAACCAAGATGGGCACACATTCTTCCCCATGTGGTCGCCCAGCCCCCGAGCCAGGCTAGGGCAGGCCAGAGCCAGAGCAGGCCGGAGCCAGGGCAAGGGCAGGTCAGAGCGAGAGTCAGAGCAGGCCGCAGCCAAGGCGAGGGCAGGCCGGAGCCATAGCGAGGGCAGGCCAGAGCCAGAGCGATAGCAGGCCGGAGCCAAGGTGAGGGCAGGCCAGAGCCAGAGCGAGAGCAGGCCGGAGCCAAGGCTAGGGCAGGCCAGAGACAGAGCAAGAGCAAGCCGGAACAAAGGCGGGGGCAGGCCAGAGCCAGAACGAGAGCAGGCCAGAGCGAGAGAAGGCCGGAGCCAAGGCAAGGGTAGGCCAGAACCAGGGCGAGAGCAGGCCGGAACCAGGGCCGGAGCAAAGGCGAGAGTAGGCCGGATCCAGAGCAAGAGTAGTCCAGAGCGAGGGCAGGCCGGAGCCAGAGCGGGGGCAGGCCGGAGCCAGATCGAGAGCAGGCCAGAGCCAGGGCAAGAGCAGGCCGGAGCCAAGGTGAGAGCAGGCCTGAGCCAGAGCGAGAGCAGGCCTGAGCCAGAGCGAGGGCAGTCCGGAGCCAAGGCGAGGGCAGGCCAGAGCCAGACCTAGGGCAGGCCAGAGCCCGTGCGAGGGCAGGCCGGGGCCATAGCGAGAGCAGGCCGGAGCCAAGGAAAGGGCATGCCAGAGCGAGAGCAGACCGGAGCCAAGGCGAGGGCAGGCCAGAGTCAGATCGAGAGCAGGCCATAGCCACCAAAGCGAGAGCAGGCAGGAGTCATTGCAAGGGCAGGCCAGAGCAAGAGTAGGCCAGAGCCAAGCTTGGCAAGGGCAGGCCAGAGCCAGTGCGAGAGAAGTCCGGAGCCAAGGCAAGGGCAGGACGGAGCAAGGACGAGAGCAGGCCGGAGCCAGGCCGAGGCCAGAGCGAGAGCAGGCCGGAGCCATGGTGAGGGCAGGCCAGAGCGAGAGCAGGCAGGAGCCAAGGGTTGGGTACGCCAGAGCGAGAGCAGGCCGGACCCAACGCTTGGGCAGGCCAGAGCGAGAGCAGGCCGGAGCCAAGGCAAGGGCAGGCCAGAGCGAGAGCTGGTCGGGGCCAGGGCGAGGGCAGGCCTGAACCAGGGCAAGGGCTGGCCGGAGCCAGAATGAGAGCAGGCTGGAGCCAGGGCGAGGGCAGGCCGGTGCCAGAGCGAGAGCAGGCCGGAGTGGTGCCAGAGCGAGAGCAGGCCGGAGCTGCGATGAAGGCAGGCCATAGCCAGAGCGAGAGCAGGCCGGAGCTGCTGCAAAGGCAGGCCGGAGCCAGAGCAAGAGCAGGCCGGAGCCGAGGCGAAGGCAGGCTAGAGACAGTGCGAGAGCAGGCCGGAGCCAAGGCGAGGGCAGGCCAGAGCCAGAGTAAGAGCAGGCCCGAGCCAAGGCGAGGGCAGGCCGGAGCCAAGGCAAGGGCAGGTCAGAGCCAGAGCGAGAGCAGGCCATAGCCAGAGCGAGAGCAGGCCGAAGCGAAATAAGTCCGGAGTCTACGCAAGGGCAGGCAGAGCCAGAGTGAGAGCTGGCCAGAGTCAGAGCGAGAGCAGGCCGGAGCCAAGGCGAAGGCAGGCCAGAACCAGAGCGAGAGCAGGCCGGAACCAAGGCTAGGGCAGGCCAGAGCGAGAGCAGGCTGTAGCCAAGGCAATGGCAGGCCAGAGCCAGAGAGAGGAGAGCAGGTCAGAGCCAAGGCAAGGACAGGCCAGAGCGAGAGGAGTCCAGAGCCAGGCCGAGGGCAGGCAGGAACTAGGGCAAGGGCAGGCCAGAGCGAGAGCAGGCTGGAACCAGGGCGAGGGCAGGCCGGAGCGAGAGCGGCCGGAGCCGAGGCGAAAGCTGGCCGGAGCCAGAGCGAGAGCATGCCGGAGCCGAGGCGAAGGCAGGCCAGAGCCAGAGCGAGAGCAGGCCGGAGCCAATGCAAGGGCAGGCCAGAGCCAGAGTGAGAGCAGGCCGGAGCCAAGGCAAGGGCAGGGCGAGGGCAGGCCAAAGCCAGTGCGAGAGAAGGCCGGAGCCAAGGCAAGGGCAGGCCGGAACCAGGATGAGAGCAGGCCGGAGTCAGGCCGAGGCCAGAGCGAGAGCAGGCCGGAGCCAAGGCTTGGGCAGGCCAGAGCCAAAGCGAGAGCAGGCCGGAGCCAAGGCAAGGGCAGGCCAGAGCCAGAGTGAGAGCAGGCCGGAGCCACGGCGAGGACAGGCCGGAACCAGGGCGCGGGCATTCCGGAGCTAGAGCGAGAACAGGCCGGAGCCAGGGCGAGAGCAGGCCAGTGCCAGAGCGAGAGCAGTCTGGAGCGGTGCCAGAGCGAGAGCAGTCCGGAACCGCGACGAAGGCAGGCTGGAGCAAGAGCGAGAGGCGGCCGGAGCCGAGGCGAAGGCAGGCCAAAGCCAGTGCGAGAGCAGGCCGGAGCCAAGGAGAGGGCAGGCCAGAGCCAGAGCGAGAGCAGGCCAGTGCCAAGGCGAGGGAGGGCAGGCAAGAGCCAGAGTGAGAGCAGGCCGGAGCCAAGGCAATGAATGGCAGGCCAGAGCAAGAGCAGGCCATAGCTAGAGCGAGAGCAGGCCAAAGCGAAATAAGTCCGGAACCAAGGCAAGGGCAGGCCAGAGCAAGAGTGAGAGCAGGCCAGAGTCAGAGCGAGAGCAGCCTGGAGCCAAGGCGAAGGCCGGCCAGAACCAGAGCGAGAGCAGGCCGGAACCAAGGCTAGAGCAAGAGCGAGAGCAGGCCGGAGCCAAGGCAAGGGCAGGCCAGAGCCAGAGAGAGAGCAGGCCGGAACCAAGGCAAGGCCAGAGCGAGAGCAGGCCAGGGCGAGGGCAGGCCAGAGCCAGAGCAAGAGCAGGCCGGAGCCAGGGTGAGGGCAGGCCGGAGCCAGGGAGAGAGCAGGCCGGAGCCGAAGCGAAGGCAGGCCAGAGCCAGAGCGAGAGCAGTCCAGAGCCAAGGCAACTTGCAGGCCAAAGCCTGAGCGATAGCAGGCCATAGCCAGAGCGAGAGCAGGCCGGAGCCAAGGCAAGGGCAGGCCAGAGCGAGAGCAGGCCATAGCCAGAGCGAGAGCAGGCTCAAGCGAGAGCAGTCCGGAGCCAAGGCAAGGGCAGGCCAGATCCAGAGCGAGGGCAGGCCGGAGCCAGGCCGAGGTCAGAGCGAGAGCGGGCCGGAGCCATGGCTTGGGCAGGCCAGAGCCAGAGCGAGAGCAGGCCGGAGCCAAGGCAAGGGCAGGCCAGAGCCAGAGTAAGAGCAGGCCGGAGCCTGGGCGAGGACAGGTCGGAACCACGGCGAGGGCATGCCGGAGCCAGAGCTAGAGCAGGCCGGAGCCAGGGCGAGGGCAGGCCGGTGCCAGAGCGAGAGCAGTCCAGAGCGGTGCCCGAGTGAGAGCAGGCCAGAACCACGACGAAGGCAGGCCGGAGCCAGAGCGAGATCAGGCCGGAGCCAGAGCGAGAGCAGGCTAGAGCCAAGGCAAGGGCAGGCCAGAGCGAGAGCAGGCCATAGCCAGAGCGAGAGCAGTCCGGAGCAAAGGCAAGGGCAGGCCAGATCCAGCGTGAGAGCAGGCCAGAGTCAGAGCGAGGGCAAGCCGGAGCCAGGGCGAGGGCAGGCCGGAGCCAGAGCAAGAGCAGGCTGGAGCCAAGGCTAGGGAAGGTCGGAGCCAGAGCGAGAGCAGGACAGAACCAGGGCGAGGGCAGGCCGGAGCCAAGCCAAGGGCAGGCTAGAGCCAGAGCGAGAGCAGGCTGGAGGCAGGGCGAGCGGGCAGGGCGAGCGGGCAGGCCGTAGTCAGGGCGAGGCAGGCCGGAGCCAGAGCGAGAGCAGGCTGGAGCCAAGGCAAGGGCAGGCCAGAGCGAGAGCAAGCCATAGCCATAGCAAGAGCAGGCCAGAGCGAGAGCAGTCCGGAACCATGGCAAGGGCAGGCCAGATCCAGAGTGAGAGCAGGCCAGAGCCAGAGCTAGAGCAGGCCGGAGCCAGGGCGAGGGCAGGCCGGTGCCAGAGCGAGAGCTGTCCAGAGCGGTGCCAGAGTGAGAGCAGGCCAGAACCACGACGAAGGCAGACCGGAGCCAGAGCGAGATCAGGCCGGAGCCAGAGCGAGAGCAGGCTGGAGCCAAGGCAAGGGCAGGCCAGAGCGAGAGCAGGCCATAGCCAGAGCGAGAGCAGGCCGGAGCGAGAGCAGTCCAGAGCCAAGGCAAGGGCAGGCCAGATCCAACGTGAGAGCAGGCCAGAGTCAGAGCGAGGGCAGGCCGGAGCCAGAGCGAGAGCAGGCTGGATCCAAGGCTAGGGAAGGTCGGAGCCAGAGCGAGAGCAGGACAGAACCAGGGCGAGGGCAGGCCGCAGCCAAGCCGAGGGCAGGCTAGAGCCAGAGCGAGAGCAGGCTGGAGGCCGGGCGAGTGGGCAGGCCGTAGTCAGGGCGAGGCAGGCCGGAGCCAGAGCGAGAGCAGGCCAGGGCGAGAGCAGGACGGAGCCAAGGCGAGGGAAGGTCGGAGCCAGAGCGAGAGCAGGACAGAACCAGGGCGAGGGCAGGCCGGAGCCAAGCCGAGGGCAGGCTAGAGCCAGAGCGAGAGCAGGCTGGAGGCAGGGCGAGCGGGCAGGGCTACCGGGCAGGCCGGAGCCATGGCGAGGGCAGGCCAGGGCGAGGGCAGGACAGAGCCAAGGCGAGGGAAGGTCGGAGCCAGAGCGAGAGCAGGACAGAACCAGGGCGAGGGCAGGCCGGAGCCAAGCCGAGGGCAGGCTAGAGCCAGAGCGAGAGCAGGCTGGAGGCAGGGCGAGCGGGCAGGGCTAGCGGGCAGGCCGGAGCCATGGCGAGTGCAGGCCGGAGCCAGAGCGAGAGCAGGCCGGAACCAGGGCGAGCGCAGGCCGAAGCCAGAGCGAGAGCAGGCCGGAGCCAAGGCGAGGCTGGCCGGAGTGAGAGCGAGAGCAGGCCGGAGCCAAGGCGAGGCTGGCCGGAGGGAGAGCGAGAGCAGGCCGAAGCCAAGGCGAGAGCTGTCCGGAGCCAAGGTGAGGGCAGGCCAGAGCCAGGGTGAGAGCAGGCCAGTGCCAGGGCGAGGGCAGGTGAGAGCCAGAGCGAGATCAGGCCAGAGTCAGAGCGAGAGCAGGCTGGAGCCAAGGCGAAGGCAGGCCAGAACCAGAGCGAGAGCAGGCCGGAACCAAGGCTAGGGCAGGCCAGAGCGAGAGCAGGCCGGAGCCAAGGCAAGGGCAGGCCAGAGCCAGAGAGAGGACAGCAGGTCTGAGCCAATGCAAGGGCAGGCCAGAGCGAGATAAGTCCAGAGCCAGGACCAGGGCAGGCTGGAACAGGGGCGAGGGCAGGTCAGAGCGAGAGCAGGCCGGAGCCAGGGCGAGGGCAGGCCAGAGCCAGAGCGAGAGCAGGCCGGAGCCGAGGCGAAGGCTGGCCGGAGCCAGAGCGAGAACAGGCCGGAGCCAAGGCGAAGTCAGGCCAGAGCGAGAGCAGGCCAGAGCCAATGCAAGGGCAGGCAAGAGGCAAAGCGAGAGCAGGCCATAGCCAGAGCGAGAGCAGGCCGAAGCCAGGGCGAGGGCAGGCCAGAGCCAGTGCGAGAGAAGGCCGGAGCCAAGGCAAGGGCAGGCCGGAACCCGGACGAGAGCAGGCCGGAGCCAGGCCGAGGCCAGAGCGAGAGCAGGCAGGAGCCAAGGCTTGGGCAGGCCAGAGCGGGAGCAGGCCGGAACCAAGGCAAGGGCAGGCCAGAGCGAGAGCAGGCCAGAGCCAGGGTGAGGACAGGCCGGAACCAGGGCGATGGTTGCCGGAGTCAGAGCGAGAGCAGGCCGGTGCCAAGGCGAGGGAGGGCAGGCCAGAGCCAGCGCGAGAGCAGGCCGGAGCCAAGGCAATGAATGCCAGGCGGGAGCCAGAGCAAGAGCAGGCCATAGCCAGAGCGAGAGCAGGCCAAAGCGAAATAAGTCCGGAGCCAAGGCAAGGGCAGGCCAGAGCCAGAGTGAGAGCAGGCCAGAGTCAGAGCGAGAGACGGCTGGAGCCAAGGCGAAGGCAGGCCAGAACCAGACCGAGAGCAGCCAGAACCAAGGCTAGGGCAGGCTAGAGCAAGAACGAGAGCAGGCCGGGGCCAAGGCACCAGAGCGAGAGCAGGCCAGAGCCAGGGCGAGGGCAGGCCAGAGCGAGAGCAGGCCGGGGCCAGAGCGAGAGCAGGCCGGAGCCAGGGCGAGAGCAGGACGGAGCCGAGGCAAAGGCTGGCCAGAGCCAGAGCGAGAGCAGGCCGGAGCCGAGGGGCGAAGGCAGGCCAGAGCGAGGAGCAGGCCGGAGCCAAGGCAAGGCCAGAGCGAGAGCAGACCAGAGCCAAGCCGAGGGCAGGCCGTAACCAGGGCGAGGGCAGGCCAGAGCGAGAGCAGGCTGGAGCCAGGCCGAGGCCAGAGCGAGAGCGGGCCGGAGCCATGGCTTGGGCAGGCCAGAGCCAGAGCGAGAGCAGGCCGGAGCCAAGGCAAGGGCAGGCCAGAGCCAGAGTAAGAGCAGGCCGGAGCCTGGGCGAGGACAGGTCGGAACCACGGCGAGGGCATGCCGGAGCCAGAGCTAGAGCAGGCCGGAGCCAAGGCGAGGGCAGGCCGGTGCCAGAGCGAGAGCAGTCCAGAGCGGTGCCCGAGTGAGAGCAGGCCAGAACCACGACGAAGGCAGGCCGGAGCCAGAGCGAGATCAGGCTGGAGCCAGAGCGAGAGCAGGCTGGAGCCAAGGCAAGGGCAGGCCAGAGCGAGAGCAGGCCATAGCCAGAGCGAGAGCAGTCCGGAGCAAAGGCAAGGGCAGGCCAGATCCAGCGTGAGAGCAGGCCAGAGTCAGAGCGAGGGCAAGCCGGAGCCAGGGCGAGGGCAGGCCGGAGCCAGAGCAAGAGCAGGCTGGAGCCAAGGCTAGGGAAGGTCGGAGCCAGAGCGAGAGCAGGACAGAACCAGGGCGAGAGCAGGCCGGAGCCAAGCCAAGGGCAGGCTAGAGCCAGAGCGAGAGCAGGCTGGAGGCAGGGCGAGCGGGCAGGGCGAGCGGGCAGGCCGTAGTCAGGGCGAGGCAGGCCGGAGCCAGAGCGAGAGCAGGCTGGAGCCAAGGCAAGGGCAGGCCAGAGCGAGAGCAGGCCATAGCCATAGCATGAGCAGGCCAGAGCGAGAGCAGTCCGGAGCCATGGCAAGGGCAGGCCAGATCCAGAGTGAGAGCAGGCCAGAGCCAGAGCTAGAGCAGGCCGGAGCCAGGGCGAGGGCAGGCCGGTGCCAGAGTGAGAGCAGGCCAGAACCACGACGAAGGCAGGCGGGAGGCAGAGCGAGATCAGGCCGGAGCCAGAGAGAGAGCAGGCTGGAGCCAGGGCAAGGGCAGGCCAGTGCGAGAGCAGGTCATAGCCAGAGCGAGAGCAGGCTGGAGCCAAGACAAGGGCAGGCCAGAGCGAGAGCAGTCCATAGCCATAGCAAGAGCAGGCCGGAGCGAGAGCAGTCCGGAGCCTTGGCAAGGGCAGGCCAGATACAGAGTGAGAGCAGGCCAGACCCAGAGCTAGAGCAGGCCGGAGCCAGGGCGAGGGCAGGCCGGTGCCAGAGCGAGAGCAGTCCAGAGCGGTGCCAGAGTGAGAGCAGGCCAGAACCACGACGAAGGCAGACCGGAGCCAGAGCGAGATCAGGCCGGAGCCAGAGCGAGAGCAGGCTGGAGCCAAGGCAAGGGCAGGCCAGAGCGAGAGCAGGCCATAGCCAGAGCGAGAGCAGGCCGGAGCGAGAGCAGTCCAGAGCCAAGGCAAGGGCAGGCCAGATCCAGCGTGAGAGCAGGCCAGAGTCAGAGCGAGGGCAGGCCGGAGTCAGAGCGAGAGCAGGCTGGAGCCAAGGCTAGGGAAGGTCGGAGCCAGAGCGAGAGCAGGCTGGAGCCAAGGCAAGGGCAGGCCAGAGCGAGAGCAGGCCATAGCCAGAGCGAGAGCAGGCCGGAGCGAGAGCAGTCCAGAGCCAAGGCAAGGGCAGGCCAGATCCAGCGTGAGAGCAGGCCGGAGTCAGAGCGAGGGCAGGCCGGAGTCAGAGCGAGAGCAGGCTGGAGCCAAGGCTAGGGAAGGTCGGAGCCAGAGCGAGAGCAGGACAGAACCAGGGCGAGGGCAGGCCGCAGCCAAGCCGAGGGCAGGCTAGAGCCAGAGCGAGAGCAGGCTGGAGGCAGGGCGAGCGGGCAGGGCTAGCGGGCAGGCCGGAGCCAGAGCGAGAGCAGGCCGGAGCCAGGGCGAGCGCAGGCCGAAGCCAGAGCGAGAGCAGACCGGAGCCAAGGCGAGGCTGGCCGGAGTGAGAGTGAGAGCAGGCCGGAGCCAAGGCGATGCTGGCCGGAGGGAGAGCGAGAGCAGGCCGAAGCCAAGGGGAGAGCTGTCCGGAGCCAAGGTGAGGGCAGGCCAGAGCCAGGGCGAGAGCAGGCCAGTGCTAGGGCGAGGGCAGGTGAGAGCCAGAGCGAGATCAGGCCAGAGTCAGAGCGAGAGCAGGCTGGAGCCAAGGCGAAGGCAGGCCAGAACCAGAGCGAGAGCAGGCCGGAACCAAGGCTAGGGCAGGCCAGAGCGAGAGCAGGCCGGAGCCAAGGCAAGGGCAGGCCAGAGCCAGAGAGAGGACAGCAGGTCTGAGCCAATGCAAGGGCAGGCCAGAGCGAGAGAAGTCCAGAGCCAGGACCAGGGCAGGCTGGAACAAGGGCGAGGGCAGGCCAGAGCGAGAGCAGGGCGAGGGCAGGCCAGAGCCAGAGCGAGAGCAGGCCGGAGCCGAGGCGAAGGCTGGCCGGAGCCAGAGCGAGAACAGGCCGGAGCCGAGGCGAAGTCAGGCCAGAGCGAGAGCAGGCCAGAGCCAATGCAAGGGCAGGCAAGAGGCAAAGCGAGAGCAGGCCATAGCCAGAGCGAGAGCAGGCCGAAGCCAGGGCGAGGGCAGGCCAGAGCCAGTGCGTGAGAAGGCCGGAGCCAAGGCAAGGGCAGGCCGGAACCCGGACGAGAGCAGGCCGGAGCCAGACCGAGGCCAGAGCGAGAGCAGGCAGGAGCCAAGGCTTGGGCAGGCCAGAGCGGGAGCAGGCCGGAACCAAGGCAAGGGCAGGCCAGAGCGAGAGCAGGCCAGAGCCAGGGCGAGGACAGGCCGGAACCAGGGCGATGGTTGCCGGAGTCAGAGCGAGAGCAGGCCGGTGCCAAGGCGAGGGAGGGCAGGCCAGAGCCAGCGCGAGAGCAGGCCGGAGCCAAGGCAATGAATGCCAGGCGGGAGCCAGAGCGAGAGCAGGCCATAGCCAGAGCGAGAGCAGGCCAAAGCGAAATAAGTCCGGAGCCAAGGCAAGGGCAGGCCAGAGCCAGAGTGAGAGCAGGCCAGAGTCAGAGCGAGAGACGGCTGGAGCCAAGGCGAAGGCAGGCCAGAACCAGACCGAGAGCAGGCCAGAACCAAGGCTAGGGCAGGCTAGAGCAAGAGCGAGAGCAGGCCGGGGCCAAGGCACCAGAGCAAGAGCAGGCCAGAGCCAGGCCGAGGGCAGGCCGTAACCAGGGCGAGGGCAGGCCAGAGCGAGAGCAGGCCGGAGCCAGGGCGAGAGCAGGACGGAGCCGAGGCAAAGGCTGGCCAGAGCGAGAGCAGGCCGGAGCCGAGGGGCGAAGGCAGGCCAGAGCCAGAGCGAGGAGCAGGCCGGAGCCGAGGCAAGGCCAGAGCGAGAGCAGGCCAGAGCCAAGCCGAGGGCAGGCCGTAACCAGGGCGAGGGCAGGCCAGAGCCAGAGCGAGATCAGGCTGGAGCCAGGAAGAGGGCAGGCCGGAGCCAGGGCGAGAGCAGGCCGGAGCCGAGGCGAAGGCTGGCCGGAGCCAGAGCAAGAGCAGGCCAGAGCCAAGGCAACTTGCAGGCCAAAGCCAGAGCGAGAGCAGGCCATAGCCAGAGCGAGAGCAGGCTGGAGCCAAGGCAAGGGCAGGCCAGAGCGAGAGTAGGCCATAGCCATAGCAAGAGCAGGCCGGAGCGAGAGCAGTCCGGAGCCATGGCAAGGGCAGGCCAGATCCAGAGTGAGAGCAGGCCAGAGTCAGAGCGAAAGCAAGCCGGAGCCAAGGCGAAGGAGCCATAACCAGAGCGAGAGCAGGCTGGAGCCAGGGCGAGGGCAGGCCGGAGCCAGAGCGAGAGCAGGCCGGAGCCAAGGTTGGGGAAAGTCGGAGCCTGCTCTCGCCCTGGCTCTGGCCTGCTCTCGCCTTGGCTCTGGCCTGCTCTCACTCTGGCCTGCCCTCGCCCTGGCTCTGGCCTGCTCTTGCTTTGGCTCCAGCCTGCCTCGCCTTGGCTGTGGCCTGCCCTCGCCTTGGCTCCGGCCTGCCCTCACCCTGGCTCTGGCCTGCTCTGGCTCTTGCTTGCCCTTGCTCTGGCTTCGGCCTGCTCTCGCCCTGTCTCCGGCCTGCTCTCGCCCTGGCTCCGGACTGCTGTCGCTCTGGCCTGCCCTCGCCCTTGCTCCCGCCTGCTCTCGCTCTGGCTCTTGCCTGCCCTCGCACTGGTTCCGGCTTGCTCTCGCCCTGGTTCCGGCCTGCCCTCGCCCTGTCTCCAGCCTGCTCTCGCTCTGGCCTTACCTCGCCTTGGCTCCGGCGTGCTCTCGCTCCGGCCTGCCCTCGCCCTGGCTCCGGCCTGCCCATGCCTTGGCTCCGGCCTGCTCTTGCTCTGGTTCCGGCCTGCTCTCACTCTAGCTCCGGCCTACCCTCTCCCTGGCTCCGTCCTGCCCTCGCCTTGGCTCCGGCCTGCTCTTGCCCTCGCTACGTCTTGCCCTCGCCTGGCTCCGGCCTGCCCTCGCTCTGGCTCCGGCCTGCCCTTGCCCTGGCTCCGGCCTGCTCTGGCCTGCCCTCGTCCTTTCTTCGGCCTGCTCTCGCTCTTGCTCCGGCCTGCCCTTGCCCTAGCTCCGGCCTGCTCTCTCCCTGACTCCGGCCTGCCCTCGCTCTGGCTCCGGCCTGCTCTTGCTCTAGCTCTGGCCTGTCCTCTCTCTGGCTCCGGCCTGCTCTCGCTCTGACTCTGGCTTGTCCTCTCTCTGGCTCCGGCCTGCCCTCGCCTTAGCTCTGACCTGCCCTCGCTCTGTCTCCGGCCTGCCCTCGCCCTGGCTCCGGCCTCCTCTCGCTCTTGCCTGACCCCGCCCTGGCTCCAGCTTGCTCTCGCTCTGGCCTGCTCTCGCACTGGCTACTGCCGCTCGCCCTTGCTCCGGCCTGCTCTCGCTCTGGCTCCGGCCTGCCCTCGCCCTTGCTTCGACCTGTTCTCGCTCTGGCTCTGGCCTGCCCTAGCCTTCGTTCCGGCCTGCTCTCGCCCTGGCTCCGGCCTGCTCTCCCTCTGGCTCCGGCCTGCCCTCTCCCTGGCTCCGTTCTGCTCTCACTCTGCCTCTCGCCTGCCCTCGCCCTGGCTCTGGCCTGCTTTCGCCCTAGCTCCGGCCTGCCCTCACCCTGGCTCCAGCCTGCTCTCGCCCTGGCTCCGGCCTGCTCTCGCCCTAGTTCCGGCTAGCTCTTGCCTTGGCTCCGGCCTTCTCTCGCTCTGGCTCACGCCTGCTCTTGCCTTGTCTCTGGCCTGCTCTTGCCTTGGCTTCGGCATGCTCTCGCTCTGGCTCCGACCTGCCCTCGCTCTGGCTCTCGCCTGCTCACGCTCTGGCTCCGGCCTGCCCTCGCCCTGGCTCCGGATTTCTCTCGCTCTGGCCTGCCCTCGCCTTGGCTCCAGCCTGCTCTCGCCCTGGCTCTGGCCTGCCCTCGCCTTGGCTACGGCATGCTCTCTGTCTGACTCCGGCCTGTCATCGCCCTCGCTCCTGCTAGCCCTTGCCTTGGCTTTGGCCTTACCTTGCTCTGGCTCAAGCCTGCTCTCGCCTTAGCTCCGGCCTGCCCTCACCTTGGCTCCGGCCTGCTCTCGCTCTGGCTCCGACCTTCCCTCGCCTTGGCTCCGGCCTGCTCTCGCTCTGGCTCCGACCTTCCCTCGCCTTGGCTCCGGCCTGCTCTAACCTTGACTCCGGCCTGCCCTCGCCCTGGCTCCGGCCTTCCCTCGCTTTGGCTCCGGCCTGCTTTCGCCCTGGCTTCGGCCTGCTCTCACTCTGGCTCCGTACTGACCTCGCCCTGGCTCCGGTCGGCTCTCGCTCTGACTCCGGCCTGCCCTCGCCCTGGCTCCGGACTGCTCTCGCTCTGGCCTGCCCTCGCCCTGACTCCGGCCTGCTCTCTCTCTGGCTCCGGCCTGCCCTTGCCCTGGCTCCGGCCTGCCCTCGCCTTATCTCCGGCCTGCTCTTGCTCTGGCTCCGGCCTGCTCTCGCTCTGGCTCTGCCCTGCCCTCGTCTTGGCTACTGTCTGCTTTAGCTCTGGTCCGTCCTGCCCTCGCCCTGGCTCCGGCGTGCCCTCACCTTGGCTCCGGCCTGCTCTTGCTCTGGCTCCGGCCTGCTCTCGTTCTATCTCCGGCCTACCCTCGCCCTGGCTCCGGCCTGCCCTCGCCCTGGCTCCGGCCTGCTCTCGCCCTGGCTCCGGCCTGCTCTCGCCCTGGCTATGGCCTGCCGTCGCTCTAGCTCTGGCCTGCCCTCACTTTGGCTCCGGCCTGCTCTCGCTCTGGCTCTATTCTGCCCTTGCCTTGGCTCTGGCCTGCTCTCGCCCTGGCTCCGGCCTGCTCTTGCTCTGGCTCCGGCCTGTCCTCGCCCTGGCTCCGTCCTGCTCTCCCTTTGGCTCTGGCCTGCCCTCGCCTTGGCTCCGGCCTGCTCTAGCTCTGGCTCCGGCCTGCCCTCGCCCTGTCTCCGGCCTGCTCTCTCCCTGGCTCCCGTCTGCCCTCGCCCTAGTTCCGGTCTGCTCTCGCTCTGGCTCTGGCCTGCCCTCGCTTTGGCTCCTTCCTGCTCTCGCCCTGGAAACGGCCTGCTCTCGCTCTGGCACCGGTGTGCCCTCGCCTTGGCTCCGGCCTGCCGTAGCTCTGGCTCCGGACTGCTCTCGCCCTGGCTCCGGACTGCTCTCGCCCTGGCTCTGGCCTGCCCTCGCCTTGGCTCCGGCGTGTTCTCACGCTGGCGTGCTCTCGCCCTGGCTCCGGCCTGCTCTCGCTCTGGCTCCGGCCTACCCTCGACTTGGCTCCACCTGGTCTCGCTCTCGCTCCGACCTGCTCTCGCTCTGGCTCCGGCCTTCTCTCGCTCTGGCTCTGGCCTGCCCTCGCCCTGGCTCCGGCCTGCCCTCGCCCTGGCTCCGGCCTGCCCTCGCCCTGGCTCCGGCCTGCCGTCGCCTTGGCTCCGGCCTGCTCTCGCCCTGGCTCCGGCCTGCTTTCGCTCTGGTTATGGCCTGCCGTCGCTCTGGCTCTGGCCTGCCCTCACCTTGGCTCGCGCCTGCTCTCTCTTTGGCTCTGTCCTGCCCTTGCCCTTGCTCTGGCCTAATCTCGCTTTGGCTCTAGCCTGCCCTCGCCTTGGCTCCTGCCTGCTCTTGCCCTGGCTGTGGCCTACTCTCGCTCTGGCTCCGTCTTGTCCTCGCCCTGGCTCCGTCCTGCTCTCCCTCTGGCTCCGTCCTGCTCTCCCTCTGGCTCTGGCCTGCCCTCGCCTTGGCTCCGGCCTGCTCTCGCCCTGGCTCCGACCTGCTCTCGCTCTGGCTCCGGCCTGCCATCACCCTGGCCCTGGCCTGCTCTCGCTCTGGCCTGCCCTCGCCTGGGCTACGGCCTGCTCTCGCCCTGGCTCCTGCCTACTCTCTCTCTGGCTCCGGCTCGCCCTGGCTCTGTCCTGCTCTCCCTCTGGCTCTGGCCTGCCCTCGCCTTGGCTCCGGCCTGCTCTCGCCCTGGCTCCGGCTTGCTTTCGCTCTGGTTATGGCCTGCCGTCGCTCTGGCTCTGGCCTGCCCTCACCTTGGCTCGCGCCTGCTCTCTCTCTGGCTCTGTCCTGCCCTCGCCCTTGCTCTGGCCTAATCTCGCTTTGGCTCTAGCCTGCCCTCGCCTTGGCTCCTGTTTGCTCTTGCCCTGGCTGTGGCCTACTCTCGCACTGGCTCCGTCTTGTCCTCGCCCTGGCTCCGTCCTGCTCTCCCTCTGGCTCTGGCCTGCCCTCGCCTTGGCTCCGGCCTGCTCTCGCCCTGGCTCCGACCTGCTCTCGCTCTGGCTCCGGCCTGCCATCGCCCTGGCCCTGGCCTGCTCTCGCTCTGGCCTGCCCTCGCCTGGGCTACGGCCTGCTCTCGCCCTGGCTCCTGCCTGCTCTCGCCCTGGCTCCTGCCTACTCTCTCTCTGGCTCCGGCTCGTCCTCGCCCTGGCTCCGTCCTGCTCTCCCTCTGGCTCTGGCCTGCCCTCGCCTTGGCTCCGGCTTGCTCTCGCCCTGGCTCCGGCCTGCTCTCGCTCTGGCTCCGGCCTGCCCTCGCCCTGGCCCTGGCGTACTCTCTCTCTGTCTCTGGCCTGCCCTCGCCTTGGCTTTGGCGTGCTCTCGCTCTGGCCTGCACTCCCCTTGGCTCCGGTCTGCTTTAGCTCTAATCCGGCCTGCCCTCGCCCTGGCTCCGGCCTGCCCTCGCCTTTGCTTCGGCCTGCTCTTGCTCAGGCTCCGGCCTGCTCTCGCTCTAGCTCCGGCCTGCCCTCGCCTTGGCTCCGGCCTGCACTCGACGTGGCTCCGGCCTGCTCTCGCTCTGGCTATCGCCTGCCGTAGCTCTGGCTCTGGCCTGCCCTCACCTTGGCTCCGGCCTGCTCTCCCTCTGGCTCTTTTCTGCCCTCGCCTTGGCTCTGGCCTGTCCTCGCCCTGGCTAAGCCCTGTTCTCCCTCTGGCTCTGGCCTGCCCTCGCCTTGGCTCCGGCCTGCTCTCGCCCTGGTCCCGCCTGCCTTCGCCTTGGCTCCAGCCTGCACTCGCCCTCGCTACGTCTTGCCCTTGCCCTGGCTCCATCCTGCCTTCACTCTGGCTCCGGCCTGCCCTCGCCCTGGCTCCGGCCTGCTCTCGCTCCGGCGTGCCCGCACCTTCGCTCCGGCCTGCCCTCGCTCTGGCCCCGGCCTACTCTCTCCCTGGCTCCGGCCTGCTCTAGCTCTAGCCTGCCCTCGCCTTGGCTCCGGCGTGCTCTTGCTCTGTCGTGCTCTCGCCCTGGCTCCGGCTGCTCTCACCCTGTCTCCAGCTTGCCTTGGCTCCGGCCTGCTCTCGCTCTGGCTCCAGCCTGCCTTCGCCTTGGCTCCGGCATGCTCTCGCCTTGTCTCTGGCCTGTCCTCGCCCTGGCTCCAGCCTGCCCTCGCCCTGGCTCTGGCCTGCTCTCTCCCTGGCTCCGGCCTGCCTTCGCCCTGGCTCCGGTCTGCTCTCGCCCTTGCTACGTCTTGCCCTCGCCCTGGCTCCGGTCTGCTCTCGCTCTGGCTCCGGCCTACCCTCGCCTTGGCTCCACCTGGTCTCGCTCTCGCTCCGACCTGCTCTCGCTCTGGCTCCGGCCTGCTCTCGCTCTGGCCTGCCCTCGCCCTGGCTCTGGTCTGCGCTCGCCCTGGCTCCGGCCTGCCGTCACCTTGGCTCCAGCCTGCCCTCGCCCTGGCACTGGCCTGTCTCTCGCCCTCGCTACGTCTTGCCCTCGCCCTGGCTCTGGCCTGCCCCCGCTCTGGCTCCGACCTGCCCACTCCCTGGCTCCGGCCAGCTCTGGAATGCCCTCGTCTTGGCTTCGGCCTGCTCTCGCTCTAGCTCCGGGCTGCCCTTGCCCTAGGTCCGGCCTGCTCTCTCCCTGGCTCCGGCCTGCCCTCCCCCTGGCAATGGCCTGCTCTCGCTCTGGCTCTGGCCTGCCCTCGCTCTGGCTCCGGCCTACTCTCGTCCTGGCTCCGGCCTGCTCTCGCTCTGGCCTGTCCTCTCTCTGGCACCAGCCTGCCCTCGACTTAGCTCTGGCCTGCCCTCGCTCTGTCTCCGGCCTGCCCTCGCCCTGGCTCCGGCCTGCTCTTGCACTAGCTCCGGCCTGCCCTCGCCCTGACTCCGGCCGGCTCTCTCCATGGCTCCAGCTTGCCCTCGCCCTGGCTCCGGCCTACTCTCGCTCTGGCTATGGCCTGCCCTCAATCTGGCTCTGGGCTGCCCTCCCTCGCCTTGGCTGCGGCGTGCTTTCGCTCTAGCCTGCCCTCGCGCTGGCTCGGGCTTGCTCTCGCCCTGGTTCCGGCCTGCCCTCGCCCTGGCTCCGGCCTGCTCTCGCTCTGTTACTTGCCTCGCCTTGGCTCCGACCTGCTCTCGCTCTGGCTCCGGCCTGCCCTCGCCTTGGCTCCAGCCTGCTCTCGCCTTGGCTCCAGCCTGCTCTCGCCTTGTCTCTGGCCTGTCCTCGCCCTGGCTTCTGCCTGCTCTCGCTCTGGCCTGGTCCGGCCTGCTCTCGCTCTGGCTCTTGCCTTCCCTCGCCTTGGCTCCAGCCTGCTTTCGCTCTGGCCTGCCCACACCATGGCTCTGGCCTGCCCTCGCCCTGGCTCCAGCCTGCTCTCGCTCTGGCCTGCCCTCGCCTTGGCTCCGGCCTGCTCTCGCCCTCGCTACGTCTTGCTCTCGCCCTGGGTCCGGCCTGCCCTCACTCTGGCTTCGGCCTGCCCTCGCCCTGGCTCCGGCCTGCTCTCGCTTTGGCCTGCCCTCGTCCTGGCTCTGGCCTGCTCTTGCTCTAGCTCCGGCCTTCCCTTGCCCTAGCTCCGGCCTGCTCTCTCCTTCGCTCCGGCCTGCTCTCGCTCTGGCCTGCCCTCGATCTGGCTCCGGCCTGCTCTCGATCTGGCTCTGGCCTGCCCCCGCCCTGGTCCGGCCTGCTCTCGCTCTGGCTCTTGCCTTCCCTCGCCTTGGCTCCAGCCTGCTTTCGCTCTGGCCTGCCCACACCATGGCTCTGGCCTGCTCTCTCCCTGGCTCTGGCCTGCCCTCGCCCTGGCTCCAGCCTGCTCTCGCTCTGGCCTGCCCTCACCCTGGCTCCGGCCTGCTCTCGCCCTCGCTACGTCTTGCCCTTGCCCTGGGTCCGGCCTGCCCTCACTCTGGCTTCGGCCTGCCCTCGCCCTGGCTCCGGCCTGCTCTCGCTCTGGCCTGCCCTCATCCTGGCTCCGGCCTGCTCTTGCTCTAGCTCTGGCCTTCCCTTGCCCTAGCTCCGGCCTGCTCTCTCCCTCGCTCCGGCCTGCTCTCGCTCTGGCCTGCCCTCGATCTGGCTCCGGCCTGCTCTCGATCTGGCTCTGGCCTGCCCCCGCCCTGGTCCGGCCTGCTCTCGCTCTGGCTCTTGCCTTCCCTTGCCTTAGCTCCAGCCTGCTTTCACTCTGGCCTGCCCACACCATGGCTCTGGCTTGCTCTCTCCCTGGCTCTGGCCTGCCCTCTCCCTGGCTCCAGCCTGCTCTCGCTCTGGCCTGCCCTCACCTTGGCTCCGGCCTGCTCTCGCCCTCGCTACGTCTTGCCCTCGCCCTGGGTCCGGCCTGCCCTCACTCTGGCTTCGGCCTGCCCTCGCCCTGGCTCCGGCCTGCTCTCGCTCTGGCCTGCCCTCATCCTGGCTCCGGCCTGCTCTTGCTCTAGCTCCGGCCTTCCCTTGCCTTAGCTCCGGCCTGCTCTCTCCCTCGCTCCGGCCTGCCTTCCCTGGCTCCGGCCAGCTCTCGCTCTGGCCTGCCCTCGCTCTGGCTCCGGCCTGCTCTCGATCTGGCTCTGGCCTGCCCTCGCCTTGGCTCCGGCCTGCTCTCGCTCTGGCTCCAGCCTGCCCTCGCCTTAGCTCCGGTCTGCTCTCGCTCTGGTTCCGGCCTGCCCTTACCCTGGCTCCGGCCTGCTCTCGCTCTGGCTCCGACCTGCCCTCTCCCTGGCTCCGGCCTGCTCTTGCTGTGGCCTACTCTCACTCTGGCTCTGGCTTTCCCTCGCCCTGGCAACGTCCTGCTCTCGCTCTGGCTCTGGACTGCCCTCGCCTTGGCTCAGACCTGTTCTCGCTCTGGCTCTGGCCTGCCCTCGCCCTAGCTCTGGCCTACTCTCGCCATTGCTCAGTCCTGCCCTCGCCCTAGCTCCGGCCTGCTCTTGCTCTGGCTCCGGCCTGCCCTCGCCTTGGCTCTGACCTGCCCTCGCTCTGGCTCCGGCCTGCTCTCGCTCTGGCACTTGTCTGCCCTCACTCTGCCTCCAGCCTGCTGTCTGGCTCTGGGCTGCCCTTGCCTTGGCTCCGGCCTGCTCTCCCTCTGGCTCTGTTCTGCCCTCACCTTGGCTCTGGCCTGTCCTCGCCCTGGCTAAGTCCTGTTCTCCCTCTGTCTCTGGCCTGCCCTCGCCTTGGCTCCGGCCTGCTCTCGCCCTGGTCCCGCCTGCCTTCGGCTTGGCTCCAGCCTGCACTCGCCCTCGCTACGTCTTGCCCTTGCCCTGGCTCCATCCTGCCTTCGCTCTGGCTCCGGCCTGCTCTCGCTCCGGCGTGCCCGCACCTTCGCTCCGGCCTGCCCTCGCTCTGGCTCCGGCCTACTCTCACCCTGGCTCCGGCCTGCTCTAACTCTAGCCTGCCCTCGCCTTGGCTCCGGCGTGCTCTTGTTCTGTCGTGCTCTCGCCCTGGCTCCGGCCTGCTCTCACCCTGTCTCCAGCCTGCCTTGGCTCCGGCCTGCTCTCGCTCTGGCTCCAGCCTGCCTTCGCCTTGGCTCCAGCCTGCTCTCGCCTTGTCTCTGGCCTGTGCTCGCCCTGGCTCCAGCCTGCCCTCACCCTGGCTCTGGCCTGCTCTCTCCCTGGCTCCGGCCTGCCTTCGCCCTGGCTCCGGTCTGCTCTCGCCCTCGCTACGTCTTGCCCTCGCCCTGGCTCCGGTCTGCTCTCGCTCTGGCTCCGGCCTACCCTCGCCTTGGCTCCACCTGCTCTCGCTCTCGCTCCGACCTGCTCTCGCTCTGGCTCCGGCCTGCTTTCGCTCTGGCCTGCCCTCGCCCTGGCTCTGGCCTGCCCTCGCCCTTGCTCCGGCCTGCCGTCACCTTGGCTCCAGCCTGCCCTCGCCCTGGCACTGGCCTGCTCTCTCCCTGGCTCCGCGGAGCCTGCCCTCGCCCTGGCTCCGGTCTGCTCTCGCCCTCGCTACGTCTTGCCCTCGCCCTGGCTCTGGCCTGCCCCCGCTCTGGCTCCGACCTGCCCACTCCCTGGCTCCGGCCTGCTCTGGAATGCCCTCGTCTTGGCTTCGGCCTGCTCTCGCTCTAGCTCCGGGCTGCCCTTGCCCTAGGTCCGGCCTGCTCTCTCCCTGGCTCTGGCCTGCCCTCCCCCTGGCAATGGCCTGCTCTCGCTCTGGCCTGCCCTCGCTCTGGCTCCGGCCTACTCTCGTCCTGGCTCCGGCCTGCTCTCGCTCTGGCCTGTCCTCTCTCTGGCACCAGCCTGCCCTCGACTTAGCTCTGGCCTGCCCTCGCTCTGTCTCCGGCCTGCCCTCGCCCTGGCTCCGGCCTGCTCTTGCACTAGCTCCGGCCTGCCCTCGCCCTGACTCCGGCCGGCTCTCTCCATGGCTCCAGCTTGCCCTCGCCCTGGCTCCGGCCTACTCTCGCTCTGGCTATGGCCTGCCCTCAATCTGGCTCTGGGCTGCCCTCCCTCGCCTTGGCTGCGGCGTGCTTTCGCTCTAGCCTGCCCTCGCGCTGGCTCGGGCTTGCTCTCGCCCTGGTTCCGGCCTGCCCTCGCCCTGGCTCCGGCCTGCTCTCGCTCTGTTACTTGCCTCGCCTTGGCTCCGACCTGCTCTCGCTCTGGCTCCGGCCTGCCCTCGCCTTGGCTCCAGCCTGCTCTCGCCTTGGCTCCAGCCTGCTCTCGCCTTGTCTCTGGCCTGTCCTCGCCCTGGCTTCTGCCTGCTCTCGCTCTGGCCTGCCCCCGCCCTGGTCCGGCCTGCTCTCGCTCTGGCTCTTGCCTTCCCTCGCCTTGGCTCCAGCCTGCTTTCGCTCTGGCCTGTCCACACCATGGCTCTGGCCTGCTCTCTCCCTGGCTCTGGCCTGCCCTCGCCCTGGCTCCAGCCTGCTCTCGCTCTGGCCTGCCCTCGCCTTGGCTCTGGCCTGCTCTCGCCCTCGCTACGTCTTGCCCTCGCCCTGGGTCCGGCCTGCCCTCGCTCTGGCTTCGGCCTGCCCTCGCCCTGGCTCCGGCCTGCTCTCGCTCTGGCCTGCCCTCGTCCTGGCTCCGGCCTGCTCTTGCTCTAGCTCCGGCCTTCCCTTGCCCTAGCTCCGGCCTGCTCTCTCCCTCGCTCCGCCCTGCTCTCGCTCTGGCCTGCCCTCGATCTGGCTCCGGCCTGCTCTCGATCTGGCTCTGGCCTGCCCCCGCCCTGGTCCGGCCTGCTCTCGCTCTGGCTCTTGCCTTCCCTCGCCTTGGCTCCAGCCTGCTTTCGCTCTGGCCTGCCCACACCATGGCTCTGGCTTGCTCTCTCCCTGGCTCTGGCCTGCTCTCTCCCTGGCTCTGGCCTGCCCTCGCCCTGGCTCCAGCCTGCTCTCGCTCTGGCCTGCCCTCACCCTGGCTCCGGCCTGCTCTCGCCCTCGCTACGTCTTGCCCTTGCCCTGGGTCCGGCCTGCCCTCACTCTGGCTTCGGCCTGCCCTCGTCCTGGCTCCGGCCTGCTCTCGCTCTGGCCTGCCCTCCTCCTGGCTCCGGCCTGCTCTTGCTCTAGCTCCGGCCTTCCCTTGCCCTACCTCCGGCCTGCTCTCTCCCTCGCTTCGGCCTGCTCTCGCTCTGGCCTGCCCTCGATCTGGCTCCGGCCTGCTCTCGATCTGGCTCTGGCCTGCCCCCGCCCTGGTCCGGCCTGCTCTCGCTCTGGCTCTTGCCTTCCCTTGCCTTAGCTCCAGCCTGCTTTCACTCTGGCCTGCCCACACCATGGCTCTGGCTTGCTCTCTCCCTGGCTCTGGCCTGCCCTCGCCCTGGCTCCAGCCTGCTCTCGCTCTGGCCTGCCCTCACCTTGGCTCCGGCCTGCTCTCGCCCTCGCTACGTCTTGCCCTCGCCCTGGGTCCGGCCTGCCCTCACTCTGGCTTCGGCCTGCCCTCGCCCTGGCTCCGGCCTGCTCTCGCTCTGGCCTGCCCTCATCCTGGCTCCGGCCTGCTCTTGCTCTAGCTCCGGCCTTCCCTTGCCCTAGCTCCGGCCTGCTCTCTCCCTCGCTCCGGCCTGCCTTCCCTGGCTCCGGCCAGCTCTCGCTCTGGCCTGCCCTCGCTCTGGCTCCGGCCTGCTCTCGATCTGGCTCTGGCCTGCCCTCGCCTTGGCTCCGGCCTGCTCTCGCTCTGGCTCCGGCCTGCCCTCGCCTTAGCTCCGGTCTGCTCTCGCTCTGATTCCGGCCTGCCCTTACCCTGGCTCCGGCCTGCTCTCGCTCTGGCTCCGACCTGCCCTCTCCCTGGCTCCGGCCTGCTCTTGCTGTGGCCTACTCTCACTCTGGCTCTGGCTTTCCCTCGCCCTGGCAACGTCCTGCTCTCGCTCTGGCTCTGGACTGCCCTCGCCTTGGCTCAGACCTGTTCTCGCTCTGGCTCTGGCCTGCCCTCGCCCTAGCTCTGGCCTACTCTCGCCATTGCTCAGTCCTGCCCTCGCCCTAGCTCCGGCCTGCTCTTGCTCTGGCTCCGGCCTGCCCTCGCCTTGGCTCTGGCCTGCCCTCGCTCTGGCTCCGGCCTGCTCTCGCTCTGGCACTTGTCTGCCCTCACTCTGCCTCCAGCCTGCTTTCTGGCTCTGGGCTGCCCTTGCCTTGGCTCTGGCCTGCTCTTGCTCTGTCTCCAGGCTGCCTTCACCTTGGCTCCGGCCTGCCCTCGCCCTGGCTCCGGCCTGCCCTTGCCTTGGCTCTGGCCTGCTCTCGCTCTGGCTCCGGCCTGCCCTTACCTTAGCTCCGGCCTGCTCTCGCTCTGGCTCCGGCCTGCCCTTGCCCTGGCTCCGACCTGCTCTCACTCTGGTCCGGCCTGCCCTCGCCCTGGCTCCGGCCTCCTCTCGCTCTGGCTCCGGCCTGCCCTTGCCCTGGCTCCGGCCTGCTCTCACTCTGGCCTGCCCTCACCCTTGCTTCGGCCTGTTCTCGCTCTGGCTTGCCCTAGCCTTACTTCCGGCCTACTCTCGCCCTGGCTCCGGCCTGCTCTCCCTCTGGCTCCGGCCTGCCCTCGCCCTGGCTCCGTTCTGCTCTCACTCTGGCTCTCGCCTGCCCTCGAACTGGCTCTGGCCTGCTCTCGCCCTAGCTGTGGCCTGCCCTCGCCCTGGCTCCGTTCTGCTCTCACTCTGGCTCTCGCCTGCCCTCGAACTGGCTCTGGCCTGCTCTCGCCCTAGCTGTGGCCTGCCCTCACCCTGGCTCAAGCCTGCTCTCGTCCTGGCTCCGGCCTGCTAACGCGCTGGTTCCGGCCTGCCCTCGCCCTGGCTCCGGCCTTCTCTCGCTCTGTCTCTTGCCTCGCCTTGGCTCCGGCCTGCTCTCGCTCTGGCTCTGGCCTGCCCTCGCCCTGGCTCCAGCCTGCTCTCACCTTGGCTCCAGCCTGCTTTCGCCTTGTCTCTGGCCTGTCCTCGCCCTGGCTTCTGCCTGCTCTCGCTCCTGCCTGCCCCCGCCCTGGTCCGGCCTGCTCTCGCTCTGGCTCTTGCCTTCCCTCGCCTTGGCTCCAGCCTGCTTTCGCTCTGGCCTGCCCACACCATGGCTCTGGCCTGCTCTCTCCCTGGCTCTGGCCTGCCCTCGCCCTGGCTCCAGCCTGCTCTCGCTCTGGCCTGCCCTCGCCTTGGCTCCGGCCTGCTCTCGCCCTCGCTACGTCTTGCCCTCGCCCTGGGTCCGGCCTGCCCTCGCTCTGGCTTCGGCCTGCCCTCGCCCTGGCTCCAGCCTGCTCTCGCTCTGGCCTGCTCTCGTCCTGGCTCCGGCCTGCTCTTGCTCTAGCTCCGGCCTTCCCTTGCCCTAGCTCCGGCCTGCTCTCCCCCTCGCTCCGGCCTGCCTTCCCTGGCTCCGGCCTGCTCTCGCTCTGGCCTGCCCTCGATCTGGCTCTGGCCTGCTCTCGATCTGGCTCTGGCCTGCCCCCGCCCTGGTCCGGCCTGCTCTCGCTCTGGCTCTTGCCTTCCCTCGCCTTGGCTCCAGCCTGCTTTCGCTCTGGCCTGCCCACACCATGTCTCTGGCCTGCTCTCTCCCTGGCTCTGGCCTGCCCTCGCCCTGGCTCCAGCCTGCTCTCGCTCTGGCCTGCCCTCACCTTGGCTCCGGCCTGCTCTCGCCCTCGCTACATCTTTCCCTCGCCCTGGGTCCGGCCTGCCCTCGCTCTGGCTTCGGCCTGCCCTCGCCCTGGCTCCGGCCTGCTCTCGCTCTGGCCTGCCCTCATCCTGGCTCCGGCCTGCTCTTGCTCTAGCTCCGGCCTTCCCTTGCCCTAGCTCCGGCCTGCTCTTTCCCTCGCTCCGGCCTGCCTTCCCTGGCTCCGGCCTGCTCTCGCTCTGGCCTGCCATCACTCTGGCTCCGGCCTGCTCTCGATCTGGCTCTGGCCTGCCCTCGCCTTGGCTCCGGCCTGCTCTCGCTCTGGCTCCGGCCTGCCCTCGCCTTAGCTCCGGTCTGCTCTCGCTCTGGTTCCGGCCTGCCCTTACCCTGGCTCCGGCCTGCTCTCGCTCTGGCTCCGACCTGCCCTCTCCCTGGCTCCGGCCTGCTCTTGCTGTGGCCTACTCTCACTCTGGCTCTGGCTTTCCCTCGCCCTGGCTACTTCCTGCTCTCGCTCTGGCTCTGGACTGCCCTCGCCTTGGCTCAGACCTGTTCTCGCTCTGGCTCTAGCCTGCCCTCGCACTAGCTCTGGCCTACCCTCGCCTTTGCTGAGGCCTGTTCTCGCTCTGTCTCAGTCCTGCCCTCGCCCTAGATCCGGCCTGCTCTTGCTCTGGCTCCGGCCTGCCCTCGCCTTGGCTCTGGCCTGCCCTCCCTCTGGCTCCGGCCTGCTCTCGCTCTGGCACTTGTCTGCCCTCACACTGCCTCCAGCCTGCTGTCTGGCTCTGGGCTGCCCTTGCCTTGGCTCCGGCCTGCCCTCTCCCTGGCTCCGGCCTGCCCTCGCCTTGGCTCTGGCCTGCTCTCGCTCTGGCTCCGGCCTGCCCTCACCTTAGCTCCGGCCTGCTCTCCCTCTGGCTCCGGCCTGCCCTTGCCCTGGCTCCGGCCTGCTCTCGCTCTGGTCCGGCCTGCCCTCGCCCTGGCTCCGGCCTCCTCTCGCTCTGGCTCCGGCCTGCCCTCGCCCTGGCTCCGGCCTGCTCTCACTCTGGCCTGCCCTCGCCCTTGCTTCGGCCTGTTCTCGCTCTGGCTCTGGCTTGCCCTAGCCTTCGTTCCGGCCTGCTCTCGCCCTGGCTCCGGCCTGCTCTCCCTCTGGCTCCGGCCTGCCCTCGCCCTGGCTCCGTTCTGCTCTCACTCTGGCTCTCGCCTGCCCTCGAACTGGCTCTGGCCTGCTCTCGCCCTAGCTGTGGCCTGCCCTCACCCTGGCTCCAGCCTGCTCTCGTCCTGGCTCCGGCCTGCTATCGCCCTTGTTTCGGCCAGCTCTTGCCTTGGCTCCGGCCTTCTCTCGCTCTAGCTCACGCCTGCTCTCGCCTTGTCTCCGGCCTGCTCTTGCCTTGGCTTCGGCCTGCTCTCGCTCTGGCTCTGAGCTGCCCACGCCTTGGCTCCGGCCTGCTCTCGCTCTGGCTCCGGCATGTCCTCGCTCTGGCTCTCGCCTGCTCACGCTCTGGCTCCGGCTTGCCCTCACCCTGGCTCCAGCCTGCTCTCGTCCTGGCTCTGGCCTGCTATCGCCCATGTTTCGGCCAGCTCTTGCCTTGGCTCCGGCCTTCTCTCGCTCTGGCTCACGCCTGCTCTCGCCTTGTCTCCGGCCTGCTCTTGCCTTGGCTTCGGCCTGCTCTCGCTCTGGCTCTGAGCTGCCCACGCCTTGGCTCCGGCATGTCCTCGCTCTGGCTCTCGCCTGCTCACGCTCTGGCTCCGGCCTGCCCTCACCCTGGCTCCGGCCTTCTCTCGCTCTGGCTCTGGCCTGCCCTCACCTTGGCTCCGGCCTGCTCTCGCCCAGGCTCCGGCCTGCACTCGCCTTGGCTGCAGCCTGCTCTCTCTCTGACTCAGGCCTGTCATCGCCCTCGCTCCGGCCAGCCCTTGCCTTCGCTCCGACCTTACCTTGCTCTGGCTCAAGCCTGCTCGCGCCTTGGCTCCGGCCTGCACTCGCCTTGGCTCCGGCCTGCTCTCGCTCTGGCTCCGACCTTCCCTCACCTTGGCTCCGGCCTGCTCTAACCTTGGCTCCGGCCTGCCCTCGCCCTGGCTCCGGCCTTCCCTCGCCTTGGCTCCGGCCTGCTTTCGCCCTGGCTCCGGCCTGCTCTCGCTCTGGCTATAGGTTGCCGTCGCTCTGGCTCTTGCCTTCCCTCGCCTTGGCTCCAGCCTGCTTTCGCTCTGGCCTGCCCACACCATGGCTCTGGCCTGCTCTCTCCCTGGCTCTGGCCTGCCCTCGCCCTGGCTCCAGCCTGCTCTCGCTCTGGCCTGCCCTCACCTTGGCTCCGGCCTGCTCTCGCCCTCGCTACGTCTTGAACTCGCCCTGGGTCCGGCCTGCCCTCGCTCTGGCTTCGGCCTGCCCTCGCCCTGGCTCCGGCCTGCTCTCGCTCTGGCCTGCCCTCGTCCTGGCCCCGGCCTGCTCTTGCTCTAGCTCCGGCCTTCCCTTGCCCTAGCTCCGGCCTGCTCTCTCCCTCGCTCCGGCCTGCCTTCCCTGGCTCCGGCCTGCTCTCGCTCTGGCCTGCCCTCGCTCTGGCTCCGGCCTGCTCTCGATCTGGCTCTAGCCTGCCCTCGCCTTGGCTCCGGCCTGCTCTCGCTCTGGCTCCGGCCTGCCCTCGCCTTAGCTCCGGTCTGCTCTCGCTCTGGTTCCGGCCTGCCCTTACCCTGGCTCCGGCCTGCTCTCGCTCTGGCTCCGAACTGCCCTCTCCCTGGCTCCGGCCTGCTCTTGCTGTGGCCTACTCTCACTCTGGCTCTGGCTTTCCCTCACCCTGGCTATGTCCTGCTCTCGCCCTGGCTCCGGCCTACTCTTGCTCTGGCTCCGGCCTGTCCTCGCCCTGGCTTCGTCCTGCTCTCCCTCTGGCTCTGGCCTGCTCTCGCCCTAGCACTGGCCTGCACTCGCTCTGGCTCTAGCCTGCTCTTGCCCTGGCTCCAGACTGCTCTCGCTCTGGCTCTGGCCTGCCATCGCCCTGGCTCCGGCCTGCTCTCGCTCTGTCTCCGGCCTGCTCTCGCTTTGTGTCCGGCCTGCCCTCGCCCTGGCTCGGGCCTGCCCTCGACTTTACTCCGGCCTGCTCTTGCTCTGGCTCCGGCCTGCTCTCGCTCTAACTCCGGCCCGCCCTCGCCCTGGCTCCGGACTGCCCTCGCCTTGGCCCCGTCCTGCTCTCGCCCTGGCTCCGGCCTGCTGTCGCTCTAGCTCCGGCCTGCCCTCACCTTCGCTCCGGCCTGCTCTTGCACTGGCTCTGTTCTGCCCTCGCCCTGGCTCCGGCCTGCTCTCGCTCTGGCTCCGGCCTGCCCTCGCCTTGTCTCCGGCCTGCTCTCGCCCTGCCTCCGGCCTGCTCTCGCTCTGGCTTCGGCCTGCCCTCGCCTTGGCTCCGGCCTACCCTCGCCCTGGCTCTAGCCTGATCGCGCCCTGGCTCCGGCCTGCCCTCGTCTTGGCTGCGGCCTGCTCTAGCTCTCGCTCCGATCTGCCCTCGCCTTGGCTCCAGCCTGCTCTCGCTCTGGCTCCGGCCTGCTCTCGCTCTGGCTCTGGCCTGCCTTCGCATTGGCTCTGGCCTGCTCTCGCCCTGGCTACGGCTTGCCCTCGCCCTGGCTCCGAACTGCTTTCGCTCTGTCCTGCCCTAGCCCTGGCTCCGGCCTGCTCTCGCTCTGGCTCCGTCCTCCCCTTGCCCTGGCTCCGGCCTGCTCTCGCTCTGGCTCCGGCCTGCACTCGCCCTGGCTCCGGCCTGCCCTCGCCTAGGCTCCGGCCTGCTCTCGCTCTGGCTCCGTCCTCCCCTCGCCCTGGCTACGGTCTGCTCTCGCACTAGCTCCGGCCTGCCCTCACCCTGGCTCCGACCTGCTCTCGCTCTAGCTCCGGCCTGCTCTCGCCCTGGCTCCGGCCTGCTTCCGCTCAGGCTATGGCCTGCCGTCGCTCTGGCCTGCTCTCACCTTGGCTCCGGCCTGCTCTCGCACTGGCTCTGGCCTGCCCTTGCCCTTGCTCCGGCATGCCCTCTCCTTGGCTCCGGCCTGCTCTTGCTCTAGCTCCGGCCTTCCCTTGCCCTAGCTCCGGCCTGCTCTCTCCCTCGCTCCGGCCTGCCTTCCCTGGTTCCGGCCTGCTCTCGCTCTGGCCTGCCCTCGCTCTGGCTCCGGCCTGCTCTCGATCTGGCTCTAGCCTGCCCTCGCCTTGGCTCCGGCCTGCTCTCGCTCTGGCTCCGGCCTGCCCTCGCCTTAGCTCCGGTCTGCTCTCGCTCTGGTTCCGGCCTGCCCTTACCCTGGCTCCGGCCTGCTCTCGCTCTGGCTCCGAACTGCCCTCTCCCTGGCTCCGGCCTGCTCTTGCTGTGGCCTACTCTCACTCTGGCTCTGGCTTTCCCTCACCCTGGCTATGTCCTGCTCTCGCCCTGGCTCCGGCCTACTCTTGCTCTGGCTCCGGCCTGTCCTCGCCCTGGCTTCGTCCTGCTCTCCCTCTGGCTCTGGCCTGCTCTCGCCCTAGCACTGGCCTGCACTCGCTCTGGCTCTAGCCTGCTCTTGCCCTGGCTCCAGACTGCTCTCGCTCTGGCTCTGGCCTGCCATCGCCCTGGCTCCGGCCTGCTCTTGCTCTGTCTCCGGCCTGCTCTCGCTTTGTGTCCGGCCTGCCCTCGCCCTGGCTCGGGCCTGCCCTCGACTTTACTCCGGCCTGCTCTTGCTCTGGCTCCGGCCTGCTCTCGCTCTAACTCCGGCCCGCCCTCGCCCTGGCTCCGGACTGCCCTCGCCTTGGCCCCGTCCTGCTCTCGCCCTGGCTCCGGCCTGCTGTCGCTCTAGCTCCGGCCTGCCCTCACCTTCGCTCCGGCCTGCTCTTGCGCTGGCTCTGTTCTGCCCTCGCCCTGGCTCCGGCCTGCTCTCGCTCTGGCTCCGGCCTGCCCTCGCCTTGTCTCCGGCCTGCTCTCGCCCTGCCTCCGGCCTGCTCTCGCTCTGGCTTCGGCCTGCCCTCGCCTTGGCTCCGGCCTACCCTCGCCCTGGCTCTAGCCTGATCGCGCCCTGGCTCCGGCCTGCCCTCGTCTTGGCTGCGGCCTGCTCTAGCTCTCGCTCCGATCTGCCCTCGCCTTGGCTCCAGCCTGCTCTCGCTCTGGCTCCGGCCTGCTCTCGCTCTGGCTCTGGCCTGCCTTCGCATTGGCTCTGGCCTGCTCTCGCCCTGGCTACGGCTTGCCCTCGCCCTGGCTCCGAACTGCTTTCGCTCTGTCCTGCCCTAGCCCTGGCTCCGGCCTGCTCTCGCTCTGGCTCCGTCCTCCCCTTGCCCTGGCTCCGGCCTGCTCTCGCTCTGGCTCCGGCCTGCTCTCGCTCTGGCTCCGGCCTGCACTCGCCCTGGCTCCGGCCTGCCCTCGCCTAGGCTCCGGCCTGCTCTCGCTCTGGCTCCGTCCTCCCCTCGCCCTGGCTACGGTCTGCTCTCGCACTAGCTCCGGCCTGCCCTCACCCTGGCTCCGACCTGCTCTCGCTCTAGCTCCGGCCTGCTCTCGCCCTGGCTCCGGCCTGCTTCCGCTCAGGCTGTGGCCTGCCGTCGCTCTGGCCTGCTCTCACCTTGGCTCCGGCCTGCTCTCGCACTGGCTCTGGCCTGCCCTTGCCCTTGCTCCGGCATGCCCTCGCCTTGGTTCCGGCCTGCTCTCGCCCTGGCTCCGGCCTGCTTTTGCTCAGGCTTTGGCCTGCCGTCGCTCTGGCTCTTGCCTGCCCTCTCCTTGGCTCCGGCCTGCTCACGCACTGGCTCTGTTCTGCCCTCGCCCTTGCTCCGGCCTGCTCTCGCTCTGGCTCCGTCCTGCTCTCGCTCTGGCTCCGGCCTGCCCTCCCCTTGGCTCCGGCCTGCCCTCCCCTTGGCTCCGGCCTGCTCTCGCACTGATTCCAGCCTGCTCTCGCTCTGACTCCAGCCTGCCCTCGCCTTTGTTCCGGCCTGCTCTCGCTCTCGATCTGGCCTGCCCTCGCCCTGGCTCCAGCCTGCTCTCGCCCTGGCTCCAGCCTACTCTCGCTCTGGCTCCGACCTGCCCTCGCCTTGGCTCCGGCCTGCTCTCGCTCTGGCTCGGTCCTGCCCTGGACCTGGCTCCGGCCTGCTCTCGCTCTGGCTCCGGCATGCCCTCGCCCTGGCTCCGGCCTGCCCTCGCCTTGGCTCCGGCCTGCTCTTGCTCTGGCTCCAGCCTGCTCTCGCTCTAGCTCCGGCCTGACCTTGCCCTGGCTCCGGCCTGCCCTCGCTTTGGCTCCGGCCTGCTCTCACCCTGGCTCCGGCCTGCTCTCGCTCTGGCTCCGGCCTGCCCTCGCCCTGGCTCCGGCCTGCCCTCGCCTAGGCTCCAGCCTGCTCTTTCTCTGGCTACGGTCTGCTCTCGCACTAGCTCCGGCCTGCCCTCACCCTGGCTCCGACCTGCTCTCGCTCTAGCTCCGGCCAGCTCTCGCCCTGGCTCAGGCCTGCTTCCACTCAGGCTATGGCCTGCCGTCGCTCTGGCCTGCTCTCACCTTGGCTCCGGCCTGCTCTCGCACTGGCTCTGGCCTGCCCTTGCCCTTGCTCCAGCACGCCCTCGCCTTGGCTCCGGCCTGCTCTCGCCCTGGCTCCGGCCTGCTTTCGCTCAGGCTTTGGCCTGCCGTCGCTCTGGCTCTTGCCTGCCGTCTCCTTGGCTCCGGCCTGCTCACGCACTGGCTTTGTTCTGCCCTCGCCCTTGCTCCGGCCTGCTCTCGCTCTGGCTCCGGCCTGCTCTCGCTCTGGCTGCGGCCTGCCCTCCCCTTGGCTCCGGCCTGCTCTCGCCCTGGCTCCAGCCTGCTCTCGCTCTGACTCCGGCCTGTCCTCGCTCTGGCTATCGCCTGCTCATGCTCTGACTCCGGCCTGCCCTCACCCTGGCTCCGGCCTTCTCTCGCTCTGGCTCTGGCCTGCTCTCACCTTGGCTCCGGCCTGCTCTCGCTCTGGCTCCGGCCTGCCCTCGCCTTGGCTCCGGCCTATCCTCACCCTAGCTCTAGCCTGATCTCGCCCTGGTCCGGCCTGCCCTCGTCTTGGCTGCGGCCTGCTCTCGCTCCGACCTGCCCTCGCCTTGGCTCCAGCCTGCTCTCGCTCTGGCTTCGGCCTGCTCTCGCTCTGGCTCTGGCCTGCCTTCGCCTTGGCTCTGGCCTGCTCTCGCCCTTGCTACGGCTTGCCCTCGCCCTGGCTCCGGACTGCTTTCGCTCCGTCCTGCCCTCACCCTGGCTCCGGCATGCTTCCACTCAGGCTATGGCCTGCCGTCGCTCTGGCCTGCTCTCACCTTGGCTCCGGCCTGCTCTCACACTGGCTCCGGCCTGCTCTCGCTCTGGCTCGGTCCTGCCCTCGACCTGGCTCCGGCCTGCTCTCGCTCTGGCTCCGGCATGCCCTCGCCCTGGCTCCGGCCTGCCATCGCCTTGGCTCCCGCCTGCTCTCACCCTGGCTCCGGCCTGCTCTCGCCCTGGCTCCGGCCTGCACTCGCCCTGGCTCCGGCCTGCCCTCGCCTAGGCTCCGGCCTGCTCTTGCTCTGGCTACGGTCTGCTCTCGCACTAGCTCCGGCCTGCCCTCACCCTGGCTCCGACCTGCTCTCGCTCTAGCTCCGGCCTGCTCTCGCCCTGGCTCCGGCCTGCTTCTGCTCAGGCTATGGCCTGCCGTCGCTCTGGCCTGCTCTCACCTTGGCTCCGGCCTGCTCTTGCACTGGCTCTGGCCTGCCCTTGCCCTTGCTCCAGCATGCTCTCGCCTTGGCTCCAGCCTGCTGTCGCCCTGGCTCCGGCCTGCTTTCGCTCAGGCTTTGGCCTGCCGTCGCTCTGGCTCTTGCCTGCCGTCTCCTTGGCTCCGGCCTGCTCAAGCACTGGCTCTGTTCTGCCCTCGCCCTTGCTCCGGCCTGCTCTCGCTCTGGCTCCGGCCTGCTCTCGCTCTGGCTGCGGCCTGCCCTCCCCTTGGCTCCGGCCTGCTCTCGCCCTTGCTCCAGCCTGCTCTCTCTCTGACTCCAGCCTGCCCTCGCCTTTGTTCCGGCCTGCTCTTGCTCTCGATCTGGCCTGCCCTCGCCCTGGCTCCATTCTGCTCTCGCCCTGGCTCCAGCCTGCTCTCGCTCTGGCTCCGACCTGCCATCGCCTTGGCTCCGGCCTGCTCTCGCTCTGGCTCGGTCCTGCCCTCGACCTGGCTCCGGCCTGCTCTCGCTCTGGCTCCGGCCTGCTCTCGCTCTGGCTCCGGCCTGCTCTCGCTCTGGCTCCGGCCTGCACTCGCCCTGGCTCCGGCCTGCCCTCGCCTAGGCTCCGGCCTGCTCTTGCTCTGGCTACGGTCTGCTCTCGCACTAGCTCCGGCCTGCCCTCACCCTGGCTCCGGCCTGCTTCTGCTCAGGCTATGGCCTGCCGTCGCTCTGGCCTGCTCTCACCTTGGCTCCGGCCTGCTCTTGCACTGGCTCTGGCCTGCCCTTGCCCTTGCTCCAGCATGCTCTCGCCTTGGCTCCAGCCTGCTGTCGCCCTGGCTCCGGCCTGCTTTCGCTCAGGCTTTGGCCTGCCGTCGCTCTGGCTCTTGCCTGCCGTATCCTTGGCTCCGGCCTGCTCAAGCACTGGCTCTGTTCTGCCCTCGCCCTTGCTCCGGCCTGCTCTCGCTCTGGCTCCGGCCTGCTCTCGCTCTGGCTGCGGCCTGCCCTCCCCTTGGCTCCGGCCTGCTCTCGCCCTTGCTCCAGCCTGCTCTCGCTCTGACTCCAGCCTTCCCTCGCCTTTGTTCCGGCCTGCTCTTGCTCTCGATCTGGCCTGCCCTCGCCCTGGCTCCATTCTGCTCTCGCCCTGGCTCCAGCCTGCTCTCGCTCTGGCTCCGACCTGCCATCGCCTTGGCTCCGGCCTGCTCTCGCTCTGGCTCGGTCCTGCCCTCGACCTGGCTCCGGCCTGCTCTCGCTCTGGCTCCGGCCTGCTCTCGCTCTGGCTCCGGCATGCCCTCGCCGTCGCTCCGGCCTGCCCTCGTCTTGGCTTTGGACTGCTCTTGCTCTGGCTCCGACCTGGTCTCGCTCTAGCTCCGGCCTGACCTTGCCCTGGCTCCGGCCTGCCCTCGCCTTGGCTCCGGCCTGCTCTCACCCTGGCTCCGGCCTGCTCTCGCTCTGGCTCCGGCCTGCCCTCGCCCTGGCTCCAGCTTGCTCTCGCTCTGCCTCTGGCCTGCCCTCGCCTTGGCTCCGGCATGGTGTCGCTCTGGCCTGCCCTCGCCTTGGCTCCGGTCTGCTTTAGCTATGGTCCGGTCTGCCCTCGCCCTGGCTCCGGCCTGCCCTCGCCTTGGCTCCAGCCTGCTCTCGCTCTGGCTCCGGCCTGCTCTCGCTCTGGCCTTGGCCTGCCTTCGCATTGGCTCTGGCCTGCTCTCGCCCTGGCTACGGCTTGCCCTCGCCCTGGCTTCGAACTGCTTTCGCTCTGTCCTACCCTAGCCCTGGCTCCGGCCTGCTCTCGCTCTGGCTCTGTCCTGCCCTCGCCCTGGCTCCGGCCTGCTCTCGCTCTGGCTCCGGCCTGCTCTCGCTCTGGCTCCGGCCTGCACTTGCCCTGGCTCCGGCCTGCCCTCGCCTAGGCTCCGGCTTGCTCTTGCTCTGGCTTTGGTCTGCTCTCGCACTAGCTCCGGCCTGCCCTCACCCTGGCTCCGACCTGCTCTCGCTCTAGCTCCGGCCTGCTCTCGCCCTGCCGTCGCTGTGGCCTGCTCTCACCTTGGCTCCGGCCTGCTCTCGCACTGGCTCTGGCCTGCCCTTGCCCTTGCTCCGGCATGCCCTCGCCTTGGCTCCGGCCTGCTCTCGCCCTGGCTCCGGCCTGCTTTCGCTCAGGCTTTGGCCTGCCGTCGCTCTGGCTCTTGCCTGCACTCTCCTTGGCTCCGGCCTGCTCACGCACTGGCTCTGTTCTGCCCTCGCCCTTGCTCCGGCCTGCTCTCGCCTTGGCTCCGGCCTGCTCTCGCTCTGGCTCCGGCCTGCCCTCCCCTTGGCTCCGGCCTGCTCTCGCCCTGACTCCAGCCTGCTCTCGCTCTGACTCCAGCCTGCCCTCGCCTTTGTTCCGGCCTGCTCTCGCTCTCGATCTGGCCTGCCCTCGCCCTGGCTCCAGCCTGCTCTCGCCCTGGCTCCAGCCTGCTCTTGCTCTGGCTCCGACCTGCCCTCGCCTTGGCTCCGGCCTGCTCTCGCTCTGGCTCGGTCCTGCCCTCGACCTGGCTCCGGCCTGCTCTCGCTCTGGCTCCGGAATGCCCTCGCCCTGGCTCCGGCCTGCCCTCGCCTTGGCTCCGGCCTGCTCTTGCTCTGGCTACGGCCTGCTCTCGCACTAGCTCCGGCCTGCCCTCACGCTGGCTCCGACCTGCTCTCGCTCTGGCTCGGTCCTGCCCTCGACCTGGCTCCGGCCTGCTCTCGCTCTGGCTCCGGCATGCCCTCGCCCTGGCTCCGGCCTGCCCTCGCCTTGGCTCCGGCCTGCTCTTGCTCTGGCTCCAGCCTGCTCTCGCTCTAGCTCCGGCCTGACCTTGCCCTGGCTCCGGCCTGCCCTCGCTTTGGCTCCGGCCTGCTCTCTCTCTGGCTCCGGCCTGCACTCGCCCTGACTCCGGCCTGCCCTCGCCTAGTCTCCAGCCTCCTCTTGCTCTGGCTACGGTCTGCTCTCGCACTAGCTCCGGCCTGCCCTCACCCTGGCTCCGACCTGCTCTCGCTCTAGCTCCAGCCTGCTCTCGCCCTGGCTCCAGCCTGCTTCCACTCAGGCTATGGCCTGCCGTCGCTCTGGCCTGCTCTCACCTTGGCTCCGGCCTGCTCTCGCACTGGCTCTGGCCTGCCCTTGCCCTTGCTTCAGCATGCCCTCGCCTTGGCTCCGGCCTGCTCTCGCCCTGGCTCCGGCCTGCTTTCGCTCAGGCTTTGGCCTGCCGTCGCTCTGGCTCTTGCCTGCCGTCTCTTTGGCTCCGGCCTGCTCACGCACTGGCTCTGTTCTGCCCTCGCCCTTGCTCCGGCCTGCTCTCGCTCTGGCTCCGGCCTGCTCTCGCTCTGGCTGCGGCCTGCCCTCCCCTTGGCTCCGGCCTGCCCTCGCCCTGGCTCCAGCCTGCTCTCGCTCTGACTCCAGCCTGTCCTCGCTCTGGCTCTCGCCTGCTCATGCTCTGACTCCGGCCTGCCCTCACCCTGGCTCCGGCCTTCTCTCGCTCTGGCTCTGGCCTGCTCTCACCTTGGCTCCGGCCTGCTCTCGCTCTGGCTCCGGCCTGCCCTCGCCTTGGCTCCGGCCTACCCTCACCCTAGCTCTAGCCTGATCTCGCCCTGGCTCCGGCCTGCCCTCGTCTTGGCTGCGCCCTGCTCTCGCTCCGACCTGCCCTCGCCTTGGCTCCAGCCTGCTCTCGCTCTGGCTTCGGCCTGCTCTCGCTCTGGCTCTGGCCTGCCTTCGCCTTGGCTCTGGCCTGCTCTCGCCCTTGCTACGGCTTGCCCTCGCCCTGGCTCCGGACTGCTTTCGCTCCGTCCTGCCCTCGCCCTGGCTCCGGCCTGCTTCCGCTCAGGCTATGGCCTGCCGTCGCTCTGGCCTGCTCTCACCTTGGCTCCGGCCTGCTCTCGCACTGGCTCCGGCCTGCACTCGCCCTAGCTCCGGCCTGCCCTCGCCTAGGCTCCGGCTTGCTCTTGCTCTGGCTACGGTCTGCTCTCGCACTAGCTCCGGCCTGCCCTCACCCTGGCTCCGACCTGCTCTCGCTCTAGCTCCGGCCTGTTCTCGCCCTGGCTCCGGCCTGCTTCCGCTCAGGCTATGGCCTGCCGTCGCTCTGGCCTGCTCTCACCTTGGCTCCGGCCTGCTCTCGCACTGACTCTGGCCTGCCCTTGCCCTTGCTCCGGCATGACCTCGCCTTGGCTCCGGCCTGCTCTCGCCCTGGCTCCGGCCTGCTTTCGCTCAGGCTTTGGCCTGCCGTCGCTCTGGCTCTTGCCTGCCCTCTCCTTGGCTCCGGCCTGCTCACGCACTGGCTCTGTTCTGCCCTCGCCCTTGCTCCGGCCTGCTCTCGCTCTGGCTCCGGCCTGCTCTCGCTCTGGCTCCGTCCTGCCCTCCCCTTGGCTCTGGCCTGCTCTCGCCCTGACTCCAGCCTGCTCTCGCTCTGACTCCAGCCTGCCCTCGCCTTTGTTCCGGCCTGCTCTCGCTCTCGATCTGGCCTGCCCTCGCCCTGGCTCCAGCCTGCTCTCGCCCTGGCTCCAGCCTGCTCTCGCTCTGGCTCCGACCTGCCCTCGCCTTGGCTCCAGCCTGCTCTCGCTCTGGCTCGGTCCTGCCCTCGACCTGCCTCCGGCCTGCTCTCGCTCTGGCTCCGGCATGCCCTCGCCCTGGCTCCGGCCTGCCCTCGCCTTGGCTCCGGCCTGCTCTTGCTCTGGCTACGGCCTGCTCTCGCACTAGCTCCGGCCTGCCCTCACCCTGGCTCCGACCTGCTCTCGCTCTGGCTCGGTCCTGCCCTCGACCTGGCTCCGGCCTGCTCTCGCTCTGGCTCCGGCATGCCCTCGCCCTGGCTCCGGCCTGCCCTCGCCTTGGCTACGGCCTGCTCTTGCTCTGGCTCCAGCCTGCTCTCGCTCTAGCTCCGGCCTGACCTTGCCCTGGCTCTGGCCTGCCCTCGCTTTGGCTCCGGCCTGCTCTCACCCTGGCTCCGGCCTGCTCTCGCTCTGGCTCCGGCCTGCACTCGCCCTGGCTCCGGCCTGCCCTCGCCTAGGCTCCAGCCTGCTCTTGCTCTGGCTACGGTCTGCTCTCGCACTAGCTCCGGCCTGCCCTCACCCTGGCTCCGACCTGCTCTCGCTCTAGCTCCGGCCTGCTCTCGCCCTGACTCCAGCCTGCTTCCACTCAGGCTATGGCCTGCCGTCGCTCTTGCCTGCTCTCACCTTGGCTCCGGCCTGCTCTCGCACTGGCTCTGGCCTGCCCTTGCCCTTGCTCCAGCATGCCCTCGCCTTGGCTCCGGCCTGCTCTCGCCCTGGCTCCGGCCTGCTTTCGCTCAGGCTTTGGCCTGCCGTCGCTCTGGCTCTTGCCTGCCGTGTCTTTGGCTCCGGCCTGCTCACGCACTGGCTCTGTTCTGCCCTCGCCCTTGCTCCAGCCTGCCCTCGCCCTTGCTCCGGCCTGCTCTCGCTCTGGCTCCGGCCTGCTCTCGCTCTGGCTGCGGCCTGCCCTCCCCTTGGCTCCGGCCTGCTCTCGCCCTGGCTCCAGCCTGCTCTCGCTCTGACTCCGGCCTGTCCTCGCTCTGGCTCTCGCCTGCTCATGCTCTGACTCCGGCCTGCCCTCACCCTGGCTCCGGCCTTCTCTCGCTCTGGCTCTGGCCTGCTCTCACCTTGGCTCCAGCCTGCTCTCGCTCTGGCTCTGGCCTGCCCTCGCCTTGGCTCCGGCCTACCCTCACCCTAGCTCTAGCCTGATCTCTCCCTGGCTCCGGCCTGCCCTCGTCTTGGCTGCGGCCTGCTCTCGCTCCGACCTGCCCTCGCCTTGGCTCCAGCCTGCTCTCGCTCTGGCTTCGGCCTGCTCTCGCTCTGGCTCTGGCCTGCCTTCGCCTTGGCTCTGGCCTGCTCTCGCCCTTGCTACGGCTTGCCCTCGCCCTGGCTCCGGACTGCTTTCGCTCCGTCCTGCCCTCGCCCTGGCTCCGGCCTGCTTCCGCTCAGGCTATGGCCTGCCGTCGCTCTGGCCTGCTCTCACCTTGGCTCCGTCCTGCTCTCGCACTGGCTCCGGCCTGCACTCGCCCTAGCTCCGGCCTGCCCTCGCCTAGGCTCCGGCTTGCTCTTGCTCTGGCTATGGTCTGCTCTCGCACTAGCTCCGGCCTGCCCTCACCCTGGCTCCGACCTGCTCTCGCTCTAGCTCCGGCCTGCTCTCGCCCTGGCTCCGGCCTGCTTCCGCTCAGGCTATGGCCTGCCGTCGCTCTGGCCTGCTCTCACCTTGGCTCCGGCCTGCTCTCGCACTGGCTCTGGCCTGCCCTTGCCCTTGCTCCGGCATGACCTCGCCTTGGCTCCGGCCTGCTCTCGCCCTGGCTCCGGCCTGCTTTCGCTCAGGCTTTGGCCTGCCATCGCTCTGGCTCTTGCCTGCCCTCTCCTTGGCTCCGGCCTGCTCACGCACTGGCTCTGTTCTGCCCTCGCCCTTGCTCCGGCCTGCTCTCGCTCTGGCTCCGGCCTGCTCTCGCTCTGGCTCCGGCCTGCCCTCCCCTTGGCTCTGGCCTGCTCTCGCCCTGACTCCAGCCTGCTCTCGCTCTGACTCCAGCCTGCCCTCGCCTTTGTTCCGGCCTGCTCTCGCTCTCGATCTGGCCTGCCCTCGCCCTGGCTCCAGCCTGCTCTCGCCCTGGCTCCGGCCTGCTCTCGCTCTGGCTCCGGCCTGCCCTCCCCTTGGCTCCGGCCTGCTCTCGCCCTGACTCCAGCCTGCTCTCGCTCTGACTCCAGCCTGCCCTCGCCTTTGTTCCGGCCTGCTCTCGCTCTCGATCTGGCCTGCCCTCGCCCTGGCTCCAGCCTGCTCTCGCCCTGGCTCCAGCCTGCTCTTGCTCTGGCTCCGACCTGCCCTCGCCTTGGCTCCGGCCTGCTCTCGCTCTGGCTCGGTCCTGCCCTCGACCTGGCTCCGGCCTGCTCTCGCTCTGGCTCCGGAATGCCCTCGCCCTGGCTCCGGCCTGCCCTCGCCTTGGCTCCGGCCTGCTCTTGCTCTGGCTACGGCCTGCTCTCGCACTAGCTCCGGCCTGCCCTCACGCTGGCTCCGACCTGCTCTCGCTCTGGCTCGGTCCTGCCCTCGACCTGGCTCCGGCCTGCTCTCGCTCTGGCTCCGGCATGCCCTCGCCCTGGCTCCGGCCTGCCCTCGCCTTGGCTCCGGCCTGCTCTTGCTCTGGCTCCAGCCTGCTCTCGCTCTAGCTCCGGCCTGACCTTGCCCTGGCTCCGGCCTGCCCTCGCTTTGGCTCCGGCCTGCTCTCTCTCTGGCTCCGGCCTGCACTCGCCCTGACTCCGGCCTGCCCTCGCCTAGTCTCCAGCCTCCTCTTGCTCTGGCTACGGTCTGCTCTCGCACTAGCTCCGGCCTGCCCTCACCCTGGCTCCGACCTGCTCTCGCTCTAGCTCCAGCCTGCTCTCGCCCTGGCTCCAGCCTGCTTCCACTCAGGCTATGGCCTGCCGTCGCTCTGGCCTGCTCTCACCTTGGCTCCGGCCTGCTCTCGCACTGGCTCTGGCCTGCCCTTGCCCTTGCTTCAGCATGCCCTCGCCTTGGCTCCGGCCTGCTCTCGCCCTGGCTCCGGCCTGCTTTCGCTCAGGCTTTGGCCTGCCGTCGCTCTGGCTCTTGCCTGCCGTCTCTTTGGCTCCGGCCTGCTCACGCACTGGCTCTGTTCTGCCCTCGCCCTTGCTCCGGCCTGCTCTCGCTCTGGCTCCGGCCTGCTCTCGCTCTGGCTGCGGCCTGCCCTCCCCTTGGCTCCGGCCTGCCCTCGCCCTGGCTCCAGCCTGCTCTCGCTCTGACTCCAGCCTGTCCTCGCTCTGGCTCTCGCCTGCTCATGCTCTGACTCCGGCCTGCCCTCACCCTGGCTCCGGCCTTCTCTCGCTCTGGCTCTGGCCTGCTCTCACCTTGGCTCCGGCCTGCTCTCGCTCTGGCTCCGGCCTGCCCTCGCCTTGGCTCCGGCCTACCCTCACCCTAGCTCTAGCCTGATCTCGCCCTGGCTCCGGCCTGCCCTCGTCTTGGCTGCGCCCTGCTCTCGCTCCGACCTGCCCTCGCCTTGGCTCCAGCCTGCTCTCGCTCTGGCTTCGGCCTGCTCTCGCTCTGGCTCTGGCCTGCCTTCGCCTTGGCTCTGGCCTGCTCTCGCCCTTGCTACGGCTTGCCCTCGCCCTGGCTCCGGACTGCTTTCGCTCCGTCCTGCCCTCGCCCTGGCTCCGGCCTGCTTCCGCTCAGGCTATGGCCTGCCGTCGCTCTGGCCTGCTCTCACCTTGGCTCCGGCCTGCTCTCGCACTGGCTCCGGCCTGCACTCGCCCTAGCTCCGGCCTGCCCTCGCCTAGGCTCCGGCTTGCTCTTGCTCTGGCTACGGTCTGCTCTCGCACTAGCTCCGGCCTGCCCTCACCCTGGCTCCGACCTGCTCTCGCTCTAGCTCCGGCCTGTTCTCGCCCTGGCTCCGGCCTGCTTCCGCTCAGGCTATGGCCTGCCGTCGCTCTGGCCTGCTCTCACCTTGGCTCCGGCCTGCTCTCGCACTGACTCTGGCCTGCCCTTGCCCTTGCTCCGGCATGACCTCGCCTTGGCTCCGGCCTGCTCTCGCCCTGGCTCCGGCCTGCTTTCGCTCAGGCTTTGGCCTGCCGTCGCTCTGGCTCTTGCCTGCCCTCTCCTTGGCTCCGGCCTGCTCACGCACTGGCTCTGTTCTGCCCTCGCCCTTGCTCCGGCCTGCTCTCGCTCTGGCTCCGGCCTGCTCTCGCTCTGGCTCCGTCCTGCCCTCCCCTTGGCTCTGGCCTGCTCTCGCCCTGACTCCAGCCTGCTCTCGCTCTGACTCCAGCCTGCCCTCGCCTTTGTTCCGGCCTGCTCTCGCTCTCGATCTGGCCTGCCCTCGCCCTGGCTCCAGCCTGCTCTCGCCCTGGCTCCAGCCTGCTCTCGCTCTGGCTCCGACCTGCCCTCGCCTTGGCTCCAGCCTGCTCTCGCTCTGGCTCGGTCCTGCCCTCGACCTGCCTCCGGCCTGCTCTCGCTCTGGCTCCGGCATGCCCTCGCCCTGGCTCCGGCCTGCCCTCGCCTTGGCTCCGGCCTGCTCTTGCTCTGGCTACGGCCTGCTCTCGCACTAGCTCCGGCCTGCCCTCACCCTGGCTCCGACCTGCTCTCGCTCTGGCTCGGTCCTGCCCTCGACCTGGCTCCGGCCTGCTCTCGCTCTGGCTCCGGCATGCCCTCGCCCTGGCTCCGGCCTGCCCTCGCCTTGGCTACGGCCTGCTCTTGCTCTGGCTCCAGCCTGCTCTCGCTCTAGCTCCGGCCTGACCTTGCCCTGGCTCTGGCCTGCCCTCGCTTTGGCTCCGGCCTGCTCTCACCCTGGCTCCGGCCTGCTCTCGCTCTGGCTCCGGCCTGCACTCGCCCTGGCTCCGGCCTGCCCTCGCCTAGGCTCCAGCCTGCTCTTGCTCTGGCTACGGTCTGCTCTCGCACTAGCTCCGGCCTGCCCTCACCCTGGCTCCGACCTGCTCTCGCTCTAGCTCCGGCCTGCTCTCGCCCTGACTCCAGCCTGCTTCCACTCAGGCTATGGCCTGCCGTCGCTCTTGCCTGCTCTCACCTTGGCTCCGGCCTGCTCTCGCACTGGCTCTGGCCTGCCCTTGCCCTTGCTCCAGCATGCCCTCGCCTTGGCTCCGGCCTGCTCTCGCCCTGGCTCCGGCCTGCTTTCGCTCAGGCTTTGGCCTGCCGTCGCTCTGGCTCTTGCCTGCCGTGTCTTTGGCTCCGGCCTGCTCACGCACTGGCTCTGTTCTGCCCTCGCCCTTGCTCCAGCCTGCCCTCGCCCTTGCTCCGGCCTGCTCTCGCTCTGGCTCCGGCCTGCTCTCGCTCTGGCTGCGGCCTGCCCTCCCCTTGGCTCCGGCCTGCTCTCGCCCTGGCTCCAGCCTGCTCTCGCTCTGACTCCGGCCTGTCCTCGCTCTGGCTCTCGCCTGCTCATGCTCTGACTCCGGCCTGCCCTCACCCTGGCTCCGGCCTTCTCTCGCTCTGGCTCTGGCCTGCTCTCACCTTGGCTCCAGCCTGCTCTCGCTCTGGCTCTGGCCTGCCCTCGCCTTGGCTCCGGCCTACCCTCACCCTAGCTCTAGCCTGATCTCTCCCTGGCTCCGGCCTGCCCTCGTCTTGGCTGCGGCCTGCTCTCGCTCCGACCTGCCCTCGCCTTGGCTCCAGCCTGCTCTCGCTCTGGCTTCGGCCTGCTCTCGCTCTGGCTCTGGCCTGCCTTCGCCTTGGCTCTGGCCTGCTCTCGCCCTTGCTACGGCTTGCCCTCGCCCTGGCTCCGGACTGCTTTCGCTCCGTCCTGCCCTCGCCCTGGCTCCGGCCTGCTTCCGCTCAGGCTATGGCCTGCCGTCGCTCTGGCCTGCTCTCACCTTGGCTCCGTCCTGCTCTCGCACTGGCTCCGGCCTGCACTCGCCCTAGCTCCGGCCTGCCCTCGCCTAGGCTCCGGCTTGCTCTTGCTCTGGCTATGGTCTGCTCTCGCACTAGCTCCGGCCTGCCCTCACCCTGGCTCCGACCTGCTCTCGCTCTAGCTCCGGCCTGCTCTCGCCCTGGCTCCGGCCTGCTTCCGCTCAGGCTATGGCCTGCCGTCGCTCTGGCCTGCTCTCACCTTGGCTCCGGCCTGCTCTCGCACTGGCTCTGGCCTGCCCTTGCCCTTGCTCCGGCATGACCTCGCCTTGGCTCCGGCCTGCTCTCGCCCTGGCTCCGGCCTGCTTTCGCTCAGGCTTTGGCCTGCCATCGCTCTGGCTCTTGCCTGCCCTCTCCTTGGCTCCGGCCTGCTCACGCACTGGCTCTGTTCTGCCCTCGCCCTTGCTCCGGCCTGCTCTCGCTCTGGCTCCGGCCTGCTCTCGCTCTGGCTCCGGCCTGCCCTCCCCTTGGCTCTGGCCTGCTCTCGCCCTGACTCCAGCCTGCTCTCGCTCTGACTCCAGCCTGCCCTCGCCTTTGTTCCGGCCTGCTCTCGCTCTCGATCTGGCCTGCCCTCGCCCTGGCTCCAGCCTGCTCTCGCCCTGGCTCCAGCCTGCTCTCGCTCTGGCTCCGACCTGCCCTCGCCTTGGCTCCAGCCTGCTCTCGCTCTGGCTCGGTCCTGCCCTCGACCTGCCTCCGGCCTGCTCTCGCTCTGGCTCCGGCATGCCCTCGCCCTGGCTCCGGCCTGCCCTCGCCTTGGCTCCGGCCTGCTCTTGCTCTGGCTACGGCCTGCTCTCGCACTAGCTCCGGCCTGCCCTCGCCCTGGCTCCGACCTGCTCTCGCTCTGGCTCGGTCCTGCCCTCGACCTGGCTCCGGCCTGCTCTCGCTCTGGCTCCGGCATGTCCTCGCCCTGGCTCCGGCCTGCCCTCGCCTTGGCTACGGCCTGCTCTTGCTCTGGCTCCAGCCTGCTCTCGCTCTAGCTCCGGCCTGACCTTGCCCTGGCTCTGGCCTGCCCTCGCTTTGGCTCCGGCCTGCTCTCACCCTGGCTCCGGCCTGCTTTCGCTCTGGCTCCGGCCTGCAATCGCCCTGGCTCCGGCCTGCCCTCGCCTAGGCTCCAGCCTGCTCTTGCTCTGGCTACGGTCTGCTCTCGCACTAGCTCCGGCCTGCCCTCACCCTGGCTCCGACCTGCTCTCGCTCTAGCTCCGGCCTGCTCTCGCCCTGACTCCAGCCTGCTTCCACTCAGGCTATGGCCTGCCGTCGCTCTTGCCTGCTCTCACCTTGGCTCCGGCCTGCTCTCGCACTGGCTCTGGCCTGCCCTTGCCCTTGCTCCAGCATGCCCTCGCCTTGGCTCCGGCCTGCTCTCGCCCTGGCTCCGGCCTGCTTTCGCTCAGGCTTTGGCCTGCCGTCGCTCTGGCTCTTGCCTGCCGTGTCTTTGGCTCCGGCCTGCTCACGCACTGGCTCTGTTCTGCCCTCGCCCTTGCTCCAGCCTGCCCTCGCCCTTGCTCCGGCCTGCTCTCGCTCTGGCTCCGGCCTGCTCTCGCTCTGGCTGCGGCCTGCCCTCCCCTTGGCTCCGGCCTGCTCTCGCCCTGGCTCCAGCCTGCTCTCGCTCTGACTCCGGCCTGTCCTCGCTCTGGCTCTCGCCTGCTCATGCTCTGACTCCGGCCTGCCCTCACCCTGGCTCCGGCCTTCTCTCGCTCTGGCCTGCTCTCACCTTGGCTCCGGCCTGCTCTCGCTCTGGCTCCGGCCTGCCCTCGCCTTGGCTCCGGCCTACCCTCACCCTAGCTCTAGCCTGATCTCGCCCTGGCTCCGGCCTGCCCTCGTCTTGGCTGCGGCCTGCTCTCGCTCCGACCTGCCCTCGCCTTGGCTCCAGCCTGCTCTCGCTCTGGCTTCGGCCTGCTCTCGCTCTGGCTCTGGCCTGCCTTCACCTTGGCTCTGGCCTGCTCTCGCCCTTGCTACGGCTTGCCCTCGCCCTGGCTCCGGACTGCTTTCGCTCCGTCCTGCCCTCGCCCTGGCTCCGGTCTGCTTCCGCTCAGGCTATGGCCTGCCATCGCTCTGGCCTGCTCTCACCTTGGCTCCAGCCTGCTCTCGCACTGGCTCCCGCCTGCTCTCGCTCTGGCTCGGTCCTGCCCTCTAACTGGCTCCGGCCTGCTCTCGCTCTGGCTCCGGCATGCCCTGGCTCCGGCCTGCCCTCGCCGTGGCTCCGGCCTGCTCTTGCTCTGGCTCCGGCCTGCTCTCGCTCTAGCTCCGGCCTGACCTTGCCCTGGCTCCGGCCTGCCCTCGCCTTGGCTCCGGCCTGCTCTCACCCTGGCTCCGGCCTGCTCTCACCCTGGCTCCGGCCTGCACTCGCCCTGGCTCCGGCCTGCACTCGCCCTGGCTCCGTCCTGCCCTCGCCTAGGCTCCGGCCTGCTCTTGCTCTGGCTACGGTCTGCTCTCGCACTAGCTCCGGCCTGCCCTCACCCTGGCTCCGACCTGCTCTCGCTCTAGCTCCGGCCTGCTCTCGCCCTGGCTCCGGCCTGCTTCTGCTCAGGCTATGGCCTGCCGTCGCTGTGGCCTGCTCTCACCTTGGCTCCGGCCTGCTCTCGCACTGGCTCTGGCCTGCCCTTGCCCTTGCTCCAGCATGCCCTCGCCTTGGCTCCGGCCTGCTGTCGCCCTGGCTCCGGCCTGCTTTCGCTCAGGCTTTGGCCTGCCGTCGCTCTGGCTCTTGCCTGCCGTCTCCTTGGCTCCGGCCTGCTCACGCACTGGCTCTATTCTGCCCTCGCCCTTGCTCCGGCCTGCTCTCGCTCTGGCTCCAGCCTGCTCTCGCTCTGGCTGCGGCCTGCCCTCCCCTTCGCTCCGGCCTGCTCTCGCCCTTGCTCCAGTCTGCTCTCGCTCTGACTCCAGCCTGCCCTCGCGTTTGTTCCGGCCTGCTCTTGTTCTCGATCTGGCCTGCCCTCGCCCTGGCTCCAGCCTGCTCTCGCCCTGGCTCCAGCCTGCTCTCGCTCTGGCTCCGACCTGCCATCGCCTTGGCTCCGGCCTGCTCTCGCTCTGGCTCCGGCCAGCCCTCGCCTTGGCTCCGGCCTACCCTCGCCCTAGCTCTAGCCTGATCTCGCACTGGCTCCGGCCTGCCCTCGTCTTGGCTGCGGCCTGCTCTCGCTCCGACCTGCCCTTGCCTAGGCTCCAGCCTGCTCTCGTTCTGGCTTCGGCCTGCTCTCGCTCTGGCTCTGGCCTGCCTTCGCCTTGGCTCTGGCCTGCTCTCGCCCTTGCTACGGCTTGCCCTCGCCCTGGCTCCGGACTGCTTTCGCTCCGTCCTGCCCTCGCCCTGGCTCCGGCCTGTTCTCGCTCTGGCTCCGTCCTCCCCTCACCCTGGCTCCGGCCTGCACTCGCCCTGGCTCCGGCCTGCACTCGCCCTGGCTCTGGCCTGCACTCGCCCTGGCTCCGGCCTACCCTCGCCTTGCCTCCGGCCTGCTCTTGCTCTGGCTACGGCCTGCTCTCGCCCTAGCTCTGGCCTGCCCTCACCTTAGCTCCGGCCTGCTCTCCCTCTGGCTCCGGCCTGCCCTTGCCCTGGCTCCGGCCTGCCCTAGCTCTGCTCCGGCCTGCCCTCGCCCTGACTCCGGCCTCCTCTCGCTCTGGCTCTGGCCTGCCCTCGCCCTGGCTCCGTCCTGCTCTCACTCTGGCCTGCCCTCACCCTTGCTTCGGCCTGTTCTCGCTCTGGCTCTGGCTTGCCCTAGCCTTCTTTCCGGCCTGCTCTCGCCCTGGCTCCGGCCTGCTCTCCCTCTGGCTCCGGCCTGCCCTCGCCCTGGCTCCGTTCTGCTCTCACTCTGGCTCTCGCCTGCCCTCGAACTGGCTCTGGCCTGCTCTCGCCCTAGCTGTGGCCTGCCCTCACCCTGGCTCCAGCCTGCTCTCGTCCTGGCTCTGGCCTGCTATCGCCCTTGTTTCGGCCAGCTCTTGCCTTGGCTCCGGCCTTCTCTCGCTCTGGCTCACGCCTGCTCTCGCCTTGTCTCCGGCCTGCTCTTGCCTTGGCTTCGGCCTGCTCTCGCTCTGGCACCGAGCTGCCCACGCCTTGGCTCCGGCCTGCTCTCCCTCTGGCTCCGGCATGTCCTCGCTCTGGCTCTCGCCTGCTCACGCTCTGGCTCCGGCCTGCCCTCACCCTGGCTCCGGCCTTCTCTCGCTCTGGCTCTGGCCTGCCCTCACCTTGGCTCCGGCCTGCTCTCGCCCAGGCTCCGGCCTGCACTCGCCTTGGCTCCAGCCTGCTCTCTCTCTGACTCAGGCCTGTCATCGCCCTCGCTCCGGCCAGCCCTTGCCTTCGCTCCGACCTTACCTTGCTCTGGCTCAAGCCTGCTCGCGCCTTGGCTCCGGCCTGCACTCGCCTTGGCTCCGGCCTGCTCTCGCTCTGGCTGCGACCTTCCCTCGCCTTGGCTCCGGCCTGCTCTAACCTTGGCTCCGGCCTGCCCTCGCCCTTGCTCCGGCCTTCCCTCGCCTTGGCTCCGGCCTGCTTTCGCCCTGGCTCCGGCCTGCTCTCGCTCTGGCTATAGGTTGCCGTCGCTCTGGCTCTTGCCTTCCCTCGCCTTGGCTCCAGCCTGCTTTCGCTCTGGCCTGCCCACACCATGGCTCTGGCCTGCTCTCTCCCTGGCTCTGGCCTGCCCTCGCCCTTGCTCCAGCCTTCTCTCGCTCTGGCCTGCCCTCACCTTGGCTCCGGCCTGCTCTCGCCCTCGCTACGTCTTGAACTCGCCCTGGGTCCGGCCTGCCCTCGCTCTGGCTTCGGCCTGCCCTCGCCCTGGCTCCGGCCTGCTCTCGCTCTGGCCTGCCCTCGTCCTGGCTCCGGCCTGCTCTTGCTCTAGCTCCGGCCTGCTCTTGCTCTAGCTCCGGCCTTCCCTTGCCCTAGCTCCGGCCTGCTCTCTCCCTCGCTCCGGCCTGCTCTCTCCCTCGCTCCGGCCTGCCTTCCCTGGCTCCGGCCTGCTCTCGCTCTGGCCTGCCCTCACTCTGGCTCCGGCCTGCTCTCGCTCTGGCTCCGGCCTGCCCTCACCTTAGCTCCGGTCTGCTCTCGCTCTGGTTCCGGCCTGCCCTTACCCTGGCTCCGGCCTGCTCTCGCTCTTGCTCCGACCTGCCCTCTCCCTGGCTCCATCCTGCTCTTGCTGTGGCCTACTCTCACTCTGGCTCTGGCTTTCCCTCGCCCTGGCTACGTCCTGCTCTCGCTCTGGCTCTGGACTGCCCTCGCCTTGGCTCAGACCTGTTCTCGCTCTGGCTCTGGCCTGCCCTCGCCCTAGCTCTGGCCTACCCTCGCCTTTGCTCAGGCCTGTTCTCGCTCTGTCTCAGTCCTGCCCTCGCCCTAGCTCCGGCCTGCTCTTGCTCTGGCTCCGGCTGCCCTCGCCTTGGCTCTAGCCTGCCCTCGCTCTGGCTCCGGCCTGCTCTCGCTCTGGCACTTGTCTGCCCTCACTCTGCCTCCAGCCTGCTGTCTGGCTCTGGGCTGCCCTTGCCTTGGCTCTGGCCTGCTCTTGCTCTGTCTCCAGGCTGCCTTCGCCTTGGCTCCGGCCTGCCCTCGCCCTGGCTCCGGCCTGCCCTCGCCTTGGCTCTGGCCTGCGCTCGCTCTGGCTCCGGCCTGCCCTCACCTTAGCTCCGGCCTGCTCTCGCTCTGGCCTGCCCTCGCTCTGGCTCTGGCCTGCTCTCGATCTGGCTCTGGCCTGCCCTCGCCTTGGCTCCGGCCTGCTCTCGCTCTGGCTCCGGCCTGCCCTCGCCTTAGCTCCGGTCTGCTCTCGCTCTGGTTCCGGCCTGCCCTTACCCTGGCTCCGACCTGCCCTCTCCCTGGCTCCGGCCTGCTCTTGCTGTGGCCTACTCTCACTCTGGCTCTGGCTTTCCCTCGCCCTGGCTACGTCCTGCTCTCGCTCTTACTCTGGACTGCCGTCGCCTTGGCTCAGACCTGTTCTCGCTCTGGCTCTGGCCTGCCCTCGCCCTAGCTTTGGACTACCCTCGCCTTTGCTCAGGCCTGTTCTCGCTCTGTCTCAGTCCTGCCCTCGCCCTAGCTCCGGCCTGCTCTTGCTCTGGCTCGGGCTGCCCTCGCCTTGGCTCTGGCCTGCCCTCACTCTGGCTCCGGCCTGCTCTCGCTCTGGCACTTGTCTGCCCTCACTCTGCCTCCAGCCTGCTGTCTGGCTCTGGGCTGCCCTTGCCTTGGCTCTGGCCTGCTCTTGCTCTGTCTCCAGGCTGCCTTCGCCTTGGCTCCGGCCTGCCCTCTCCCTGGCTCCGACCTGCCCTTGCCCTGGCTCCGGCCTGCTCTCGCTCTGGTCCGGCCTGCCCTCGCCCTGGCTCCGGCCTCCTCTCGCTCTGGCTCCGGCCTGCCCTCGCCCAGGCTCCGGCCTGCTCTCACTCTGGCCTGCCCTCGCCCTTGCTTCGGCCTGTTCTCGCTCTGGCTCTGGCTTGCCGTAGCCTTCGTTCCGGCCTGCTCTCACCCTGGCTCCAGCCTGCTCTCCCTCTGGCTCCGGCCTGCCCTCGCCCTGGCTCCGGCCTGCCCTCGCCTTGGCTCTGGCCTGCACTCGCTCTGGTTCCGGCCTGCCCTCAGCTTAGCTCCGGCCTGCTCTCGCTCTGGCTGCGGCCTGCCCTTGCCCTGGCTCCGGCCTGCTCTCGCTCTGCTCCGGCCTGCCCTCGCCCTGGCTCCGGCCTCCTCTCGCTCTGGCTCTGTCCTCCTCTCGCTCTGGCTCCGGCCTCCTCTCGCTCTGGCTCCGGCTTGCCCTCGCCCAGGCTCCGGCCTGCTCTCACGCTGGCCTGCCCTCGCCCTTGCTTCGGCCTGTTCTCGCTCTGGCTCTGGCTTGCCCTAGCCTTCGTTCCGGCCTGCTCTCACCCTGGCTCCGGCCTGCTCTCCCTCAGGCTCCGGCCTGCCCTCGCCCTGGCTCCGTTCTGCTCTCACTCTGGCTCTCGCCTGCCCTCGAACTGGCTCTGGCCTGCTCTCGCCCTAGCTGTGGCCTTCCCTCACCCTGGCTCCAGCCTGCTCTCGTCCTGGCTCCGGCCTGCTATCGCCCTGGTTTCGGCCAGCTCATGCCTTGGCTCCGGCCTTCTCTCGCTCTGGCTCACGCCTGCTCTCGCCTTGTCTCCTGCCTGCTCTTGCCTTGGCTTCAGCCTGGTCTCGCTCTGGCTCCGACCTGCCCACGCCTTGGCTCCGGCCTCCTCTCGCTCTGGCTCCGGCCTGTCCTCGCTCTGGCTCTCGCCTGCTCACGCTCTGGCTCCGGCCTGTCCTCACCCTGGCTCCGGCCTTCTCTCGCTCTGGCTCTGGCCTGCCCTCACCTTGGCTCCGGCCTGCTCTCGCCCAGGCTCCAGCCTGCACTCGCCTTGGCTCCAGCCTGCTCTCTCTCTGACTCAGGCCTGTCATCGCCCTCGCTCCGGCCAGCCCTTGCCTTCGCTCCGACCTTACCTTGCTCTGGCTTAAGCCTGCTCTCGCCTTGGCTCCGGCTCAAGCCTGCTCTCGCCTTGGCTCCGGCCTGCCCTCGCCTTGGCTCCGTCCTGCCCTCGCCTTGGCTCCGGCCTGCTCTTGCTCTGACCTTCCCTCGCCTTGGCTCCGGCCTGCTCTAACCTTGGCTCCGGCCTGCCTTCGCCCTGGCTCCGGCCTTCCCTCGCCTTGGCTCCGGCCTGCTTTCGCCCTGGCTCCGGCCTGCTCTCGCTCTGGTATGGCTTGCCGTCGCTCTGGCTCTGGCCTGCCCTCACCTTGGCTCCGGCCTGCTCTCGCTCAGGCTCTGTTCTGCCCTCGCCCTGGCTCCGGCCTGATCTCGCTCTGGCTCTGGCCTGCCCTCGCCTTGGCTCCGGCCTACTCTCGCCCTGGCTCCGGCCTACTCTTGCTCTGGCTCCGGCCTGTCCTTGCCCTGGCTACGTCCTGCTCTCCCTCTGGCTCTGGTGTGCCCTCGCTATGGCTCCGGCCTGCTCTCGCCCTGGCACGGGCCTGCACACGCTCTGGCTCTGGCCTGCCCTTGCCTTGGCTCCGGCCTGCTCTCGTTCTGGCTCTGGCCTGCCCTCGCCCTGGTTCCGGTGTGCCCTCGCCTTGGCTCCGGCCTGCCCTCGGTCTGGCTATGGCCTGCTCTCGCTCTGTCCTGCCCTCGACTTGGCTCCGGCGTGCTCTCGCCCTGGCTCCGGCCTGCTCCCGCCATGCCTCCAGCTTGCTCTCGCTCTGGCTCTGGCCTGCCCTCGCCTTGGCTCCGCCCTGCTCTCGCTCTCACTCCGAACTGCCCTCGCCTTGGCTCCGGCCTGCTCTCGCTCTGGCTCTGGCCTGCCTTCACCTTGGCTCCGTCCTGCTCTTGCCCTGGCTCCAGACTGCTCTCGCTCTGGCCTGCCATCGCCCTGTCTCCGGCCTGCATTCGCTCTGGCTCCGTCCTGCCCTTGCCTTGGCTCCGGCCTGCTCTCGCTCTGTCTCCGGCCTGCTCTCGCTTTGTGTCCGGCCTGCCCTCGCCCTGGCTCGGTCCTGCCCTCGACTTTGCTCCGGCCTGCTCTTGCTCTGGCTCCGGCCTGCTCTCGCTCTAGCTCCGGCCCGCCCTCGCCCTGGCTCCGGACTGCCCTCGCCTTGGCCCCGTCCTGCTCTCGCCCTGGCTCCGGCCTGCTGTCGCTCTAGCTCCGGCCTGCCCTCACCCTGGCTCTGGCCTGCCCTCACCTTCGCTCCGGCCTGCTCTCGCACTGGCTCTGTTCTGCCCTCGCCCTGGCTCCGGCCTGCTCTCGCTCTGGCTCCGGCCTGCCCTATCCTTGGCTCCGGCCTGCTCTCGCCCTGGCTCCGGCCTGCTCTCGCTCCGGCCTGCCCTCGCCTTGGCTCCGGCCTACCATCGCCCTGGCTCTAGCCTGATCGCGCCCTGGCTCCGGCCTGCCCTCGTCTTGGCTGCGGCCTGCTCTCGCTCTCGCTCCGATCTGCCCTCGCTTTGGCTCCAGCCTGCTCTCGCTCTGGCTCCGGCCTGCTCTCGCTCTGGCCTGCCTTCGCATTGGCTCTGGCCTGCTCTCGCCCTGGCTACGGCTTGCCCTCGCCCTAGCTCCGGCCTGCTCTCGCTCTGGCTCCGGCCTGCTCTCGCTCTGGCTCCGGCCTGCCCTCCCCTTGGATCCAGCCTGCTCTCGCCCTGGCTCCAGCCTGCTCTCGCTCTGACTCCAGCCTGCCCTCGCCTTTGTTCCGGCCTGCTCTCGCTCTCGATCTGGCCTGCCCTCGCCCTGGCTCCAGCCTGCTCTCGCCCTGGCTCCAGCCTGCTCTCGCTCTGGCTCCGACCTGCCCTCGCCTTGGCTCCGGCCTGCTCTCGCTCTGGCTCGGTCCTGCCCTCGACCTGGCTCCGGCCTGCTCTCGCTCTGGCTCCGGCATGCCCTCGCCCTGGCTCCGGCCTGCCCTCGCCTTGGCTCCGGCCTGCTCTTGCTCTGGCTCCGGCCTGCTCTCGCTCTAGCTTCGGCCTGACCTTGCCCTGGCTCCGGCCTGCCCTCGCCTTGGCTCCGGCCTGATCTCACCCTGGCTCCGGCCTGCTCTCGCTCTGGCTCCGGCCTGCCCTCGCCCTGGCTCCAGCTTGCTCTCGCTCTGCCTCTGGCCTGCCCTCGCCTTGGCTCCAGCGTGGTGTCGCTCTGGCCTGCCCTCGCCTTGGCTCCGGTCTGCTTTAGCTCTGGTCCGGCCTGCCCTCGCCCTGGCTCCGGCCTGCTCTCGCCCTGGCTCCGGCCTGCTCTCGCCCCTGCTCCGGCCTGCTCTCCCTCTGGCTCCGGCCTGCCCTCGCCCTGGCTCCGTTCTGCTCTCACTCTGGCTCTCACCTGCCCTCGAACTGGCTCTGGCCTGCTCTCGCCCTAGCTCTGGCCTGCTCTCACCCTGGCTCCAGCCTGCTCTCACCCTGGCTCCGGCCTGCTATCGCCCTGGTTTCGGCCAGCTCTTGCCTTGGCTCCGGACTTCTCTCGCTCTAACTCAAGCCTGCTCTCGCCTTGTCTCCAGCCTACTCTTGCCTTGGCTTCGGCCTGCTCTCGCTCTGGCTCCGACCTGCCCACGCCTTGGCTCCGGCCTGCTCTCGCTCTGGCTCCGGCCTGTCCTCGCTCTGGCTCCGACCTGCCCTCGCCTTGGCTCCAGCCTGCTTTCGCTCTGGCTCCGACCTGCCCTCGCCTTGGCTCCGGCCTGCTCTCGCTCTGGCTCGGTCCTGCCCTCAACCTCGCTCCGGCCTGCTCTCGCTCTGGCTCCGGCATGCCCTCGCCCTGGCTCCGGCCTGCCCTCGCCTTGGCTCCGGCCTGCTCTTGCTCTGGCTACGGCCTGCTCTCGCACAAGCTCCGGCCTGCCCTCACCCTGGCTCCGACCTGCTCTCGCTCTGGCTTGGTCCTGCCCTGGACCTGGCTCCGGCCTGCTCTCGCTCTGGCTCCGGCATGCCCTCGCCCTGGCTCCGGCCTGCCCTCGCCTTGGCTCCGGCCTGCTCTTGCTCTGGCTCCAGCCTGCTCTCGCTCTAGCTCCGGCCTGACCTTGCCCTGGCTCCGGCCTGCCCTCGCTTTGGCTCCGGCCTGCTCTCACCCTGGCTCCGGCCTGCTCTCGCTCTGGCTCCGGCCTGCACTCGCCCTGGCTCCGGCCTGCCCTCGCCTAGGCTCCAGCCTGCTCTTGCTCTGGCTACGGTCTGCTCTCGCACTAGCTCCGGCCTGCCCTCACCCTGGCTCCGACCTGCTCTCGCTCTAGCTCCGGCCTGCTCTCGCCCTGGCTCCGGCCTGCTTCCACTCAGGCTATGGCCTGCCGTCGCTCTGGCCTGCTCTCACCTTGGCTCCGGCCTGCTCTCGCACTGGCTCTGGCCTGCCCTTGCCCTTGCTCCAGCATGCCCTCGCCTTGGCTCCGGCCTGCTCTCGCCCTGGCTCCGGCCTGCTTTCGCTCAGGCTTTGGCCTGCCGTCGCTCTGGCTCTTGCCTGCCGTCTCCTTGGCTCCGGCCTGCTCACGCACTGGCTTTGTTCTGCCCTCGCCCTTGCTCCGGCCTGCTCTCGCTCTGGCTCCGGCCTGCTCTGGCTGCGGCCTGCCCTCCCCTTGGCTCCGGCCTGCTCTCGCCCTGGCTCCAGCCTGCTCTCGCTCTGACTCCGGCCTGTCCTCGCTCTGGCTCTCGCCTGCTCATGCTCTGACTCCGGCCTGCCCTCACCCTGGCTCCGGCCTTCTCTCGCTCTGGCTCTGGCCTGCTCTCACCTTGGCTCTGGCCTGCTCTCGCTCTGGCTCCGGCCTGCCCTCGCCTTGGCTCCGGCCTATCCTCACCCTAGCTCTAGCCTGATCTCGCCCTGGCTCTGGCCTGCCCTCGTCTTGGCTGCGGCCTGCTCTCGCTCCGACCTGCCCTCGCCTTGGCTCCAGCCTGCTCTCGCTCTGGCTTCGGCCTGCTCTCGCTCTGGCTCTGGCCTGCCTTCGCCTTGGCTCTGGCCTGCTCTCGCCCTTGCTACGGCTTGCCCTCGCCCTGGCTCCGGACTGCTTTCGCTCCGTCCTGCCCTCGCCCTGGCTCCGGCCTGCTTCCGCTCAGGCTATGGCCTGCCGTCGCTCTGGCCTGCTCTCACCTTGGCTCCGGCCTGCTCTCACACTGGCTCCGGCCTGCTCTCGCTCTGGCTCGGTCCTGCCCTCGACCTGGCTCCGGCCTGCTCTCGCTCTGGCTCCGGCATGCCCTCGTCCTGGCTCCGGCCTGCCATCGCCTTGGCTCCCGCCTTCTCTCACCCTGGCTCCGGCCTGCCATCGCCTTGGCTCCCGCCTTCTCTCACCCTGGCTCCAGCCTGCTCTCGCTCTCGCTCTGGCTCCGGCCTGCACTCGCTCTGGCTCCGGCCTGCACTCGCCCTGGCTCCGGCCTGCCCTCGCCTAGGCTCCGGCCTGCTCTTGCTCTGGCTACGGTCTGCTCTCGCACTAGCTCCGGCCTGCCCTCACCCTGGCTCCGACCTGCTCTCGCTCTAGCTCCGGCCTGCTCTCGCCCTGGCTCCGGCCTGCTTCTGCTCAGGCTATGGCCTGCCGTCGCTCTGGCCTGCTCTCACCTTGGCTCCGGCCTGCTCTTGCACTGGCTCTGGCCTGCCCTTGCCCTTGCTCCAGCATGCCCTCGCCTTGGCTCCGGCCTGCTCTCGCCCTGGCTCCGGCCTGCTTTCGCTCAGGCTTTGGCCTGCCGTCGCTCTGGCTCTTGCCTGCCGTCTCCTTGGCTCCGGCCTGCTCACGCACTGGCTCTGTTCTGCCCTCGCCCTTGCTCCGGCCTGCTCTCGCTCTGGCTCCGGCCTGCTCTCGCTCTGGCTCCGGCCTGCCCTCCCCTTGGCTCTGGCCTGCTCTCGCCCTGACTCCAGCCTGCTCTCGCTCTGACTCCAGCCTGCCCTCGCCTTTGTTCCGGCCTGCTCTCGCTCTCGATCTGGCCTGCCCTCGCCCTGGCTCCAGCCTGCTCTCGCCCTGGCTCCAGCCTGCTCTCGCTCTAGCTCCGGCCTGACCTTGCCCTGGCTCCGGCCTGCTCTCGCTCTGGCTCGGTCCTGCCCTCGACCTGGCTCCGGCCTGCTCTCGCTCTGGCTCCGGCATGCCCTCGCCCTGGCTCCGGCCTGCCCTCGCCTTGGCTCCGGCCTGCCCTTGCTCTGGCTCCAGCCTGCTCTCGCTCTAGCTCCGGCCTGACCTTGCCCTGGCTCCGGCCTGCCCTCGCTTTGGCTCCGGCCTGCTCTCACCCTGGCTCCGGCCTGCTCTAGCTCTGGCTCCGGCCTGCACTCGCCCTGGCTCCGGCCTGCCCTCGCCTAGGCTCCAGCCTGCTCTTGCTCTGGCTACGGTCTGCTCTCGCACTAGCTCCGGCCTGCCCTCACCCTGGCTCCGACCTGCTCTCGCTCTAGCTCCGGCCTGCTCTCGCCCTGGCTCCAGCCTGCTTCCACTCAGGCTATGGCCTGCCGTCGCTCTGGCCTGCTCTCACCTTGGCTCCGGCCTGCTCTCGCACTGGCTCTGGCCTGCCCTTGCCCTTGCTCCAGCATGCCCTCGCCTTGGCTCCGGCCTGCTCTCGCCCTGGCTCCGGCCTGCTTTCGCTCAGGCTTTGGCCTGCCGTCGCTCTGGCTCTTGCCTGCCGTCTCTTTGGCTCCGGCCTGCTCACGCACTGGCTCTGTTCTGCCCTCGCCTTTGCTCCAGCCTGCTCTCGCTCTGGCTCCGGCCTGCTCTCGCTCTGGCTGCGGCCTGCCCTCCCCTTGGCTCCGGCCTGCTCTCGCTCTGACTCCGGCCTGTCCTCGCTCTGGCTCTCGCCTGCTCATGCTCTGACTCCGGCCTGCCCTCACCCTGGCTCCGGCCTTCTCTCGCTCTTCCTCTGGCCTGCTCTCACCTTGGCTCCGGCCTGCTCTCGCTCTGGCTCCGGCCTGCCCTCGCCTTGGCTCCGGCCTACCCTCACCCTAGCTCTAGCCTGATCTCGCCCTGGCTCCGGCCTGCCCTCGTCTTGGCTCCAGCCTGCTCTCGCTCTGGCTTCGGCCTGCTCTCGCTCTGGCTCTGGCCTGCCTTCGCCTTGGCTCTGGCCTGCTCTCGCCCTTGCTACGGCTTGCCCTCGCCCTGGCTCCTGACTGCTTTCGCTCCGTCCTGCCCTCGCCCTGGCTCCGGTCTGCTTCCGCTCAGGCTATGGCCTGCCGTCGCTCTGGCCTGCTCTCGCTCTGGCTCGGTCCTGCCCTCTACCTGGCTCCGGCCTGCTCTCGCTCTGGCTCCGGCATGCCCTCGCCCTGGCTCCGGCCTGCCCTCGCCTTGGCTCCGGCCTGCTCTGGCTCCGGCCTGCTCTCGCTCTAGCTCCGGCCTGACTTTGCCCTGGCTCCGGCCTGCCCTCGCCTTGGCTCCGGCCTGCTCTCACCCTGTCTCCGGCCTGCTCTCGCTCTGGCTCCGGCCTGCACTCGCCCTGGCTCCGGCCTGCACTCGCCCTGGCTCCGGCCTGCCCTCACCTAGGCTCCGGCCTGCTCTTGCTCTGGCTACGGTCTGCTCTCGCACTACCTCGGGCCTGCCCTCACCCTGGCTCCGACCTGCTCTCGCTCTAGCTCCGGCCTGCTCTCGCCCTGGCTCCGGCCTGCTTCTGCTCAGGCTATGGCCTGCCGTCGCTCTGGCCTGCTCTCACCTTGGCTCCGGCCTGCTCTCGCACTGGCTCTGGCCTGCCCTTGCCCTTGCTCCAGCATGCCCTCGCCTTGGCTCCGGCCTGCTGTCGCCCTGGCTCCGGCCTGCTTTCGCTCAGGCTTTGGCCTGCCGTCGCTCTGGCTCTTGCCTGCCATCTCCTTGGCTCCGGCCTGCTCACGCACTGGCTCTGTTCTGCCCTCGCCCTTGCTCCGGCCTGCTCTCGCTCTGGCTGCGGCCTGCCCTCCCCTTGGCTCCGGCCTGCTCTCGCCCTTGCTCCAGCCTGCTCTCGCTCTGACTCCAGCCTGCCCTCGCCTTTGTTCCGGCCTGCTCTTGCTCTCGATCTGGCCTGCCCTCACCCTGGCTCCAGCCTGCTCTCGCCCTGGCTCCAGCCTGCTCTCGCTCTGGCTCTGAACTGCCATCGCCTTGGCCCCGGCCTGCTCTCGCTCTGGCTTGGTCCTGCCCTCGACCTGGCTCCGGCCTGCTCTCGCTCTAGCTCCGGCATGCCCTCGCCCTGGCTCCGGCCTGCCCTCGCCTTGGCTTCGGCCTGCTCTTGCTCTGGCTCCGGCCTGCTCTCGCTCTTGCTCCGGCCTGACCTTGCCCTGGCTCCGGCCTGCCCTCGCCTTGGCTCCAGCCTGCTCTCACCCTGGCTCCGGCCTGCTCTCACTCTGGCTCCGGCCTGCCCTCGCCCTGGCTCCAGCTTGCTCTCGCTCTGCCTCTGGCCTGCCCTCGACTTGGCTCCGGCATGGTGTCACTCTGGCCTGCCCTCGCCTTGGCTCCGGTCTGCTTTAGCTCTGGTCCGGCCTGCCCTCGCCCTGGCTCCGGCCTGCCCTCGCCTTGGCTCCGGCCTGCTCTCGCCCCTACTCCGGCCTGCTCTCCCTCTGGCTCCGGCCTGTCCTCGCCCTGGCTCCGTTCTGCTCTCACTCTGGCTCTCGCCTGCCCTCGAACTGGCTCTGGCCTGCTCTCGCCCTAGCTCTGGCCTGCCCTCTCCCTGGTTTCGGCCAGCTCTTGCCTTGGCTCCGGACTTCTCTCGCTCTAGCTCACGCCTGCTCTCGCCTTGTCTCCAGCCTACTCTTGCCTTGGCTTCGGCCTGCTCTCGCCTTTGTTCCGGCCTGCTCTTGCTCTCGATCTGGCCTGCCCTCGCCCTGGCTCCAGCCTGCTCTCGCCCTGGCTCCAGCCTGCTCTCGCTCTGGCTCTGAACTGCCATCGCCTTGGCCCCGGCCTGCTCTCGCTCTGGCTTGGTCCTGCCCTCGACCTGGCTCCGGCCTGCTCTCGCTCTAGCTCCGGCATGCCCTCGCCCTGGCTCCGGCCTGCCCTCGCCTTGGCTTCGGCCTGCTCTTGCTCTGGCTCCGGCCTGCTCTCGCTCTAGCTCCGGCCTGACCTTGCCCTGGCTCCGGCCTGCCCTCGCCTTGGCTCCAGCCTGCTCTCACCCTGGCTCCGGCCTGCTCTCACTCTGGCTCCGGCCTGCCCTCGCCCTGGCTCCAGCTTGCTCTCGCTCTGCCTCTGGCCTGCCCTCGACTTGGCTCCGGCATGGTGTCACTCTGGCCTGCCCTCGCCTTGGCTCCGGTCTGCTTTAGCTCTGGTCCGGCCTGCCCTCGCCCTGGCTCCGGCCTGCCCTCGCCTTGGCTCCGGCCTGCTCTTGCCCCTACTCCGGCCTGCTCTCCCTCTGGCTCCGGCCTGTCCTCGCCCTGGCTCCGTTCTGCTCTCACTCTGGCTCTCGCCTGCCCTCGAACTGGCTCTGGCCTGCTCTCGCCCTAGCTCTGGCCTGCCCTCTCCCTGGTTTCGGCCAGCTCTTGCCTTGGCTCCGGACTTCTCTCGCTCTAGCTCACGCCTGCTCTCGCCTTGTCTCCAGCCTACTCTTGCCTTGGCTTCGGCCTGCTCTCGCTCTGGCTACGACCTGTCCTCGCTCTGGCTCTCGCCTGCTCATGCTCTGGCTCCGGCCTGCCCTCACCCTGGCTCCGGCCTTCTCTCGCTCTGGCCTGCTCTCACCTTGGCTCCGGCCTGCTCTCGCTCTGGCTCCGGCCTGCCCTCGCCTTGGCTCCGGCCTACCCTCGCCCTAGCTCTAGCCTGATCTCGCACTGGCTCCGGCCTGCCCTCGTCTTGGCTGCGGCCTGCTCTCGCTCCGACCTGCCCTCGCCTAGGCTCCAGCCTGCTCTCGCTCTGGCTTCGGCCTGCTCTCGCTCTGGCTCTGGCCTGCCTTCGCCTTGGCTCTGGCCTGCTCTCGCCCTTGCTATGGCTTGCCCTCGCCCTGGCTCCGGACTGCTTTCGCTCCGTCCTGCCCTCGCCCTGGCTCCGGCCTGCGCTCGCTCTGGCTCCGTCCTCCCCTCGCCCTGGCTCCGGCCTGCTCTCGCCCTGGCTCCGGCCTGCACTCGCCCTGGCTCCGGCCTACCCTCGCCTTGGCTCCGGCCTGCTCTTGCTCTGGCTACGGCCTGCTCTCGCCCTAGCTCCGGCCTGCCCTCACCCTGGCTCCGACCTGCTCTCGCTCTGGCTCGGTCCTGCCCTCGAAGTGGCTCCGGCCTGCTCTCGCTCTGGCTCCGGCATGCCCTCGCCCTGGCTCCGGCCTGCCCTCGCCTTGGCTCCGGCCTGCTCTTACTCTGGCTCCGGCCTGCTCTCGCTCTAGCTCCGGCCTGCTCTCGCTCTAGCTCCGGCCTGACCTTGCCCTGGCTCCGGCCCGCCCTCGCCTTGCCTCCGGCCTGCTCTCACCCTGGCTCTGGCCTGCTCTCGCTCTGGCTCCAGCCTGCACTCGCCCTGGCTCCGGCCTGCCCTCGCCTAGGCTCCGGCCTGCTCTTGCTCTGGCTACAGTCTTCTCTCGCACTAGCTCCGGCCTGCCCTCACCCTGGCTCCGACCTGCTCTCGGTCTAGCTCCGGCCTGCTCTCGCCCTGGCTCCGGCCTGCTTCCGCTCAGGCTATGGCCTGCCGTCGCTCTGGCCTGCTCTCACCTTGGCTCCGGCCTGCTCTCGCACTGGCTCTGGCCAGCCCTTGCCCTTGCTCCAGCATGCCCTCGCCTTGGCTCCGGCCTGCTCTCGCCCTGGCTCCGGCCTGCTTTCGCTCAGGCTTTGGCCTGCCGTCGCTCTGGCTCTTGCCTGCCGTCTCCTTGGCTCCGGCCTGCTCACGCACTGGCTCTGTTCTGCCCTCGCACTTGCTCCGGACTGCTCTCGCTCTGGCTCCGGCCTGCTCTCTCTCTGGCTCCGGCCTGCTCTCTCTCTGGCTGCGGCCTGCCCTCCCCTTGGCTCCGGCCTGCTCTCGCCCTGGCTCCAGCCTGCTCTCGCTCTGACTCCAGCCTGCCCTCGCCTTTGTTCCGGCCTGCTCTTGCTCTCGATCTGGCCTGCCCTCGCCCTGGCTCCAGCCTGCTCTCGCCCTGGCTCCAGCCTGCTCTCGCTCTGGCTCCGACCTGCCCTCGCCTTGGCTCCGGCCTGCTCTCGCTCTGGCTCGGTCCTGCCCTCGACCTGGCTCCGGCCTGCTCTCGCTCTGGCTCGGTCCTGTCCTCGTCCTGGCTCCGGCCTGCCCTCGCCTTGGCTTCGGCCTGCTCTTGCTCTGGCTCCGGCCTGCTCTCGCTCTAGCTCCGGCCTGACCTTGCCCTGGCTCCGGCCTGCCCTCGCCTTGGCTCTGGCCTGCTCTCACCCTGGCTGCGGCCTGCTCTCGCTCTGGCTCCGGCCTGCCCTCGCCCTGACTCCAGTTTGCTCTCCCTCTGCCTCTGGCCTGCCCTCGCCTTGGCTCCGGCGTGGTGTCGCTCTGGCCTGCCCTCGCCTTGGCTCCGGTCTGCTTTAGCTCTGGTCCGGCCTGCCCTCGCCCTTGCTCCGGCCTGCCCTCGCCTTGGCTCCGGCCTGCTCTCGCCCTGGCTCCGGCCTGCCGTCGCCTTGGCTCCGGCCTGCTCTCGCCCCTGCTCCGGCCTGCTCTCGCTCTGGCTCCGTCCTCCCCTCGCCCTGGCTCCGTTGTGCTCTCACTCTGGCTCTCGCCTGCCCTCGAACTTGCTCTGGCCTGCTCTCGCCCTAGCTCTGGCCTGCCCTCACCCTGGCTCCGGCCTGCTATCGCCCTGGCTCCGGCCTGCTCTCGCTCTGGCTCCATCCTCCCCTCGCCCTGGCTCCGGCCTGCTCTCGCTCTGGCTGCGGCCTGCCCTCGCCTTGGCTCCGGCCTGCTCTCGCTCTGGCTCGGTCCTGCCCTCGACCTGGCTCCGGCCTGCTCTCGCTCTGGCTCGGTCCTGTCCTCGTCCTGGCTCCGGCCTGCCCTCGCCTTGGCTTCGGCCTGCTCTTGCTCTGGCTCCGGCCTGCTCTCGCTCTAGCTCCGGCCTGACCTTGCCCTGGCTCCGGCCTGCCCTCGCCTTGGCTCTGGCCTGCTCTCACCCTGGCTCCGGCCTGCTCTCGCTCTGGCTCCGGCCTGCCCTCGCCCTGACTCCAGTTTGCTCTCGCTCTGCCTCTGGCCTGCCCTCGCCTTGGCTCCGGCGTAGTGTCGCTCTGGCCTGCCCTCGCCTTGGCTCCGGTCTGCTTTAGCTCTGGTCCGGCCTGCCCTCGCCCTGGCTCCGGCCTGCCCTCGCCTTGGCTCCGGCCTGCTCTCGCCCTGGCTCCGGCCTGCCCTCGCCTTGGCTCCGGCCTGCTCTCGCCCCTGCTCCGGCCTGCTCTCGCTCTGGCTCCGTCCTCCCCTCGCCCTGGCTCCGTTGTGCTCTCACTCTGGCTCTCGCCTCCCCTCGAACTTGCTCTGGCCTGCTCTCGCCCTGGCTCCGGCCTGCTCTCGCTCTGGCTCCATCCTCCCCTCACCCTGGCTCCGGCCTGCTCTCGCTCTGGCTCCATCCTCCCCTCGCCCTGGTTCCGGCCTGCTCTCGCTCTGGCTGCGGCCTGCCCTCCCCTTGGCTCCGGCCTGCTCTCGCCCTGGCTCCAGCCTGCTCTCGCTCTGACTCCGGCCTTCTCTCGCTCTGGCTCTGGCCTGCTCTCACCTTGGCTCCGGCCTGCTCTCGCTCTGGCTCTGGCCTGCCCTCGCCTTGGCTCCGGCCTACCCTCGCCCCAGCTCTAGCCTGATCTCTCCCTGGCTCCGGCCTGCCCTTGTCTTGGCTGCGGCCTGCTCTCGCTCCGACCTGCCCTCGCCTTGGCTCCAGCCTGCTCTCGCTCTGGCTTCGGCCTGCTCTCGCTCTGGCTCTGGCCTGCCTTCGCCTTGGCTCTGGCCTGCTCTCGCCCTTGCTACGGCTTGCCCTCGCCCTGGCTCCGGACTGCTTTCGCTCCGTCCTGCCCTCGCCCTGGCTCCGGCCTGCTCTCGCTCTGGCTCCATCCTCCCCTCGCCCTGGCTCCGGCCTGCTGTCGCCCTGGCTCCGGCCTGCACTCGCCCTGGCTCCGGCCTGCCCTCGCCTTGTCTCCGGCCTTCTCTTGCTCTGGCTACGGCCTGCTCTCGCACTAGCTCCGGCCTGCCCTCACCCTGGCTCCGACCTGCTCTCGCTCTAGCTCCGGCCTGCTCTCGCCCTGGCTCCGGCCTGCTTCCGCTCAGGCTATGGTCTGCTGTCGCTCTGGCCTGCCCTCACCTTGGCTCCTGCCTGCTCTCGCACTGGCTGTGTTCTGCCCTCGCCCTGGCTCCAGCCTGCTCTCGCTCTGGCCTGCCCTCGCCTTGGCTCCGGCCTGCTCTCGCTCCGACCTGCCCTCACCCTGGCTCCGTCCTACTCTCGCTTTGGCTCCGGCCTGCCCTCGCCCTGGCTCTGGCCTGCCCTCACCTTAGTTCCGGCCTGCTCTCCCTCTGGCTCCGGCCTGCCCTTGCCCTGGCTCCGGCCTGCCCTAGCTCTACTCCGGCCTGCCCTCGCCCTGGCTCCGTCCTCCTCTCGCTCTGGCTCTGGCCTGCCCTCGCCCTGGCTCCGGCCTGCTCTCACTCTGGCCTGCCCTCGCCCTTGCTTCGGCCTGTTCTCGCTCTGGCTCTGGCTTGCCCTAGCCTTCGTTCCGGCCTGCTCTCGCCCTGGCTCCGGCCTGCTCTCCCTCTGGCTCCGGCCTGCCCTCGCCCTGGCTCCGTTCTGCTCTCACTCTGGCTCTCGCCTGCCCTCGAACTGGCTCTGGCCTGCTCTCGCCCTAGCTGTGGCCTGCCCTAACCCTGGCTCCAGCCTGCTCTCGTCCTGGCTCCGGCCTGCTATCGCCCTTGTTTCGGCCAGCTCTTGCCTTGGCTCCGGCCTTCTCTCGCTCTGGCTCACGCCTGCTCTCGCCTTGTCTCCGGCCTGCTCTTGCCTTGGCTTCGGCCTGCTCTCGCTCTGGCTCCGAGCTGCCCATGCCTTGGCTCCGGCCTGCTCTCCCTCTGGCTCCGGCATGTCCTCGCTCTGGCTATCGCCTGCTCACGCTCTGGCTCCGGCCTGCCCTCACCCTGGCTCCGGCCTGCTCTCGCTCTGGCTCTGGCCTCCCCTCGCCCTGGCTCCGTCCTGCTCTCGCTCTGGCTCCGGCCTGCACTCGCCCTGGCTCCGGCCTGCCCTCGCCTTGGCTCCGGTCTGCTTTTGCTCTGGTCCGGCCTGCCCTCGCCCTGGTTCGGGCCTGCCCTCGCCTTGGCTCCGGCCTGCTCTCGCTCTGGCTCCGGCCTGCCCTTGCCCTGGCTCCGGCCTGCTCTCGCTCTGCCTCTGGCCTGCCCTCGCCTTGGCTCCGGCCTAATCTCGCTCTGGCCTGCCCTCGCCTTGGCTCCGTTCGGCTTTAGCTCTGGTCCGGTCTGCCCTCGCCCTGGCTCTGGCCTGCCCAAGCCATAGCTCCGGCCTGCTCTTGCTCTGGCTCCGGCCTGCTCGCGCTCTAGCTCCGGCCTGCCCTCGCCCTGGCTCCGGCCTCCCCTCGCCTTGGCTCCGGCCTGCTTTCGCTCAGGCTATGGCCTGCCGTCGCTCTGGCTCTTGCCTGCCCTCACCTTGGCTCCGGCCTGCTCTCGCACTGGCTCTGTTCTGCCCTCGCCCTGGCTCCGGCCTGCTCTCGATCTGGCTATGGCCTGCCGTAGCTCTGGCTCTGGTCTGCCCTCACCTTGGCTCCATCCTGCTCTCGCTCTGGCTCTGTTCTACCCTCACTTTGGCTCAGGCCTGCTCTCGCCCTGGTCCGGCCTGCCTTCGCCTTGGCTCCAGCCTGCACTTGCCCTCGCTACGTGTTGCCCTCGCCCTGGCTCGATCCTGCCTTCACTCTGGCTCCGGCCTGCCCTCGCCCTGGCTCCGGCCTGCTCTCGCTCTGGCCTGCCCTCACCTTGGCTCCGGCCTGATCTCGCTCTAGCTCCGGGCTGCCCTAGCTTTGGCTCCGACCTGCTCTAGCTCTGGCTCCGGCCTGCCCTCGCCCTGGCTTTGGCCTGCTCTCTCTCTGGCTCCGGCCTGCCCTCGCCTTGGCTCTGGCCTGCTTTCGCCCTGGCTGCAGCCTGCTCTCGCTGAGGCTCCGGCCTGCCCTCGCCTTGGCTCCGGCCAGCTCTCGCTCTGGCTCTGGCCTGCCTTCGTCTTGGCTCCGGCCTGCTCTCGCCCTGGCTACGGCTTGCCCTCGTCCTGGCTCCGGACTGCTCTCGCCCTGGCTCCGGCCTGCTCTCGCTCTGGCTCTGTCCTGCCCTCGCCCTGGCTTCGGCCGGCTCTCGCGCTGGCTCCGGCCTGCCCTCACCCTGGCACCGGCCGGCCCTCGCCTTGGCTCCGGCCTGCTCTTGCTCTGGCTCTGGCCTGCTCTCGCTCTAGCTCCGGCCTGCCCTCGCCCTGGCTCTGGCCTTCCCTCGCCTTGGCTCCGACCTGCTCTCGCCCTGGCTCCGGCATGCTCTCGCTCTGGCTATGGCCTGCCCTCACCTTGGCTCCGGCCTTCTCTCGCCCTGGCTCTCGCATGCTCTTGCTCTGGCTATGGCCTGCCCTCACCTTGGCTCTGGCCTGCTCTCACCTTGGCTCCGGCCTGCTCTTGCCCTGGCTCCGTCCTGCTCTCACCTTGGCTGCGGCCTGCTCTCACCTTGGCTCCGGCCTGCTCTCGCTCTGGCTCCGTCCTGTCCTCCCCCTGGGTTAGGCCTGCCCTCCCCATCGCTCCGGTCTGCTCTTGCTTTGGCTCTGGCCTGCTCTTCCTCTAGCTCAGGCCTGCTCTCGCCCTGGCTCCGGCCTGCTCTCGCCTTGGCTCCGGCCTGCTCTCGCCCTTGGTCCTGCCTGCTCTCGCTCTGGATATGGCATGTCGTCGCTCTGGCTCTGGCCTGCCCTCACCTTGGCTCCGGCCTGCTCTTGCTCTGGCTCTGTTCTGCCCTCGCCCTGGCTCCGGCCTGATCTCGCTCTGGCTCTAGCCTGCCCTCGCCTTGGCTCCGGCCTGCTCTCGCCCTGGCACCGGCCTGCTCTCGCTCTGGCTCAGGCCTGTCCTCGTCCTGGCTCCGGCCTGCTCTTGCCCTTGTTCCGGCCAGCCCTTGCCTTGGCTCCGGCCTTCTCTCGCTCTGGCTCAAGCCTGCTCTCGCCTTGGCTCCGGCCTGCTCTCGCCTTGACTTCGGCCTGATCTTGCTCTGGCTCCGACCTGCCTTCGCCTTGACTTCGGCCTGCTCTCGCTCTGGCTCCGACCTGCCTTCGCCTAGACTCCAGCCTGCTCTCGCTCTGGCTCCGGCCTGCCCTCGCCCTGGCTCTGGCCTGCTCACGCTCTGGCTCCGGCCTGCCCTCGCCCTGGCTCCGGCCTGCTCTCGCTCTGGCTCTGGCCTGCTCTCGCTCTGGCTCTGGCCTGCCCTCGCCTTGGTTTCAGCCTGCTCTCGCCCTGGCTCCGGCCTGCCCTCGATTTGGCTCCGGCCTGCTCTCGCTCTGACTCCGTCCTGCCCTCGCTCAGGCTAGCTCTTGCATTGACTCCGGACTTCCTTCACTCTGGCTCCGACCTGCCCTCGCCTTGGCTCCGGCCTGCTATCGCCTTGGCTCCGGCCTGCTCTTGCCCTGGCTGCGGCCTGCTCTTGCCCTGGCTGCGGCCTGCTCTTGCCCTGGCTGCGGCCTGCTCTCGCCTTGGCTGCGGCCTGCTCTCGCCTTGGCTGCGGCCTGCCCTCACCCTGGCTCTGACCTGCTCTCGCTCTGGCTCTGTCCTGCCCTCACCCTGGATCCGGCCTGCTCTAGCTCTGGCCTGCCTTTGCCCTGGCTCTGGACTGCTCTCGTCTTGACTCCGCCCTGCCCTCGCTACGTCTTGCCCTCGCCCTGGCTCCGGCCTGCCCTTGCTCTGGCTCCGGCCTGCCCTCGCCCTGGCTCCAGTCTTCTTTCGCTCTGGCCTGTCCTCGCCCTGACTCCGGCCTGCTCTCGCTCTAGCTCCTACCTGCCCTCGCCCTGGCTCCGGCCTGCGCTAGCTCTGGTCTGGCCTGCCTTTGCTCTGGCCTGCTCTCGCTTTGGCTCCGGCCTGCTCTGGCTCTGGCCTGCCTTCGCCTTGGCTCCGGCCTGCTCTCGCCCTGGCTACTGCTTGCCCTCACCCTGGCTCTGGACAGCTCTCGCTCTGTCATGCCCTCGCCCCTGCTCCGGCCTGCTCTCGCTCTGGCTCTGGTCTGCCCTCTCACTGGCTCCGGCCTGCTCTCGCCCTGGTTCCGGCCTGCCCTCGCCCTGGCTCCTGTCTGCTCTCGCTCTGTCTCTGGCCTGCCCTCGCCTTGGCTCTGGCCTGCTCTCGCTCTGTCTCTGGCCTGCCCTCGCCTTGGCTCTGGCCTGCTCTCGCTCTGTCTCTGGCCTGCCCTCGCCTTGGCTCTGGCCTGCTCTCGCTCTGGCTCCGTCCAGACCTCGTCTTGGAACCGGCCTGCTGTTTCTCTGGCTCAGGCCTGCCCTTGCCCTGGCTCCGGCCTGCTCTCGCAGTGGCTCCGGCTTGACCTCTCCCTGGCTCTGGCCTGCTCTCACTCTGGCTCTGGCCTGCTCTGGCTCTGGCCTCGCCCTGGCTCCGGCCTGCTCTCACCCTGGTTCCGGCCTGCTCTCACCCTGGTTCCGGCCTGCCCTCGTCTTGACTCCGGCCTGCTCTCGCCCTGGCTCTTGCCTGCCCTCGCCTTGCCTCCGTCCTGCTCTCGCCTTGCCTCCGTCCTGCTCTCGCCTTGACTCCGGCCTACTCTCGCCTTGACTCGGCCCTGCCCTTGCTACATCTTGCCTTCGCCTTGGCTCCGGCCTGCCCTTGCTCTGGCTCCGGCCTGCCCTCGTCCTGGCTCTGGCCTGCTCTCACTCTGGCCTGACCTCGCGATGACTCCGGCCTCCTCTCGCTCTAGCTCCTACCTGCCCTCGCCCTGGCTCCGGCCTGCGTTAGCTCTGGTCTGGATTGCCTTTGCCTTGGCTCTGGCCTGCTCTCGCTTTGGCTCCGGCCTGCTCTGGCTCCGGCCTGCCTTTGCCTTGGCTCCGGCCTGCTCTCGCCCTCGCTACGGCTTGCCCTTGCCCTGGCTCTAGACTGCTCTCGCTCTGGCCTGCCCTCGGCCCTGCTCCGGTCTGCTCTCGCTCTGGCTCTGGTCTGCCCTCACACTGGCTCCAGCCTGCTCTCGCCCTGATCCCGGCCTGCCCTCGCCCTGGCTCCGGTCTGCTCTCGCTCTGTCTCTGGCCTGCCCTCACCTTGGCTCTGGCCTGCTCTCGCTCTGGCTCAGTCCAGACCTCGCCTTGGCACCGGCCTGCTCTTGCTCTGGCTCCGTCCCTACCTCGCTTGGCTCCGGCTTGCCCTCGCACTTGGTCCGACCTGCTCTCGCTCTGGCACCGGCTTGCCCTCGCCTTGGCTCCGGCCTGCTCTCGCTCTAGCTCTGGCCTGCCCTCGCCTCGGCTCTGGCCTGTCCTCGCCTTGGCTCTGGCCTGCTCTCGCTCTGGCTCCGGCCTGCTCTCGCTCTGGCTCCGGCCTTCCCTCGCTTTCGCTCCGGCCTGCTCTTGCTCTGGCTTTGGCTTGCCCTCGCCCTGGCTCCGGCCAGCCCTCGCTCTGGCTCCGGCCTGCCCTCGCCCTGGTCCGGCCTGCTCTTGCTCTGGCCTGCCCTCGCCCTGGCTCCGGCCTGCCCTCGCCCTGGCTCCGGCCTGCTCTCGCCCTGGCTCTGGCCTGCTCTAGCTCTGGCCTGCCCTCGCCTTGGCTCTGGCCTGCCCTCGCCCTGGCTCCAGCCTGCTCTCGCCCTGGCTCCGTCCTGCTCTGGCTCTGGCATGCCCTCTCCTTGTCTCCGGCCTAGTCTCGCCCGGCGTGCCCTCGTCCTGGCTCTGGCCTGCCTTTGCCTTGGCTCAGGCCTGCTCTCGCCCTGGCTAAGGCTTGCCCTTGCCCTGGCTCTAGACTGCTCTCGCTCTGGCCTGCCCTCGCCCCTGCTCCGGTCTGCTCTCGCTCTGGCTCTGGTCTGCCCTCACTCTGGCTCCAGCCTGCTCTCGCCCTGGCTCCGGTCTGCTCTCGCTCTGTCTCTGGCCTGCCCTCACCTTGGCTCTGGCCTGCTCTCGCTCTGGCTCAGTCCAGACCTCGCCTTGGCACCGGCCTGCTCTAGCTCTAGCTCCTTCCAGACCTCGCCTTGGCTCCGGCTTGCCCTCGCACTTGCTCCGACCTGCTCTCGCTCTGGCACCGGCTTGCCCTCACCTTGGCTCCGGCCTGCTCTAGCTCTGGCCTGCCCTCGCCTTGGCTCCGGCCTGCCCTTGCCCTGGCTCCGGCCTGCCCTCGCCCTGGCTCCAGCCTGCTCTCGCCCTGGCTCCGTCCTGCTCTGGCTCTGGCATGCCCTCGCCTTGTCTCCGGCCTAGTCTCACCCGGCGTGCCCTCATCCTGGCCCTGGCCTGCCTTTGCCTTGGTTCCGGCCTGCTCTCACCCTGGCTACGGCTTGCCCTTGCCCTGGCTCTAGACTGCTCTCGCTCTGGCCTGCCCTCGCCTCTGCTCCGGTCTGCTCTCGCTCTGGCTCTGGTCTGCCCTCACACTGGCTCCAGCCTGCTCTCGCCATGATCCCGGCCTGCCCTCGCCCTGGCTCCGGTCTGCTCTCGCTCTGTCTCTGGCCTGTCCTCACCTTGGCTCTGGCCTGCTCTCGCTCTGGCTCAGTCCAGACCTCGCCTTGGCACCGGCCTGCTCTCGCTCTGGCTCCGTCCAGACCTCGTCTTGGCTCCGGCTTGCCCTCACACTTGCTCCGACCTGCTCTAGCTCTGGCACCGGCTTGCCCTCGCCTTGGCTCCGGCCTGCTCTCGCTCTAGCTCTGGCCTGCCCTCGCCTCGGCTCTGGCCTGTCCTCGCCTCGGCTCTGGCCTGCTCTCGCTCTGGCTCCGGCCTGCTCTCGCTCTGGCTCCGGCCTTCCCTCGCTTTCGCTCCGGCCTGCTCTTGCTCTGGCTTTGGCTTGCCCTCGCCCTGGCTCCGGCCAGCCCTCGCTCTGGCTCCGGCCTGCCCTCGCCCTGGTCCGGCCTGCTCTTGCTCTGGCCTGCCCTCGCCCTGGCTCTGGCCTGCTCTCACCTTGGCTCCAGCCTGCTTTTGCCCTGGCTCCGTCCTGCTCTCACCTTGGCTGCGGCCTGCTCTCACCTTGGCTCCGGCCTGCTCTCGCTCTGGCTCCGTCCTGTCCTCGCCCTGGGTCCGGCCTGCCCTCCCCATCGCTCCGGTCTGCTCTTGCTTTGGCTCTGGCCTGCTCTTCCTCTAGCTCAGGCCTGCTCTCACCCTGGCTCCGGCCTGCTCTCGCCTTGGCTCCGGCCTGCTCTCGCCCTTGGTCCTGCCTGCTCTCGCTCTGGATATGGCATGTCGTCGCTCTGGCTCTGGCCTGCCCTCACCTTGGCTCCGGCTTGCTCTTGCTCTGGCTCTGTTCTGCCCTCGCCCTGGCTCCGGCCTGATCTCGCTCTGGCTCTAACCTGCCCTCGCCTTGGCTCCGGCCTGCTCTCGCCCTGGCACCGGCCTGCTCTCGCTCTGGCTCAGGCCTGTCCTCGCCCTGGCTCCCGCCTGCTCTCGCTCTGGCTCTGGCGTGCCCTCGCCTTGGCTCCGGCCTGCTCTTGCCCTTGTTCCGGCCAGCCCTTGCCTTAGCTCCGGCCTTCTCTCGCTCTGGCTCAAGCCTGCTCTCGCCTTGGCTCCGGCCTGCTCTCGCCTTGACTTCGGCCTGCTATCGCTCTGGCTCCGACCTGCCTTCGCCTAGACTCCAGCCTGCTCTCGCTCTGGCTCCGGCCTGCCCTCGCCCTGGCTCTGGCCTGCTCACGCTCTGGCTCCGGCCTGCCCTTGCCCTGGCTCCGGCCTGCTCTCGCTCTGGCTCTGGCCTGCCCTCGCCTTGGTTTCAGCCTGCTCTCGCCCTGGCTCCGGCCTGCCCTCGATTTGGCTCCGGCCTGCTCTCGCTCTGACTCCGTCCTGCCCTCGCTCAGGCTAGGCCTTGCATTGACTCCGGCCTTCCTTCACTCTGGCTCAAGCCTGCTCTTGCTTTGGCTCCGGCCTGCCCCCTCCTTTGCTCCGCCTGCTCTAGCTCTGGCTCCGACCTGCCCTCGCTTTGGCTCCGGCCTGCTATCGCCTTGGCTCCGGCCTGCTCTTGCCCTGGCTGCGGCCTGCTCTTGCCCTGGCTGCGGCCTGCTCTTGCCCTGGCTGCGGCCTGCTCTCGCCTTGGCTGCGGCCTGCCCTCACCCTGGCTCTGACCTGCTCTCGCTCTGGCTCTGTCCTGCCCTCACCCTGGATCCGGCCTGCTCTTGCTCTGGCCTGCCTTTGCCCTGGCTCTGGACTGCTCTCGCCTTGACTCCGCCCTGCCCTCGCTACGTCTTGCCCTCGCCCTGGCTCCGGCCTGCCCTTGCTCTGGCTCCGGCCTGCCCTCGCCCTGGCTCCAGCCTTCTCTCGCTCTGGATTGTCCTCGCCCTGACTCCGGCGTGCTCTCGCTCTAGCTCCTACCTGCCCTCGCCCTGGCTCTGGCCTGCGTTAGCTCTGGTCTGGCCTGCCTTTGCTCTGGCCTGCTCTCGCTTTGGCTCCGGCCTGCTCTGGCTCTGGCCTGCCTTCGCCTTGGCTCCGGCCTGCTCTCGCCCTGGCTACTGCTTGCCCTCGCCCTGGCTCTGGACAGCTCTCACTCTGGCATGCCCTTGCCCCTGCTCCGGCCTGCTCTCGCTCTGGCTCTGGTCTGCCCTCTCACTGGCTCTGGCCTGCTCTCGCCCTGGTTCCGGCCTGCCCTCGCCATGGCTCCTGTCTGCTCTCGCTCTGCCTCTGGCCTGCCCTCGCCTTGGCTCTGGCCTGCTCTCGCTCTGTCTCTGGCCTGCCCTCGCCTTGGCTCTGGCCTGCTCTCGCTCTGTCTCTGGCCTGCCCTCGCCTTGGCTCTGGCCTGCTCTCGCTCTGGCTCCGTCCAGACCTCGTCTTGGAACCGGCCTGCTGTTTCTCTGGCTCAGGCCTGCCCTTGCCCTGGCTCCGGCCTGCTCTCGCAGTGGCTCCGGCTTGACCTCGCCCTGGCTCTGGCCAGCTCTCACTCTGGCTCTGGCCTGCTCTGGCTCTGGCCTCGCCCTGGCTCCGGCCTGCTCTCACCCTGGTTCCGGCCTGCCCTCGTCTTGACTCCGGCCTGCTCTCGCCCTGGCTCCGGCCTGCTCTCGCCCTGGCTCTTGCCTGCCCTCGCCTTGCCTCCGTCCTGCTCTCGCCTTGCCTCCGTCCTGCTCTCGCCTTGACTCCGGCCTGCTCTCGCTCTGGCCTGCCCTCGCCCTGGCTAAGGCCTGCTCTTGCTCTGGCTTTCGCCTGCCCTTGCCTTGGCTCCGGCCTGCTCTTAGTCTGGCTCTGGCCTGCCCTTGCCTTGGCTCCGGCCTACTTTAGTTCTGGTCTGGCCCACCTTCGCCTTGGCTCCGGCCTACTCTCGCCTTGACTCGGCCCTGCCCTTGCTACATCTTGCCTTCGCCTTGGCTCCGGCCTGCCCTCGCTCTGGCTCCGGCCTGCCCTCGTCCTGGCTCTGGCCTGCTCTCGCTCTGGCCTGCCCTCGCGATGACTCCTACCTGCTCTCACTCTAGCTCCTACCTGCCCTCGCCCTGGCTCCGGCCTGCGTTAGCTCTGGTCTGGATTGCCTTTGCCTTGGCTCTGGCCTGCTCTCGCTTTGGCTCCGGCCTGCTCTGGCTCTGGCCTGCCTTTGCCTTGGCTCCGGCCTGCTCTCGCCCTCGCTACGGCTTGCCCTTGCCCTGGCTCTAGACTGCTCTCGCTCTGGCCTGCCCTCGCCCCTGCTCCGGTCTGCTCTCGCTCTGGCTCTGGTCTGCCCTCACACTGGCTCCAGCCTGCTCTCGCCCTGATCCCGGCCTGCCCTCGCCCTGGCTCCAGTCTGCTCTCGCTCTGTCTCTGGCCTGCCCTCACCTTGGCTCTGGCCTGCTCTCGCTCTGGCTCAGTCCAGACCTCGCCTTGGCACCGGCCTGCTCTCGCTCTGGCTCCGTCCAGACCTCGCCTTGGCTCCGGCTTGCCCTCGCACTTGCTCCGACCTGTTCTCGCTCTGGCACCGGCTTGCCCTCGCCTTGGCTCCGGCCTGCTCTCGCTCTAGCTCTGGCCTGCCCTCGCCTCGGCTCTGGCCTGTCCTCGCCTTGGCTCTGGCCGGCTCTCGCTCTGGCTCCTGCCTGCTCTCGCTCTGGCTCCGGCCTTCCCTCGCTTTCGCTCCGGCCTGCTCTTGCTCTGGCTTTGGCTTGCCCTCGCCCTGGCTCCGGCCAGCCCTCGCTCTGGCTCCAGCCTGCCCTCGCCCTGGTCCGGCCTGCTCTTGCTCCGGCCTGCCCTCGCCCTGGCTCCGGCCTGCTCTCGCCCTGGCTCCGGCCTGCTCTAGCTCTGGCCTGCCCTCGCCTTGGCTCCGGCCTGCCCTTGCCCTGGCTCCAGCCTGCCCTCGCCCTGGCTCCGGCCTGCCCTCGCCTTGGCTCCGGCCTGCCCTCGCCCTGCCTCCAGCCTGCTCTCGCCCTGGCTCCGTCCTGCTCTCGCTCTGGCTCTGGCATGCCCTCGCCTTGTCTCCGGCCTAGTCTCGCCCGGCGTGCCCTCGTCCTGGCTCTGGCCTGCATTTGCCTTGGCTCCGGCCTGCTCTCGCCCTGGCTACGGCTTGCCCTTGCCCTGGCTCTAGACTGCTCTCGCTCCGGCCTGCCCTCGCCCCTGCTCCGGTCTGCTCTCGCTCTGGCTCTGGTCTGCCCTCACTCTGGCTCCAGCCTGCTCTCGCCCTGATCCCGGCCTGCCCTCGCCCTGGCTCCGGTCTGCTCTCGCTCTGTCTCTGGCCTGCCCTCACCATGGCTCTGGCCTGCTCTCGCTCTGGCTCAGTCCAGACCTCGCCTTGGCACCGGCCTGCTCTGGCTCCTTCCAGACCTCGCCTTGGCTCCGGCTTGCCCTCGCACTTGCTCCGACCTGCTCTCACTCTGGCACCGGCTTGCCCTCGCCTTGGCTCCGGCCTGCTCTAGCTCTGGTCTGCCCTCGCCTTGGCTCCGGCCTGCCCTTGCCCTGGCTCCGGCCTGCCCTCGCCCTGGCTCCGGCCTGCCCTCGCCCTGGCTCCAGCCTGCTCTCGCCCTGGCTCCGGCCTGCCCTCGCCCTGGCTCCAGCCTGCTCTCGCCTTGTCTCCGGCCTAGTCTCGCCCGGCGTGCCCTCGTTCTGGCTCTGGCCTGCCTTTGCCTTGGTTCCGGCCTGCTCTCGCCCTGGCTACGGCTTGCCCTTGCCCTGGCTCTAGACTGCTCTCGCTCTGGCCTGCCCTCGCCTCTGCTCCGGTCTGCTCTCGCTCTGGCTCTGGTCTGCCGTCACACTGGCTCCAGCCTGCTCTCGCCATGATCCCGGCCTGCCCTCGCCCTGGCTCCGGTCTGCTCTCGCTCTGTCTCTGGCCTGCCCTCACCTTGGCTCTGGCCTGCTCTCGCTCTGGCTCAGTCCAGACCTCGCCTTGGCACTGGCCTGCTCTCGCTCTGGCTCCGTCCAGACCTCGTCTTGGCTCCGGCTTGCCCTCGCACTTGCTCCGACCTGCTCTCGCTCTGGCACCGGCTTGCCCTCGCCTTGGCTCCGGCCTACTCTCGCTCTAGCTCTGGCCTGCCCTCTCCTCGGCTCTGGCCTGTCCTCGCCTCTGGCCTGTCCTCGCCTCGGCTCTGGCCTGCTCTCGCTCTGGCTCCGGCCTGCTCTCGCTCTGGCTCCGGCCTTCCCTCGCTTTCGCTCCGGCCTGCTCTTGCTCTAGCTTTGGCTTGCCCTCGCCCTGGCTCCGGCCAGCCCTCGCTCTGGCTCCGGCCTGCCCTCACCCTGATCCGGCCTGCTCTTGCTCTGGCCTGCCCTCGCCCTGGCTCCGGCCTTCTCTCGCTCTGGCTCCGGCCTGCCCTCTACCTGGCACCGGCCTGCTCTCGCCCTGGCTCCGGCCTGCACTCGGTCTGGTTTTCTGGCCTGCCCTCGCCTTGGCTCCGGCCTGCTCTAGCTCTGGCCTGCCCTCGCCTTGGCTCCGGCCTGCCCTAGCCCTGGCTCCGGCCTGCCCTCGCCCTGGCTCCGGCCTGCCCTCGCCCTGGCTCCGGCCTGCCCTCGCCCTGGCTCCAGCCTGCTCTCGCCCTTGCTCCGTCCTGCTCTCGCTCTGGCTCTGGCATGCCCTCGCCTTGTCTCCGGCCTAGTCTCGCCCGGCGTGCCCTCGTCCTGACTCAGGCCTGCTCTCGCTTTGGCTCTTGCCTGCTCTCACTCTGGATCCAGCCTCCCCTCGCCTTGGCTCTGGCATGCTCTCACTCTGGCTCTCGCCTGCCCTCGCCCTTGCGCTGGCCTGCTCTAGCCCTGGCTCTGGCCTGCCCTCGCCCTGGCTCCGGACTGCTCTCGCCTTGGCTCCGGCTTGCTCTCTCTCTGGCCTGCTCTCTTTCTGGCTCTGGCCTGCCCTCGCCTTGGCTACGGCCTTTCTTCAGCTCCGGTCTGGCCTGCCTCTACCGTGGCTCTGGCCTGCACTCGCTCTGGTTCTGGCCTGCCTTCGCTGTGGTTCAGGCCTGCTTTCACCCTGGCTAAAGCTTGCCCTCGACCTGGCTTTGGCCTGCCCTCGCTTTGGCTCCAGCCTGCCTTCGTCCTGGCTCTGGCCTGCTCTCGCTCCGGCCTGTCCTCGCCCTGGCTCCGGCCTGCTCTCGCTCTGGCTCCGACCTGCCCTCGCCCTGGCACCGGCCTGCTCTCGCCCTGGCTCCGGCCTGCCCTCGCCCTGGCTCCGGCCTGCTCTCGCTATGGTTTTCTGGTCTGCCCTCGCCTTGGCTCTGGCCTGCTCTCGCTCTGGCCTGCCCTCGCCTTGGCTCCGGCCTGCCCTCGCCCTGGCTCCGGCCTGCTCTCTCCCTGGCTCCGTAATGCCCTTGCCTTGGCTCCAGCCTGCTCTCACTCTGGCTCTGGCCTGCCCTCGCCCTGGCTCCGGCCTGCTCTCGCTCTGGCCTGCCCTCGCCCTGGCTCCGGCCTGCTCTCGCTCTTGCCTGCCCTCTCCTTGGTTCCGGCCTGCTCTCGCTCTGGCTCTGGCCTGCCCTCGCCTTGGCTCCGGCTTGCTCTCGCCCTGGCTCCAGCCTGCCCTCGCCCTGGCTCCAGCCTGCCCTCGCCCTGGCTCCGGCCTGCTCTCGCTCCGGCCTGCTCTCGCTCCGGCCTGTCCTTTCCCTGGCTCCAGCCTGCTTTTGCTCTGGCTCTGGCCTGCTCTCGCTCTGGCCTCGCCCTGGCTCCGGCCTGCTCTAGCCCTGGTTCTGGCCTGCACTTGCCTTGGCTCGGCCTTCTCTCGCTCTGGCTCTGGCCTGCCCTTGCCTTGGCTCCGGCCTTCTCTCGCTGTGGCCTGCCCTCGCCCTGGCTCCGGCCTGCTCTCGCTCTGGCCTGCTCTCTCTTTGGCTCTTGCCTGCTCTCGCCTTTGTTTCAGCCTGCTATCGTTTGGCTCCTCTGGCACTGACCTGCCCTTGCCCTGGCTCCGGCCTGCTCTCGCTCTGGCTCTGGCCTGCCCTGCCCTCGCCTTGGCTGTGGCCTGTTCTCGCCCTGGCTCCGGCCTGCTCTCGCTCTGGCTCTGGCCTGCCCTCGCCCTGGGTCCGGCCTGCTCTCGCTCTGGCTCTGGCCTGCCCTCGCCTTGGCTCCGGCCTGCTCTCGCCCTGGCTCCGGCCTACTCTCGCTCTGGCCTGCCCTCGAGGGCCCTGGCTCCGGCCTTCTCTCTCTCTGGCTCTTGCCTGCTCATGCCTTGGCTCCGGCCTGCTCTCTTTCTCTCTAGTTCTGGCCTGCCCTCGCCTTTGCTCCGCCCTGCTTTCTCTCTGGCTCTGGCCTGTCCTCGCCTTGGCTACCGCCTAATCTCGCTCTGGCTCTGTCCTGTCTTCCCTCTCTCTTGCTTCGGCCTGCTCTAGCTCTGGCTCTGGCCTGCCCTCGCCTTGGCTACTGCCTAATCTCGCTCTGGCCTGTCTTCCCTCGCTCTGGCTTCTGCCTGCTCTAGCACTGGCTCTGGTCTGCCCTCGCCAAGGCTCCGTCCTGCTCTCGCTTTGGCTCCCAGGCTCCGGTCTGCTCTTGCTCAGGATCCGGACTCCCCTCGCCCTGGCTCTGGCCTGCTCTCGCCCTGGCTCTGGCCTGCCTTCGCCCTGGCTCCTGACTGCTCTCGCCTTGGCTCCGGCCTGCTCTCTCTCTGGCTCTGGCTCGCCTTGGCTTCGGCCTGCTTTAGCTCTGGTCTGGCCTGCCTTCGCCTTGGCTCCGGCCTGCTCTCGCTCTGGTTCTGGCCTGCGCCTTGGCTCCAGCCAGGAAGGAACAGGGGATGGAGACTTGGGCGAAACAGAGAGCAGATAGTGGGAGTTCCAGAGAGTTGTAAGGTCTGTGTAGCAAAAGCCTATTGTCTTTTCCCTGAGGAAGCTAGTGACATACAGATGTGAGGGACAAGTCCAGCAACCAAGAAGGGCACACATTCTTCCCCATGTGGTCGCCCAACCCCCGAGCCAGGCTAGGGCAGGCCAGAGCTAGAGCGAGAGCAGGCCGGAGCCAGGGCGAGGGCAGGTCAGAGCGAGAGTCAGAGCAGGCCGGAGCCAAGGCGAGGGCCGGCCGGAGCCATAGCGAGGGCAGGCCAGAGCCAGAGCGATAGCAGGCCGGAGCCAAGGCGAGGGCAGGCCAGAGCCAGAGCGAGAGCAGGCCGGAGCCAAGGCTAGGGCAGGCCAGAGACAGAGCAAGAGCAAGCCGGAACAAAGGCGAGGGCAGGCCAGAGCCAAAACGAGAGCAGGCCAGAGCCAGAGCAAGAGCAGGCCGGAACCAGGGCAACGGCAGGGCGGAGCCAGAGCGAGAGTAGGCCAGAGCCAATGCAAGGGCAGGCCAGAGCCAGAGCAAGAGAAGGCAGGAGCCAAGGCAAGGGTAGGCCGTACCCAGGACGAGAGCAGGCCGGAGCCCGGGCAAGAGGAGGCCGGAGCAAAGGCGAGAGTAGGCCGGATCCAGAGTGAGAGCAGGCCTGAGCCAGGGCGAGGGCAGGCCAAAGCGAGGGCAGGCCGGAGCCAGAGCGGGGGCAGGCCGGAGCCAGAGCGAGAGCAGGCCGGAGCCAGGGCAAGAGCAGGCCGGAGCCAGAGCGAGAGCAGGCCTGAGCCAGAGCGAGAGCCGGACTGAGCCTGGGCGAGGGCAGGCCAGAGCAAGAGCAGGCTGGAGCAAGGGCGAGGGCAGGCCAGAGCCAGACCTAGGGCAGGCCAGAGCAAGGGCGAGGGCAGGCCGGAGACAAGGCGAGGGCAGGCCGGGGCCATAGCGAGAGCAGGTCAGAGCCAAGGCAAGGGCAGGCCAGAGCCAGAGCGAGAGCAGGCCATAGCCACCAGAGCGAGAGCAGGCCGGAGCCATTGCGAGGGCAGGTCAGAGTGAGAGTAGGCCAGAGCCAAGCTTGGCAAGGGCAGGCCAGAGCCAGTGCAAGAGAAGGCCGGAGCCAAGGCAAGGGCAGGCCGGAAGAAGGACGAGAGCAGGCCGAGGCCAGAGCGAGAGCAGGCCGGAGCCATGGCGAGGGCAGGCTAGAGCCAGAGCGAGAGCAGGCCGAAGCCAAGGATTGGATAGTCCAGAGCGAGAGCAGGCCGGAGCCAAGTCTTGGGCAGGCCAGAGTGAGAGCAGGCCGGAGCCAAGGCAAGGGCAGGCCAGAGCGAGAGCTGGTCGGGGCCAGGACGAGGGCAGGCCTGAACCAGGGCAAGGGCTGGCCGGAGCCAGAACGAGAGCAGGCTGGAGCCAGGGCGAGGGCAGGCCGGTGCCAGAGCGAGAGCAGGCCAGAGTGGTGCCAGAGCGAGAGCAGGCCGGAGTTGCGATGAAGGCAGGCCATAGCCATAGCGAGACCAGGCCGGAGCTGCTGCGAAGGCAGGCCGGAGCCAGAGGAAGAGCAGGCCGGAGACGAGGCGAAGGCAGGCTAGAGCCAGTGCGGGGGCAGGCCGGAGCCAAGGCGAGGGCAGGCCAGAGCCAGAGAAAGAGCAGGCCAGAGCCAGAGCGAGAGCAGGCCGGAGCCAAGGCAAGGGCAGGCCAGAGCCAGAGCGAGAGCAGGCCATAGCCAGAGCGAGAGCAGGCCGAAGCGAAATAAGTCCGGAGCCCACGCAAGGGCAGGCAGAGCCAGAGTGAGAGCTGTCCAGAGTCAGAGCGAGAACAGGCGGGAGCCAAGGCGAAGGCAGGCCAGAAGCAGAGCGAGAGCAGGCCGGAACCAAGGCTAGGGCAGGCCAGAGCGAGAGCAGGCTGGAGCCAAGGCAAGGGCAGGCCAGAGCCAGAGAGAGGAGAGCAGGTCAGAGCCAAGGCAAGGGCAGGCCAGAGTGAGAGGAGTCCAGAGCCTGGCCGAGGGAAGGCAGGAACTAGGGCGAGGGCAGGCCAGAGCGAGAGCAGGCTGGAGCCAGGGCGAGGGCAGGCCGGAGCCAGAGCGAGAGCGGCCGGAGCCGAGGCGAAGGCTGGCCGGAGCCAGAGCGAGAGCAGGCCGGAGCCGAGGCGAAGGCAGGCCAGAGCCAGAGCAGGCCGGAGCCAATGCAAGGGCAGGCCATAGCCAGAGCAAGAGCAGGCCATAGCCAGAGCGAGAGCAGGCCGAAGCCAGTGCGAGAGCAGGCTAAAGCCAGTGTGAGAGAAGACCGGAGCCAAGGCAAGCGCAGGCCGGAACCAGGACGAGAGCAGGCCGGAGCCAGGCCGAGGCCAGAGCGAGAGCGGGCCGGAGCCAAGGCTTGGGCAGGCCAGAGCGAGAGCAGGCCGGAGCCAAGGCAAGGGCAGGCCAGAGCCAGAGTGAGAGCAGGCCGGAGCCACGGCGAGGACAGTCCGGAACCAGGGCGAGGGCATGCCAGAGCGAGAGCAGGCCGGAGCCAGGGCGAGAGCAGGCCAGTGCCAGAGCGAGAGCAGTCTGGAGCGGTGCCAGAGCGAGAGCAGGCCGGAGCCGCGGCGAAGGCAGGCCGGAGCCAGAGCGAGAGCAGACTGGAGCCGAGGCGAAGGCAGGTCAGAGCCAGTGCGAGAGCAGGCCGGAGCCAAGGAGAGGGCATGCCAGAGCCAGAGCGAGAGCAGGCCGGTGCCAAGGCGAGGGAGGGCAGGCCAGAGCGACAGCAGGCCGGAGCCAAGGCAATGAATGGCAGGCCAGAGCGAGAGCAGGCCATAGCTAGAGCGAGAGCAGGCCGAAGCGAAATAAGTCCGGAACCAAGGCAAGGGCAGGCCAAAGCCAGAGTGAAAGCAGGCCAGAGTCAGAGCGAGAGCAGGCTGGTGCCAAGGCGAAGGCAGGCCAGAACCGGAGCGAGAGCAGGCTGGAGCCAAGGCAAGGGCAGGCCAGAGCCAGAGAGAAAGCAGGCAGGAGCCAAGGCAAGGCCAGAGCGAGAGCAGGCCAGAGCCAGGCCGAAGGCAGGCCGTAACCAGGGCGAGGGCAGGCCAGAGCCAGAGCAAGAGCAGGCCGGAGCCAGGGTGAGGGCAGGCCGGAGCCAGGGCGAGAGCAGGCCGGAGCCGAGGTGAAGGCTGGCCGGAGCCAGAGCGAGAGCAGGCCTGAGCCGAAGCGAAGGCAGGCCAGAGCCAGATCGAGGGCAGTCCAGAGCCAAGGCAACTTGCAGGCCAAAGCCAGAGCGATAGCAGACCATAGCCAGAGCGAGAGCAGGCCGGAGCCAAGGCAAGGGCAGGCCAGAGCGAGAGCAGGCCATATATGGCCAGAGCGAGAGCAGGCTGGAGCGAGAGCAGTCCGGAGCCAAAGCAAGGGCAGGCCAGATCCAGAGCGAGAACAGGCTGGAGCCAGGCCGAGGCCAGAGCGAGAGCGGGCCGGAGCCAAGGCTTGGGCAGGCCAGAGCCAGAGCGAGAGCAGGCCGGAGCCAAGACAAGGGCAGTCCAGAGCCAGAGTGAGAGCAGGCCGGAGCCAGGGCAAGGACAGGCCGGAACAAGGGCGAGGGCATGCCGGAGCCAGAGCTAGAGCAGGCCGGAGCCAGGGCGAGGGCAGGCCAGTGCCAGAGCGAGAGCAGTCCAGAGCGGTGCCAGAGCGAGAGCAGGCCAGAACCGCGACGAAGGCAGGCCGTAGCCAGAGCGAGAGCAGGCTGGAGCCAAGGCAAGGGCAGGCCAGAGCGAAAGCAGGCTGGAGCTAAGGCAAGGGCAGGCCTGAGCGAGAGCAGGCCATAGCCAGAGCGAGAGCAGGCCGGAGCGAGAGCAGTCCGGAGACAAGGCAAGGGCAGGCCAGATCCAGAGTGAGAGCAGGTCACAGTCAGAGCGAGGGCAAGCCGGAGCCAGGGCGAGGGCAGGCCGGAGCCAGAGCGATGGCAGGCTGGAGCCAAGGCGAGGGAAGGTCGGAGCCAGAGCGAGAGCAGGCCGGAGCCAGGGCGAGGGCAGGCCAGTGCCAGAGCGAGAGCAGTCCAGAGCGGTGCCAGAGCGAGAGCAGGCCAGAACCGCGATGAAGGCAGGCCGTAGCCAGAGCGAGAGCAGGCTGGAGCCAAGGCAAGGGCAGGCCAGAGCGAAAGCAGGCTGGAGCTAAGGCAAGGGCAGGCCAGAGCGAGAGCAGGCCATAGCCAGAGTGAGAGCAGGCCGGAGCGAGAGCAGTCCGGAGACAAGGCAAGGGCAGGCCAGATCCAGAGTGAGAGCAGGTCACAGTCAGAGCGAGGGCAAGCCGGAGCCAGGGCGAGGGCAGGCCGGAGCCAGAGCGATGGCAGGCTGGAGCCAAGGCGAGGGAAGGTCGGAGCCAGAGCGAGAGCAGTACAGAACCAGGGCGAGGGCAGGCCGGAGCCAAGCCGAGGGCAGGCTAGAGCCAGAGCGAGAGCAGGCTGGAGGCAGGGCAAGCGAGCAGGCCATAGTCAGGGCGAGAGCAGGCCTGAGCCGAAGCGAAGGCAGGCCAGAGCCAGATCGAGAGCAGTCCAGAGCCAAGGCAACTTGCAGGCCAAAGCCAGAGCGATAGCAGGCCATAGCCAGAGCGAGATCAGGCCGGAGCCAAGGCTAGAGCGAGAGCAGGCTGGAGCGAGAGCAGTCCGGAGCCAAGGCAAGGGCAGGCCAGATCCAGAGAGCAGGCAGGAGCCAGGCCGAGGCCAGAGCGAGAGCGGGCCGGAGACAAGGCTTGGGCAGGCCGGAGCCAAGGCAAGGGCAGGCCGGAGCCAAGGCAAGGGCAGGCCAGAGCCAGAGTGAGAGCAGGCCGGAGCCAGGGCGAGGGCATGCCGGAGCCAGAGCTAGAGCAGGCCGGAGCCAAGTCTTGGGCAGGCCAGAGTGAGAGCAGGCCGGAGCCAAGGCAAGGGCAGGCCAGAGCGAGAGCTGGTCGGGGCCAGGACGAGGGCAGGCCTGAACCAGGGCAAGGGCTGGCCGGAGCCAGAACGAGAGCAGGCTGGAGCCAGGGCGAGGGCAGGCCGGTGCCAGAGCGAGAGCAGGCCAGAGTGGTGCCAGAGCGAGAGCAGGCCGGAGTTGCGATGAAGGCAGGCCATAGCCATAGCGAGACCAGGCCGGAGCTGCTGCGAAGGCAGGCCGGAGCCAGAGGAAGAGCAGGCCGGAGACGAGGCGAAGGCAGGCTAGAGCCAGTGCGAGAGCAGGCCGGAGCCAAGGCGAGGGCAGGCCAGAGCCAGAGAAAGAGCAGGCCAGAGCCAGAGCGAGAGCAGGCCGGAGCCAAGGCAAGGGCAGGCCAGAGCCAGAGCGAGAGCAGGCCATAGCCAGAGCGAGAGCAGGCCGAAGCGAAATAAGTCCGGAGCCCACGCAAGGGCAGGCAGAGCCAGAGTGAGAGCTGTCCAGAGTCAGAGCGAGAACAGGCGGGAGCCAAGGCGAAGGCAGGCCAGAAGCAGAGCGAGAGCAGGCCGGAACCAAGGCTAGGGCAGGCCAGAGCGAGAGCAGGCTGGAGCCAAGGCAAGGGCAGGCCAGAGCCAGAGAGAGGAGAGCAGGTCAGAGCCAAGGCAAGGGCAGGCCAGAGTGAGAGGAGTCCAGAGCCTGGCCGAGGGAAGGCAGGAACTAGGGCGAGGGCAGGCCAGAGCGAGAGCAGGCTGGAGCCAGGGCGAGGGCAGGCCGGAGCCAGAGCGAGAGCGGCCGGAGCCGAGGCGAAGGCTGGCCGGAGCCAGAGCGAGAGCAGGCCGGAGCCGAGGCGAAGGCAGGCCAGAGCCAGAGCAGGCCGGAGCCAATGCAAGGGCAGGCCATAGCCAGAGCGAGAGCAGGCCATAGCCAGAGCGAGAGCAGGCCGAAGCCAGTGCGAGAGCAGGCTAAAGCCAGTGTGAGAGAAGACCGGAGCCAAGGCAAGCGCAGGCCGGAACCAGGACGAGAGCAGGCCGGAGCCAGGCCGAGGCCAGAGCGAGAGCGGGCCGGAGCCAAGGCTTGGGCAGGCCAGAGCGAGAGCAGGCCGGAGCCAAGGCAAGGGCAGGCCAGAGCCAGAGTGAGAGCAGGCCGGAGCCACGGCGAGGACAGTCCGGAACCAGGGCGAGGGCATGCCAGAGCGAGAGCAGGCCGGAGCCAGGGCGAGAGCAGGCCAGTGCCAGAGCGAGAGCAGTCTGGAGCGGTGCCAGAGCGAGAGCAGGCCGGAGCCGCGGCGAAGGCAGGCCGGAGCCAGAGCGAGAGCAGACTGGAGCCGAGGCGAAGGCAGGTCAGAGCCAGTGCGAGAGCAGGCCGGAGCCAAGGAGAGGGCATGCCAGAGCGAGAGCAGGCCGGTGCCAAGGCGAGGGAGGGCAGGCCAGAGCGACAGCAGGCCGGAGCCAAGGCAATGAATGGCAGGCCAGAGCGAGAGCAGGCCATAGCTAGAGCGAGAGCAGGCCGAAGTGAAATAAGTCCGGAACCAAGGCAAGGGCAGGCCAAAGCCAGAGTGAAAGCAGGCCAGAGTCAGAGCGAGAGCAGGCTGGTGCCAAGGCGAAGGCAGGCCAGAACCGGAGCGAGAGCAGGCTGGAGCCAAGGCAAGGGCAGGCCAGAGCCAGAGAGAAAGCAGGCAGGAGCCAAGGCAAGGCCAGAGCGAGAGCAGGCCAGAGCCAGGCCGAAGGCAGGCCGTAACCAGGGCGAGGGCAGGCCAGAGCCAGAGCAAGAGCAGGCCGGAGCCAGGGTGAGGGCAGGCCGGAGCCAGGGCGAGAGCAGGCCGGAGCCGAGGTGAAGGCTGGCCGGAGCCAGAGCGAGAGCAGGCCTGAGCCGAAGCGAAGGCAGGCCAGAGCCAGATCGAGGGCAGTCCAGAGCCAAGGCAACTTGCAGGCCAAAGCCAGAGCGATAGCAGACCATAGCCAGAGCGAGAGCAGGCCGGAGCCAAGGCAAGGGCAGGCCAGAGCGAGAGCAGGCCATATATGGCCAGAGCGAGAGCAGGCTGGAGCGAGAGCAGTCCGGAGCCAAAGCAAGGGCAGGCCAGATCCAGAGCGAGAACAGGCTGGAGCCAGGCCGAGGCCAGAGCGAGAGCGGGCCGGAGCCAAGGCTTGGGCAGGCCAGAGCCAGAGCGAGAGCAGGCCGGAGCCAAGACAAGGGCAGTCCAGAGCCAGAGTGAGAGCAGGCCGGAGCCAGGGCAAGGACAGGCCGGAACAAGGGCGAGGGCATGCCGGAGCCAGAGCTAGAGCAGGCCGGAGCCAGGGCGAGGGCAGGCCAGTGCCAGAGCGAGAGCAGTCCAGAGCGGTGCCAGAGCGAGAGCAGGCCAGAACCGCGACGAAGGCAGGCCGTAGCCAGAGTGAGAGCAGGCTGGAGCCAAGGCAAGGGCAGGCCAGAGCGAGAGCAGGCTGGAGCTAAGGCAAGGGCAGGCCAGAGCGAGAGCAGGCCATAGCCAGAGCGAGAGCAGGCCGGAGCGAGAGCAGTCCGGAGACAAGGCAAGGGCAGGCCAGATCCAGAGTGAGAGCAGGTCACAGTCAGAGCGAGGGCAAGCCGGAGCCAGGGCAAGGGCAGGCCGGAGCCAGAGCGATGGCAGGCTGGAGCCAAGGCGAGGGAAGGTCGGAGCCAGAGCGAGAGCAGTACAGAACCAGGGCGAGGGCAGGCCGGAGCCAAGCCGAGGGCAGGCTAGAGCCAGAGCGAGAGCAGGCTGGAGGCAGGGCAAGCGAGCAGGCCATAGTCAGGGCGAGAGCAGGCCTGAGCCGAAGCGAAGGCAGGCCAGAGCCAGATCGAGAGCAGTCCAGAGCCAAGGCAACTTGCAGGCCAAAGCCAGAGCGATAGCAGGCCATAGCCAGAGCGAGATCAGGCCGGAGCCAAGGCTAGAGCGAGAGCAGGCCATAGCCAGAGCGAGAGCAGGCTGGAGCGAGAGCAGTCCGGAGCCAAGGCAAGGGCAGGCCAGATCCAGAGAGCAGGCAGGAGCCAGGCCGAGGCCAGAGCGAGAGCGGGCCAGAGACAAGGCTTGGGCAGGCCGGAGCCAAGGCAAGGGCAGGCCGGAGCCAAGGCAAGGGCAGGCCAGAGCCAGAGTGAGAGCAGGCCGGAGCCAGGGCGAGGGCATGCCGGAGCCAGAGCTAGAGCAGGCCGGAGCCAGGGCGAGGGCAGGCCGGTGCCAGAGCGAGAACAGTCCAGAGCGGTGCCAGAGCGAGAGCAGGCCAGAACCGCGACGAAGGCAGGCCGGAGCCAGAGCGAGAGCAGGCCGGAGCCAAGGCAATGGCAGGCCAGAGCGAGAGCAGGCTGGAGCCAAGGCAAGGGCAGGCCAGAGCGAGAGAAGGCCATAGCCAGAGCGAGAGCAGGCCAGAGTGAGAGCAGTCCGCAGCCAAGGCAAGGGCAGGCCAGATCCAGAGTGAGAGCAGGCCAGAGTCAGAGCGAGGGCAAGCTGGAGCCAGGGCGAGGGCAGGCCGGAGCCAGAGCGAGAGCAGGCTGGAGCCAAGGCGAGGGAAGGTCGGAGCCAGAGCAAGGACAGGCCGGAGCCAAGCCGAGGGCAGGCTAGAGCCAGAGCGAGAGCAGGCTGGAGGCAGGGCGAGCGGGCAGGCCGTAGTCAGGGCGAGGCAGGCCGGAGCCAGAGCGAGAGCAGGCCGGTGCCAGGGCGAGGGCAGGCCGGAGCCAGAGCGAGAGCAGGCCGGAGTGAAGGCGAGGGCAGGCCGGAGCCAGAGCGAGAGCAGGACAGAACCAGGACGAGGGCAGGCCGGAGCCAAGCCGAGGGCAGGCTAGAGCCAGAGCGAGAGCAGGCTTGAGGCAGGGCGAGCGGGCAGGCCGTAGTCAGGGCGAGGCAGGCCGGAGCCAGAGCGAGAGCAGGCCGGAGCCAGGGCGAGGGCAGGCCGGAGCCAGAGCGAGAGCAGGCCGGAGCCAAGGCGAGGGAACGTCGAAGCCAGAGCGAGAGCAGGACAGAACCAGGGCGAGAGCAGGCCGGAGCCAAGGCGAGGCTGGCCGGAGGGAGAGTGAGAGCAGGCCGAAGCCAAGGCGAGAGCAGTCTGGAGCCAAGGCGAGGGCAGGCGAAAGCCAGAGCTAGATCAGGCCAGAGTCAGAGCGAGAGCAGGCCGGAGCCAAGGCGAAGGCAGACCAGAACCAGAGCGAGAGCAGGCCGGAACCAAGACTAGGGCAGGCCAGACCCAGAGCGAGAGGAGTCTAGAGCCAGAGAGAGGAGAGCAGGTCTGAGCCGATGCAAGGGCAGGCCAGAGCGAGAGCAGTCCAGAGCCAGGACCAGGGCAGGCTGGAACCAGGGCGAGGGCAGGCCAGAGCGAGAGCAGGCCGGAGCCTGGGCGAGGGCAGGCCGGAGCCAGAGCGAGAGCAGGACGGAGCCGAGGCAAAGGCTGGCCAGAGCCATAGCGAGAGCAGGCCGGAGCCGAGGGGCGAAGGCCGGCCCGAGCCATAGCGAGAGCAGGCCGGAGCTAAGGCAAGACCAGAGAGAGAGCAGGCCAGAACCAGGCCGAGGGCAGGCCAGAGCGAGAGCAGGCTGGAGCCAGGGCGAGGGCAGGCCGGAGCCAGGGCGAGAGCAGGCCGGAGCCGAGGCAAAGGCTGGCCGGAGCCAGAGCGAGAGCAGGCCGGAGCCAAGGCGAAGGCAGGCCAGAGCCAGAGCGAGAGCAGGCCAGAGCCAAGTCAACTTGCAGGCCAAAGCCAGAGCGAGAGCAGGCCATAGCCAGAGCGAGAGCAGGCTGGATCCAAGGCAAGGGCAGGCCTGAGCGAGAGCAGGCCATAGCCATAGTGAGAGCAGGCCGGAGCGAGAGCAGTCCGGAGCCATGGCAAGGGCAGGCCAGATCCAGAGTGAGAGCAGGCCAGAGTCAGAGCGAGAGCAGGCTGGAGCCAGGGCGAAGGCAGGCCGGAGCCAGAGTGAGAGCAGGCCGGAGCCAAGGCGAGGGAAAGTCGGAGTTAGAGCGAGAGCAGGCCAGAACCAGGGCGAGGGCAGGCCGGAGCCAAGCCGAGGGCAGGTTAGAGCCAGATGTTTACATCTGACCTCAGCCAGAGTTTCAAACAACTTAGGGGAGGTGCCACTTGCCGGACCCCCACAAATCTGATATTAATGAGCTAACCAGGGGATAGGCCATCAATATGCTTGTCCTGGAAATTCCCTTTAAGGCCCACCTGCACATACTATGTATATAATATATGTATATGGCAAAGAGTGGGAAGGGGTTAATCACAGGCTCATAAAACGGACTAACAACACAAATATTGGTTCTATCTTTTACACATTTGGGGTAGCGAGAGCAGGCTTGAGGCTGGACGAGCGGGCAGGCCGGAGCCAGGGAGGCTCGCAGGCCGGAGCCAGAGCGAGAGCAGGCCGGAGCCAAGGCGAGGCAGGCCGGAGCGAGAGCGAGAGCAGGCCGGAGCCAAGGCGAGAGCAGTCCGGAGCCAGGGCGAGGGCAGGCCAGATCCAGGGCGAGAGCAGGACAGCGGCAAGGCGAGGGCAGGCGAGAGCCAGCGCGAGAGCAGGCCAGACTGGCCAAGGCGAGGGGAGGCCGGTCCCCTCTCTCTCTGGCTCCGGCCTGCTCTCGCTCTGGCTCCGGCCTGCTCTCGCTCTGGCTCTGGCCTGCCCTCGCCCTGGCTCCTTCCTGCTCTCGCTCTGGCCTACCCTTGCTCTGGCTTCGGCCTGCTCTCGCCCTGTCTCCGGCCTGCTCTCGCCCTGGCTCCGGACTGCTGTCGCTCTGGCCTGCCCTCGCCCTTGCTCCGGCCTGCTCTTGCTCTGGCTCTTGCCTGCCCTCGCACTGGTTCTGGCCTGCTCTCGCCCTGGTTCTGCCCTGTCCTCGCCCTGGCTCCAGCCTGCTCTCGCTCTGGCTCTGGCCTTACCTCGCCTTAGCTCCGGCGTGCTCTCGCTCCGGCCTGCCCTCGCCCTGGCTCCGGCCTGCCCATGCCTTGGCTCCGGCCTGCTCTTGCTCTGTTTCCGGCCTGCTCTCGCTCTAGCTCCGGCCTGCCCTCTCCCTGGCTCTGTCCTGCTCTCGCCTTGGCTCCGGCCTGCTCTCGCCCTGGCTCCGGCCTTCTCTCGCTCTGGTTATGGCCTGCCGTCACTCTGGCTCTGGCTCTGTTCTGCCCTCGTCCTGGCTCCGGCCTGCTCTCGCTCTGGCTCCGGCCTGCCCTCGCCTTGGATCTGGCCTGCTCTCGCTATGGCTCAGGAATGCCCTCGCCCTGGCTCCGGCCTGCACTCGCTCCGGCGTGCCTGCGTCTTGGTTCCGGCCTGCCCTCGCTCTGGCTCCGGCCTGCTCTCGCTCTTGCCTGCCCTCGCCTTGGCTCCGGCGTGCTCTTGCTCTGGCGTGCTCTCGCCCTGGCTCCGGCCTGCTCTCGCCCTGTCTCCAGCCTGCCTTGCCTCCAGCCTGCTCTCGCTCTGGCTCCGGCCTGCCTTCGTCTTGGCTCCGGCCTGCTCTCGCCTTGTCTCCGGCCTGTCCTCTCCCTGGCTCCTGCCTGCTCTCTCTCTGGCCTGCCCCTGCCCGGGCTCCGGCCTGCTCTCGCTCTGGCTCTGGCCTTACCTCGCCTTGGCTCCAGCCTGCCCTCGCCCTGGCTCTGGCCTGCTCTCTCCCTGGCTCTGGCCTACCCTCGCCCTGGCTCCGGTCTGCTCTTGCTTTGGCTCTGGCCTGCCTCACCTTGGTTCCGGCATGCTCTCGCTCTGGCCTGCCCCCGCCCGGGCTCTGGCCTGCTCTCGCTCTGGCCTTACCTCGCCTTGGCTCCAGCCTGCCCTCGCCCTGGCTCTGGCCTGCTCTCGCCCTGGCTCTGGCCTGCACTCGCCCTGGCTCCGGTCTGCTCTCGCTTTGGCTCTGGCCTACCCTCATCTTGGTTCCGGCATGCTCTTGCCCTCGCTACGTCTTGCCCTCGCTACGTCTTGCCCTCGCCCTGGCTCCGGCCTGCTCTCGCTCTAGCTCCGGCCTGCCCTCTCCCTGGCTCCGTCCTGCTCTCGCCTTGGCTCCGGCCTGCTCTCGCCCTGGCTCCGGCCTTCTCTCGCTCTGGTTATGGCCTGCCGTCACTCTGGCTCTGGCTCTGTTCTGCCCTCGTCCTGGCTCCGGCCTTCTCTCGCTCTGGCTCCGGCCTGCCCTCGCCTTGGATCTGGCCTGCTCTCGCTATGGCTCAGGAATGCCCTCGCCCTGGCTCCGGCCTGCTCTCGCTCCGGCGTGCCTGCGTCTTGGTTCCGGCCTGCCCTCGCTCTGGCTCCGGCCTGCTCTCGCTCTTGCCTGCCCTCGCCTTGGCTCCGGCGTGCTCTTGCTCTGGCGTGCTCTCGCCCTGGCTCCGGCCTGCTCTCGCCCTGTCTCCAGCCTGCCTTGCCTCCAGCCTGCTCTCGCTCTGGCTCCGGCCTGCCTTCGTCTTGGCTCCGGCCTGCTCTCGCCTTGTCTCCGGCCTGTCCTCTCCCTGGCTCCTGCCTGCTCTCTCTCTGGCCTGCCCCTGCCCGGGCTCCGGCCTGCTCTCGCTCTGGCTCTGGCCTTACCTCGCCTTGGCTCCAGCCTGCCCTCGCCCTGGCTCTGGCCTGCTCTCTCCCTGGCTCTGGCCTACCCTCGCCCTGGCTCCGGTCTGCTCTTGCTTTGGCTCTGGCCTGCCTCACCTTGGTTCCGGCATGCTCTCGCTCTGGCCTGCCCCCGCCCGGGCTCTGGCCTGCTCTCGCTCTGGCCTTACCTCGCCTTGGCTCCAGCCTGCCCTCGCCCTGGCTCTGGCCTGCTCTCGCCCTGGCTCTGGCCTGCACTCGCCCTGGCTCCGGTCTGCTCTCGCTTTGGCTCTGGCCTACCCTCATCTTGGTTCCGGCATGCTCTTGCCCTCGCTACGTCTTGCCCTCGCTACGTCTTGCCCTCGCCCTGGCTCCGGCCTGCCCTCGCTCTGGCTCCGGCCTGCCCTCTCCCTGGCTCCGGCCTGCTCTGGCCTGCCCTCGTCCTGGCTTCGGCCTGCTCTCTCTCTAGCTCCGGCCTGCTCTTGCACTAGCTCCGGCCTGCTCTCTCCCTGGCTCCCGCCTGCCCTCGTCCTCGCTCCGGCCTGCTTTCGCTCTGGCTCTGGCCTGCCCTCGCTCTGGCTCCGGCCTGCTCTCGTCCTGGCTCTGGCCTGCTCTTGCTCTGGCCTGTCCTCTCTCTGGCTCCGGCCTGCTCTCGCTCTGGCTCTGGCCTGTCCTCTCTCTGGCTCCGGCCTGCCCTCGCCTTAGCTCTGGCCTGCCCTCGCTCTGTCTCCGGCCTGCCCTCGCCCTCGCTCCGGCCTCCTCTGGCTCTGGCTCCGGCCTGCCCTCGCCCTGGGACCGGCCTGCTCTCGCACTGGCTCAGGCCTGCCCTCGCCCTGGCTCCGGCCTGCTCTCGCTCTGGCCTGCCCTCGCCTTGGCTCCGGACTGCTCTCGCCCTGGCTCCGGACTGCTGTCGCTCTGGCCTGCCCTCGCCCTTGCTCCGGCCTGCTCTCGCTCTGGCTCTTGCCTGCCCTCGCACTGGTTCCGGCCTGCTCTCGCCCTGGTTCCGGCCTGCCCTCGCCCTGGCTCCAGCCTGCTCTCGCTCTGGCTCTGGCCTTACCTCGCCTTGGCTCCGGGGTGCTCTCGCTCCGGCCTGCCCTTGCCCTGGCTCCGGCCTACCCATGCCTTGGCTCCGGCCTGCTCTTGCTCTGGCTCCGGCCTGCTCTCGCTCTAGCTCCGGCCTACCCTCTCCCTGGCTCTGGCCTGCCCTCGCCCTGGCTCCGGCCTGCTCTCGCTCTGGTTTTCTGGCCTGCCGTCGCCTTGGCTCCGGCCTGCTCTCGCTCTGGCTCCGGCCTGCTCTCGCCCTGGCTCCGGCCTTCTCTCACTCTGGTTATGGCCTGCCATCGCTCTGGCTCTGTTCTGCCCTCGCCCTGGCTCCGGCATGCTCTCGCTCTGGCTCCCGTCTGCCCTCGCCCTTGCTCCGGCCTGCTCTCGCTCTGGCGTGCCTGCACCTTGGCTCCGGCCTGCCCTCGCTCTGGCTCCGGCCTGATCTCGCTCTAGCCTGCCCTCGCCTTGGCTCCGGTGTGCTCTTGCTCTGGCGTGCTCTCGCCCTAGCTCCGGCCTGCTCTCGCCCTGTCTCCAGCCTGCCTTGCCTCCGGCCTGCTCTCGCTCTGGCTCCGGCCTCCCTTCGCCTTGGCTCCGGCCTGCTCTCGCCTTGTCTCTGGCCTGTCCTCTCCCTGGCTCCTGACTGCTCTCTCTCTGGCCTGCCCCCGCCCGGGCTCCGGCCTGCCCTGGCTCTGGCCTGCTCTCTCCCTGGCTCTAGCCTGCCCTCGCCCTGGCTCCGGTCTGCTCTCGCTTTGGCTCTGGCCTGCCCTCACCTTGGTTCCGGCATGCTTTCGCTCTAGCTCCGTCCTGCCCTTGCCCTAGCTCCAGCCTGCTCTCTCCCTGGCTCCGGCCTGCTCTCGTCCTGGCTCCGGCCAGCTCTCGCTCTGGCTCTGGCCTGCCCTCGCTCTGGCTCCGGCCTGCTCTTGTCCTGGCTCCGGCCTGCTCTTGCTCTGGCCTGTCCTCTCTCTGGCTCCGGCCTGCTCTCGCTCTGGCCTGTCCTCTCTCTGGCTCCGGCCTGCCCTCGCCTTAGCTCTGGCCTGCCCTCGCTCTGTCTCCGGCCTGCCCTCGCCCTGGCTCCGGCCTCCTCTGGCTCTGGCTCTGGGCTGACCTCGCCCTGGCACCGTCCTGCTCTCGCACTGGCTCAGGCCTGCCCTCGCCCTGGCTCCGGCCTGCTCTCGCTCTGGTTTTCTGGCCTGCCGTCGCCTTGGCTCCGGCCTGCTCTCGCTCTGGCCTGCCCTCGCCCTGGCTCCAGCCTGCCATCGCTCTGGCTCTGGCCTGCCCTCGCCCTGGCTCCCGGCCTGCTCTCGCTCTGGCTCTGGCCTGCTTTCGCTCTGGCCTGCCCTCGCCCTGGCCGAGCCTGCTCTCGCTCTGGCTCTTGCCTGCCGTCCCTCTCCTTGGCTCCAGCCTGCTCTTGCTCTGGCTCTGGCCTGCCCTCGCCTTGGCTCCAGCCTGCTCTCGCCCTGGCTCCGTTCTGCCCTCGCCTTCGATCCGGCCTGCTCTCTCTTGCTCCGGCCTGCCCTCCACTTGGCTCCGGCCTGCTCTCGCCCTGGCTCCGGCCTGCTCTGGCTCTGGCTCCGGCCTGCCCTCGCCCTCGTTCCGACCTTCCCTCTCCCTCGTTCCGGCCTTCCCTAACCCTGGCTCCGGCCTGCCGTCGCCCTAGCTCCGGCCTGCTCTCGCTCTTGCCTCGCCCTGGCTCCGGCCTGCTCTCTCTCTGGCTCTGGCCTGCCCTCGCTCTGCCTCTGGCCTGCCCTCGCCATGTCTTCGGCCTGCTCTCGTTTTGGCTCCTCTCGCTCTGGCTCTGTCCTGCCCTCGCATTGGCTGCGGCCTGCTCTCGCCTTGGCTCCGGCCTGCTCTGGCTCTGGCTCTAGCCTGCCCTCGCCCTGGTTCCGGCCTGCTCTCGCTCTGGCTCTAGCCTGCCCTCGCCTTGGCTCCGGCCTGCTCTCGCCTTGGCTCCGGCCTGCTCTCGCTCTGGCCTGCCCTCGAGGGCCTTGGCTCCGGCCTGCTCTCTCTCGCTCTGGCTCTGGACTGCCCTCGCCTTGGCTCTGGCCTGCTTTCGCTCTGTTTCTGGCCTTGGCTCCGGCCTGCTCTTGCTCTGGCTCTGGCCTGCTCTTGCTCTGACCTCTCACCTTTTGGCCTGCCCTCGCCCTGGCTCCGTCCTGCTCTCGCTCTGGCTCCGGCCTGCTCTCGCACTGGCTCTGGCCTGCCCTCGCCTTGGCTCCGGCGTGCGCTCGCTCTTGCTCCTGCCTGCCCTCACCCTGGCTCTGTCCTGCTCTCGCTCTGTCCGGCCTCCCCTCGATTTGGCTCTGGCCTGCTCTCGCTCTGGCTCTGGCCTGCCCTGGCTCCGGCCTGCTCTCTCTCTGGCTCTGTCCTGTCCTCGCCTTGGCTCCCGCCTAATCTCGCTCTGGCTCTGGCCTGTCTTCCCTCGCTCTGGCTTCAGCCTGCTCTCGCTTTGGCCTGCCCGACTCGCCAAGGCTCCGGCCCGATCTTGCTCTGGCTGCCTGGCTCCGGCCTGCTCTCGCTCTGGATCCGGCCTCCCCTCGCCTTGGCTCAGGCCTGCTCTCGCTCTGGCTCTTGCCTCCCCTCGCCCTGGCTCTGGACTGCTCTCGCCCTTGCTCTGGCCTGCCCTCGCCCTGGCTCCTGACTGCTCTCTCTCGCCTTTGCTCCGGCCTGCTCTCTCTCTGGCTCTGGCCTGCTCTCTCTCTGGCTCCGGCCTGCTTTAGCTCTGTTCTGGCCTGCCTTCGCCTTGGCTCCGGCCTGCTCTCGTCCTGGCTACAGCTTACCCTCGCCCTGTCTCCAGCCTGCCTCGCTCTGGCTCCGGCCTGCCCTCGCCCTGGCTCTGGCCTGCCCTCGCCCTGGCTCTGGCCTGCTCTTGCTCTGGCCTGCCCTCGCCCTTGCTCCGGCCTGCTCTCACTCTGGCTCCTGCCTGCCCTCACCCTGGCACCGTCCTGCTCTCGCCCTGTCTCCAGCCTGCCCTCGCCCTGGCTCCGTCGCTCTGGTTTTGGCCTGCCCACGCCCTGGCTCTGGCCTGCTCTCACCCTGGATCTGGCCTGCTCTCGCTCTGGCTCTGGCCTGCTCTCGCTCTGGCTCCGGCCTGCCTCGCCTTGGCTCTAGCCTGCCCTCGCCTTCGTTCCGGTCTGCCCTCATCCTGGCTCCGGTCTGCTCTGGTTCTGGCCTGCCCTCGCTCTGGCTTCGGCCTGCTCTCGCCCTGTCTCCGGACTGCTATCGCTCTGGCCTGCCCTCGCCCTTGCTCCAGCCTGCTCTCGCTCTGGCTCCGGCCTGCCCTCGCCCTGGCTCCGGCCTGCTCTCGCTCTAGCTCCGGCCTGCCCTCGCCCTGACTCCGGCCGGCTCTCTCCATGGCTCCAGCTTGCCCTCGCTCTGGCTCCGGCCTACTCTCGCTCTGGCTATGGCCTGCCCTCGCTCTGGCTCTGGCCTGCCCTCCCTCGCCTTGGCAGAGGCTTGCTCTCGCTCTGGCTTGCCCTCGCGCTGGCTCGGGCATGCTCTCGCCCTGGTTCCGGCCTGCCCTCGCCCTGGCTCCGGCCTGCTCTCGCTCTGTCTCTTGCCTTGCCTCGCCTTGGCTCCGGCCTGCTCTCGCTCTGGCTACGGCTTGCCCTTGCCCTGGCTCCAGACTGATTTCGCTCTGTCCTGCCTTCGCCCTGGCTCCGGCCTGCTCTCGCTCTGGCTCCGTCCTCCCCTCGCCCTGGCTCTGGCCTGCTCTCGCTCTGGCTCCGGCCTGCACTCGCCCTGGCTCCGGCCTGTCCTCGCCTTGGATCCGGCCTGCTCTTGCTCTGGCTGCGGCCTGCTCTCGCACTAGCTCTGGCCTGCCCTCACCCTGGCTCCGACCTGCTCTCGCTCTAGCTCCAGCCTGCTGTCGCCCTGGCTCCGGCCTGCTGTCGCTCAGGCTATGGCCTGCCGTTGCTCTGACCTGCACTCACCTTGGCTCCGGCCTGCTCTCGCACTGGCTCTGGCCTGCCCTCACCTTGGCTCCGGCCTGCTCTCGCTCTCGCTCCGACCTGCCCTCGCCCAGGCTCCGTCCTACTCTCGCTCTGGCTCCGGCCTGCCCTCGCCCTGGCTCTGGCCTTCCCTCGCCTTGGCGCCGGCCTACTCTTGCTCTGGCTCCGTCCTGCTCTCGCTCTAGCTCCGGCCTGCCCTCGCCCTGGCTCCGGCATGCCCTCGCCTTGACTCCGGCCTGCTCTCGCCCTGGCTCCGGCCTGCTCTCGCCCTGGCTCCGACCTGCTTTCTCTCAGGCTTTGGCCTGCCGTCGCTCTGGCTCTTGCCTGCCCTCTCCTTTGCTCCGGCCTGCTCTCGCACTGGCTCTGTTCTGCCCTCGCCCTTGCTCCGGCCTGCTCTTGCTCTGGCTCCGTCCTGCTCTCGCTCTAGCTCCGGCCTGCCCTCGCCCTGGCTCCGGCATGCCCTCGCCTTGGCTCCGGCCTGCTCTCGCCCTGGCTCCGGCCTGCTTTCGCTCAGGCTTTGGCCTGCCGTCGCTCTGGCTCTTGCCTGCCCTCGCCTTTGGTCCGGCCTGCTCTCGCTCTGGATCTGGCCTGCCCTCTCCCTGGCTCCAGCCTGCTCTCGCCCTGGCTCCAGCCTGCTCTCGCTCTGGCTCCAACCTACCCTTGCCTTGGCTCCGGCGTGCTCTCGCTCTGGCTCGATCCTGCCCTCGACCTGGCTCCGGCCTGCTCTCGCTCTGGCTCTGGCATGCCCTTGCCCTGGCTCCGGTCTGCCCTCGCCTTGGCTCCGGCCTGCTCTCACTCTGGCTCCGGCCTGCTCTCGCTCTGGCCTGCTCTCGCTCTAGCTCCGGCCTGCCCTTGCCCTGGCTCCGGCCTGCCCTCGCCTTGGCTGCGGCCTGCTCTCGCCCTGGCTCCGGCCTGCTCTCGCTCTGGCTCCTGCCTGCCCTCGCCCTGGCTCCGGCTTGCTCTCGCTCTGCCTCTGGCCTGCCCTCGCCTTGGCTCTGGCCTGCCCTCGCCTTGGTTCCGGTCTGCCCTCATCCTGGCTCCGGTCTGCTCTGGTTCTGGCCTGCCCTCGCTCTGGCTTCGGCCTGCTCTCGCCCTGTCTCCGGCCTGCTCTCGCCCTGGCTCCGGACTGCTATCGCTCTGGCCTGCCCTCGCCCTTGCTCCAGCCTGCTCTCGCTCTGGCTCCGGCCTGCCCTCGCTCTGGCTCCGGCCTACCCTCGCCCTGGCTCCGGCCTGCCCTGGCCTGCCCTCGTCCTGGCTTCGGCCTGCTCTCGCTCTAGCTCCGGGCTGCCCTTGTCCTAGGTCCGGCCTGCTCTCTCCCTGGCTCCGGCCTGCCTTCGCCCTGGCTCCGGCCTGCTCTGGCTCTGGCCTGCCCTTGCTCTGGCTCCGGCCTACTCTCGTCCTGGCTCCGGCCTGCTCTCGCTCTGGCTCTGGCCTGCCCTCGCCTTGGCTCCAGCCTGCTCTCGCTCTGGCTCTGGCCTGTCCTCTCTCTGGCTCCAGCCTGCCCTCGCCTTATCTCTGGCCTGACCTCACTCTGTCTCCGGCCTGCCCTCGCCCTGGCTCCGGCCTGCTCTCGCTCTAGCTCCAGCCTGCCCTCGCCCTGACTCCGGCCGGCTCTCTCCATGGCTCCAGCTTGCCCTCGCTCTGGCTCCGGCCTACTCTCGCTCTGGCTATGGCCTGCCCTCGCTCTGGCTCTGGCCTGCCCTCCCTCGCCTTGGCACTGGCCTGCTCTCGCTCTGGCTCTGGCCTGTCCTCTCTCTGGCTCCAGCCTGCCCTCGCCTTATCTCTGGCCTGACCTCACTCTGTCTCCGGCCTGCCCTCGCCCTGGCTCCGGCCTGCTCTCGCTCTAGCTCCGGCCTGCCCTCGCCCTGACTCCGGCCGGCTCTCTCCATGGCTCCAGCTTGCCCTCGCTCTGGCTCCGGCCTACTCTCGCTCTGGCTATGGCCAGCCCTCGCTCTGGCTCTGGCCTGCCCTCCCTCGCCTTGGCAGAGGCGTGCTCTCGCTCTGGCCTGCCCTCGCGCTGGCTCGGGCTTGCTCTCGCCCTGGTTCCGGCCTGCCCTCGCCCTGGCTCCGGCCTGCTCTCGCTCTGTCTCTTGCCTTGCCTCGCCTTGGCTCCGGCCTGCTCTCGCTCTGGCTACGGCTTGCCCTTGCCCTGGCTCCGGACTGATTTCGCTCTGTCCTGCCTTCGCCCTGGCTCCGGCCTGCTCTCGCTCTGGCTCCGTCCTCCCCTCGCCATGGCTCCGGCATGCTCTCGCTGTGGCTCCGGCCTGCACTCGCCCTGGCTCCGGCCTGTCCTCGCCTTGGCTCCGGCCTGCTCTTGCTCTGGCTACGGCCTGCTCTCGCACTAGCTCTGGCCTGCCCTCACCCTGGCTCCGACCTGCTCTCGCTCTAGCTCCGGCCTGCTTTCGCTCAGGCTATGGCCTGCCGTTGCTCTGGCCTGCACTCACCTTGGCTCCGGCCTGCTCTTGCACTGGCTCTGTAATGCCCTCACCCTGGCTCCGACCTGCTCTCGCTCTGGCTCTGGCCTGTCCTCGCCTTGGCTCCGGCCTGCTCTCGCTCTCGCTCCGACCTGCCCTCGCCCTGGCTCCGTCCTACTCTCGCTCTGGCTCCGGCCTGCCCTCGCCCTGGCTCTGGCCTGCCCTCGCCTTGGCGCCGGCCTACTCTTGCTCTGGCTCCGTCCTGCTCTCGCTGTAGCTCCGGCCTGCCCTCGCCCTGGCTCCGGCATGCCCTCGCCTTGGCTCCGGCCTGCTCTCGCCCTGGCTCCGGCCTGCTTTCGCTCAGGCTTTGGCCTGCCGTCGCTCTGGCTCTTGCCTGCCCTCTCCTTTGCTCCGGCCTGCTCTCGCAGTGGCTCTGTTCTGCCCTCGCCCTTGCTCCGGCCTGCTCTCGCTCTGGCTCCGGCCTGCTCTCTCTCTGGCTCGGGCCTGCCCTCGCCTTGGCTCCGGCCTGCTCTCGACCCGGCTACAGCCTGCTCTCGCTCTTGCTCCTGCCTGCCCTCGCCTTTGTTCCGGCCTGCTCTCGCTCTGGATCTGGCCTGCCCTCGCCCTTTCTCCGGCCTGCTCTCGCCCTGGCTCCAGCCTGCTCTCGCTCTGGCTCCAACCTACCCTCGCCTTGGCTCCGGCGTGCTCTCGCTCTGGCTCGATCCTGCCCTCGACGTGGCTCCGGCCTGCTCTTGCTCTGGCTCTGGCATGCCCTCGCCCTGGCTCCGGCCTGCCCTCGCCTTGGCTCCGGCCTGCTCTCACTCTGGCTCCGGCCTGCTCTCGCTCTGGCTCCGGCCTGCTCTCGCTCTAGCTCCGGCCTGCCCTTGCCCTGGCTCCGGCCTGCCCTCGCCTTGGCTGCGGCCTGCTCTCGCCCTGGCTCCGGCCTGCTCTCACTCTGGCTCTGTTCTGCCCTCGCCCTTGCTCCGGCCTGCTCTTGCTCTGGCTCCGTCCTGCTCTCGCTCCGGCCTGCCCTCGCCCTGGCTCCGGAATGCCCTCGCCTTGGCTCCGGCCTGCTCTCGCCCTGGCTCCGGCCTGCTTTCGCTCAGACTTTGGCCTGCCATCGCTCTGGCTCTTGCCTGCCCTCGCCTTTGTTTCGGCCTGCTCTCGCTCTGGATCTGGCCTGCCCTCGCCCTGGCTCCGGCCTGCTCTCGCACTGGCTCCAGCCTGCTCTCGCTCTGGCTCCAACCTACCCTCGCCTTGGCTCCGGCGTGCTCTCGCTCTGGCTCGATCCTGCCCTCGACCTGGCTCCGGCCTGCTCTCGCTCTGGCTCTGGCATGCCCTCGCCCTGGCTCCGGCCTGCCCTCGCCTTGGCTCCGGCCTGCTCTCGCTCTGGCTCCGGCCTGCTCTCGCTCTGGCTCCGGCCTGCTCTCGCTCTAGCTCCGGCCTGCCCTGGCTCCGGCCTGCCCTCGCCCTGGCTCCGGCCTGCCCTCGCCTTGGCTGCGGCCTGCTCTCGCCCTGGCTCCGGTCTGCTCTTGCTCTGGCTCCTGCCTGCCCTCGCCCTGGCTCCGGCTTGCTCTCGCTCTGCCTCTGGCCTGCCCTCGCCTTGGCTCTGGCCTGCCCTCGCCTTGGTTTCGGTCTGCCCTCATCCTGGCTCCGGTCTGCTCTGGTTCTGGCCTGCCCTCGCGCTGGCTTCGGCCTGCTCTCGCCATGTCTCCGGCCTGCTCTCGCCCTGGCTCCGGACTGCTATCGCTCTGGCCTGCCCTCGCCCTTGCTCCAGCCTGCTCTCGCTCTGGCTCCGGCCTGCCCTCGCTCTGGCTCCGGCCTACCCTCGCTCTGGCTCCGGCCTGCCCTCGCTCTAGCTCCGGCCTGCCCTTGCCCTGGCTTCGGCCTGCCCTCGCCTTGGCTGCGGCCTGCTCTCGCCCTGCCTCCGGCCTGCTCTCGCTCTGGCTCCGGCCTGCCCTCGCCCTGGCTCCGGCTTGCTCTCGCTCTGCCTCTGGCCTGCCCTCGCCTTGGCTCCGGTGTGCTCTCGCTCTGGCCTGCCCTCGACTTGGCTCCAGTGTGCTTTAGTTCTGATCCGGCCTTCCCTCGCCTTGGCTCCGGCCTGCTCTTGCTCTGGCTCCGGGATGCTCGCGCTCTAGCTCCGACCTGCCCTCGCCTTGGCTCCTGCCTGCTCTCGCCCTGGCTCCGGCCTGCTCTCTCTCTGGCTATGGCGTGCTCTCGCTCTGGCTCTATTCTGCCCTCACCTTGGCTCCGGCCTGCTCTCCCCTTGGCTCCGGCCTACTCTTGCTCTGGCTCCGGCCTCCCCTCGCCCTGGCTCCGTCCTGCTCTCCCTCTGGCTATGGCCTGCCCTCTCCTTGACTCCGGCCTGCTCTCGCCCTGGCTCCGGCCTGCTCTAGCTCTGGCTCTGGCCTGCCCTCGCCCTGGCTCCGGCCTGATTTCTCCTGGCTCCGGTCTGCCCTCGCCCTAGTTCCGATCTGCTCTCGCTCTAGCCTTCCCTCGCTCTGGCACCGGCCTGCTCTCGCCCTGGCAACGGCTTGTTATCGCTCCGGCCTGCCCTCGCCTTGGCTCCGGCCTGCTCTTGCCCTGGCTCCGGTGTGCCCTCGCCTTGGCTCCGGCCTTTCCTCGCCGTGGCTCCGGCCTGCCCTCGCCTTGGCTCCGGCCTGCTCTCGCTCTGGCTCCGACCTGCCCTCGCCTTGGCTTCGGCCTGCTCCCACTCTGGCTCGGTCCTGCCCTCGACCTGGCTCCGGCCTGCTCTCGCTCTGGCTCCGGCATGCCCTCGCCCTGGCTCCGGCCTGCCCTCACCTTGGCTCCGGCCTGCTCTCGTTCTGGCTCCGGCCTGCTCTCGCTCTAGCTCCGGCCTGCCCTTGCCCTGGCTCCGGCCTGCCCTCGCCTTGGCTCCGGCCTGCTCTCGCTCTGGCTCCGGCCTGCTCTCGCTCTGGCTCCGGCCTGCTCTCGCTCTGCCTCTGGCCTGCCCTCGCCTCGGCTCCGGTGTGCTCTCGCTCTGGCCTGCCCTCACCTTGGCTCCGGTCTGCTTTAGCTCTGGTCCGGCCTGCCCTCGCCCTGGCTCCGGCTTGCCCTTGCCTTTCCTCCGGCCTGCTCTCGCTCTGGCTCCGGCCTGCCCTCACCCTGGCTCCGGCCTGCTCTCGCTCTGCCTCTGACCTGCCCTCGCCTTGGCTCCGGCGTGCTATCGCTCTGTCCTGCCCTCGCCTTGGCTCTGGTCTGCTTTAGCTCTGGTCCAGCCTGCCCTCTCCCTGGCCCCGGACTGCCCTCGCCTTAGCTCCGGCCTGCTCTTGCTCTGGCTCCGGCCTGCTCGCGCTCTAGCTCCGGCCTGCCCTCGCCCTGGCTCCGGCCTGCTGTCTCCCTGGCTCCGGTCTGCCCTCGCCCTAGTTCGGATCTGCTCTCGCTCTGGCCTGCCCTCGCTCTGGCACCGGCCTGCTCTCGCCCTGGCAGCGGCTTGCTATCGCTCTGGCCTGCCCTCGCCTTGGCTCCGGTGTGCCCTCGCCTTGGCTCCGGCCTTTCCTCGCCCTGGCATCGGCCTACCCTCGTTTTGGCTCCGGCCTGCTCTCGCTCTGGCTCCGACCTGCCCTCGCCTTGGCTCCGGCCTGCTCTCACTCTGGCTCGGTCCTGCCCTCGACCTGGCTCCGGCCTGCTCTTGCTCTGGCTCCGGCATGCCCTCGCCCTGGCTCCGGCCTGCCCTCGCCTTGGCTCCGGCCTGGTCTTGCTCTGGCTCCGGCTTGCTCTGGCTCTTGCTCCGGCCTGCCCTTGCCCTGGCTCCGGCCTGCCCTCGCCTTGGCTGCGGGCTGCCCTCACCTTGGCTGCGGCCTGCTCTCGCCCTGGCTCCGGCCTGCTCTCGCTCTGGCTCCTGCGTGCCCTCGCCCTGGCTCCAGCTTGCTCTCACTCTGCCTCTGGCCTGCCCTCGCCTTGGCTCCGGCGTGCTCTCGCTCTGGCCTGCCCTCGCCTTGGCTCCGGTGTGCTTTAGTTCTGATCCGGCCTGCCCTTGCCCTGGCTCCGGCCTGCTCTTGCTCTGGCTCCGGGATGCTCGCGCTCTAGCTCCGACCTGCCCTCGCCTTGGCTCCTGCCTGCTCTCGCCCTGGCTCCGGCCTGCTCTCTCTCTGGCTATGGCGTGCTCTCACTCTGGCTCTATTCTGCCCTCGCCGTGGCTCCGGCCTGCTCTCGCCTTGGCTCCGGCCTACTCTTGCTCTGTCTCCGGCCTCCCCTCGCCTTGGCTCCAGCCTGATCTCGCTCTGGCTCTATTCTGCCCTCGCCTTGGCTGCGGCCTGCTCTCGCCTTGGCTCCAGCCTACTCTTGCTCTGGCTCCGGCCTGTCCTCGCCCTGGCTCCGTCCTGCTCTCCCTCTGGTTATGGCCTGCCCTCGCCTTGACTCCGGCCTGCTCTCGCCCTGGCTCCGGCCTGCTTTAGCTCTGGCTCCGGCCTGCCCTCTCCCTGGCTCCGGTCTGCCCTCGCCCTAGTTCCGATCGGCTCTCGCTCTGGCCTTGCCTCGCTCTGGCACCGGCCTGCTCTCGCCCTGGCAACGGCTCGTTATCGCTCTTGCCTGCCCTCGCCTTGGCTCCGGCCTGCTCTTGCCCTGGCTCCGGTGTGCCCTAGCCTTGGCTCCGGCCTTTCCTCGCCGTGGCTCCGGCCTGCCCTCGCCTTGGCTCCGGCCTGCTCTCGCTCTGGCTCCGACCTGCCCTCGCCTTGGCTTCGGCCTGCTCCCACTCTGGCTCGGTCCTGCCCTCGAACTGGCTCCGGCCTGCTCTCGCTCTGGCTCCGGCATGCCCTCACCCTGGCTCCAGCCTGCCTTCGCCTTGGCTCCGGCCTGCTCTCGCTCTGGCTCCGGCCTGCTCTCGCTCTAGCTCCGGCCTGCCCTTGCCCTTGCTCCGGCCTGCCCTCGCCTTGGCTCCGGCCTGCTCTCGCTCTGGCTCCGGCCTGCTCTCGCTCTGGCTCCGGACTGCCCTCGCCCTGGCTCCGGCCTGCTCTCGCTCTGCCTCTGGCCTGCCCTCACCTCAGCTCCGGAGTCCTCTCGCTCTGGCCTGCCCTCACCTTGGCTCCGGTCTGCTTTAGCTCTGGTCCGGCCTGCCCTCGCCCTGGCTCCGGCTTGCCCTTGCCTTTCATCCGGACTGCTCTCGCTCTGGCTCCGGCCTGCCCTCTCCCTGGCTCCGGCCTGCTCTCGCTCTGCCTCTGACCTGCCCTCGCCTTGGCTCCGGCGTGCTCTCGCTCTGGCCAGCCCTCGCCTTGGCTCCGGTCTGCTTTAGCTCTGGTCCGGCCTGCCCTCTCCCTGGCCCTGGACTGCCCTTGCCTTAGCTCCGGCCTGCTCTCGCTCTGGCTCCGGCCTGCTCTCGCTCTGGCTCCGGCCTGCCCTCGCCCTGGCTCCGGCCTGCTCTTGCTCTGCCTTTGGCGTGCTCTCTCTCTGCCTCTGGCCTGCCCTCGCCTTGGCTCCAGTGTGCTCTCGCTCTGGCCTGCCCTCACCTTGGCTCCGGTCTGCTTTAGCTCTGGTCCGGCCTGCCCTCGCCCTGGCTCCGGCTTGCCCTTGCCTTTCCTCCGGCCTGCTCTCACTCTGGCTCCGGCCTGCCCTCGCCCTGGGTCCGGCCTGCTCTCGCTCTGCCTCTGACCTGCCCTCGCCTTGGCTCCGGCATGCTCTCGCTCTGGCCTGCCCACGCCTTGGCTCCGGTCTGCTTTAGCTCTGGTCCGGCCTGCCCTCTCCCTGGCCCCGGACTGCCCTTGCCTTAGCTCCGGCCTGCTCTTGCTCTGGCTCCGGCCTGATCGCGCTCTAGCTCCGGCCTGCCCTCGCCCTTGCTCCGGCCTGCCCTCGCCCTAGTTCGGATCTGCTCTCACTCTGGCCTGCCCTCGCTCTGGCACGGGCCTGCTCTCGCCCTGGCAACGGCTTGCTATCGCTCTGGCCTGCCCTCGCCTTGGCTCCGGTGTGCCCTCGCCTTGGCTCCGGCCTTTCCTCGCCCTGGCATCGGCCTACCCTCGTTTTGGCTCCGGCCTGCTCTCGCTCTGGCTCCGACCTGCCCTCGCCTTGGCTCCGGCCTGCTCTCACTCTGGCTCGGTCCTGCCCTCGACCTGGCTCCGGCCTGCTCTTGCTCTGGCTCCGGCATGCCCTCGCCCTGGCTCCGGCCTGCCCTCGCCTTGGCTCCGGCCTGCCCTCGCCTTGGCTCCGGCCTGGTCTTGCTCTGGCTCCGGCTTGCTCTGGCTCTTGCTCTGGCCTGCCCTTGCCCTGGCTCCGGCCTGCCCTCGCCTTGGCTGCGGGCTGCCCTCACCTTGGCTGCGGCCTGCTCTCGCTCTGGCTCCTGCGTGCCCTCGCCCTGGCTCCAGCTTGCTCTCACTCTGCCTCTGGCCTGCCCTCGCCTTGGCTCCGGCGTGCTCTCGCTCTGGCCTGCCCTCGCCTTGGCTCCGGTGTGCTTTAGTTCTGATCCGGCCTGCCCTTGCCCTAGCTCCGGCCTGCTCTTGCTCCTGCTCCGGGATGCTCGCGCTCTAGCTCCGACCTGCCCTCGCCTTGGCTCCTGCCTGCTCTCGCCCTGGCTCCGGCCTGCTCTCTCTCTGGCTATGGCGTGCTCTCGCTCTGGCTCTATTCTGCCCTCGCCGTGGCTCCGGCCTGCTCTCGCCTTGGCTCCGGCCTACTCTTGCTCTGTCTCCGGCCTCCCCTCGCCTTGGCTCCAGCCTGATCTCGCTCTGGCTCTATTCTGCCCTCGCCTTGGCTGCGGCCTGCTCTCGCCTTGGCTCCAGCCTACTCTTGCTCTGGCTCCGGCCTGTCCTCGCCCTGGCTCCGTCCTGCTCTCCCTCTGGTTATGACCTGCCCTCGCCTTGACTCCGGCATGCTCTCGCCCTGGCTCCGGCCTGCTCTAGCTCTGGCTCCGGCCTGCCCTCTCCCTGGCTCCGGTCTGCCCTCGCCCTAGTTCCGATCGGCTCTCGCTCTGGCCTTGCCTCGCTCTGGCACCGGCCTGCTCTCGCCCTGGCAACGGCTCGTTATCGCTCTTGCCTGCCCTCGCCTTGGCTCCGGCCTGCTCTTGCCCTGGCTCCGGTGTGCCCTAGCCTTGGCTCCGGCCTTTCCTCGCCGTGGCTCCGGCCTGCCCTCGCCTTGGCTCCGGCCTGCTCTCGCTCTGGCTCCGACCTGCCCTCGCCTTGGCTTCGGCCTGCTCCCACTCTGGCTCGGTCCTGCCCTCGAACTGGCTCCGGCCTGCTCTCACTCTGGCTCCGGCATGCCCTCACCCTGGCTCCAGCCTGCCTTCGCCTTGGCTCCGGCCTGCTCTCGCTCTGGCTCCGGCCTGCTCTCGCTCTAGCTCCGGCCTGCCCTTGCCCTTGCTCCGGCCTGCCCTCGCCTTGGCTCCGGCCTGCTCTCGCTCTGGCTCCGGCCTGCTCTCGCTCTGGCTCCGGACTGCCCTCGCCCTGGCTCCGGCCTGCTCTCGCTCTGCCTCTGGCCTGCCCTCACCTCAGCTCCGGAGTCCTCTCGCTCTGGCCTGCCCTCACCTTGGCTCCGGTCTGCTTTAGCTCTGGTCCGGCCTGCCCTCGCCCTGGCTCCGGCTTGCCCTTGACTTTCATCCGGACTGCTCTCGCTCTGGCTCCGGCCTGCCCTCTCCCTGGCTCCGGCCTGCTCTCGCTCTGCCTCTGACCTGCCCTCGCCTTGGCTCCGGCGTGCTCTCGCTCTGGCCAGCCCTCGCCTTGGCTCCGGTCTGCTTTAGCTCTGGTCCGGCCTGCCCTCTCCCTGGCCCTGGACTGCCCTTGCCTTAGCTCCGGCCTGCTCTCGCTCTGGCTCCGGCCTGCTCTCGCTCTGGCTCCGGCCTGCCCTCGCCCTGGCTCCGGCCTGCTCTTGCTCTGCCTCTGGCGTGCTCTCTCTCTGCCTCTGGCCTGCCCTCGCCTTGGCTCCAGTGTGCTCTCGCTCTGGCCTGCCCTCACCTTGGCTCCGGTCTGCTTTAGCTCTGGTCCGGCCTGCCCTCGCCCTGGCTCCGGCTTGCCCTTGCCTTTCCTCCGGCCTGCTCTCGCTCTGGCTCCGGCCTGCCCTTGCCCTGGCTCCGGCCTGCTCTCCCTCTGCCTCTGACCTGCCCTCGCCTTGGCTCCAGTGTGCTCTCTCTCTGGCCTGCCCTCGCCTTGGCTCCGGCCTGCTCTCGCTCTGGCTCCGGCCTGCTCTCGCTCTGGCTCCGGCCTGCTCTCGCCCTGGCTCCGGCCTGCTCTCGCTCTGCCTCTGGCCTGCCCTCGCCACGGCTCCGGAGTCCTCTCGCTCTGGCCTGCCCTCACCTTGGCTCCGGTCTGCTTTAGCTCTGGTCTGGCCTGCCCTCGCCCTGGCTTCGGCTTTCCCTTGCCTTTCCTCCGGCCTGCTCTCGCTTTGGCTCCGGCCTGCCCTCGCCCTGGCTCCGGCCTGCTCTCGCTCTGCCTCTGACCTGCCCTCGCCTTGGCTCCGGCGTGCTCTCGCTCTGGCCTGCCCTCGCCTTGGCTCCGGTCTGCTTTAGCTCTGGTCCGGCCTGCCCTCTCCCTGGCCCCGGACTGCCCTTGCCTTAGCTCCGGCCTGCTCTCGCTCTGTCTCCGGCCTGCTCTCGCTCTGGCTCCAGCCTGTCCTCGCCCTGGCTCCATCCTGCTCTCCCTCTGGCTCTGGCCTGCCCTCGCCTTGACTGCGGCCTGCTCTCGCCCTGGCTCCGGCCTGCTCTAGCTCTGGCTCCGGCCTGCTCTAGCTCTGGCTCCGGCCTGCCCTTGCCCTGGCTCCGGCCTGCTCTCTCCCTGGCTCCGGTCTGTCCTCGCCCTAGTTCCGGTCGGCTCTCGCTCTGGCCTGCCCTCGCTCTGGCACCGGCCTGCTCTCGCCCTGGCAACGGCCTGCTCTCGCTCTGGCCTTCCCTCGCGTTGGCTCCGGCCTGCTCTCGCCCTGGCTCCGGTGTGCCCTCGTCTTGGCTCTGGCCTACTCTCACTCTGGCTCTAGCCTGATCTCGCCCTGGCTCCGGCCTGCCCTCACCTTGGCTGCGGCCTGCTCTCGCTCTGGCTCCAGCCTGCTCTCGCTCTGGCTCCGGCCTGCTCTCGCCCTGGCTACGGCTTGCCCTGGCCCAGGCTCCGGACTGCTTTCGCTCTGTCCTGCCCTCACCCTGGCTCCGGCCTGCTCTCGCTCTGGCTCCATCTTCCCCTCGCCCTGGCTCCGGCCTGCTCTCGCTCTGGCTCCGGCCTGCACTCGCCTTGGCTCCGGCCTGCTCTTGCTCTGGCTACGGCCTGCTCTCGCTCTCGCTCTGGCCTGCCCTCGCTCTGGCACCGGCCTGCTCTCGCCCTGGCAACGGCCTGCTCTCGCTCTGGCCTTCCCTCGCGTTGGCTCCGGCCTGCTCTCGCCCTGGCTCCGGTGTGCCCTCGTCTTGGCTCTGGCCTACTCTCACTCTGGCTCTAGCCTGATCTCGCCCTGGCTCCGGCCTGCCCTCACCTTGGCTGCGGCCTGCTCTCGCTCTGGCTCCAGCCTGCTCTCGCTCTGGCTCCGGCCTGCTCTCGCCCTGGCTACGGCTTGCCCTGGCCCAGGCTCCGGACTGCTTTCGCTCTGTCCTGCCCTCACCCTGGCTCCGGCCTGCTCTCGCTCTGGCTCCATCTTCCCCTCGCCCTGGCTCCGGCCTGCTCTCGCTCTGGCTCCGGCCTGCACTCGCCTTGGCTCCGGCCTGCTCTTGCTCTGGCTACGGCCTGCTCTCGCTCTAGCTTCGGCCTGCCCTTGCCCTGGCTCCGGCCTGCTCTCCCTCTGCCTCTGACCTGCCCTCGCCTTGGCTCCAGTGTGCTCTCTCTCTGGCCTGCCCTCGCCTTGGCTCCGGCCTGCTCTCGCTCTGGCTCCGGCCTGCTCTCGCTCTGGCTCCGGCCTGCTCTCGCCCTGGCTCCGGCCTGCTCTCGCTCTGCCTCTGGCCTGCCCTCGCCACGGCTCCGGAGTCCTCTCGCTCTGGCCTGCCCTCACCTTGGCTCCGGTCTGCTTTAGCTCTGGTCTGGCCTGCCCTCGCCCTGGCTTCGGCTTTCCCTTGCCTTTCCTCCGGCCTGCTCTCGCTTTGGCTCCGGCCTGCCCTCGCCCTGGCTCCGGCCTGCTCTCGCTCTGCCTCTGACCTGCCCTCGCCTTGGCTCCGGCGTGCTCTCGCTCTGGCCTGCCCTCGCCTTGGCTCCGGTCTGCTTTAGCTCTGGTCCGGCCTGCCCTCTCCCTGGCCCCGGACTGCCCTTGCCTTAGCTCCGGCCTGCTCTCGCTCTGTCTCCGGCCTGCTCTCGCTCTGGCTCCAGCCTGTCCTCGCCCTGGCTCCATCCTGCTCTCCCTCTGGCTCTGGCCTGCCCTCGCCTTGACTGCGGCCTGCTCTCGCCCTGGCTCCGGCCTGCTCTAGCTCTGGCTCCGGCCTGCTCTAGCTCTGGCTCCGGCCTGCCCTTGCCCTGGCTCCGGCCTGCTCTCTCCCTGGCTCCGGTCTGTCCTCGCCCTAGTTCCGGTCGGCTCTCGCTCTGGCCTGCCCTCGCTCTGGCACCGGCCTGCTCTCGCCCTGGCAACGGCCTGCTCTCGCTCTGGCCTTCCCTCGCGTTGGCTCCGGCCTGCTCTCGCCCTGGCTCCGGTGTGCCCTCGTCTTGGCTCTGGCCTACTCTCACTCTGGCTCTAGCCTGATCTCGCCCTGGCTCCGGCCTGCCCTCACCTTGGCTGCGGCCTGCTCTCGCTCTGGCTCCAGCCTGCTCTCGCTCTGGCTCCGGCCTGCTCTCGCCCTGGCTACGGCTTGCCCTGGCCCAGGCTCCGGACTGCTTTCGCTCTGTCCTGCCCTCACCCTGGCTCCGGCCTGCTCTCGCTCTGGCTCCATCTTCCCCTCGCCCTGGCTCCGGCCTGCTCTCGCTCTGGCTCCGGCCTGCACTCGCCTTGGCTCCGGCCTGCTCTTGCTCTGGCTACGGCCTGCTCTCGCTCTAGCTTCGGCCTGCCCTCACCCTGGCTCCGACCTGCTCTCGCTCTAGATCCGGCCTGCTCTAGCCCTGGCTCCGGCCTGCTTCCGCTCAGGCTTTGGCCTGCCGTCCCTCTGGCCTGCCCTCACCTTGGCTCCAGCCTGCTCTCGCTCTGGCTGCGGCCTGCCCTTGCCCTGGCTCCGGCCTGCTCTCGCTCTGCCTCTGACCTGCCCTCGCCTTGGCTCCAGTGTGCTCTCTCTCTGGCCTGCCCTCGCCTTGGCTCCGGTCTGCTTTAGCTCTGGTCCGGCCTGCCGTCTCCCTGGCTCCGGCCTGCCCTCGACTTAGCTCCGGCCTGCTCTTGCTCTGGCTCCGGCCTGCTCGCGCTCTAGCTCCGGCCTGCCCTCGCCCTGGCTCCGGCCTCCCCTTGCCTTGGCTCCGGCCTGCTCTCTCTCTGGCTATGGCCTGCTCTCGCTCTGGCTCTATTCTGCCCTCGCCTTGGCTCCGGCCTGGTCTCGCCTTGGTTCCGGCCTACTCTTGCTCTGGCTCCGGCCTCCCCTCGCCTTGGCTCCAGCCTGCTCTCGCTCTGGCTCTATTCTGCCCTCGCCTTGGCTTCAGCCTGCTCTCGCCTTGGCTCCGGCCTACTCTGGCTCTGGCTCCGGCCTGTCCTCGCCCTGGCTCCGTCCTGCTCTCCCTCTGGCTCTGGCCTGCCCTCGCCTTGACTACGGCCTGCTCTCGCCCTGGCTCCGGCCTGCTCTAGCTCTGGCTCCGGCCTGCCCTCGCCCTGGCTCCGGCCTGCTCTCTCCCTGGCTCCGGTCTGTCCTCGTCCTAGTTCCGGTCGGCTCTCGCTCTGGCCTGCCCTCGCTCTGGCACCGGCCTGCTCTTGCCCTGGCAACGGCCTTCTCTCGCTCTGGCCTTCCCTCGCGTTGGCTCCGGCCTGCTCTCGCCCTGGCTCCGGTGTGCCCTCGCCTTGGCTCCGGCCTTCCCTCGCCCTTGCTCCGGCCTGCCCTCGCCTTGGCTTCGGCCTGCTGTCGCTCTAGCTCCGACCCGCTCTTGCCCTGGCTCCGGACTGCCCTCGCCTTGGCCACAACCTGCTCTCGCCATAGCTCTGGCCTGCTCTCGCTCTGGCTATGGCCTGCTCTCGCTCTAGCTCCGGCCTGCCCCTGCCCTGGCTCTGGCCTGCCCTCACCTTCTCTCCGGCCTGCTCTCGCACTGGCTCTGTTCTGCCCTCGCCCTGGCTCCGGCCTGCTCTCGCTCTGGCTCCGGCCTGCCCTCGCCTTGGCTCCGGCCTGCTCTCGCCCTGGCTTCGGCCTGCTCTCCCTCTGGCTCTGGCCTGCCCTCGCCTTGACTACGGCCTGCTCTCGCCCTGGCTCCGGCCTGCTCTAGCTCTGGCTCCGGCCTGCCCTCGCCCTGGCTCCGGCCTGCTCTCTCCCTGGCTCCGGTCTGTCCTCGTCCTAGTTCCGGTCGGCTCTCGCTCTGGCCTGCCCTCGCTCTGGCACCGGCCTGCTCTCGCCCTGGCAACGGCCTTCTCTCGCTCTGGCCTTCCCTCGCGTTGGCTCCGGCCTGCTCTCGCCCTGGCTCCGGTGTGCCCTCGCCTTGGCTCCGGCCTTCCCTCGCCCTTGCTCCGGCCTGCCCTCGCCTTGGCTTCGGCCTGCTGTCGCTCTAGCTCCGACCCGCTCTTGCCCTGGCTCCGGACTGCCCTCGCCTTGGCCACAACCTGCTCTCGCCATAGCTCTGGCCTGCCCCTGCCCTGGCTCTGGCCTGCCCTCACCTTCTCTCCGGCCTGCTCTCGCACTGGCTCTGTTCTGCCCTCGCCCTGGCTCCGGCCTGCTCTCGCTCTGGCTCCGGCCTGCCCTCGCCTTGGCTTCGGCCTGCTCTCGCCCTGGCTTCGGCCTGCTCTCGCACTGGCTCAGGCCTGCCCTAGCCTTGGCTCCAGCCTACTCTCGCTCTGGCTCTAGCCTGATCTCGCCCTGGCTCCGGCCTGCTCTCGCTCTGGCTCCAGCCTGCTCTCGCTCTGGCTCTGGCCTGCTCTCGCCCTGGCTACGGCTTGCCCTCGCCCAGGCTCTGGACTGCTTTCGCTCTGTCCTGCCCTCGCCCTGGCTCCGGCCTGCTCTCGCACTGGCTCCGTCTTCCCCTCGCCCTGGCTCCGGCCTGCTCTCGCTCTGGCTCCGGCCTGCACTCGCCTTGGCTCCGGCCTGCTCTTGCTCTGGCTACGGCCTGCTCTCGCTCTAGCTCCGGCCTGCCCTCACCCTGGCTCCGACCTGCTCTCGCTCTAGCTCCCGCCTGCTCTAGCCCTGGCTCCGGCCTGCTTCCGCTCAGGCTTTGGCCTGCCGTCGCTCTGGCCTGCCCTCACCTTGGCTCCGGCCTGCTCTCGCACTGGCTCTCTTCTGCCCTCGCCCTGGCTCCGGCCTGCTCTCGCTCTGGCCTGCCCTCACCTTGGCTCCGTCCTGCTCTCGCTCTCGCTCCGACCTGCCCTCGACCTGGCTCCGGCCTGCTCTCGCTCTGGCTCTGTACTGCCCTCGCCCTAGCTCCGTCCTTCTCTCGCTCTGGCTCCGGCCTGCCCTCGCCCTGTCTCTGGCCTGCCCTCGCCTTGGCTCCGGCCTGCTCTTGCTCTGGCCTGCTCTCACTCTAGCTCTGGCCTGCCCTCGCCCTGGCTCCGGCCTGCTCTCGCTCTAGCTCCGGTGTGCCCTCGCCTTGGCTCCGGCATGCTCTCGCCCTAGCTCCGGCCTGCTCTGGCTCTGTTCTGCCCTCGCCCTGGCTCTGGCCTGATCTCGCTCTGGCTCTGGCCTGCCCTTGCCTTGGCTCCGGCCTCTTCTCTCTCTCTTTCCGACCTGCCTTCGCCTTGGCTCCAGCCTGCTCTTGCTCTGGCTCCGGCCTGCTGTTGCTCTGGCTCTGGCCTGCCTTAGCCTTGGCTTCGGCCTGCTCTTGCCCTGGCTACGGCTTGCTCTCGCCCTGGCTTCTGACTCCTTTCGCTCTGGCCTGCCCTCGCCTTGGCTCCGGCCTGCCCTCGCTCTGGCTCCATACTGCCCTTGCCCTGGCTCCGGCCTGCTCCCGCTCTGGCTCCGGCCTGCCCTCGCCCTGGCTCCGGCCTGCCCTCGCCTTGGCTCCGGCCTGCTCTTGCTCTGGCTCCGGCCTGATCTCACTCTAGTTCTGGCCTGCCCTTGCCCTGGCTCCGGCCTGCCCTCGCCTTGGCTCCGGCCTGCTCTCGCCCTGGCTCCGGCCTGCTTTCGCTCAGGCTATGGCCTGCCTTCGCTCTGGCTCTTGTCTGCCCTCACCTTGGCTCCGGCCAGCCCTCGCACTGGCTCTGTTCTGCCCTCGCCCTTGCTCCGGCTTGCTCTCGCTCTGCCTCTGGCCTGCCCTCGCCTTCTCTCCGGCGTGCTCTCGCTCTGGCCTGCCCTCGCCTTGGCTCCGGTGTGCTTTAGTTCTGATCCGGCCTGCCCTCGCCCTGGCTCCGGCCTGCCCTCGCCTTGGCTCCGGCCTGCTCTTGCTCTTGCTCCGGGATGTTCGCACTCTAGCTCCGACCTGCCCTCGCCTTGGCTCCTGCCTGCTCTCGCCCTGACTCCGGCCTGCTCTCGCCCTGGCTCCGGCCTGCTCTCTCTCTGGCTATGGCGTGCTCTCGCTCTGGCTCTGTTCTGCCCTCGCCTTGGCTCCGGCCTGATCTCGCCTTGGCTCCGGCCTACTCTTGCTCTGGCTCCGGCCTCCCCTCGCCTTGGCTCCAGCCTGATCTCGCTCTGGCTCTATTCTGCCCTCGCCTTGGCTGCGGCCTGCTCTCGCCTTGGCTCCAGCCTACTCTTGCTCTGGCTCCGGCCTGTCCTCGCCCTGGCTCCGTCCTGCTCTCCCTCTGGCTATGGCCTGCCCTCGCCTTGACTCCGGCCTGCTCTCGCCTTGGCTCCAGCCTACTCTTGCTCTGGCTCCGGCCTGTCCTCGCCCTGGCTCCGTCCTGCTCTCCCTCTGGCTATGGCCTGCCCTCGCCTTGACTACGGCCTGCTCTCGCCCTGGCTCCGGCCTGCTCTAGCTCTGGCTCCGGCCTGCCCTAACTCTGGCTCCGGCCTGCCCTTGCCCTGGCTCCGGCCTGCTCTCTCCCTGGCTCTGGTCTGCCCTCGCCCTAGTTCCGATCTGCTCTCGCTCTGGCCTTCCCTCGCTCTGGCACCGGCCTGCTCTCGCCCTGGTAACGGCTTGTTATCGCTCTGGCCTGCCCTCGCCTTGGCTCCGGCCTGCTCTTGCCCTGGCTCCGGTGTGCCCTCGCCTTGGCTCCGGCCTTTCCTCGCCGTGGCTCTGGCCTGCCCTCGCCTTGGCTCCGACCTGCTCTCGCTCTGGTTCCGACCTGCCCTCGCCTTGGCTTCGGCCTGCTCTCGCTCTGCCTCTGGCCTGCCCTCGCCTCGGCTCCGGTGTGCTCTCGCTCTGGCCTGCCCTCACCTTGGCTCCGGTCTGCTTTAGCTCTGGTCCGGCCTGCCCTCGCCCTGGCTCCGGCTTGCCCTTGCCTTTCCTCCGGCCTACTCTCGCTCTGGCTCCGGCCTGCCCTCGCCCTGGCTCCGGCCTGCTCTCGCTCTGCCTCTGACTTGCCCTCGCCTTGGATCCGGCGTGCTCTCGCTCTGGCCTGCCCTCGCCTTGGCTCCGGTCTACTTTAGCTCTGGTTCGGCCTGCCCTCTCCCTGGCTCCGGAGTGCCCTCGCCTTAGCTCCGGCCTGCTCTTGCTCTGGCTCCGGCCTGCTCGCGCTCTAGCTCCGGCCTGCCCTCGCCCTGGCTCCGGCCTGCTCTCTCCCTAGCTCCGGTCTGCCCTCGCCCTAGTTTGGATCTGCTCTCGCTCTGGCCTGCCCTCGCTCTGGCACCGGCCTGCTCTAGCTCCGGCCTGCCCTTGCCCTGGCTCCGGCCTGCCCTCGTCTTGGCTGCGGCCTGCTCTCGCCCTGGCTGCGGCCTGCTCTCGCTCTGGCCCCTGCCTGCCCTCGCCCTGGCTCCGGCTTGCTCTCTCTCTGCCTCTGGCCTGCCCTCGCCTTGGCTCCGGCGTGCTCTCGCTCTGGCTCCGGCGTGCTCTCCCTCTGGCTCCTGCCTGCCCTCGCCCTGGCTCCGGCTTGCTCTCGCTCTGCCTCTGGCCTGCCCTCGCCTTGGCTCCGGTGTGCTTTAGTTCTGATCCGGCCTGCCCTCGCCCTGGCTCCAGCCTGCCCTCGCCTTGGCTCCGGCCTGCTCTTGCTCTGGCTCTGGGATGCTCGCGCTCTAGCTCCGACCTGCCCTCGCCTTGGCACCTGCCTGCTCTCGCCCTGGCTCCGGCCTGCTCTCTCTCTGGCTATGGCGTGCTCTCGCTCTGGCTCTATTCTGCTCTCGCCTTGGTTCCGGCCTACTCTTGCTCTGGCTCTGGCCTCCTCTCGCCTTGGCTCCAGCCTGATCTCGCTCTGGCTCTATTCTGCCCTCGCCTTGGCTGCGGCCTGCTCTCGCCTTGGCTCCAGCCTACTCTTGCTCTGGCTCCGGCCTGTCCTCGCCCTGGCTCCGTCCTGCTCTCCCTCTGGCTATGGCCTGCCCTCGCCTTGACTCTGGCCTGCTCTCGCCCTGGCTCCGGCCTGCTCTAGCTCTGGCTCCGGCCTGCCCTCGCCCTAGTTCCTATCTGCTCTCACTCTGGCCTTCCCTCACTCTGGCACCGGCCTGCTCTCGCCCTGGCAACGGCTTGTTATCGCTCTGGCCTGCCCTCGCCTTGGCTCCGGCCTGCTCTTGCCCTGGCTCCGGTGTGCCCTCGCCTTGGCTCCGGCCTTTCCTCGCCGTGGCTCCGGCCTGCCCTCGCCTTGGCTCTGGCCTGCTCTCGCTCTGGCTCCGACCTGCCCTCGCCTTGGCTTCGGCCTGCTCCCACTCTGGCTCGGTCCTGCCCTCGACCTGGCTCCGGCCTGCTCTCGCTCTGGCTCTGGCATGCCCTCGCCCTGGCTCCAGCCTGCCCTCGCCTTGGCTCCGGCCTGCTCTTGCTCTGGCCTGCTCTCGCTCTAGCTCCGGCCTACCCTTGCCCTGGCTCCGGCCTGCCCTCGCCTTGGCTCCGGCCTGCTCTGGCTCCGGCCTGCTCTCGCTCTGGCTCTGGCCTGCCCTCGCCCTGGCTCCAGCCTGCTCTCGCTCTGCCTCTGGCCTGCCCTCGCCTCGGCTCCGGTGTGCTCTCGCTCTGGCCTGCCCTCACCTTGGCTCCGGTCTGCTTTAGCTTTGGTCCGGCCTGCCCTCGCCCTGGCTCCGGCTTGCCCTTGCCTTTCCTCCGGCCTGCTCTCGCTCTGGCTCCGGCCTGCTCTCACTCTGCCTCTGACCTGCCCTCGCCTTGGCTCCGGCGTGCTCTCGCTCTGGCCTGCCCTCGCCTTGGCTCCGGTCTGCTTTAGCTCTGGTCCGGCCTGCTCTCTCCCTGGCTCCGGACTGCCCTCGCCTTAGCTCCGGCCTGCTCTTGCTCTGGCTCCGGCCTGCTTGCGCTCTAGCTCCGGCCTGCTCTCTCCCTGGCTCCGGTGTGCCCTCGCCCTAGTTCGGATCTGCTCTCGCTCTGGCCTGCCCTCGCTCTGGCACCGGCCTGCTCTCGCCCTGGCAACGGCTTGCTATCGCTCTGGCCTGCTCTCGCCTTGGCTCCGGTGTGCCCTCGCCTTGGCTCCGGCCTTTCCTCGCCCTGGCTCCGGCCTGCTCTCGCTCTGGCTCCGACCTGCCCTCGCCTTGGCTCCGGCCTGCTCTCACTCTGGCTCGGTCCTGCCCTCGACCTGGCTCCGGCCTGCTCTTGCTCTGGCTCCGGCCTGCCCTCGCCTTGGCTCCGGCCAGCTCTTGCTCTGGCTCCGGCCAGCTCTTGCTCTGGCTCCGGCCTGCTCTTGCTCTGGCTCCGGCCTGCCCTCGCCTTGGCTCCGGCCAGCTCTTGCTCTGGCTCCGGCCAGCTCTTGCTCTGGCTCCGGCCTGCTCTCGCTCTTGCTCCGGCCTGCCCTTGCCCTTGCTCCGGCCTGCCCTTGCCCTGGCTCCGGCCTGCCCTCACCTTGGCTCCGGCCTGCCCTCACCTTGGCTCCGGCCTGCTCTCGCTCTGGCTCCGACCTGCCCTCGCCCTGGCTCCGACCTGCTCTCTCTCTGCCTCTGGCCTGCTCTCGCTCTGCCTCTGGCCTGCCCTCGCCTTGGCTCCGGTGTGCTCTCGCTCTGGCCTGCCCTCACCTTGGCTCCGGTCTGCTTTAGCTCTGGTCCGGCCTGCCCTCTCCCTGGCTCCGGCTTGCCTTCGCCTTTCCTCCGGCCTGCTCTCGCTCTGGCTGCGGCCTGCCCTTGCCCTGGCTCCGGCCTGCCCTCGCCTTGGCTTCGGCCTGCTGTCGCTCTAGCTCCGGCCCGCCCTCGCCCTGGCTCCGGACTGCCCTCGCCTTGGCCACAACCTGCTCTCGCCCTAGCTCTGGCCTGCTCTCGCTCTGGCTATGGCCTGCTCTCGCTCTAGCTCCGGCCTGCCCCTGCCCTGGCTCTGGCCTGCCCTCACCTTCTCTCCGGCCTGCTCTCGCACTGGCTTTGTTCTGCCCTCACCCTTGCTCCGGCCTGCTCTCGCTCTGGCTCCGGCCTGCCCTCGCCTTGGCTCCGGCCTGCTCTCGCCCTGGCTTCGGCCTGCTCTCGCTCTGGCTCCGGCCTGCACTCGCCTTGGCTCCGGCCTGCTTTTGCTCTGGCTACGGCCTGCTCTCGCTCTAGCTCCGGCCTGCCCTCACCCTGGCTCCAACCTGCTCTGGCTCTTGCTCCGGCCTGCTCTAGCCCTGGCTCCGGCCTGCTTCCGCTCAGGCTTTGGCCTGCCGTCTCTCTGTCCTGCCCTCACCTTGGCTCCGGCCTGCTCTCGCACTGGCTCTCTTCTGCCCTCGCCCTGGCTCCGGCCTGCTCTCGCTCTGGCCTGCCCTCGCCTTGGCTCCGTCCTGCTCTCGCTCCGACCTGCCTTCGACACGGCTCCGGTCTGCTCTCGCTCTGGCTCTGTACTGCCCACGCCCTAGCTACGTCCTTCTCTCGCTCTGGCTCCGGCCTGCCCTCACCCTGTCTCTGACTTGCCCTCGCCTTGGCTCCGGCGTGCTCTCGCTCTGGCCTGCCCTCGCCTTGGCTCCGGTCTACTTTAGCTCTGGTTCGGCCTGCCCTCTCCCTGGCTCCGGAGTGCCCTCGCCTTAGCTCCGGCCTGCTCTTGCTCTGGCTCCGGCCTGCTCGCGCTCTAGCTCCGGCCTGCCCTCGCCCTGGCTCCGGCCTGCTCTCTCCCTAGCTCCGGTCTGCCCTCGCCCTAGTTTGGATCTGCTCTCGCTCTGGCCTGCCCTCGCTCTGGCACCGACCTGCTCTAGCTCCGGCCTGCCCTTGCCCTGGCTCCGGCCTGCCCTCGTCTTGGCTGCGGCCTGCTCTCGCCCTGGCTCCGGCCTGCTCTCGCTCTGGCCCCTGCCTGCCCTCGCCCTGGCTCCTGCTTGCTCTCGCTCTGCCTCTGGCCTGCCCTCACCTGGGCTCCGGCGTGCTCTCGCTCCGGCTCCGGCGTGCTCTCCCTCTGGCTCCTGCCTGCCCTCGCCCTGGCTCCGGCTTGCTCTCGCTCTGCCTCTGGCCTGCCCTCGCCTTGGCTCCGGTGTGCTTTAGTTCTGATCCGGCCTGCCCTCGCCCTGGCTCCGGCCTGCCCTCGCCTTGGCTCCGGCCTGCTCTTGCTCTGGCTCCGAGATGCTCGCGCTCTAGCTCCGACCTGCCCTCGCCTTGGCTCCTGCCTGCTCTCGCCCTGGCTCCGGCCTGCTCTCTCTCTCTGGCTATGGCGTGCTCTCGCTCTGGCTCTATTCTGCCCTCGCCTTGGTTCCGGCCTACTCTTGCTCTGGCTCTGGCCTCCCCTCGCCTTGGCTCCAGCCTAATCTCGCTCTGGCTCTATTCTGCCCTCGCCTTGGCTGCGGCCTGCTCTCGCCTTGGCTCCAGCCTACTCTTGCTCTGGCTCCGGCCTGTCCTCGCCCTGGCTCCGTCCTGCTCTCCCTCTGGCTATGGCCTGCCCTCGCCTTGACTCCGGCCTGCTCTCGCCCTGGCTCCGGCCTGCTCTAGCTCTGGCTCCGGCCTGCCCTCTCCCTGGCTCCGGCCTGCCCTCGCCCTAGTTCCTATCTGCTCTCGCTCTGGCCTTCCCTCGCTCTGGCACCGGCCTGCTCTCGCCCTGGCAACGGCTTGTTATCGCTCTGGCCTGCCCTCGCCTTGGCTCCGGCCTGCTCTTGCCCTGGCTCCGGTGTGCCCTCGCCTTGGCTCCGGCCTTTCCTCGCCGTGGCTCCGGCCTGCCCTCGCCGTGGCTCCGGCCTGCCCTCGCCTTGGCTCCGGCCTGCTCTCGCTCTGGCTTTGGCCTGCTCCCACTCTGGCTCGGTCCTGCCCTCGACCTGGCTCCGGCCTGCTCTCGCTCTGGCTCTGGCATGCCCTCGCCCTGGCTCCAGCCTGCCCTCGCCTTGGCTCCGGCCTGCTCTTGCTCTGGCCTGCTCTCGCTCTAGCTCCGGCCTACCCTTGCCCTGGCTCCGGCCTGCCATCGCCTTGGCTCCGGCCTGCTCTGGCTCTGGCTCCGGCCTGCTCTCGCTCTGGCTCCGGCCTGCCCTCGCCCTGGCTCCGGCCTGCTCTCGCTCTGCCTCTGGCCTGCCCTCGCCTCGGCTCCGGTGTGCTCTCGCTCTGGCCTGCCCTCACCTTGGCTCCGGTCTGCTTTAGCTATGGTCCGGCCTGCCCTCGCCCTGTCTCCGGCTTGCCCTTGCCTTTCCTCCGGCCTGCTCTCGCTCTGGCTCCGGCCTGCCCTCGCCCTGGCTCCGGCCTGCTCTCGCTCTGCCTCTGACCTGCCCTCTCCTTGGCTCCGGCGTGCTCTCGCTCTGGCCTGCCCTCACCTTGGCTCCGGTCTGCTTTAGCTCTGGTCCGGCCTGCCCTCTCCCTGGCTCCGGACTGCCCTCGCCTTAGCTCCGGCCTGCTCTTACTCTGGCTCCGGCCTGCTTGCGCTCTAGCTCCAGCCTGCTCTCTCCCTGGCTCCGGTCTGCCCCCGCCCTAGTTCGGATCTGCTCTCGCTCTGGCCTGCCCTCGCTCTGGCACCGGCCTGCTCTCGCCCTGGCAACGGCTTGCTATCGCTCTGGCCTGCTCTCACTTTGGCTCCGGTGTGCCCTCGCCTTGGCTCCGGCCTTTCCTCGCCCTGGCTCCGGCCTGCCCTCGCCTTGGCTCCGGCCTGCTCTCGCTCTGGCTCCGACCTGCCCTCGCCTTGGCTCCGGCCTGCTCTCACTCTGGCTCGGTCCTGCCCTCGACCTGGCTCCGGCCTGCTCTTGCTCTGGCTCCGGCATGCCCTCGCCCTGGCTCCGGCCTGCCCTCGCCTTGGCTCCGGCCAGCTCTTGCTCTGGCTCCGGCCTGCTCTCGCTCTTGCTCCGGCCTGCCCTTGCCCTGGCTCCGGCCTGCCCTCGCCTTGGCTCCGGCCTGCTCTCGCTCTGGCTCCGGCCTACCCTCGCCCTGGCTCCGACCTGCTCTCGCTCTGCCTCTGGCCTGCTCTCGCTCTGCCTCTGGCCTGCTCTCGCCTTGGCTCCGGTGTGCTCTCGCTCTGGCCTGCCCTCACCTTGGCTCCGGTCTGCTTTAGCTCTGGTCCGGCCTGCCCTCTCCCTGGCTCCGGCTTGCCTTCGCCTTTCCTCCGGCCTGCTCTCGCTCTGGCTGCGGCCTGCCCTTGCCCTGGCTCCGGCCTGCCCTTGCCTTGGCTTCGGCCTGCTGTCGCTCTAGCTCCGGCCCGCCCTCGCCCTGGCTCCGGACTGCCCTCGCCTTGGCCACAACCTGCTCTCGCCCTAGCTCTGGCCTGCTCTCGCTCTGGCTATGGCCTGCTCTCGCTCTAGCTCCGGCCTGCCCCTGCCCTGGCTCTGGCCTGCCCTCACCTTCTCTCCGGCCTGCTCTCGCACTGGCTGTGTTCTGCCCTCGCCCTTACTCCGGCCTGCTCTCGCTCTGGCTCCGGCCTGCTCTGGCTCTGTTCTGCCCTCGCCCTGGCTCTGGAATGCCCTTGCCTTGGCTCCGGCCTCTTCTCTCTCTCTTTCCGACCTGCCTGCGCCTTGGCTCCAGCCTGCTCTCGCTTTGGCTCTGGCCTGCTCTCGCTCTGGCTCTGGCCTGCCTTAGCCTTGGCTCCGGCCTGCTCTTGCCCTTGCTATGGCTTGCCATCGCCTTGGCTTCTGACAGCTTTCGCTCTGGCCTGCCCTCGCCTTGGCTCTGGCCTGCCCTCGCTCAGCCTCCATACTGCCCTTGCCCTGGCTCCGGCCTGCTCCCGCTCTGGCTCCGGCCTGCCCTCGCCCTGGCTCCGGCCTGCCCTTGCCTTGGCTCCGGCCTGCTCTTGCTCTGGCTCCAGCCTGTTCTCACACTAGCTCTGGCCTGCCCTTTCCCTGGCTCCGGCCTGCCCTCGCCTTGGCTCCGGCCTGCTCTCGCCCTGGCTCCGGCCTGCTTTCACTCAGGCTATGGCCTGCCGTCGCTCTAGCTCTTGTCTGCCCTCACCTTGGCTCCGGCCTGCCCTCGCACTGGCTCTGTTCTGCCCTCGCCCTGGCTCCGGCCTGCTCTCGCTCTGGTCCGTCTTGCCCTCGCCTTGGCTCCGGCCTGCCCTCGCCTTGGCTCCGGCCTGCTCTTGCTCTGGCTCCGGCCTGCTTTCGCTCTATCTCCGGCCTCCCCTCGCCTTGGCTCCGGCCTGCTCTCGCCCTGGCTCCGGCCTTCTCTCTCTCTGGCTATGGCCTGCCGTCGCTCTGGCTCTGGCCTTCCATCGCCTTGGCTCCGGCCTGCTCTCGCTCTGGCTCTATTCTGTCCTCGCCTTGGTTCCGGCCTGCTCTCGCCTTGGCTCCGGCCTACTCTTGCTCTGGCTCCAGACTGTCCTCGCCCTGGCTCCGTTCTGCTATCCCTCTGGCTCTGGCCTGCCCTGGCCCTGGCTCCGGCCTTCTCTAGCTCTGGCTCCGGCCTGCCCTGGCCCTGGCTCCGGCCTGTTCTCTCCCTGGCTCCGGTCTGCCCTCGCCCTAGTTCCGGTCTGCTCTGGCTCTGGCTCTGGCCTCCCCTCGCTCTGGCTCCGGCCTTCTCTCGCCCTGGCAACGGCCTGCTCTCTCTCTGGCCTGCCCTCGCCTTGGCTCCGGCCTGCTCTCGCCCTGGCTCCGGTGTGCCCTCGCCCTGGCTCCGGTGTGCCCTCGCCCTGGCTCCGGTGTGCCCTCGCCCTGGCTCCGGTCTGCCCTCGCCCTGGCTCCGGCCAGCCCTCGCCCTGGCTCCGGCCTGCTCTCGCTCTGGCTCCTGCCTGCCCACTCCTTAGCTCTGGCCTGTCCTCGCCCTGGCTCCGTCCTGCTCTCCCTCTGGCTCTGGCCTGCTCTCGCCTTGGCTCCGGCCTGCTCTCGCTCTGGCTCCGGCCTGCTCTCTCCGTGGCTCCGGTCTGCTCTCGCCCTTGTTCCAGTCTGCTCTCGCTCTGGCTCTGGCCTGCCCTCGCTCTGGCTCCGGACTGCTCTCGCCCTGGCACCGGCCTGCTCTCGTTCTGGCCTGCCCTTGCCTTGGCTCCGGCCTGCTCTCGCTCTGGCTCTGTTCTGCCCTCGCTCTGGCTCTGTTCTGCCCTCGCCCTGGCTCCGGTGAGCCCTCGCCTTGGCTCTGGCCTGCTTTTACCTTGGTGCCGGCCTGCTTTTACCTTGGTGCCGGCCTGCCCTTGCCTTGGCTCCAACCTTCTCTCGCTCTGGTTTTGGCCTGCCCTTGCCTTGGCTCCGGCTTGCTCTCGCCCTGGCACCGGCCTGCCCTGGTCCTTGCTCGGGCTGCTCTTGCTCTGGTTCTGGCCTGCCCTCGTCTTGGCTCTGGCCTGCTCTCGCCCTGGCTCTGGCCTGCTCTCGCCCTGGCACCCGGCCTGCTCTCGCTCTGGCTGTGGCCTGCTCTCGCTCTGGCCTGCCCTCGCCTTTGCTACGGCTTGCTCTCGCTCTGGCTCCTGCCTGTTCTCGCTCTGACTCTGGCCTGCCCTCGCCCTGGCTCTGGCCTGCTCTCGCTCTGGCTCTGGCCTCCTCTCGCCCTCGCTCCGGCCTGCCCTCGTCCTTGCTCCGGCCTGCTCTCGCTCTGGATCTGGCCTGCCCTCGCCTTGGCTCTGGCCTTCTCTTGCCCTGTCTCCGGCCTGCTCTCACCCTGGACCCGGCCTGCCCTCGCCCTGGCTCCGGCATGCTCTCGCTCTGGCTCCGGCCTGCCTTTGCCCTGACTCCGGCCTGTTTTTGCTCTGTCTCCGGCCTGCCCTTGCCCTGGCTCCAGCCTTCTCTCGCCCTGGTTCCGGCCTGCTCTCTCCCTGGCTCCGGCCTGCCCTCGTCCTGGCTGCGGCCTGATCTCGTTCTCGCTCTGGGCTGCCCTTGCCCTGGCTACGGCTTGACCTCCCCATGGCTCCGGCCTGCCCTCGCCCTGGCTCCGGCCTGCTCTCGCTCTGGCCTGCCCTCACCCTGCCTCCGGCCTGCTCTCACTCTGGCCTGCCCTTGCCCTGGCTCCGGCCTGCTCTCGCCCTGGCACCGGCCTGCTCTCGCTCTGGCCTGCCCTTGCCTTGGCTCCGGCCTGCTCTCGCTCTGGCTCTGTTCTGCCCTCGCCCTGGCTCCGGTGTGCCCTCGCCTTGGCTCTGGCCTGCTTTTACCTTGGTGCCGGCCTGCCCTTGCCTTGGCTCCAACCTTCTCTCGCTCTGGCTTTGGCCTGCCCTTGCCTTGGCTCCGGCTTGCTCTCGCCCTGGCACCGGCCTGCCCTCGTCCTTGCTCGGGCTGCTCTTGCTCTGGTTCTGGCCTGCCCTCACCTTGGCTCTGGCCTGCTCTCGCCCTGGCTCTGGCCTGCTCTCGCCCTGGCCCCGGCCTGCTCTCGCTCTGGCTGTGGCCAGCTCTCGCTCTGGCCTGCCCTCGCCTTGGCTACGGCCTGCTCTCGCTCTGGCTCCGGCCTGCCCTCGCCTTGGCTACGGCCTGCTCTCGCTCTGGCTCCGGCCTGTTCTCGCTCTGACTCTGGCCTGCCCTCGCCCTGGCTCTGGCCTGCTCTCGCTCTGGCCTCCTCTAGCCCTCTCTCCGGCCTGCCCTCGTCCTTGCTCCGGCCTGCTCTCGCTCTGGATCTGGCCTGCTCTCGCCTTGGCTCTGGCCTTCTCTTGCCCTGTCTCCGGCCTGCTCTCACCCTGGACCCGGCCTGCTCTCACCCTGGACCCGGCCTGCCCTCGCCCTGGCTCCGGCATGCTCTCGCTCTGGCTCCGGCCTGCCTTTTCACTGACTCCGGCCTGTTTTTGCTCTGTCTCCGGCCTGCCCTTGCCTGGCTCCAGCCTGCTCTCGCCCTGGTTCCGGCCTGCTCTCGTCCTGGCTCCGGCCTGCCCTCGTCCTGGCTGCGGCCTGCTCTCGTTCTCGCTCTGGGCTGCCCTCGCCCTGGCTACGGCTTGCCCTCGCCATGGCTCCGGCCTGCCCTCGCCCTGGCTCCGGCCTGCCCTCGCCCTGGCTCCGGCCTGCTCTCGCTCTGGCCTGCCCTCGCCCTGCCTCCGGCCTGCTCTCACTCTGGCCTGCCCTCGCCCTGCCTCCAGCCAGCTCTCGCTCTGGCTCTGGCCTGCTCTCGCTCTGGCCTGCCCTCGACCCGGCTCCGGTCTGCTCTCGCTCTGACTCTGTACTGCCCACGCCCTAGCTACGTCCTTCTCTCGCTCTGGCTCCGGCCTGCCCTCGCCCTGTCTCTCGCCTGCCCTCGCCTTGGCTCCGGCCTGCTCTTGCTCTGGCTCTGGCCTGCTCTCACTCTAGCTCTGGCCTGCCCTCGCCCTGGCTCCGGCATGCCCTCGCCTTGGCTCCGGCCTGCTCTCGCCCTGGCTCCGGCCTGCTTTCGCTCAGGCTTTGGCCTGCCGTCGCTCTGGCTCTTGCCTTTCCTCTACTCTGCTCTGGCCTGATCTCGCACTGGCTCTGTTCTGCCCTCGCCCTGGCTGTGGCCTGCTCTCGCTCTGGCTCCGGCCTGCCCTCTCCTTGGCTCCGGTCTGCTCTCACCCTGGCTCCAGCCTGCTCTCGCTCTGGCTCCGGTGTGCCCTCGCCTTGGCTCTGACATGCTCTCGCCCTGGCTCCGGCCTGCTCTGGCTCTGTTCTGCCCTCGCCCTGGCTCTGGAATGCCCTTGCCTTGGCTCCGGCCTCTTCTCTCTCTCTTTCCGACCTGCCTGCGCCTTGGCTCCAGCCTGCTCTCGCTCTGGCTCCGGCCTGCTCTCGCTCTGGCTATGGCCTGCCTTAGCCTTGGCTCCGGCCTGCTCTTGCCCTTGCTATGGCTTGCCCTCGTCTTGGCTTCTGACAGCTTTCGCTCTGGACTGCCCTCGCCTTGGCTCTGGCCTGCCCTCGCTCAGGCTCCATACTGCCCTTGCCCTGGCTCCGGCCTGCTCCCGCTCTGGCTCCGGCCTGCCCTCGCCCTGGCTCCGGCCTGCCCTCGCCTTGGCTCCGGCCTGCTCTTGCTCTGGCTCCAGCCTGTTCTCACACTAGCTCTGGCCTGCCCTTGCCCTGGCTCCGGCCTGCCCTCGCCTTGGCTCCGGCCTGCTCTCGCCCTGGCTCCGGCCTGCTTTCGCTCAGGCTATGGCCTGCCGTCGCTCTGGCTCTTGTCTGCCCTCACCTTGGCTCCGGCCTGCCCTCGCACTGGCTCTGTTCTGCCCTCGCCCTGGCTCCGGCCTGCTCTCGCTCTGGTCCGGCTTGCCCTCGCCTTGGCTCCGGCCTGCCCTCGCCTTGGCTCCGGCCTGCTCTTGCTCTGGCTCCGGCCTGCTTTCGCTCTATCTCCGGCCTCCCCTCGCCTTGGCTCCGGCCTGCTCTCGCCCTGGCTCCGGCCTTCTCTCTCTCTGGCTATGGCCTGCCGTCGCTCTGGCTCTGGCCTTCCATCGCCTTGGCTCCGGCCTGCTCTCGCTCTGGCTCTATTCTGTCCTCGCCTTGGTTCCGGCCTGCTCTCGTCTTGGCTCCGGCCTACTCTTGCTCTGGCTCCGGACTGTCCTCGCCCTGGCTCCGTTCTGCTATCCCTCTGGCTCTGGCCTGCCCTGGCCCTGGCTCCGGCCTTCTCTAGCTCTGGCTCCGGCCTGCCCTGGCCCTGGCTCCGGCCTGTTCTCTCCCTGGCTCCGGTCTGCCCTCGCCCTAGTTCCGGTCTGCTCTGGCTCTGGCTCTGGCCTCCCCTCGCTCTGGCTCCGGCCTTCTCTCGCCCTGGCAACGGCCTGCTCTCTCTCTGGCCTGCCCTCGCCTTGGCTCCGGCCTGCTCTCGCCCTGGCTCCGGTGTGCCCTCGCCCTGGCTCCGGTGTGCCCTCGCCCTGGCTCCGGTCTGCCCTCGCCCTGGCTCCGGCCTGCCCACTCCTTTGCTCTGGCCTGTCCTCGCCCTGGCTCCGTCCTGCTCTCCCTCTGGCTCCGGTCTGCCCTCGCCCTGGCTCTGGCCTGCTCTCGCCTTGGCTCCGGCCTGCTCTCGCTCTGACTCCGGCCTGCTCTCTCCGTGGCTCCGGTCTGCTCTCGCCCTTGTTCCGGTCTGCTCTCGCTCTGGCTCTGGCCTGCCCTCGCTCTGGCTCCGGACTGCTCTCGCCCTGGCACCGGCCTGCTCTCGCTCTGGCTTGCCCTTGCCTTGGCTCCGGCCTGCTCTCGCTCTGGCTCTGTTCTGCCCTCGCCCTGGCTCCGGTGAGCCCTCGCCTTGGCTCTGGCCTGCTTTTACCTTGGTGCCGGCCTGCCCTTGCCTTGGCTCCAACCTTCTTTCGCTCTGGTTTTGGCCTGCCCTTGCCTTGGCTCCGGCTTGCTCTCGCCCTGGCACCGGCCTGCCCTCGTCCTTGCTCGGGCTGCTCTTGATCTGGTTTTGGCCTGCCCTCGTCTTGGCTCTGGCCTGCTCTCGCCCTGGCTCTGGCCTGCTCTCGCCCTGGCACCCGGCCTGCTCTCGCTCTGGCTGTGGCCTGCTCTCGCTCTGGCCTGCCCTCGCCTTTGCTACGGCTTGCTCTCGCTCTGGCTCCTGCCTGTTCTCGCTCTGACTCTGGCCTGCCCTCGCCCTGGCTCTGGCCTGCTATCGCTCTGGCTCTGGCCTCCTCTCGCCCTCGCTCCGGCATGCCCTTGTCCTTGCTCCGGCCTGCTCTCGCTCTGGATCTGGCCTGCCCTCGCCTTGGCTCTGGCCTGCTCTTGCCCTGTCTCCGGCCTGCTCTCACCCTGGACCCGGCCTGCCCTCGCCCTGGCTCCGGCATGCTCTCGCTCTGGCTCCGGCCTGCCTTTGCCCTGACTCCGGCCTGTTTTTGCTCTGTCTCCGGCCTGCCCTTGCCCTGGCTCCAGCCTTCTCTCACCCTGGTTCCGGCCTGCTCTCGCCCTGGCTCCGGCCTGCCCTCGTCCTGGCTGCGGCCTGATCTTGTTCTCGCTCTGGGCTGCCCTTGCCCTGGCTATGGCTTGACCTCGCCATGGCTCCGGCCTGCCCTCGCCCTGGCTCCGGCCTGCTCTCGCTCTGGCCTGCCCTCGCCCTGCCTCCGGCCTGCTCTCACTCTGGCCTGCCCTTGCCCTGGCTCCGGCCTGCTCTCGCCCTGGCACCGGCCTGCTCTCGCTCTGGCCTGCCCTTGCCTTGGCTCCGGCCTGCTCTCGCTCTGGCTCTGTTCTGCCCTCGCCCTGGCTCCGGTGTGCCCTCGCCTTGGCTCTGGCCTGCTTTTACCTTGGTGCCGGCCTGCCCTTGCCTTGGCTCCAACTTTCTCTCGCTCTGGCTTTGGCCTGCACTTGCCTTGGCTCCGGTTTGCTCTCGCCCTGGCACCGGCCTGCCCTCGTCCTTGCTCGGGCTGCTCTTGCTCTGGTTCTGGCCTGCCCTCACCTTGGCTCTGGCCTGCTCTCGCCCTGGCTCTGGTCTGCTCTCGCCCTGGCCCCGGCCTGCTCTCGCTCTGGCTGTGGCCAGCTCTCGCTCTGGCCTGCCCTCGCCTTGGCTACGGCCTGCTCTCGCTCTGGCTCCGGCCTGTTCTCACTCTGACTCTGGCCTGCCCTCGCCCTGGCTCTGGCCTGCTCTCGCTCTGGCCTCCTCTCGCCCTCTCTCCGGCCTGCCCTCGTCCTTGCTCCGGCCTGCTCTCGCTCTGGATCTGGCCTGCTCTCGCCTTGGCTCTGGCCTTCTCTTGCCCTGTCTCCGGCCTGCTCTCACCCTGGACCCGGCCTGCTCTCACCCTAGACCCGGCCTGCTCTCACCCTGGACCCGGCCTGCCCTCGCCCTGGCTCCGGCATGCTCTCGCTCTGGCTCCGGCCTGCCTTTGCACTGACTCCGGCCTGTTTTTGCTCTGTCTCCGGCCTGCCCTTGCCTGGCTCCAGCCTGCTCTCGCCCTGGTTCCGGCCTGCTCTCGCCCTGGCTCCGGCCTGCCCTCGTCCTGGCTGCGGCCTGCTCTCGTTCTCCCTCTGGGCTGCCCTCGCCCTGGCTACGGCTTGCCCTCGCCATGGCTCCGGCCTGCCCTCGCCCTGGCTCCGGCCTGCTCTCGCTCTGGCCTGCCCTCGCCCTGCCTCCGGCCTGCTCTCACTCTGGCCTGCCCTCGCCCTGCCTCCAGCCAGCTCTCGCTCTGGCTCTGGCCTGCTCTCGCTCTGGCCTAACCCTGGCTCCGGCCTGCTCTCACCCTGGTTCCGGCCTGCTCTCGCCCTGGTTCCGGCCTGCCCTTGCCTTGGCTCTGGCCTTCTCTCGTTCGGGCTCAGTACTTCCCTCGCCTTGGTTCCGGTCTGCTCTCGACCTGGCTCCGTTCTGCTCTCGCTCTGGCTCTGGCCTGCCCTCGCCCTGGCTCCAACCTGCTCTGGCTCTGGCCTGCTCTCTCTCTGGCTCTGGCCTCGCCCTGGCTCCGGCCTGCTCTCTCTCTGGCTCTGGCCTGCTCTCTCTCTGGCTCTGGCCTCGCCCTGGCTCCGGCCTGCTCTCGCCCTGGTTCTGGTCTGCCCTTGCCTAGTCTCCAGGCTTCTCTCGCTCTGGCTCTAGCCTGCCCCTGCCTTGGCTCCGGCCTACTCTCACTCTGGCTCTGGCCTGCCCTCGCCCTGGCTCCGGCCTGCTCTCGCTCTGGCCTGCTCTCGCTCTGGCCTGCCCTCGCCTTGGCTATGGCCTACTCTCACTTTGACTCTGGCCTGCCCTCACCCTGGCTCCAGCCTGCTCTCGCTCTGGCTCCGGCCTGCTCTCGCTCTGGCTCCGGCCTGTGCTCGCCCTGGCTCCTGCCTGCCCTCGCCCTGGCTTCGGCTGCCCTTGCCCTGGCTCCGGCCTGCCCTCGCCCTGGCTCCGGCCTGCCCTCGCCCTGGCTCTGGCCTGCTGTCACTTTGGCTCTGGCCTGCCCTAACCCTGGCTCTGGCCTGCCTTCACCCTGGCTCCGGCTTGATGTCACTCTTGCTCTGGCCTGCCTTCGCCTTGGCTCCGGCCGGCTCTCGCTCTGGCCTGCCTTCACCCTGGCTCCGGCCTGCTCTCGCTCTGGCTCCGGCCTGCCCTCGCCCTGGTTCTGGCCTGCCCTCGCCCTGGGTCCGGCCTGATATCACTCTGACTCTGGCCTGCCTTCGCCTTGGCTCCGGCCTGCTGTCACTCTGGCTCTGGCCTGCCCTCTCCCTGGCTCTAGCCTGCTCTTGCTCTGGCTCTGGCTTGAGCCAGGTTGAGAGCAGGTTGGAGCCAGAGCGAGAGCAGGCTGGAGCCAAGGCAAGAGCAGGCCGGAGCCAAGGCGAGGGCAGGCCAAAGCCAGAGCAAAAGTAGGCCGGAGCTAAGGAGAGAGCAGGCCGGAGCCAGGGCTGCGCAGGCCGGAGCCAGAGCGAGAGCAGGCCGGAGCCAGAGTGAGAGCAGGCCAGAGCAAGAGCGAGAGTATGCCAAAGCCAGAGTGAGAGCAGGCCGGAGCCAAGGCAAGGGCAGGCAAGAGCCAGACCGAAAGCAGGTGAAAGCCAGAGCGAGAACAGGCTGAAGCCAGGTCGAGGGCATGCCAGTTCCAAAACGAGAGGAGGCCGGAGCCAGGGCGAGAGGAGGCCGGAGCCAGGGCGAGAGCAGGCCGGAGCCAGGGCAAGAGCAGGCCGGAGCCAAGGCAAGGGAGGCCAGAGCCAGAGTGAGAGAAGGCCGGAGTCAGGGCGAGGGCAAGCCAGAGCGAAAGCAGGCTGGAGACAGGGAGAGAGCAGGCCGGAGCCAGAGCCAGGGCAGGCCGGAGCCAGGGCGAGGACAAGCCGGAGCCAGAGCGAGAACAGGCTAGAGCCAAGGCGAGGGCAGACAAGAGCCAGAACGAGAGCAGGCCGGAGCCAAGGCGAGGGTAGGCAACAGCAAGAGCAGTCCGGAGCTAGGGTAAGTGCAGGACAGAGCCAGAGCGAGAGCAGGCCGGAGCCAGGGTAAGGGCAGGCCGGAGCCAGAGCCAGAGCAGGCTGGAGCCAGAATGAGGGCAGGCCGGAGCCAGAGCGAGAGCAGGCCGGAGCCAAGGCGAGGGCAGGCCAGAGCGGAAGCAGGCCGGAGCAAAGGCAAGGGCAGGCCAGTTACAGAGCGAGAGCAGGCCAGAGCCAGAGCGAAAGCATTCCATAGCCAAGGCAAGGGCAGGCCAGAGCCAGAGCGAGAGGAGGCCGGAGTCAAGGCGAGGGCATGCCAGAGCCAGAGCGAGACCAGGCTGGAGCCAGGGCGTGGGCAGGCCAGAGCCAGAGCAAGAGAAGGCCGGAGCCAAGGCAAGGGGAGGCCGGAACCGAGGCCAGAGCGAGAGCAGGCCAGAGCGAGAGTAGGCCTGGAGCCAGGGCGAGAGCAGGCCAGAGCCAGAGAGATCAGGCCGGAGCCAGGGCGAGGGCAGGCCAGAGCCAGAGTGAGAGCAGGCCGGAGGCAGGGCAAGGGCAGGATGGAGCGAGGGCAGGACGGAGCAAGGGCGAGGGCAGGCCGGAGCCAGGGAGAAGGCAGGCCAGAGCTAGAGCGAGAGCAGGCCGGAGCCAAGGCAAGGGCAGGCAAGAGGCAGAGCGAGAGCAGACAGGAGCCAGGGCGAGAGCAGGCCAGAGCGAGAGCAGGTAAGAGCCAGAGCGAGAGCAGGCCGGAGCTAAGGCAAGGGCAGGCCAGAGCCAGAGCGAGAGCAGGCCGGAGCAAGGGCGACGACAGGCCTGAGCCAGAGCGAGATCAGACTGGAGCAAGGGCGAGGGCAGGCCGGAGCCAGAGCCAGAGGAGGCCGGAGCCAAGGCGAGGGTTGGCCGGAGTTAGAGCAAGGGCAGGCCGGAGCCAGGGCGAGGGCAGGCCGGCCAGAGCCACGGTGAGGGTAATCAAGAGCCAGAGCGAGAGCAGGCCAGAAGCAAGGCAAGGACAGGACAAATCCAGAGCGAGAGCAGGCCAGAGCCAGAGTGAGAGCAGGCTGGAACCAGAGCGAGAGCAGGCAGGAGCCAGGGCGAGGATAGGCTGAAGCCAAGGTGAGAGCAGGCCAGAGCCAAGGTTAGGGCAGGCCAGAGGCAGAGCCAGGGCAGGCCGGAGCCAGAGCGAGAGCAGGCCGGAGCCAAAACAAGGGAGGGCAAGAGCCAGAGTGAGAGCAGGCCAGAGTCAAGAAGATGCAGGCCAGAGCCAGAGAGCGAGCAGGCCGGATCCATGGTGAGGGCAGGCCAGAGCCAGAGCAGGTAGGAGCCAGGGCAAGGGCAGGCCGGAGCTAATGCGAGGGCTAGCCGGAGCCAGAGAAAGGGCAGGTCGAAGCCAGGGCTAGGGCAGGCCGGAGAGAGCAGGCCGAAGCCAAGGCGAGAGCAGGCTGGAGCCAAGAGGGCAGGCAAGAGCCAGAGCAAGAGCAGGCCAGAGTCAAATCGAGAGCGGGCCGGATCCAAGGGAGGGCATGCCAGAGCGAGAGCAGGCCAGAGCCAGAGCGAGAGCAGGCCGGAGCCAGGGTTAGGGCAGGCCAGAGCAAGAGCGAGAGTAGGCCAGAGACAAGGCAAGGGCAGGCCAGAGCCAGAGCGAGAGAAGGCCGGAGCCATGGCAAGGGCAGGCCGGAACCAGGGAGAGAGCAGGCCGGAGCTAGGGCGAGGCCAGAGCGAGTGCAGGCCGGAGCCAGGGCGAGGGCAGGCCGGAGCCAGGGCGAGGGTAGTCCGGAGTTAGAGCGAGAGCAGTCGGGATCCAAGGCGAGAGCCGGCCGGTGCCAGGGCGAGGGCAGGCCCAGAGCCAGAGAGAGCAGGCCAGAGCCAGGGCGAGGGCAGGCCAGAGCCAGAGCGATGGCAGGCCGGAGCCAAGGCGAGTACAGGCCGGAGCCAAGGCCCTCAGGGCAGGCCAGAGGCAGACCAGAGACAGAGCGAGTGCAGACCGGAGACAAGGCGAGGCGCAGGCCAGAGCCAGAGCAGGTCGGAGCCAAGGCGATGGCAGGCCAGAGACAGAGCGATAGCAGGCCAGAGCTCAGGCGAGGGCAGGCCAGAGCCAGAGCAAGAGCAGGCCTGAGCCAGAGCGAGAGCATTCCAGAGCCAAGGCAAGGGCAGGACAGAGCCAGAGCAGGCCAGAGCCACAGAGAGCAGGCCGGAGCCAAGGCAAGGGAAGGCCAGAGCCAGAGAGAGCAGGCCAAAGGCAGGGCAAGGGCAGGCCAGAGCCAGAGAGAGAGAGCAGGCCGAAGCCAGGGCAAGGGCAGGCCAGAGCCAGAGCAGGTCGGAGCCAGGGCGAGAGCAGGCCGGAGCCAAGGCGAGGGATGGCCGGAGCCAGGGCGAGAGCAGGCCGGAGCCAAGGCGAGGGCTGGCTGGAGCCAGAGCAAGGGCAGGCCGGAGCCTGGGCGAGGGCAGGCCGGAGCCAGAGCATGTCGGAGTCAAGGCGAGGGCAGGCCATAGCCAGAGCGAGAGCGGCCGGAGCCAGAGTGAGAGCAGGTTGGAGCTAAGGGGAGGGCAGGCCAGAGCCAGAGCAAGAGCAGGCCGGAGCCAGGGCGAGGACAGGCCTGTGCCAGAGTGAGAGCAGGCTGGAGCCAGGGCGAGGGCAGGCCAGAGCCAGAGTAGGCTGGAGCCAAGGCGAGGGCTGGCCGGAGCCAGAGCAAGAGCAGGCCGGAGTCAGGGTGAGGGCAGGCCGGTCGGAGCCAAGGCGAGGGTAATCCAGAGCCAGAGCGAGAGCAGGCCGGAAGCATGGCAAGGGCAGGCCAGATCCCGAGCGAGAGCAGGTCAGAGCCAGAGTGAGAGCAGGCCAGAAACAGAGCGAGAGCAGGCCGAAGCCAAGGCGAGAGCAGGCCGGAGCCAAGGTGAGGCAGGCCAGAGGCAGAGCCAGGGCAGGCCAGAGCTAGAGTGAGAGCAGGCCGGAGCCAAGGCGAGGGAGGGCAGGCCAGAGCGAGAGCGAGAGCTGGTCGGAGCCAAGGCGAGGGCAGGCAAGAGCCAGAGTGATAGCAGGCCGGAGACATGAAGAGGCAGGCCAGAGCCAGAGAGAGAGCAGGCAGGATCCGTGGCGAGGGCAGGCCAGAGCCCGAGCGAGAGCGGGTCGTAGCCAGGGCGAGAGCAGGCCGGAGCCAAGGCAAGGGCTGGCCGGAGCCAGATCAAGGGCAGGTCGAAGCCAGGGCTAGGGCAGGCCGGAGAGAGCAGGCCGAAGCCAAGGCGAGAGCAGTCTGGAGCAAAGAGGGCAGGCAAGAGCCAGAGCGAGAGCAGGCCAGAGCCAGGACGAGGGCAGGCCGTAGCCAGGGGAGATCAGGCGGGAGCCAGGGCGAGGGCAGGCCAGAGCCAGAGCAGGCCGGAGCCAGGGTGAGGGCAGGCCACAGTCAAATCGAGAGCGGGCCGGATCCAAGGGAGGGCATGCCAGAGCCAGAGCGAGAGCAGGCCAGAGCCAGAGCGAGAGCAGGCCGGGGCCAGGGTTAGGGCAGGCCAGAGCCAGAGCGAGAGTAGGCCAGAGCCAGAGCGAGAGAAGGCCGGAGCCAAGGCAAGGGCAGGCCGGAACCAGGGCGAGAGCAGGCCGGAGCAAGGGCGAGGCCAGAGCGAGAGCAGGCCAGAGCGAGGGCAGGCCAGAGCCAGAGAGAGAGCAAGCCAGAGCCAACGCGAGGGCTGGCCGGAGACAGAGCAACGGCAGGTCGAAGCCAGGGCTAGGACAGGCCGGAGCCAGAGCGAGAGCAGGCCGAAGCCAAGGAGAGAGCAGGCCGGAGCCAAGGCGAAGGCAGGCCAGAGCCAGAGCAAGAACAGGCTAGAGCCAAGACGAGGGCAGGCCGGAGCCAGGGCGAGAGCAGGCGGGAGCCAAGATGAGGGCAGGCCAAAACCAGAGCCAGAGTAGGCCGGAGCGTGGACCAGGGCAGGCCAAAGCCAGGGCGAGAGTAGGCCAGAGCCAAGGCAAGGGCAGGCCAGAGCCAGAGCGAGAGAAGGCCGGAGCCAAGTCAAGGACAGGCCGGAACCAGGGAGAGAGCAGGCCGGAGCCAGGGCGAGGCCTGAGCGAGAGCAGGCCAGAGCAAGAGCAGGCCGGAGCCAGGGCGAGGGCAGGCCAGAGCCAGGGCGAGGGTAGTCCGGAGTTAGAGCGAGAGCAGTCGGGAGCCAAGGCGAGAGCCGGCCGGAGCCAGGGCGAGAGCAGGCCGGAGCCAGGGCGAGACCAGAGCGAGAGCAGGGCAGAGCCAGAGCGAAGGCAGGCCAGAGCCAGAGATAGCAAGCAGGAGCCAGGGCGAGAGCAGGCCGGAGCCAAGGCGATGGCAGGCCGGAGCCAGGGCGAGGGTAGTCCGGAGTTAGAGCGAGAGCAGTCGGGAGCCAAGGCAAAAGCAGGCCGGAGCCAGGGCGAGGGCAGGCCAGAGCCAGAGAGATCAGGCCGGAGCCAAGACGAAGGCAGGCCAGAACCAGAGCGAGAGCAGGCCGGAGTCAAGACGAGGGCAGGCCAGAGCCGGAGCAAGATCAGGCCGCAAGGGCAGGCTAAAGCCAGAGAGAGAGCAGGCCAGATCTATGGCGATGGCAGGCCAGAGCGAGAGCAGGTCGGAGCTAGGGCAAGAGCAGGCCGGAGCCAGAGCGAGAGCAGGCCGAAGCCAAGGCGAGAGCAGTCTGGAGCCAAGGCGAAGGCAGGCCAGAGCCAGAGTGAGAGCAGGCCAGAGCCAAGACGAGGGCAGGCCGGAGCCAGGGCGAGAGCAGGCTGGAGCCAATGCGGGGGCAGGCCAAAACCAGAGCCAGAGCAGGCCGGAGCCTGGGCGAGGGCAGGCCAAAGCCAGAGCGAGAGTAGGCCAGAGCCAAGGCAAAGGCAGGCCAGAGCGAGAGAAGGACGGAGCCAAGGCAAGGGCAGGTTGGAACCAGGGAGAGAGCAGGCAGTAGCCAGGGCGAGGCCAGAGCGAAAGTAGGCCGGAGCCAGGTCGAGGGCAGTCCAGAGCCAGAGAGAGAGCAGGCCGGAGCCAGGGCGAGGGCATGCCAGAGCGAGAGCAGGAGCCAGGGCGAGAGCTGGCCGGAACCAAGGCAATAGCAGGCCGGAGCCAGGGCGAGGGTAGTCCGGAGTTAGAGCGAGAGCAGTCGGGAGCCAAGGCGAGGGCAGTCCGGAGCCAGGGCAAGGGCAGGCCCAGAGCCAGAGAGAGCAGGCCAGAGCCAGGGCGAGAGCAGGCCAGAGCGAGAGCAGGTAGGAGCCAGCCGAGAGCAGGCCAGAGCCAAGGCGAGGGCAGGCCGGAGCCAGAGTGATGGCAGGCCGGAGCCAGGGTGAGGGCAGTCCGGAGCTAATGCGAGAGCAGGCAGGAGCCAAGGCGAGGGCAGGCCGGATCCAAGGCGAGGGCAGGCCACAGGCAGAGCCAGGGCAGGCCAGAGACAGAGCGAGTGCAGACCGGAGCCAAGGCGAGGCGCAGGCCAAAGCCAGATCAGGTCAGAGCCAAGGCGACGGCAGGCCAGAGCCAGAGCGAGAGCAGGCCTGAGCCAGAGCGAGAGCAGGCCGGAGCAAAGGCGAGGGCAGACAAGAGCAAGAGCGAGAGTAGGTTGGAGCTATGGCGAGGGCAGGCCAGAGCGAGAGCAGGCAGGAGCCAGGACGAGGACAGGCCTGAGCCAGAGCGACAGCAGGCCGGAGCCAGGGCGAGGGCAGGCCGGCCGGAGCCAAGGCGAGGGTAATCCAGAGCCAGAGCGAGAGCAGGCCGGAAGCAAGGCAAGGGCAGGCCAGATCCAGAGCAAGAGCAGGCCAGAGCCAGAGTGAGAGCTGGCCGGAACCAAAGCGAGAGCAGGCAGGAGCCAGGGCGAGGCCAGAGCGAAAGTAGGCCGGAGCCAGATCGAGGGCAGTCCAGAGCCAGAGAGAGAGCAGGCCGGAGCCAGGGCGAGGGCATGCCAGAGCGAGAGCAGGAGCCAGGGCGAGAGCTGGCCGGAACCAAGGCAATAGCAGGCCGGAGCCAGGGCGAGGGTAGTCCGGAGTTAGAGCGAGAGCAGTCGGGAGCCAAGGCGAGGGCAGTCCGGAGCCAGGGCAAGGGCAGGCCCAGAGCCAGAGAGAGCAGGCCAGAGCCAGGGCGAGAGCAAGCCAGAGCCAGGGCGAGAGCAGGTAGGAGCCAGCCGAGAGCAGGCCGGAGCCAGAGTGATGGCATGCCGGAGCCAGGGTGAGGGCAGTCCGAAGCTAATGCGAGAGCAGGCAGGAGCCAAGGCGAGGGCAGGCCGGATCCACGGCGAGGGCAGGCCACAGGCAGAGCCAGGGCAGGCCAGAGACAGAGCGAGTGCAGACCGGAGCCAAGACGAGGCGCAGGCCAGAGCCAGATCAGGTCGGAGCCAAGGCGACGGCAGGCCAGAGCCAGAGCGAGAGCAGGCCTGAGCCAGAGCGAGAGCAGGCCGGAGCAAAGGCGAGAGCAGACAAGAGCAAGAGCGAGAGTAGGCCGGAGCTAAGGCGAGGGCAGGCCAGAGCGAGAGCAGGCCGGAGCCAGGACGAGGATAGGCCTGAGCCAGAGTGAGAGCAGGCCGGAGCCAGGGCGAGGGCAGGCAGGAGCCAGAGCCGGCCGGAGCCAAGGCGAGGGCTGGCCGGAGCCAGAGCAAGGGCAGGCCAGAGCCAGGGCGAGGGCAGGCCGGCCGGAGCCAAGGCGAGGGTAATCCAGAGCCAGAGCGAGAGCAGGCCGGAAGCAAGGCAAGGGCAGGCCAGATCCAGAGCGAGAGCAGGCCAGAGCCAGAGTGAGAGCAGGCCGGAACCAAAGCGAGAGCAGGCAGGAGCCAGGGCGAGGCCAGAGCGAAAGTAGGCCGGAGCCAGGTCGAGGGCAGTCCAGAGCCAGAGAGAGAGCAGGCCGGAGCCAGGGCGAGGGCATGCCAGAGCGAGAGGAGGAGCCAGGGCGAGAGCTGGCCGGAACCAAGGCAATAGCAGGCCGGAGCCAGGGCGAGGGTAGTCCAGAGTTAGAGTGAGAGCAGTCGGGAGCCAAGGCGAGAGCAGTCCGGAGCCAGGGCAAGGGCAGGCCCAGAGCCAAAGAGAGCAGGCCAGAGCCAGGGCGAGAGCAGGCCAGAGCCAGAGCGAGAGCAGGTAGGAGCCAGCCGAGAGCAGGCCAGAGCCAAGGCGAGGGCAGGCCGGAGCCAGAGTGATGGCAGGCCGGAGCCAGGGTGAGGGCAGTCCGGAGCTAATGCGAGAGCAGGCAGGAGCTAAGGCGAGGGCAGGCCGGATCCAAGGCGAGGGCAGGCCACAGGCAGAGCCAGGGCAGGCCAGAGACAGAGCGAGTGCAGACCGGAGCCAAGGCGAGGCGCAGGACAGAGCCAGATCAGGTCGGAGCCAAGGCGACGGCAGGCCAGAGCCAGAGCGAGAGCAGGCCTGAGCCAGAGCGAGAGCAGGCCGGAGCAAAGGCGAGAGCAGACAAGAGCAAGAGCGAGAGTAGGCCGGAGCTAAGGCGAGGGCAGGCCAGAGCGAGAGCAGGCCGGAGCCAGGACGAGGAGAGGCCTGAGCCAGAGCGAGAGCAGGCCGGAGCCAGGGCGAGGGCAGGCAGGAGCCAGAGCCGGCCGGAGCCAAGGCGAAGGCTGGCCGGAGCCAGAGCAAGGGCAGGCCCGAGCCAGGGCGAGGGCAGGCCGGCCGGAGCCAAGGCAAGGGTAATCCAGAGCCAGAGCGAGAGCAGGCCAGATGCAAAGCGAGAGCAGGCAGGAGCCAGGGCGAGGCCAGAGCGAAAGTAGGCCGGAGCCAGGTCGAGGGCAGTCCAGAACCAGAGAGAGAGCAGGCCGGAGCCAGGGCGAGGGCATGCCAGAGCGAGAGCAGGAGCCAGGGCAAGAGCTGGCCGGAACCAAGGCAATAGCAGGCCGGAGCCAGGGCGAGGGTAGTCCGGAGTTAGAGCGAGAGCAGTTGGGAGCCAAGGCGAGAGCCGGCCGGAGCCAGGGCGAGGGCACGCAAGAGCCAGAGCGAGAGCAGGTAGGAGCCAGGGCGAGAGCAGGCCGGAGCCAAAGCGAGGGCAGGCCGGAGTCAGAAGGATGGCAGGCCGGAGCCAGGGCGAGGGCAGTCGGGAGCTAGAGCGAGAGCAGGCCGGAGCGAGGGCGAGAGCAGGCCGGAGCCAAGACGAGGGAGGGCAGGCCAGAGCCAGAGCGAGAGCAGGCTGGAGCCAGTACGAGAGCAGGCTGGAGCCAGGGCAAGAGCAGGCCGGAGCCAAGGGAAGGACAGGCCACAGCCAGAGTGAGAGCAGGTCGGAGCCAGGGCGAGGGCAGGCCGGAGCGAGAGCAGGCCGGAGCCAGGGCGAAGGCAGGCCGGAGCCAGAGCGAGAGCAGGCCGGAGCCAAGGCGAGGGCAGGTCAGAGCCAGGACGTGGGCAGGCCAGAGCCAGAGCGATAGCAGGCTGGAGCCAAGGCGAGTGCAGGTCAGAGTGAGAGCAGGCCGGAGCTAAGGCGAGGGCAGGCCAGAGCGAGAGCAGGCTGGAGCCAAGGCGAGGGCAGGCCAGAGCTAGAGCGAGAGCAGGCCGGAGCCAAGGCTAGGGCAGGCCGGAGCCAGAGCGAGAGCAGGCTGGAGCAAGAACGAAGGCATGCAAGAGCCAGAGCGAGAGCAGGCCGGAGCCAAGGCGAAGGCAGGCCAGAGCCAGAGTGATATTGTGGCGCCCAGGGGGTGGGGACTACTCGGCACCTGGGACTTAATGTCTGGTCTTGGGGGATGTCGCGGTGGTCGGCTCCCGGGCTCGTACCCTGGGGTCTCTTAAAAAAAAAGGAAAATGAAATGTCAAAGTTCGTGACGCCACCTGTGGTGTCTGGTGAGGACCACCAGCGCTGCGGCAGTCCACTTAGGCCGGTGTTACGGCAGCTATGATGGTGTAGCTTCCCACAGGCGGAGCTAGGCCTCAGGGCAGCAGTGTTTGGTAAGGTGCACAATATGACCGTGACCCAGCCGGGTCCAAGGAAAAATGGGAGACACACTCACGTTTGGCTTCAGTACCTTTTTACTGGTGAAGTTGCGGTACCGCCCGAAGCACTGTAGGGTGAGGGGTGCACTGCAGGTCTCTCCCCAGTGAGTAGGTATAGGGCCTCCTGTATCCTTGCCGCTTCGTGTAGTTTATGGCCCGTCTGAAACTAGGCCTAACTTAGTCCTTGTGATGCGCCGGCTGACTTGGTGTTAGGGCCTTTTGCTGAAGAGCACGCTCCTGGTATGGCGGAGCCTCCGTGCCTCCTGGTCCTGCTACGGGTCAGCTCCTGGGATATCCTGAGACCTGAAGTATTCCAGGAAAGATCCGGCTGTTTTCCACAGAGGGTATACTGCTCTGCAGACTCGGAGCCGGTGTCCGGTATATTTCTGGGGTGAGCTTATGAAGCTCCTCTGTCCCAATACTACTGTTCCACTAGCCTTCGGCCTACTCTGGGCCCTCACTAGGCTATACACACTGGCAGTTAGCTGGCTGCCTCTTCTGCCGTTCTCTAGAGCGTCGGCAATGCTCCTAGCTGTCTCCTTCTCTGCTAGACTGCTTGCAGAACCTGCTGACACACTGTCTCTCTGTCTCTGGCTGCAGCAGACTCCAGACTGTTCTCTCTCTGCAGAAACCTGCTGAGTCACTACCCTGCCTAGCTCCACCATCCCTATTTATATATCCCTATAGGGCTCCCTCTGGTGGTTCTGAGGTAGGGTGGAGGTGTGTGCATGCTATGAGGGCCTCTTGTGGAGAAAACCTGAAATGCACCCCCCTCGGATCTGTGACTCCATGCACAGCAGGGCGTCACAATATTAGGCCGGAGCCAGGGCGAGAGCAGGCCGGAGCCAAGGTAAAGGCTGGCCAGAGCAAGGGCAGACCGGAGCCAGGGAGAGGGCAGGCCGGAGCCAGTGCGAGAGCAGGCCGGAGCCAAGGCGAGGGCAGGCCGAAGCCAGAGCGAGAGCAGGCCGGAGCCAAGGTGAGGGTATGCCAGAGCGAGAGCAGGCCGGAGCCAGGACGAGGGCAGGCCGGAGCCAGGGCGAGAGCAGGCCGGAGTCAAGGTGAGGGCTGGCCAGAGCCAGAGCAAGGGCAGGCCGGAGCCAGGGAGAGGGCAGGCCGGAGCCAGAGAGAGAGCAGGCCGGAGCCAAGGCGAGAGCAGGCAGCAGCCAAGGCGAGGGTATGCCAGAGCGAGAGCAGGCCGGAGCCAGGATGAGTGCAGGCTGGAGCCAGGGCGAGAGCAGGCCGGAGCCAAGGTGAGGGCTGGCCAGAGCAAGGGCAGACCGGAGCGAGGGCGAGGGCAGGCCGGAGCCAGAGCGAGAGCAGGCCGGAGCCAAGGCGAGAGCAGGCCGGAGCCAAGACGAGGCAGTCCATAGCCAGAGCAGGCCGGAGCCAGGACGAGGGCAGGCCGAAGCCAGGGCGAGAGCAGGCCGGAGCCAAGGCGAAGGGAGGCCAGATTCAGAGCGAGAGCAGGCTGGAGCCAGAGCGAGAGCAGGCAGGTGTCAGGGCGAGGGCAGGCCGGAAAGGCGAGAGCAGGCCGGAGCAAAGGCGAGGGCAGGCCGGATCCAAGGCGAGGGCAGGCCAGAGGCAGAGCCAGGGCGGGCCAGAGACAGAGCGAGTGCAGACCGGAGCCAAGGCGAGGCGCAGGCCAGAGCCAGATCAGGTCGGAGCCAAGGCGACGGCAGGCCAGAGCCAGAGCGAGAGCAGGCCTGAGCCAGAGCAAGAGCATTCCAGAGCCAAGGCAAGGGCAGGCCAGAGCCAGAGCGAGAGCAGGCCTGAGCCAGAGCGAGAGCAGGCCGGAGCAAAGGCGAGGGCAGACAAGAGCCAGAGCGAGAGTAGGCCGGAGCTAAGGCGAGGGCAGGCCAGAGCGAGAGCAGGCCGGAGCCAGGACGAGGACAGGCCTGAGCCAGAGCGAGAGCAGGCCGGAGCCATAGCAGGCCGGAGCCAAGGCGAGGGCTGGCCGGAGCGAGAACAAGGGCAGGCCCGAGTCAGGGTGAGTGCAGGCCGGCCGGAGCCAAGGCGAGGGTAATCCAGAGCCAGAGCGAGAGCAGGCCAGAAGCAAGGCAAGGGCAGGCCAGATCCAGAGCGAGAGCAGGCCAGAGCCAGAGTGAGATCTGGCCGGAACCAAAGCAAGAGCAGGCAGGAGCCAGGGCGAGGACAGGCCGAAGCCAAGGCGAGAGCAGTCCGGAGCCAAGTTGAGGGCAGGCCAGAGGCAGAGCCAGGTCAGGCCAGAGCCAGAGCGAGAGCAGGCCGGAGCCAAGGCGAGGGAGGGCAGGCCAGAGCCAGAGCGAGAGCAGGTCGAAGCCAAGGCGAGGGCAGGCAATAGCCAGAGTGAGAGCAGGCCGGAGTCAAGAAGAGGCAGGCCAGAGCCAGAGAGAGAGCAGGCCGGATCCATGACGAGGGCAGGTCAGAGCCAGAGAGAGAGCAGGCCGGAGCCAAAGCGAGGGCTGGCCGGAGCCAGAGAAAGGGCAGGTCGAAGCCATGGCTGTGGCAGGTAGAAGCCAGGGCTAGGGTAGGCCGGAGAAAGCAGGCCGAACCCAAGGCGAGAGCAGGCCGGAGCCAAGAGGGCAGGCCAGGACGAGGGCAGGCCGGAGCCAGGGGAGAGCAGGCGGGAGCCAGAGCGAGGGCAGGCCAGAGCCAGAGTAGGCCAGAGCCAAGGCAAGGGCAGGCTAGAGCCAGAGCGAGAGAAGGCCGGAGCCAAGGCAAGGGCAGGCCGGAACCAGGGTGAGAGCAGGCCTGAGCCAGAGCCAGAGCGAGGGCTGGCCAGAGCCAGAGAGAGAGCAAGCCGGAGCCAGGGCAAAGGCAGGCCAAGCGAGAGCAGGAGTCAGGGCGAGAGCAGGCCGGAGCCAAAGCGATGGGAGGCTAGAGCCAGGGTGAGGGTAGTCCGGAGTTAGAGCAAGAGCAGTCGGGAGCCAAGGCGAAAGTAGGCCGGACGGAGCCAGGGCGAGTGTAGGCCAGAGCCAGAGCCAGAGCAGGCCAGAGCCGGAGCAAGAGCTGGCCGGAGCCAAGGCAAGGGCAGGCCAGAACCAGGGTGAGGGCAGTCCGGAGCTAATGCGAGAGCAGGCCGGAGACAAGGCGAGGGCAGGCCGTAGCCAGGGCGAGGGCAGACCAGAGGCAGAGCCAGGGCAGGCCAGAGACAGAGCGAGTGCAGACCGGAGCCAAGGCGAGGCGCAGGCCAGAGCCAGAGTAGGTCGGAGCCAAGGCGAGGGCAGGCCAGAGCCAGAGAGAGCAGGCCGGAGCCAAGGCAAGGGAAGGCCAGAGCCAGAGAGAGCACGCCGAAGGCAGGGTAAGGGCAGGTCAGAGCCAGAGAGAGAGAGCAGGCCGAAGCCAGGGCGAGGGCAGGCCAGAGCCAAAGCGAGAGCAGGTCGGAGCCAGGGCGAGAGCAGGCCTGAGCCAAGGTGAGGGTTGGCCGGAGCCAGGGCGGGAGCATGCCGGAGCCAAGGCGAGGGCTGGCCGGAGCCAGAGCAGGACAGAGCCAAGGCGACGGCAGGCCAGAGCCAGAGCGAGAGCAGGCCGGAGCCCAGGCGAGGGCAGGCCAGAGCCAGAGCGAGAGCAGGCCTGAGCCAGAGCGAGAGCATTCCAGAGCCAAGGCAAGGGCAGGCCAGAGCCAGAGCGAGAGAAAGCCAGAGCGAGAGCAGGCAGGAGCCAAGGCGACGGCAGGCCAGAGCCAGAGAGAGCAGGCCGGAACCAAGGCAAGGGAAGGCCAGAGCCAAAGAGAGCAGGCCGAAGGCAGGGCAACGGCAGGCCAGAGCCAGAGAGAGAGAGCAGGCCGAAGCCAGGGCAAGGGCAGGCCAGAGCCAAAGCGAGAGCAGGTCGGAGCCAGGGCGAGAGCAGGCCGGAGCCAAGGCGAGGGCAGGCCAGATCCAGAGCAAGAGCAGGCCGGAGCCAAGGCAAGGGCCGTCCAGAGCCAGAGAGAGCAGGCCAGAAAGGCAAGGGTAGGCCAGAGCCAGAGAGAGAGCAGGCCGAAGCCAGGGCAAGGGCAGGCCAGAGCCAGAGAGAGAGCAGGCCGAAGCCAGGGCGAGGGCAGGCCAGAGTCAGAGCGAAAGCAGGTCGGAGCCAGGGCGAGAGCAGGCCGGAGCCAAGGCGTGGGCTGGCCAGAGCCAGGGCGAGAGCAGGCTGGAACCAAGGTGAGGGCAGGCCGGAGCCAGGGCGAGAGCAGGCCGGAGCCAAGGTAAAGGCTGGCCAGAGCCAGAGCAAGGGCAGACCTGAGCCAGGGCGAGCGCAGGCCGGAGCCAGTGCGAGAGCAGGCCGGAGCCAAGGCGAGGGCAGGCTGGAGCCAGAGCGAGAGCAGGCCGGAGCCAAGGCGAGAGCAGGCCGGAGCCAAGGCGAGGGTATGCCAGAGCGAGAGCAGGCCAGAGCCAGGACGAGGGCAGGCCGGAGCCAGGGCGAGAGCAGGCCGGAGCCAAGGTGAGGGCTGGCCAGAGCCAGAGCAAGAGCAGTCCGGTGCCAGGGCGAGGGCAGGCCAATGCCAGGGCGAGAGTAGGCCGGAGCCAAGGCGAGGGCAGGCCAGATTCAGAGCGAGAGCAAGCCAGAGCCAGAGCGAGAGCAGGCTGGAGCCAGAGCGAGAGCTGGCAGGAGTCAGGGCGAGGGCAGGCGGGAGCCAGAGCAGGTCGGAGCCAAGGCGAGAGCAGGCCGGAGCCAAGGCGAGGGCAGGCCAGAGCCAGAGCAGGCCAGCGCTAGAGTGAGAGCATTCCGGAGCCAAGGTAAGGGCAGGCCAAAGCTGGAGCGAGAGCAATCGGGAGCCAAGGCAAGGGCAGGCCAGAGCGAGAGTAGGCCTGAGCCAGGGCGAGGGCAGGCCAGAGCCAGAGCAAGAGCAGGTCAGAGCCAGGGCGAGAGGCCAGAGCCAAGGCGAGGGCTGGCCTGAGCCAGAAGCAAGGGCAGTTCGGAGCCAGGGCTAGGGCAGGCCGGACCCAGAGCGAGAGCAGGCCGGAGCCAAGGCGAGAGCAGGCCGGAGCACAGGCGAGGGCAGGCCAGAGAGAGCTGGCCGGAGCCAGGACGAGGGCAGGCCAGAGGCAGAGTAGAGGAGGCCGGAGCCAGGGCGAGAACAGGCCAGAGTCAAAGAGAGAGCAGGCCGGAGCCAAGGCGAGGGCAGGCCAGAGGCAGAGCTAGAGTAGGCCGGAGCCAGGGCGAGAACAGGCCAGAGTCAAAGAGAGAGCAGGCCGGAGCCAAGGCGAGGGCATGCCAGAGCGAGAGCAGGCCAGAGCCAGACCGAGAGCAGGCCGGAGCTAGGGCGAGGGCAGGCCAGAGCCAGAGCGAGAGTATGCCAGAGCCAAGTCAAGGGCAGGCCAGAGCCCGAGCGAGAGAAGGCCTGAGCAAAGGCATGGGCAGGCCGGAACCAGCGCAAAAGCAGGCCAGAGCCAGGGCGAGGCCAGAGCAAGAGCAGGGCAGAGCCAGAGCGAGAGTAGGCCGGAGCCAGGGCGAGGGCAGGCCAGAGCCAATGAGAGAGCAGGCCAGAGCCAGGGCGAGGGCAGGCCAGAGCGAGAGCAGGTCGGAGCCGAGCAGGCCGGAGCCAGGGCGAGGGCAGGCAAGAGCCAGAGGGAGAGCAGGTAGGAGGCAGGGCGAGAGCAGGCCGGAGCCATAGCGAGGGCAGGCCGGAGCTAGAGCGATGGCAGGCCGGAGCCAGGGCGAGGGCAGTCCGGAGCTAGAGCGAGAGCAGGCCAGAGCCAGGGCGAGAGCAGGCCGGAGCCAAGGTGAGGGAGGGCAGGCCAGAGCAAGAGCAGGACTGAGCTAGAGTGAGAGCAGTCCGGAGCCAAGGCAAGGGCAGGCCAGAGTTAGAGCGAGAGCAATCGGGAGCCAAGGCAAGGGCAGGCCAGAGCCAGAGCGAGAGTAGGCCTGAGCCAGGGCGAGGGCAGGCCAGAGCCAGAGCGAGAGCAGGTCGGAGCCAGGGTGAGAGGCCGGAACCAAGGCGAGGGCAGTCCATAGCCAGAGCAGGCCGGAGCCAGGACGAGGGCAGGCCGATGCCAGGGCGAGGGCAGGCCAGATTCAGAGCGAGAGCAAGCCAGAGCGAGAGCAGGCTGGAGCCAGGGCGAGGACAGGCCAGAGCCAGAGAGAGCAGGCAAGAGCCAGAGCGAGAGCATGTAGGAGCCAGGGCGAGAGCAGGCCGGAGCCAAAGCGAGGGCAGGCCGGAGCCAGAGGGATGGCAGGCCGGAGCCAGGGCGAGGGCAGTCGGGAGCTAGAGCGAGAGCAGGCCGGAGCCAGGGTGAGAGCAGGCCGGAGCCAAGGCGAGGGAGGGCAGGCCAGAGCCAGAGTGAGAGCAGGCTGGAGCCAGTACGAGAGCAGGCTGGAGCCAGGGCAAGAGCAGGCCGGAGCCAAGGGAAGGACAGGCCACAGCCAGAGTGAGAGCAGGTCGGAGCCAGGGCCAGGGCAGGTCAGAGCAAGAGCAGGCCGGAGCCAGGGTGAGGGCAGGCCGGAGCCAGAGCAAGAGCAGGCCGGAGCCAAGGCGAGGGCAGTCCAGAGCCAGAGCGAGAGCAGGCTGGAGCCAGGGTGTGGGCAGGCCAGAGCCAGAGCGATAGCAGGCTGGAGCCAAGGCGAGGGCAGGTCAGAGTGAGAGCAGGCCGGAGCCAAGGCGAGGGTAGGCCAGAGCTAGAGCGAGAGCAGGCCGGAGCCAAGGCTAGGGCAGGCCGGAGCCAGAGCGAGAGCAGGCCGGAGCCAAGGCGAAGGCAGGCCAGAACCAGAGTGATATTGTGGCGCCCAGGGGATGGGGACTACTCGGCGCTCGGGCCCTAATGTCTGGTCTTGTCGCGGTGGTCGGCTCCCGGGCCCGTACCCTGGGGTCTCTCTTAAAAAAAAGGAAAATGAAATGTCAAAGTTCGTGACGCCACCTGTGGTGTCTGGTGAGGACCACCAGCGCTGTGGCAGTCCACTGAGGCCGGTGTTACGGCAGCTATGATGGTGTAGCTCCCCACAGGTGGAGCTAGGCCTCAGGGCAGCGGTGTTTGGTAAGGTGCACGATATGGCGGTGACCCAGCCGGGTCCAAGGAAAAATGGGAGACACACTCACGTTTGGCTTCAGTACCTTTTTACTGGTGGAGTTGCGGTACCGCACGGAGCACTGTAGGGTGAGGGGTGCACTGCAGGTCTCTCCCCAGTGAGCAGGTATAGGGCCTCCTGTATCCTTGCCGCTTCGTGTAGTTTATGGCCCGTCTGAAACTAGGCCTAACTTAGTCCTTGTGATGCGCCGGCTGACTTGGTGTTAGGGCCTATTGCTGAAGAGCACGCTCCTGGTATGGCGGAGCCTCCGTGCCTCCTGGTCCTGCTACGGGTCAGCTCCTGGGATATCCTGAGACCTGAAGTCTTCCAGGAAAGATCCGGCTATTTTCCTCAGAGGGTATACTGCTCTGCAGACTCGGAGCCGGTGTCCGGTATATTTCTGGGGTGAGCTTATGAAGCTCCTCTGTCCCCAGTACTACTGTTCCACTAGCCTTCGGCCTACTCTGGGCCCTCATTAGGCTATACACTCTGGCAGTTAGCTGACTGCCTCTTCTGCCGCTCTCTAGAGCGTCGGCAACGCTCCTAGCTGTCTCCTTCTCTGCTAGACTGCTTGCAGAACCTGCTGACACACTGTCTCTCTGTCTCTGGCTGCAGCAGACTCCAGACTGTTCTCTCTCTGCTGAAACCTGCTGAGTCACTACCCTGCCTAGCTCCACCATCCCTATTTATATATCCCTATAGGGCTCCCTCTGGTGGTTCTGAGGTAGGGTGGAGGTGTGTGCATGCTCTGAGGGCCTCTTGTGGAGAAAACCTGAAATGCACCCCCCTCGGATCTGTGACTCCATGCACAGCAGGGCATCACAACATTAGGCCGGAGCCAGAGCGAGGGCAAGCCGGAGCCAAAGCGAGAGCAGGCTGGAGCCAAGGTGAAGACAGGCCATAGCCAGAGCGATAGCAGGCCGAAGCCAAGGCGAGGGCAGGCCAGAGCGAGGGCAGGCCGGAGCCAAGGCGAGGGCATGCTAGAGAGAGAGAGCAGGCCGGAGCCTGGGCGAGAGCAGGCTGGAGCCTAGACGAGGGAGGGCAGGCAATAGCCAGAGCGAGAGCAGGCCGGAGACAGTACGAGAGCAGGCCGGAGCCAGGGGAAGAGCAGGCCGGAGCCAAGGGGAGGACAGGTCAAAGCCAGTGCGAGAGCAAGCCGGAGCTAGGGTGAGGCAAGGCCAGAGCCAGAGTCAGAGCAGGCCGGAACCAAGGCAAGGGTAGGCCAGAGCCAGAGAGAGGGCAGGCCAGAGCCAGAGCGAGAGCAGACCATAGCCAAAGCGAGGTCAGGAAGGAGCCAGAGGTAGAGCAGGCCGGAGCCAAGGCAAGAGCCAGAGAGAGAGCAGGCCAGAGCCAGGACGAGGGCAGGACGGAGCAAGAGCAAGAGGAGGCCGTAGGCAAGGTAAGGGCAGGCCAGAGGGAGAGCAGGCCGGAGGCAAGGCGAGGGCAGGCCAAAGCCAAAGCGAGAGCAGGCCAGCGCGAGGGCGTGGGCAGGCCAGAGCCAGAGCGATAGCAGGCCGAAGCCAAGGCGAGGGAAGGTCAGAGTGAGAGCAGGCCGGACCGGCGAGGGCAGGCCAGAGCCAGAGCGAGAGTAGGCCGGAGCCAGGGCCAGGGCAGGCCGGAGCCAGAGCGAGAGCAGGCTGGAGCCAAGGCGAGGGCAGTCCAGAGCCAGAGCGAGAGCAGGCCAGAGCCAGGGAGATAGCAGGCCGGAGCCAAGGCGAAGGCAGGCCAGAGCCAGAGTGATATTAGGCCGGAGCCAGGGCGAGGGCAGGCAGAAGCCAAAGCGAGAGCAGGCCGGAGCCAGGGCGAGGGCAGGACGGAGCCAAAGGGAGGGCAGGCCAGAGCCAGCGCGAGAGCAGACAGGAGCCAAGGCGAGGGCAGGGCAGAGCCAGAGCAAGAGCTGGCCGGAGCCAAGGCGAGGGATGGCCAGAGCCAGAGCAAGGGAAGGCCGGAGCCAGGGCAAGGGCAGGCCGAAGACAGAGCAAGAGCAGGCTGGAACCAGGGCGACAGAAGGCCGAAGCCAAGTCGAGGGCAGGCTAGAGCCAGAGCGTGTGCTGGCCGGAGCCAAGGCGAGAGCAGGCTGGAGCCAAGGCGAGGGAGGGCAGGCAATAGCCAGAGCGAGAGCAGGCCGGAGACAGTATGAGAGCAGGCCGGAGCCAGGGGAAGAGCAGGCCGGAGCCAAGGGTAGGACAGGTCAGAGCCAGAGCGAGAGCTGGCCAGAGCTAGGGTGAGGGCAGGCCAGAGCCAGAGGCAGAGCAGGCCGGAACCAAGGCAAGGGTAGGCCAGAGCCAGAGAGAGGGCAGGCCAGAGCCAGAGCGAGAGCAGGCCAGAGCCAGAGCGAGAGCAGGCCATAGCCAAAGCGAGGTCAGGAAGGAGCCAGAGTGAGAGCAGGCCGGGGCCAAAGCAAGGGCAGGCAAGAGCCAGAGCGAGAGCAGGCCAGAGCCAGGGCGAGGGCAGGACGGAGGAAGAGCAAGAGGAGGCCGTAGGCAAGGTAAGGGCAGGCCAGAGGGAGAGCATGCCGGAGGCAAGGCGAGGGCAGGCCAAAGCCAAAGCGAGAGCAGGCCAGAGCGAGGGCGTGGGCAGGCCAGAGCCACAGCGATAGCAGGCCGGAGCCAAGACGAGGGCAGGTCAGAGTGAGAGCAGGCCGGACCGGCGAGGGCAGGCCAGAGCCAGAGCGAGAGTAGGCCAGGGCCAGGGCAGGCCGGAGCCAGAGCGAGAGCAGGCTGGAGCCAAGGCAAGGGCAGTCCAGAGCGAGAGCAGGCCAGAGCCAGGGAGATAGCAGGCCGGAGCCAAGGCGAAGGCAGGCCAGAGCCAGAGTGATATTAGGCCGGAGCCAGGGCGAGAGCAGGCCGGAGCCAGGGCGAGGGCAGGACGGAGCCAAGGGGAGGGCAGGCCAGAGCCAGAGCGAGAGCAGGCCGGAGCCAGGACAAGGGCAGGCCGGAGCCAGGGCGAGAGGAGGCTGAGGCCAAGGCGAGGGCAGGCCAGAGCCAGAGCAGGCCGGAGACAGGGCGAGGGTAGGCCACAGTCAGAGCGAGAGCAGGCCGGAGCCAAGGCGAGGGCAGGCCAGAGCCAGAGCGAGAACAGGCCAGAGCCAGAGAGAGAGCAGGCCAGAGCCTGGGCGAGGGCCAGCCAGAGCCAGAGTAGGTCAGAGCCAAGGCAAGGGCAGGCCAGAGCCAGAGCAAGAGAAGACCAGAGCCAAGGCGAGGGCAGGCCAGAGCCAGAGCGTGAGCAGGCCGGAGCCAAGGCAAGGGCAGGCCAGAGCCAGAGCGAGAGGAGGCCGGAGCCAGAGCGAGAACAGGAAGGAGCCAGGGCGAGCGCAGGCCAGAGCCAAGGCGAGGGAGGGCAGGCCAGAGCGAGAGCAGGCCGGAGGCAGTACGAGAGCAGGCCGGAGCCAGGGCAAGAGCAGGCCGGAGCCAAGGGGAGGACAGGCCAGAGCCAGAGTGAGAGCAAGCCGAAGCCAAGGCGAGGGCAGGCTGGAGCCAAAGCGAGAGCAGGCCGGAGCCAAGGCGAAGGCTGGCCCTATCCACAGCGATAGCAGGCCAGAGCCAAGAGCAACGGCAGGCCAGAGCGAGAGCTGGCCGGAGCCAAGGCGAGGGCAGGCTAGAGCAAGAGCAGGCCGGAGCCAGGGCGAGAGCACGCCGGAGCCAAGGCTAGGGAGGGCAGGCCAGAGGCAGAGCGAGAGCAGGCCGGAGCCAGAGCGAGAGCAGACTGGAGCCAAGTCGAGGGCAGGCCGGAGCCAAGGCGAGGGCAGGCAAGAGCCAGAGCGAGAGCAGGCCAGAGCCAGAGCGAGGGCAGGACGGAGCCAGAGCAAGAGGAGGCCATAGGCAAGGCAAGGGCAGGCCAGATCGAGAGCAGGCCGGAGCCAAGGTGAGGGAGGGCAGGCCAGAGCCAGAGCGAAAGCAGGCCGGAGCCAGGGCGAGGGCAGGCCGGAGCAAGAGCAAGAGCAGGCCGGAGCCAAGGCGAGGGCAGGACGAAGCCAGAGCGAGATTAGGTGGGAGCCAAGGCGAGGGAGGGCAGGCCAGAGCGAAAGTAGGCCAGAGCCAAGGCGAGGGCAGGCTAGAGCCAGAGCGAGAGCAAGCCAGAGCCAGAGCAAGGGCAGGAGGGAGCTAGAGCAAGAGGAGGCCGTAGGCAAGGGCAGGCCAGATCGAGAGCAGGCCAGAGCCAAGGCGAGGGAGGGCAGGCCAGAGCCAGAGCGAAAGCAGGCCGGAGCCAGGGCGAGAGCAGGCCGGAGCCACAGTGAGAGCAGGCCAGAGCCAGAGCGAGGGCAGGATGGAGCCAGAGCAAGAGGAGGCCGTAGGCAAGGCAAGGGCAGGCCAGATCAAGAGCAGGCCGGAGCCAAGGCGAGGGAGGGCAGGCCAGAGCCAGAATGAAAGCAGGCCGGAGCCATGGCGAGGGCAGGCCGGAGCCAGAGCGAGAGCAGGCTGCAGCCAAGGCGAGGGCAGTCCAGAGCCAGAATGAAAGCAGGCCGGAGCCATGGCGAGGGCAGGCCGGAGCCAGAGCGAGAGCAAGACGGAGCCAGAGCGAGGGCAGGACGCAAGAGGAGCCAGAGCGAGAGCAGGACGGAGCCAGAGCGAGGGCAGGATGCAAGAGGAGCCAGAGCAAGAGGAGGCCGTACGCAAGGCAAGGGCAGTCCAGATCGAGAGCAGGCCGGAGCCAAGGCGAGGGAGGGAAGGCCAGAGCCAGAGCGAAAGCAGGCCGGAGCCAGGGCGAGGGCAGGCTGGAGCAAGAGCGAGAGCAGGCCGGAACCAAGGCGAGGGGAGGACGAAGCCAGAGCGAGATCAGGTCGGAGCCAAGGCGAGGGCAGGCAAGAGCCAGAGCGGGACCAGGCCAGAGCCAGAACGAGGGCAGGATGGAGCCAGAGCAAGAGGAGGCCGTAGGCAAGGCAAGGGCAGGCCAGATTGAGAGCAGGCTGGAGCCAAGTCGAGGGAAGTACTGAGCCCGAACGAGAGAAGGCCAGAGCCAAGGCAAGGGCAGGCCGGAACCAGGGCGAGAGCAGGCCAGAGCCAGGGCGAGGGCAGGTCGGAGCGAGAGCAGGCCAGAGCCAGAGCGAGTGCAGGACGGAGCCAGAGCAAGAGGAGGCCGTAGGCAAGGCAAGGGCAGGCCAGATCGAGAGCAGGCCGGAGCCAAGGCGAGGGAGGGCAGGCCAGAGCCAGAGCGAAAGCAGGCCGGACCAAGGCGAGGGCAGGCAAGAGCCAGAGCGAGAGCAGGCCAGAGCTAGAACGAGGGCAGGACGGAGCCAGAGCAAGAGGAGGCCGTAGGCAAGGCAAGGGCAGGCCAGATCGAGAGCAGGCCGGAGCCAAGGCGAGGGAGGGCAGGTCAGAGCCAGAGCGAAAGCAGGCCGGAGCAAGGGCGAGAGTAGGCCGGAGCCAGAGTGAGAGCAGGCCAGAGCCAGAGCGAGGGAAGGACGGAGCCAGAGCAAGACGAGGCCGTAGGCAAGGCAAGGGCATGCCAGATCGAGAGCAGGCCGGAGCCAAGGCGAGGGCAGGCCGGTGCCAGAGCGATGGCAGGCCGGAGCCAAGGCAAGGGCAGGATGGAGCCAGAGCGAGATCAGGTCGGAGCCAAGGCGAGGGCAGGCAAGAGCCAGAGCGAGAGCAGGCGAGAGCCAGAGCGAGGGCAGGACTGAGCCAGAGCAAGAGGAGGCCGTAGGCAAGGCAAGGGCAGGCCAGATCGAGAGCAGGCTGGAGCCATGGCGAGGGAGGGCAGGCCAGAGCCAGAGCGAAAGCAGGCCGGAGCCAGGGCGAGGGCAGGCCGGAGCAAGAGCAGGCCGGAGCCAAGGCGAGGGCAAGACGAAGCCAGAGCGAGATCAGGTCGGAGCCAAGGCGAGGGAGGGCAGGCCAGAGCGAAAGTATGCCGGAGCCAAGGCGAGGGCAGGCTAGAGCCAGAGCGAGAGCAAGCCAGAGCCAGAGCAAGGGCAGGAGGGAGCCAGAGCAAGAGGAGGCCGTAGGCAAGGCAAGGGCAGGTCAGATCGAGAGCAGGCCGGAGCCAAGGCGAGGGAGGGCAGGCCAGAGACTGAGCGAAAGCAGGCCGGAGCCAGGGCGAGACCAGGCCGGAGCCACAGTGAGAGCAGGCCAGAGCGAGGGCAGGATGGAGCCAGAGCAAGAGGAGGCCATAGGCAAGGTAAGGGCAGGCCAGATCGAGAGCAGGCCGGAGCCAAGGCGAGAGAGGGCAGGCCAGAGCCAGAATGAAAGCAGGCCGGAGCCATGGCGAGGGCAGGCCGGAGCCAGAGCGAGAGCAGGCTGGAGCCAAGGCGAGGGCAGTCCAGATCCAGAGCGAGAGCAAGCTGGAGCCAAGGCGAGGGCAGTCCAGAGCCAGAGCGAGAGCATGCCAGAGCCAGGGCGATAGCAGGCCGGAGCCAAGGCGAAGGCAGGCCAGAGCCAGAGTGATAATAGGCTGGAGCCAGGGCAGGGCAGAGCCAGAGCGAGAGCTGGCCGGAGGCAAGGCGAGGGCTGGCCGGAGCCAGAGCAAGGGCAGGCCGGAGCCAGGGCGAGGTCAGGCCAAAGCCAGAGTGAGAGCAGGCCGGAACCAGGGCGAGAGCAGGCCGGAGCCAAGGCCCTGAGGGCAGGCCAGAGCGAACGCTGGCCGGAGCCAAGGCGAGGGCTGGCAGTAGCAAGAGCAAGGGCAGGACGGAGTCAGGGCGAGGGCAGGCCAAAGCCAGAGCGAGAGCAGGCCGGAGCCAGGGCGTGAGGAGGCCAGAGCCAAGGCGAGGGCAGGCTGGAGACAGGGCGAGAGCAGGCCGAGGCCAAGGCGAGGGCAGGCCGGAGCCAGGGCGAGGGCAGGCCAGAGTCAGAGCGAGAGCAGGCCAGAGCCAAGGTGAGGGCAGGCTAGAGCCAGAGAGAGAGCAGGCCAGAGCCAGAGCGAGAGCAGGCCGGAGCCAGGCCAGAGCGAGAGTAAGTCAGAACCAAGGCTAGGGCAGGCCAGAGCCAGAGCGAGAGAAGGCCGCAGCCAAGGCGGGGGCAGGCTAGAGCCAGAACGTGAGCAGGCCGGAGCCAAGGCAAGGGCATGCCAGATTCAGAGTGAGAGCAGGCCAGAGCCAGAGCGAGAGGAGGCCAGAGCCAACGCTAGAGCAGGCAGGAGCCAGGCCGAGCGCAGCCCGGAGCCAAGGCGAGGAGGGCAGACCGGAGCCAGAGTGAAAGGAGGCCGGAGCAAGGGCGAAGGCAGGCCAGAGCGAGAGCAGGCGGGAGCCAAGGCGAAGGCAGGCTAGAGCCAGAGTGATATTAGGCCGGAGCTAGGGCGAGGGCAGGACGGAGCCAAAGCGAGAGCAGGCCGGAAAAAAAGCAAAGGTAGGCCAAGCCTGAGCGATAGCAGGCCGGAGCCAAGGCAAGGGCAGGCCAGAGCGAGAAAAGGCCGGTGCCAAGGTGAGGGCAGGCCAGAGCGAGAGCGACAGCAGGCCGGAGCCAGGGCGAGGGCAGGCCGGAGCCAAAGCAAGAGCAGGCCAGAGCCAGGGCGAAGGCAGGCCGGAGCCTAGGCGAGGGAGTGCAGGCCAGAGCCAGAGCGAGAGCAGGCCAGAGCCACTACGAGAGCAGGTTGGAGCTAGGGCAAGTGCAGGCCGGAGCTAAGGGAAGGACAGGCCACATCCAGAGCGAGAGCAGGTCGGAGCCAGGGCGAGGGAGGGCAGGCCAGAGCCAGAACGAAAGCAGGCCAGAGCCAGTGCGAGGGCAGGCCGGAGCAAGAGCGAGAGCAGTCCGGAGCCAAGGCGAGAGCAGGCAAGAGCCAGAGCGAGAGCAGGCCAGAGCCAGAACAAGGGCAGGACAGAGCAAGGGCCAGAGCAAGAGTAGGTCAGAGCCAAGGCTAGGGAAGGCCAGAGCGAGAGAAGGCCGGAGCCAAGGCGAGGGCAGGCCAGAGCCAGAGCGTGAGCATGCCGGAGCCAAGGCAAGGGCATGCCAGATTCAGAGTGAGAGCAGGCCAGAGCCAGAGCGAGAGGAGGCCGGAGCTAACGCGAGAGCAGGCAGGAGCCAGGGCGAGCGCATGCCGGAGCCAAGACGACGAGGGCAGACTGGAGCCAGAGTGAAAGCTGGCCGGTGCAAGGGCGAAGGCAGGCCAGAGCCAGAGCGAGAGCAGGCCAGAGCCAAGGCGAAGGCAGGCCAGAGCCAGAGTGATATTAGGCCGGAGCTAGGGCGAGGGCAGGACGGAGCCAAAGCGAGAGCAGGCCGGAGACAAAGCAAAGGCAGGCCAGAGCCAGAGCGATAGCAGGCCGGAGCCAGAGCGAGAGCAGGCAGGAGCAAGGGCGAGGGCAGGCCGGAGCCAGAATGAGAGCAGGCCGGAGCCAGGGAGAAGGCAGGACAGAGCCAGTAGAGAGAAGGCTGAAGCCAAGGCGAAGGCAGGCCAGAGCCAGAGTGATATTAGGCCGGAGTCAAAGAAAGAGCAGGCCGGAGCCAAGGCGAAGGCAGGCCAGAGCCAGAGAGATAGCAGGCCGGAGCCAAGGCAAGGCCAGACCAGAGCAAGAGCAGGCCGGAGCCAAGGCAAGGCCAGACCAGAGCAAGAGCGAGAGCAGGCCAGAGCCAGAACAAGGGCAGGACAGAGCAAGGGCCAGAGCAAGAGTAGGTCAGAGCCAAGGCTAGGGAAGGCCAGAGCCAGAGCGAGAGAAGGCCGGAGCCAAGGCGAGGGCAGGCCAGAGCCAGAGCGTGAGCATGCCGGAGCCAAGGCAAGGGCATGCCAGATTCAGAGTGAGAGTGACGCGCCCCCTGGGCCATGTTGTTAGGGATACCCGGAGCCGGATCAGATGGCAGATGGGGGTTGTAGTCTCCGAGTGGCTGTGACCCGGTCCGTGCCCAGGGTGTCAAACTCAGTGTGCGGCAGTCCTTGCAGATGTTCTTAGTGTCGACTACGCCACCCGTTGATTTGCGGTCAAAAGGCCGCCGCTGCAGGATGGTCCGCTGAGGCTGGTGGTGTGTGTGCAGCTGTGGTAGTATAACCCCCAACGGGAGGGGTATAGCCTCAGGGGGTCAGACGTGGAGGATGGTGGTTGTGAAGGTGCAGCAAGGAGACTCAGAGGCATGAAATGCAGTTTCAGGGTTTTTACTCACTGGTTTTGCTCGGGTCACTCTGTACAGCAGTGACCACCCAAGCCGTGCTGCGTCCACCAGGTGCGGGACTCGGTCAACTCCCGGGCAATTCCTGAGTATGGTCCTGAGCTCCCTTCTTCTCTCTCTCTCTCTCTGGCCGTTCTCACCAGGGATCCACCTATGTCCGGCTCCCTCGGGTCTCTTGGTGGCTGAACCTTCTCTGGCTTCCCTGACCCTATGCTCGGTGTGCCATTCTGGTGGATTTGGTGAGGGTCGTGGCAAATCTTGCCCACGACCTCCGGTTCCTGGCTAAGGTTTGATTTGGCCTCCGCCAGCTTGGGATCCGGTACCCTTTTGCCGACCCGTCACCCTTTTGTCCTTATTCTGGGATCTTGGGGTCCCCTCTCGTCCTGCGCCTCTGGGTCCCTCTTCCTTCTCCTCTCCTGGAGTTACTGCTGACTCACTGACTGACTGACTGACCCTGTCCTAAGATGGTGCCCACCTTATATACTCCCTCTATGTGTGAGCTCAGGTGACCAGCACCCAATGAGCTCCTATCTTTACCCAGACTACTCCCCCTATCTGCCCCTACACTACTGGGATGTTCCACCCCCCTCCCACTCCAGCCAGGGACAGACGCTGTCGTACCTGCACATATACTGGTGGGAGTACCGTCGTTCTGTCCCCCGGAAATGGGATGTATGTAGTGCATGCAGCCTACTAGCTCAGTTCCACACTCCATCCTTACCCGGGAGTGGAATACCACACCTCTGGCTTGAGGTGTAATACCCCTGTAGCAGCCGAGTCCTCAGGGTGCTACATTCCCCCCTGGTAAATCACAGCACGTCCTCGGGCTGTAAAAGAGCAAAAACATACAATTTTTTTTCAAAACATTATAAACATATAAAACACTATATATATCATAAAACTTTTCATATAAAACTTTTCATATTAAACATTCTTGTTTCTCCGGCCATGGTGCAACTTGTGACCGGGTAAAGTGCAACAGTCTCTTCAAGAAAAAACAGTTTCCTATAAAACCGGTAGGGGGCGCTTTAAGAAGCGCAACTATGTACAAAGGGGAATATGGCCGCTCTCAGTCCTCGGCCAGTGGGGAAAAGGAATGGCTGTTCACAGTCCTCAGCCTGTTAAGGGATAGGGACACACGGGTATTCACTTGCTGGTCCCGACGGGGACTACACTTTGGTAGCAACAGTTTTTGTACCCACACGGGTAACTATTTACATATTCTATTTACAGTTCATCAGTGGCGGTGTGCTCTTGGCTGAGGGTAATCTTTAGACCCGTCCGGGTCCTCTTGATCCTCCTCACCCCGTAGCTCCTTCTCAGTAAGTCTATGCACGTGCAGGGCATACGGGCCCTTGGCGCACTGATGCCGGGTGAAGGTGACCTCATCACCCAGGTATAGGTCACGACCTCTGTGTCCCTCCGGCAGATGACTTTCAACGTCTCTGCGGGTGACAAAGACGTCGCCGGGGGTCTTGTGGTCCCGGATGAAACCCCACCCGTGCTCCAACTGGAATTTTATTACAGTCCCGCTGGCACGGGGACCGTGGGCAGCACGGGGGTTTCTGCGGGCTCGGCTCTTCTGCTCGGCGCTCTTCACTTGGAGCCGCTCCTCGCGGACCCGCCTCTCTCATCGCTCTCTAGCAAAAACCTCCAATTGTTGCTGGCAGCACTCCGCACGCTGGGCTGCGGCTGCCCGGGTCTCCTCGGTGAACCCGATGAGGTCTTCTCCGGTGGGGTCCCACGCAAACTGCGCTTCCTCCAACGAGAGTGGGGTGATCTTGGCGGGCGCCGGAGCCGGGATCAGGGGCTCATCCAGGGGTCTTTCCTTCCGGAGTCGGGGATGGTAATACTCCGGTGGCCACACAAAGGGCTGCCCATCCGGGCATGTGTGCTGGGCAAATAGGTCTTCACCCAGGTGTGGCGCTGTGGACGTTGAGGGCGCTGTTGTGGTGGCGGCGCCCGGGTTCACCAGGCCTTGTGACCAGGCCTGGGGCACCCTGAATGTAAAGGGCACCGTGAAGACGGCGGCGCCCGGGGTTACCTGGCCCAGTGACCAGGCCGGTGGCTCAGTGGAGGTAGAGGGCGCTGTTGGCACTGCGGCGCCCGGGGGCACTCGGCCTTGCGACCAGGCCGGTGGCGTCTCCTGCTTGGCCGTGCTCTGGATCGAGGCGCGTGACGTCACAGGGGGCGTGGCCGCGGCTCCGGCCGCTTGAGGCCTAGCTTGGAGCGATGACGCAGCGGCTACGGGAACGGTGAGTGGGGCTTCGGGCTCTGCGACGGGGAGCTGGGGCAGGTTTACGGCTTCTGGGCACGGGATATTGTCGTCCCCATTACCTGCCTTCATCTCTTCGGCTCCGTCCGCGGCGTCGTCTCCGGCCGTCGTCCCTCCTTCGCCGTCCTCAGAGGTGGACTTGCTCCTCGCTGTGGGTGGCATGCTTCGCTGGCAGGCTCCAGCCTGCAGGGCCATCTCTCTGGTCCACTCCGCCAGTGTTTCCTGCTGCACCCGGGCCATCCTTCGTGCGAGGCCCTCCAGCGCGGTCTGTGCACGCTCCCGATCTCCGGGGAGCTGCGCCAGGATCTCCAGCAGGCCTTCTGGAGTGGCGGCCTGCAACAGGCTCCTGACCACAGGGTCGGTGCTGCCTGACTCTCCCTCCATCTCCGGGTGTGTTCTCTCTGGACTCCTCCAGGCTGCTCCCATCTTCTTCCTTTTGTTCTGTATCCACCCACATTGGGGGTCGTCCTGGGGCAACTTTGTGATTGCCAGTTCCAGGGGCAGTTCCCTCACGCTGATGGACATATCAATCATCACAGTCTCTGCTGGTGGGGGCGGATTCCACTTTTGGCGCCATTTCCGATCCTGGCCCACGATGGGAGGTGGCCTCTTGCCATCCTCTGGCACGCCCATAATGGCGTCCGCTCTGCCAAGGCGGGAAATCTTCTCAGATGGCGGGAACCGCTTCCCAGTGGCGGGAAACACTGCAGATGGCGGGAAAAGACTGCAGATGACGGGCAAATGGCGGGAACTGATCCGAGATGGCGTCCGATGGCGGGGACCCTCTGGAATTGGCGGGAGACTTCGTTTTGAGGTAAATGCGAATTTTTCTTCAGGCACGCAGTACCCGGTTGTTGCGGGCACGTGATCCTGCCGACTACGCCAAAGTTGACGCGCCCCCTGGGCCATGTTGTTAGGGATACCCGGAGCCGGATCAGATGGGGGTTGTAGTCTCCGAGTGGCTGTGACCCGGTCCGTGCCCAGGGTGTCAAACTCAGTGTGCGGCAGTCCTTGCAGATGTTCTTAGTGTCGACTACGCCACCCGTTGATTTGCGGTCAAAAGGCCACCGCTGCAGGATGGTCCGCTGAGGCTGGTGGTGTGTGTGCAGCTGTGGTAGTATAACCCCCAACGGGAGGGGTATAGCCTCAGGGGGTCAGACGTGGAGGATGGTGGTTGTGAAGGTGCAGCAAGGAGACTCAGAGGCATGAAATGCAGTTTCAGGGTTTTTACTCACTGGTGTTGCTCGGGTCACTCTGTACAGCAGTGACCACCCAAGCCGTGCTGCGTCCACCAGGTGCGGGACTCGGTCAACTCCCGGGCAATTCCTGAGTATGGTCCTGAGCTCCCTTCTTCTCTTTCTCTCTCTCTGGCCGTTCTCACCAGGGATCCACCTATGTCCGGCTCCCTCGGGTCTCTTGGTGGTTGAACCTTCTCTGGCTTCCCTGACCCTATGCTCGGTGTGCCATTCTGGTGGATTTGGTGAGGGTCGTGGCAAATCTTGCCCACGACCTCCGGTTCCTGGCTAAGGTTTGCTTTGGCCTCCGCCAGCTTGGGATCCGGTACCCTTTTGCCGACCCTTCACCCTTTTGTCCTTATTCTGGGATCTTGGGGTCCCCTCTCGTCCTGCGCCTCTGGGTCCCTCTTCCTTCTCCTCTCCTGGAGTTACTGCTGACTCACTGACTGACTGACTGACCCTGTCCTAAGATGGTGCCCACCTTATATACTCCCTCTATGTGTGAGCTCAGGTGACCAGCACCCAATGAGCTCCTATCTTTACCCAGACTACTCCCCCTATCTGCCCCTACACTACTGGGATGTTCCACCCCCCTCCCACTCCAGCCAGGGACAGACGCTGTCGTACCTGCACATATACTGGTGGGAGTACCGTCGTTCTGTCCCCCGGAAATGGGATGTATGTAGTGCATGCAGCCTACTAGCTCAGTTCCACACTCCATCCTTACCCGGGAGTGGAATACCACACCTCTGGCTTGAGGTGTAATACCCCTGTAGCAGCCGAGTCCTCAGGGTGCTACAAGAGCAGGCCAGAGCGAGAGGAGGCCGGAGCTAACGTGAGAGCAGGCAGGAGCCAGGGCGAGCGCAGGCCGGAGCCAAGGCGAGGAGGGCAGACTGGAGCCAGAGTGAAAGCTGGCCGGTGCAAGGGCGAAGGCAGGCCAGAGCCAGAGCCAGAGCAGGCCAGAGCCAAGGCGAAGGCAGGCCAGAGCCAGAGTGATATTAGGCCGGAGCTAGGGCGAGGGCAGGACGGAGCCAAAGCGAGAGCAGGCCGGAGACAAAGCAAAGGCAGGCCAGAGCCAGAGCGATAGCAGGCCGGAGCCAGAGCGAGAGCAGGCAGGAGCAAGGGCGAGGGCAGGCTGGAGCCAGAATGAGAGCAGGCCGGAGCCAGGGAGAAGGCAGGACAGAGCCAGTAGAGAGAAGGCTGAAGCCAAGGCGAAGGCAGGCCAGAGCCAGAGTGATATTAGGCCGGAGTCAAAGAAAGAGCAGGCCGGAGCCAAGGCGAAGGCAGGCCAGAGCCAGAGAGATAGCAGGCCGGAGCCAAGGCAAGGCCAAACCAGAGCAAGAGCAGGCCGGAGCCAAGGCAAGGCCAGACCAGAGCAAGAGCAGGCCGGAGCCAAGGCGAGGGCAGGCCAGAGCCATAGCGAGAGCAGGCCAGAGACAGGGCGAGGGCAGGCCAGAGCCAGAGCGACAGAAGGCTGGAGCCAGGGCGAGGGCAGGCCGCAGCCAGAGCGAGAACAGGCCGGAGCAAGGGCGAAGGCAGGCCGGTGCCAGAGCGATAGCAGGCCGGAGCCAAGGCGAGGGCAGGCTGGAGACAGAGCGAGAGCAGGCCGTGGCCACGGTGAGGGCAGGCCAGTGCCAGAGCAGGCCAGAGTGATATTAGGCCGGAGTCAGGGCGAGGGCAGGCCGGAGCCAATGCGAGGGCAGGCCGGAGCCAATGCGAGGGCAGGCCAGAGCCAGAGCGAGAGCAAGCCGGAGCCAAGGCGAGGGCAGGCCAGAGCCTGAGCGAGGGCAGGCCAGAGCCTGAGCGAGAGCAGGCCAGAGCCAGGGCGAGGGCAGGACAGAGCCAGAGCGACAGCAGACCGGAGCCAGGGCGAGGGCAGGCCGGAGCCAGGGCGAGAGCAGGCCGGAGCCAAGGCCCTGAGAGCAGGCCAGAGTCAGAGCGAGAGCTGGCCAGAGCCTAGGGGAGGCCTGGCCGGAGCAAGAGTAAGGGCAGGCCGGAGCCAGGGCGACGGAAGGCCGAAGCCAGAGCGAGAGCTGGCCGGAGCCAGGGCGAGAGCAGGCCGGAGCCAAGGCGAGTGCAGGCCAGAGCCAGGGCGAGAGCAGGCCGGAGCCAGGACGAGGGCATGCCGGAGCCAGGGCGAGAGCAGGCCGAGGCCAAGGCGAGGGCTGGCCAGAGCCAGAGCAGGGTGGAACCAGGGCGAGGGCAGGCCAGAGTCAGAGCGAGAAAAGGCCAGAGCCAAGGCGAGGGCAGGCCAGAACAAAGAGAGAGAGCAGGCCAGAGCCAAAACGAGAGCAGGCCGGAGCCAGGGCCAGAGCGAGAGTAGGTCAGAGCCAAGGCTAGGGCAGGCCAGAGCCAGAGCGAGAGAAGGCCGGAGCCAAGGCGAGGGCAGGCCAGAGCCAGAGCGAGAGGAGGCCGGAGCCAGAGCGAGAGCAGGCAGGAGCCAGGGCGAGGGCAGGCCGGAGCCAGGGCGAGGGCAGGCCGGAGCCAGAATGAGAGCAGGCCGGAGCCAGGGCGAAGGCAGGACAGAGCCAGAGCGAGAGAAGGCTGAAACCAAGGCGAAGGCAGGCCAGAGCCAGAGTGATATTAGGCCGGAGTCAGTGCGAGGGCAGGCTGGAGCCAAAGCAAGAGCAGGCCGGAGCCAAGGCGAAGGCAGGCCAGAGCCAGAGAGATAGCAGGCCGGAGGCAAGGCCAGACCAGAGCAAGAGCAGGCCGGAGCCAAGTCGAGGGCAGGCCAGAGCCATAGCGAGAGCAGGCCAGAGACAGGGCGAGGGCAGGCCAGAGCCGGAGCGACAGAAGGCCGGAGCCAGGGCGAGGGCAGGCCGCAGCCAGAGCGAGAACAGGCCGGAGCAAGGGCGAAGGCAGGCCGGTGCCAGAGCGAGAGCAGGCCGGAGCCAAGGCGAGGGCAGGCTGGAGACAGAGCGAGAGCAGTCCGTGGCCAAGGCGAGGGCAGGCCAGAGTGATATTAGGTCGGAGTCATGGCGAGGGCAGGCTGGAGCCAAAGCAAGAGCAGGCCGGAGCCAAGGCGAAGGCACGCCAGAGCCAGAGAGATAGCAGGCCGGAGCCAAGGCGAGGCCAGACCAGAGCAAGAGCAGGCCGGAGCCAAGGCGACAGCAGACCAGAGCCATAGCGAGAGCAGGCCAGAGACAGGGCGAGGGCAGGCCAGAGCCAGAGCGACAGAAGGCAGGAGCCAAGGCGAGGGCAGGCCAGAGCGAGAGACCTGGCCGGTGCCAAGGTGAGGGCATTCCAGAGCGAGAGCGACAGCAGGCGGGAGCGAGGCCGAGGGCAGGCAAGAGCCAGAGCGAGAGCAGGCCAGAGCCACTACGAGAGCAGGCTGGAGCTAGGGCAAGAGCAGGCCGGAGCCAAGGGAAGGACAGGCCACAGCCAGAGCGAGAGCAGGTCGGAGCCAGGGCTAGGGCAGGCCGGAGCAAGAGCAGGCCGGAGCCAGGACGAGGGCCGGCCGGAGCCAGCGTGAGAACAGGCCAGAGCCAAGGCGAGGGCAGTCCAGAGCCAGAGCGAGAGCAGGCCAGAGCCAGGGCGTGGGCAGGCCAGAGCCAGAGCGATAGCATGCTGGAGCCAAGGCGAGGGCAGGCTGGAGACAGAGCGAGAGCAGGCCGTGGCCAAGGCGAGGGCAGGCCAGTGCCAGAGCAGGCCAGAGCCAGGGCGAGAGCAGTACACAGTCAGATGGAGAGCAGGACAGAGCGAAGGCGAGGGCAGGCCAGAGCCAGAGTGAGAGCAGGCCAGAGCCAGAGAGAGAGCAGTCCGTAGCCAGGGCGAGGGCAGGCCAGAGCGAGAGTGGGTCAGAGCCAAGGCTAGGGCAGGCCAGAGCCAGAGTGAGAGAAGGCAGGAGCCAAGGCTAGGGCAGGCCAGAGCGTGAGCAGGCTGAAGCCAAGGCAAGGGCAGGCCAGATTCAGAGCGACAACAGGCCAGAGCCAGAGCGAAAGGAGCCCGGAGCCAGAGCGAGAGCATGCAGGAGCCAGGGCGAGCGCAGGCCGGAGCTAAGGCGAGGGCAGGCTGGAGCCAGAGCGAGAGCTGGCCGGAGCAAGGGAGAAGGCAGGCCAGAGCCAGAGCGAGAGCAGGCTGGGGCCAAGGCGAAGGTAGGCCAGAGCCAGAGCGATAGCAGGCCGGAGCCGAGGCGAGGCCAGGCCACAGCAAGAGCAGGCCTGAGCCAAGGCGAGGGCAGGCCAGAGCTAGAGCGAGAGCAGGCCAGAGCCAGAGCGACAGCAGGCCGGAGCTAGAGCAAGGGCAGACCGGAGCCAGAGCGAGAGCAGGCTGGAGCCAAGGCGAGAGCAGGCCAGAGCGAGATCTGGCCGGAGCCAAGGCGAGGGCAGGCCAGAGACAGAGCGAGAGCTGGCCGGAGCCAGGGCGAGGGCAGGCCAGAGCGAGAGCAGGCCTGAACCAGAGAGAGAGCAAGCCGGAGCCAGGGCGAGAGCAGGCCAGAGTAAGAGCGAGAGAAGGCTGGAGCCAAGGCGAAGCCAGGCCAGAGCCAGAGTGATATAAGGCCAGAGTCAGGGCGAGGGCAGTCCACTGTCAGAGCGAGAGCAGGCCGGAGCCAAGGCGAGGGCAGGCCAGAGCCAAAGTGAGGGCAGGCCAGAGCCAGAGCAGGCCGGAGCCAGGGCGAGAGCAGTCCACTGTCAGAGCGAGAGCAGGCCGGAGCCAAGGTGAGGGCAGGCCAGAGCCAAAGTGAGAGCAGGCCAGAGCCAGAGAGAGAGCAGTCTGGAGCCAGGGCTAGGGCAGGCCAGAGCCAGAGCGAGAGCAGGCCGGAGCCAAGGCGAGGGCAGGTCGGAGCCAGAGTGAGAACAGGCCGGAGCAAGGACGAAGGCAGGCCAGAGCCAGAGAGAGAGCAGGCTGGAGCCAAGGCGAAAGCAGGTCAGAGCCAGAGTGATATTGGGCCTGAGCCAGGGCGAGGGCAGGCCGGAGCCAGAGCGAGAGCAGGCCGGAGGCAAGGCGAAAGCAGGCCAGAGCCAGAGCAAGCGCTGGCCGGAGCCAAGGCGAGGGCTGGCCGGAGCCAGAGCAAGGGAAGGCCGGAGCCAGGGCGAGGGCAGGCCGAAGCCAGAGCAAGAGCAGGCTGGAACCAGGGCGAGAGAAGGCCGGAGCCAAGGCGAGGGCAGGCCAGAGCCAGAGCGAGTGCTGGCCGGAGCCAAGGTGAGAGCAGGCTGGAGCCAAGGCGAGGGAGGGCAGGCAATAGCCAGAGCGAGAGCAGGCCGGAGACAGTAAAAGAGTAGGCCGGAGCCAGGGGAAGAGCAGGCCGGAGCCAAGGGGAGGACAGGTCAGAGCCAGAGCGAGAGCAGGCCAGAGCTAGGGTGATGGCAGGCCAGAGCCAGAGGCAGAGCAGGCCGGAACCAAGGCAAGGGTAGGCCAGAGCCAGAGAGAGGGAAGGCCAGAGCCAGAGCCAGAGCAGGCCATAGCCAAAGCGAGGTCAGGAAGGAGCCAGAGTGAGAGCAGGCCGGGGCCAAGGCAAGGGCAGGCAAGAGCCAGAGCGAGAGCAGGCCAGAGCCAGGGCGAGGGCAGGACGGAGCAAGAGCAAGAGGAGGCCGTAGGCAAGGTAAGGGTAGGCCAGAGGGAGAGCAGGCCAGAGGCAAGGCGAGGGCAGGCCAAAGCCAAAGCGAGAGCAGGCCAGAGCGAGGGCGTGGGCAGGCCAGAGCCAGAGCGATGGCAGGCCGGAGCCAAGGCGAGGGCAGGTCAGAGTGAGAGCAGGCCGGACCGGCGAGGGCAGGCCAGAGCCAGAGCGAGAGTAGGTCGGAGCCAGGGCCAGGGCAGGCCGGAGCAAGAGCGAGAGCAGGCTGGAGCCAAGGCCAGGGCAGTCCAGAGCCAGAGCGAGAGCAGGCCAGAGCCAGGGAGATAGCAGGCCGGAGCCAAGGCGAAGGCAGGCCAGAGCCAGAGTGATATTAGGCCGGAGCCAGGGCGAGAGCAGGCCGGAGCCAGGGCGAGGGCAGGACGGAGCCAAGGGGAGGGCAGGCCAGAGCCAGCGCGAGAGCAGACAGGAGCCAAGGCGAGGGCAGGGCAGAGCCAGAGCAAGAGCTGGCCGGAGCCAAGGCGAGGGCTGGCCGGAGCCAGAGCAAGAGCAGGCTGGAACCAGGGCGAGAGAAGGCCGGAGCCAAGGCGATGGCAGGCCAGAGCCAGAGCGAGAGCAGGCTGGAGCCAAGGCCAGGGCAGTCCAGAGCCAAAGCGAGAGCAGGCCAGAGCCAGAGCGAGAGCAGGCCGGAGCCAAGGCGAAAGCAGGCCACAGCCAGAGCAAGCGCTGGCCGGAGCCAAGGCGAGGGCTGGCCGGAGCCAGAGCAAGGGAAGGCCGGAACCAGGGCGAGGGCAGGCCGAAGCCAGAGCAAGAGCAGGCTGGAACCAGGGCGAGAGAAGGCCGGAGCCAAGGCGATGGCAGGCCAGAGCCAGAGCGAGAGCAGGCTGGAGCCAGGGCGAGGGCAGTCCAGAGCCAAAGCGAGAGCAGGCCAGAGCCAGAGCGAGAGCAGGCCGGAGCCAAGGCGAAAGCAGGCCAGAGCCAGAGCAAGCGCTGGCCAGAGCCAAGGCGAGGGCTGGCCGGAGCCAGAGCAAGGGAAGGCCGGAGCCAGGGCGAGGGCAGGCCGAAGCCAGAGCAAGAGCAGGCTGGAACCAGGGCGAGAGAAGGCCGGAGCCAAGGCGAGGGCAGGCCAGAGCCAGAGCGAGTGCTGGCCGGAGCCAAGGTGAGAGCAGGCTGGAGCCAAGGCGAGGGAGGGCAGGCAATAGCCAGAGCGAGAGCAGGCCGGAGACAGTACAAGAGTAGGCCGGAGCCAGGGGAAGAGCAGGCCGGAGCCAAGGGGAGGACAGGTCAGAGCCAGAGCGAGAGCAGGCCAGAGCTAGGGTGATGGCAGGCCAGAGCCAGAGGCAGAGCAGGCCGGAACCAAGGCAAGGGTAGGCCAGAGCCAGAGAGAGGGAAGGCCAGAGCCAGAGCAGGCCATAGCCAAAGCGAGGTCAGGAAGGAGCCAGAGTGAGAGCAGGCCGGGGCCAAGGCAAGGGCAGGCAAGAGCCAGAGCGAGAGCAGGCCAGAGCCAGGGCGAGGGCAGGACGGAGCAAGAGCAAGAGGAGGCCGTAGGCAAGGTAAGGGTAGGCCAGAGGGAGAGCAGGCCGGAGGCAAGGCGAGGGCAGGCCAAAGCCAAAGCGAGAGCAGGCCAGAGCGAGGGCGTGGGCAGGCCAGAGCCAGAGCGATGGCAGGCCGGAGCCAAGGCGAGGGCAGGTCAGAGTGAGAGCAGGCCGGACCGGCGAGGGCAGGCCAGAGCCAGAGCGAGAGTAGGTCGGAGCCAGGGCCAGGGCAGGCCGGAGCAAGAGCGAGAGCAGGCTGGAGCCAAGGCCAGGGCAGTCCAGAGCCAGAGCGAGAGCAGGCCAGAGCCAGGGAGATAGCAGGCCGGAGCCAAGGCGAAGGCAGGCCAGAGCCAGAGTGATATTAGGCCGGAGCCAGGGCGAGAGCAGGCCGGAGCCAGGGCGAGGGCAGGACGGAGCCAAGGGGAGGGCAGGCCAGAGCCAGCGCGAGAGCAGACAGGAGCCAAGGCGAGGGCAGGGCAGAGCCAGAGCAAGAGCTGGCCGGAGCCAAGGCGAGGGCTGGCCGGAGCCAGAGCAAGAGCAGGCTGGAACCAGGGCGAGAGAAGGCCGGAACCAAGGCGATGGCAGGCCAGAGCCAGAGCGAGAGCAGGCTGGAGCCAAGGCCAGGGCAGTCCAGAGCCAAAGCGAGAGCAGGCCAGAGCCAGAGCGAGAGCAGGCCAGAGCCAAGGCGAAAGCAGGCCAGAGCCAGAGTGAGAGCGAGAGCAGCCCGGAGCCAAGGCAAAGGCAGGCCAGAGCCAGAGCGAGAGCAGCCCTGAGCCAAGGCAAAGGCAGGCCAGAGCGAGCGCAGGCCGGAGCCAGAGTGAGAGCAGGCCGAAACCAGAGCGAGAGAAGCAGGCCGGAGCCAGGGTGAGGGCAGGCCAGTGTCAGAGCAGGCCAGAGCCAGGGCGAGGGCAGGCCAGAGTCAGAGCGAGAGAAGGCTGGAGCCAAGGCGAAGCCAGGCCAGAGCCAGAGTGATATAAGGCCAGAGTCAGGGCGAGGGCAGTCCACTGTCAGAGCGAGAGCAGGCCGGAGCCAAGGCGAGGGCAGGCCAGAGCCAAAGTGAGGGCAGGCCAGAGCCAGAGCAGGCCGGAGCCAGGGCGAGAGCAGTCCACTGTCAGAGCGAGAGCAGGCCGGAGCCAAGGTGAGGGCAGGCCAGAGCGAGAGCAGGCCTGAACCAGAGAGAGAGCAAGCCGGAGCCAGGGCGAGAGCAGGCCAGAGTAAGAGCGAGAGAAGGCTGGAGCCAAGGCGAAGCCAGGCCAGAGCCAGAGTGATATAAGGCCAGAGTCAGGGCGAGGGCAGTCCACTGTCAGAGCGAGAGCAGGCCGGAGCCAAGGCGAGGGCAGGCCAGAGCCAAAGTGAGGGCAGGCCAGAGCCAGAGCAGGCCGGAGCCAGGGCGAGAGCAGTCCACTGTCAGAGCGAGAGCAGGCCGGAGCCAAGGTGAGGGCAGGCCAGAGCCAAAGTGAGAGCAGGCCAGAGCCAGAGAGAGAGCAGTCTGGAGCCAGGGCTAGGGCAGGCCAGAGCCAGAGCGAGAGCAGGCCGGAGCCAAGGCGAGGGCAGGTCGGAGCCAGAGTGAGAACAGGCCGGAGCAAGGACGAAGGCAGGCCAGAGCCAGAGAGAGAGCAGGCTGGAGCCAAGGCGAAAGCAGGTCAGAGCCAGAGTGATATTGGGCCTGAGCCAGGGCGAGGGCAGGCCGGAGCCAGAGCGAGAGCAGGCCGGAGCCAAGGCGAAAGCAGGCCAGAGCCAGAGCAAGCGCTGGCCGGAGCCAAGGCGAGGGCTGGCCGGAGCCAGAGCAAGGGAAGGCCGGAGCCAGGGCGAGGGCAGGCCGAAGCCAGAGCAAGAGCAGGCTGGAACCAGGGCGAGAGAAGGCCGGAGCCAAGGCGAGGGCAGGCCAGAGCCAGAGCGAGTGCTGGCCGGAGCCAAGGTGAGAGCAGGCTGGAGCCAAGGCGAGGGAGGGCAGGCAATAGCCAGAGCGAGAGCAGGCCGGAGACAGTAAAAGAGTAGGCCGGAGCCAGGGGAAGAGCAGGCCGGAGCCAAGGGGAGGACAGGTCAGAGCCAGAGCGAGAGCAGGCCAGAGCTAGGGTGATGGCAGGCCAGAGCCAGAGGCAGAGCAGGCCGGAACCAAGGCAAGGGTAGGCCAGAGCCAGAGAGAGGGAAGGCCAGAGCCAGAGCCAGAGCAGGCCATAGCCAAAGCGAGGTCAGGAAGGAGCCAGAGTGAGAGCAGGCCGGGGCCAAGGCAAGGGCAGGCAAGAGCCAGAGCGAGAGCAGGCCAGAGCCAGGGCGAGGGCAGGACGGAGCAAGAGCAAGAGGAGGCCGTAGGCAAGGTAAGGGTAGGCCAGAGGGAGAGCAGGCCAGAGGCAAGGCGAGGGCAGGCCAAAGCCAAAGCGAGAGCAGGCCAGAGCGAGGGCGTGGGCAGGCCAGAGCCAGAGCGATGGCAGGCCGGAGCCAAGGCGAGGGCAGGTCAGAGTGAGAGCAGGCCGGACCGGCGAGGGCAGGCCAGAGCCAGAGCGAGAGTAGGTCGGAGCCAGGGCCAGGGCAGGCCGGAGCAAGAGCGAGAGCAGGCTGGAGCCAAGGCCAGGGCAGTCCAGAGCCAGAGCGAGAGCAGGCCAGAGCCAGGGAGATAGCAGGCCGGAGCCAAGGCGAAGGCAGGCCAGAGCCAGAGTGATATTAGGCCGGAGCCAGGGCGAGAGCAGGCCGGAGCCAGGGCGAGGGCAGGACGGAGCCAAGGGGAGGGCAGGCCAGAGCCAGCGCGAGAGCAGACAGGAGCCAAGGCGAGGGCAGGGCAGAGCCAGAGCAAGAGCTGGCCGGAGCCAAGGCGAGGGCTGGCCGGAGCCAGAGCAAGAGCAGGCTGGAACCAGGGCGAGAGAAGGCCGGAGCCAAGGCGATGGCAGGCCAGAGCCAGAGCGAGAGCAGGCTGGAGCCAAGGCCAGGGCAGTCCAGAGCCAAAGCGAGAGCAGGCCAGAGCCAGAGCGAGAGCAGGCCGGAGCCAAGGCGAAAGCAGGCCACAGCCAGAGCAAGCGCTGGCCGGAGCCAAGGCGAGGGCTGGCCGGAGCCAGAGCAAGGGAAGGCCGGAACCAGGGCGAGGGCAGGCCGAAGCCAGAGCAAGAGCAGGCTGGAACCAGGGCGAGAGAAGGCCGGAGCCAAGGCGATGGCAGGCCAGAGCCAGAGCGAGAGCAGGCTGGAGCCAGGGCGAGGGCAGTCCAGAGCCAAAGCGAGAGCAGGCCAGAGCCAGAGCGAGAGCAGGCCGGAGCCAAGGCGAAAGCAGGCCAGAGCCAGAGCAAGCGCTGGCCAGAGCCAAGGCGAGGGCTGGCCGGAGCCAGAGCAAGGGAAGGCCGGAGCCAGGGCGAGGGCAGGCCGAAGCCAGAGCAAGAGCAGGCTGGAACCAGGGCGAGAGAAGGCCGGAGCCAAGGCGAGGGCAGGCCAGAGCCAGAGCGAGTGCTGGCCGGAGCCAAGGTGAGAGCAGGCTGGAGCCAAGGCGAGGGAGGGCAGGCAATAGCCAGAGCGAGAGCAGGCCGGAGACAGTACAAGAGTAGGCCGGAGCCAGGGGAAGAGCAGGCCGGAGCCAAGGGGAGGACAGGTCAGAGCCAGAGCGAGAGCAGGCCAGAGCTAGGGTGATGGCAGGCCAGAGCCAGAGGCAGAGCAGGCCGGAACCAAGGCAAGGGTAGGCCAGAGCCAGAGAGAGGGAAGGCCAGAGCCAGAGCAGGCCATAGCCAAAGCGAGGTCAGGAAGGAGCCAGAGTGAGAGCAGGCCGGGGCCAAGGCAAGGGCAGGCAAGAGCCAGAGCGAGAGCAGGCCAGAGCCAGGGCGAGGGCAGGACGGAGCAAGAGCAAGAGGAGGCCGTAGGCAAGGTAAGGGTAGGCCAGAGGGAGAGCAGGCCGGAGGCAAGGCGAGGGCAGGCCAAAGCCAAAGCGAGAGCAGGCCAGAGCGAGGGCGTGGGCAGGCCAGAGCCAGAGCGATGGCAGGCCGGAGCCAAGGCGAGGGCAGGTCAGAGTGAGAGCAGGCCGGACCGGCGAGGGCAGGCCAGAGCCAGAGCGAGAGTAGGTCGGAGCCAGGGCCAGGGCAGGCCGGAGCAAGAGCGAGAGCAGGCTGGAGCCAAGGCCAGGGCAGTCCAGAGCCAGAGCGAGAGCAGGCCAGAGCCAGGGAGATAGCAGGCCGGAGCCAAGGCGAAGGCAGGCCAGAGCCAGAGTGATATTAGGCCGGAGCCAGGGCGAGAGCAGGCCGGAGCCAGGGCGAGGGCAGGACGGAGCCAAGGGGAGGGCAGGCCAGAGCCAGCGCGAGAGCAGACAGGAGCCAAGGCGAGGGCAGGGCAGAGCCAGAGCAAGAGCTGGCCGGAGCCAAGGCGAGGGCTGGCCGGAGCCAGAGCAAGAGCAGGCTGGAACCAGGGCGAGAGAAGGCCGGAACCAAGGCGATGGCAGGCCAGAGCCAGAGCGAGAGCAGGCTGGAGCCAAGGCCAGGGCAGTCCAGAGCCAAAGCGAGAGCAGGCCAGAGCCAGAGCGAGAGCAGGCCAGAGCCAAGGCGAAAGCAGGCCAGAGCCAGAGTGAGAGCGAGAGCAGCCCGGAGCCAAGGCAAAGGCAGGCCAGAGCCAGAGCGAGAGCAGCCCTGAGCCAAGGCAAAGGCAGGCCAGAGCGAGCGCAGGCCGGAGCCAGAGTGAGAGCAGGCCGAAACCAGAGCGAGAGAAGCAGGCCGGAGCCAGGGTGAGGGCAGGCCAGTGTCAGAGCAGGCCAGAGCCAGGGCGAGGGCAGGCCAGAGTCAGAGCGAGAGAAGGCTGGAGCCAAGGCGAAGCCAGGCCAGAGCCAGAGTGATATAAGGCCAGAGTCAGGGCGAGGGCAGTCCACTGTCAGAGCGAGAGCAGGCCGGAGCCAAGGCGAGGGCAGGCCAGAGCCAAAGTGAGGGCAGGCCAGAGCCAGAGCAGGCCGGAGCCAGGGCGAGAGCAGTCCACTGTCAGAGCGAGAGCAGGCCGGAGCCAAGGTGAGGGCAGGCCAGAGCGAGAGCAGGCCTGAACCAGAGAGAGAGCAAGCCGGAGCCAGGGCGAGAGCAGGCCAGAGTAAGAGCGAGAGAAGGCTGGAGCCAAGGCGAAGCCAGGCCAGAGCCAGAGTGATATAAGGCCAGAGTCAGGGCGAGGGCAGTCCACTGTCAGAGCGAGAGCAGGCCGGAGCCAAGGCGAGGGCAGGCCAGAGCCAAAGTGAGGGCAGGCCAGAGCCAGAGCAGGCCGGAGCCAGGGCGAGAGCAGTCCACTGTCAGAGCGAGAGCAGGCCGGAGCCAAGGTGAGGGCAGGCCAGAGCCAAAGTGAGAGCAGGCCAGAGCCAGAGAGAGAGCAGTCTGGAGCCAGGGCTAGGGCAGGCCAGAGCCAGAGCGAGAGCAGGCCGGAGCCAAGGCGAGGGCAGGTCGGAGCCAGAGTGAGAACAGGCCGGAGCAAGGACGAAGGCAGGCCAGAGCCAGAGAGAGAGCAGGCTGGAGCCAAGGCGAAAGCAGGTCAGAGCCAGAGTGATATTGGGCCTGAGCCAGGGCGAGGGCAGGCCGGAGCCAGAGCGAGAGCAGGCCGGAGCCAAGGCGAAAGCAGGCCAGAGCCAGAGCAAGCGCTGGCCGGAGCCAAGGCGAGGGCTGGCCGGAGCCAGAGCAAGGGAAGGCCGGAGCCAGGGCGAGGGCAGGCCGAAGCCAGAGCAAGAGCAGGCTGGAACCAGGGCGAGAGAAGGCCGGAGCCAAGGCGAGGGCAGGCCAGAGCCAGAGCGAGTGCTGGCCGGAGCCAAGGTGAGAGCAGGCTGGAGCCAAGGCGAGGGAGGGCAGGCAATAGCCAGAGCGAGAGCAGGCCGGAGACAGTAAAAGAGTAGGCCGGAGCCAGGGGAAGAGCAGGCCGGAGCCAAGGGGAGGACAGGTCAGAGCCAGAGCGAGAGCAGGCCAGAGCTAGGGTGATGGCAGGCCAGAGCCAGAGGCAGAGCAGGCCGGAACCAAGGCAAGGGTAGGCCAGAGCCAGAGAGAGGGAAGGCCAGAGCCAGAGCCAGAGCAGGCCATAGCCAAAGCGAGGTCAGGAAGGAGCCAGAGTGAGAGCAGGCCGGGGCCAAGGCAAGGGCAGGCAAGAGCCAGAGCGAGAGCAGGCCAGAGCCAGGGCGAGGGCAGGACGGAGCAAGAGCAAGAGGAGGCCGTAGGCAAGGTAAGGGTAGGCCAGAGGGAGAGCAGGCCAGAGGCAAGGCGAGGGCAGGCCAAAGCCAAAGCGAGAGCAGGCCAGAGCGAGGGCGTGGGCAGGCCAGAGCCAGAGCGATGGCAGGCCGGAGCCAAGGCGAGGGCAGGTCAGAGTGAGAGCAGGCCGGACCGGCGAGGGCAGGCCAGAGCCAGAGCGAGAGTAGGTCGGAGCCAGGGCCAGGGCAGGCCGGAGCAAGAGCGAGAGCAGGCTGGAGCCAAGGCCAGGGCAGTCCAGAGCCAGAGCGAGAGCAGGCCAGAGCCAGGGAGATAGCAGGCCGGAGCCAAGGCGAAGGCAGGCCAGAGCCAGAGTGATATTAGGCCGGAGCCAGGGCGAGAGCAGGCCGGAGCCAGGGCGAGGGCAGGACGGAGCCAAGGGGAGGGCAGGCCAGAGCCAGCGCGAGAGCAGACAGGAGCCAAGGCGAGGGCAGGGCAGAGCCAGAGCAAGAGCTGGCCGGAGCCAAGGCGAGGGCTGGCCGGAGCCAGAGCAAGAGCAGGCTGGAACCAGGGCGAGAGAAGGCCGGAGCCAAGGCGATGGCAGGCCAGAGCCAGAGCGAGAGCAGGCTGGAGCCAAGGCCAGGGCAGTCCAGAGCCAAAGCGAGAGCAGGCCAGAGCCAGAGCGAGAGCAGGCCGGAGCCAAGGCGAAAGCAGGCCACAGCCAGAGCAAGCGCTGGCCGGAGCCAAGGCGAGGGCTGGCCGGAGCCAGAGCAAGGGAAGGCCGGAACCAGGGCGAGGGCAGGCCGAAGCCAGAGCAAGAGCAGGCTGGAACCAGGGCGAGAGAAGGCCGGAGCCAAGGCGATGGCAGGCCAGAGCCAGAGCGAGAGCAGGCTGGAGCCAGGGCGAGGGCAGTCCAGAGCCAAAGCGAGAGCAGGCCAGAGCCAGAGCGAGAGCAGGCCGGAGCCAAGGCGAAAGCAGGCCAGAGCCAGAGCAAGCGCTGGCCAGAGCCAAGGCGAGGGCTGGCCGGAGCCAGAGCAAGGGAAGGCCGGAGCCAGGGCGAGGGCAGGCCGAAGCCAGAGCAAGAGCAGGCTGGAACCAGGGCGAGAGAAGGCCGGAGCCAAGGCGAGGGCAGGCCAGAGCCAGAGCGAGTGCTGGCCGGAGCCAAGGTGAGAGCAGGCTGGAGCCAAGGCGAGGGAGGGCAGGCAATAGCCAGAGCGAGAGCAGGCCGGAGACAGTACAAGAGTAGGCCGGAGCCAGGGGAAGAGCAGGCCGGAGCCAAGGGGAGGACAGGTCAGAGCCAGAGCGAGAGCAGGCCAGAGCTAGGGTGATGGCAGGCCAGAGCCAGAGGCAGAGCAGGCCGGAACCAAGGCAAGGGTAGGCCAGAGCCAGAGAGAGGGAAGGCCAGAGCCAGAGCAGGCCATAGCCAAAGCGAGGTCAGGAAGGAGCCAGAGTGAGAGCAGGCCGGGGCCAAGGCAAGGGCAGGCAAGAGCCAGAGCGAGAGCAGGCCAGAGCCAGGGCGAGGGCAGGACGGAGCAAGAGCAAGAGGAGGCCGTAGGCAAGGTAAGGGTAGGCCAGAGGGAGAGCAGGCCGGAGGCAAGGCGAGGGCAGGCCAAAGCCAAAGCGAGAGCAGGCCAGAGCGAGGGCGTGGGCAGGCCAGAGCCAGAGCGATGGCAGGCCGGAGCCAAGGCGAGGGCAGGTCAGAGTGAGAGCAGGCCGGACCGGCGAGGGCAGGCCAGAGCCAGAGCGAGAGTAGGTCGGAGCCAGGGCCAGGGCAGGCCGGAGCAAGAGCGAGAGCAGGCTGGAGCCAAGGCCAGGGCAGTCCAGAGCCAGAGCGAGAGCAGGCCAGAGCCAGGGAGATAGCAGGCCGGAGCCAAGGCGAAGGCAGGCCAGAGCCAGAGTGATATTAGGCCGGAGCCAGGGCGAGAGCAGGCCGGAGCCAGGGCGAGGGCAGGACGGAGCCAAGGGGAGGGCAGGCCAGAGCCAGCGCGAGAGCAGACAGGAGCCAAGGCGAGGGCAGGGCAGAGCCAGAGCAAGAGCTGGCCGGAGCCAAGGCGAGGGCTGGCCGGAGCCAGAGCAAGAGCAGGCTGGAACCAGGGCGAGAGAAGGCCGGAACCAAGGCGATGGCAGGCCAGAGCCAGAGCGAGAGCAGGCTGGAGCCAAGGCCAGGGCAGTCCAGAGCCAAAGCGAGAGCAGGCCAGAGCCAGAGCCAGAGCAGGCCAGAGCCAAGGCGAAAGCAGGCCAGAGCCAGAGTGAGAGCGAGAGCAGACCGGAGCCAAGGCAAAGGCAGGCCAGAGCCAGAGCGAGAGCAGCCCTGAGCCAAGGCAAAGGCAGGCCAGAGCGAGCGCAGGCCGGAGCCAGAGTGAGAGCAGGCCGAAACCAGAGCGAGAGAAGCAGGCCGGAGCCAGGGTGAGGGCAGGCCAGTGTCAGAGCAGGCCAGAGCCAGGGCGAGGGCAGGCCAGAGTCAGAGCGAGAGCAGGCCGGAGCCAAGGCGGGCAGGCCAGAGCCAGAGCGAGAGCAGACCGGAGCCAGGGCCAGAGCGAGAGTAGGTCAGAGCCAAGGCTAGGGCAGGCCAGAGCCAGAGCGAGAGAAGGCCGGAGCCAAGGCGAGGGCAGGCCAGAGCCAGAGCAAGAGGAGGCCGGAGCCAGAGCGAGAGCAGGCAGGAGCCAGGGCGAGCGCAGGCCGGACGGAGCAATGCGAGGGCAGGCCGGAGCCAGAGCGTGAGCAGGCCGGAGCCAAGGCGAAGGCAGGCGAGAGCCAGAGTGATATTAGGCTGGAGCCAGGGCTTGGGAAGGACGGAGCCAAAGCGAGAGCAGGCTGGAGCCAGAGCGAGAGCAGACCGGAGCCAGGGCCAGAGCGAGAGTAGGTCAGAGCCAAGGTTAGGGCAGGCCAGAGCCAGAGCGAGAGAAGGCCGGAGCCAAGGCGGGCAGGCCAGAGCCAGAGAGAGAGCAGGCCAGAGCCAGAGCGAGAGCGGACCGGAGCCAGGGCCAGAGCGAGAGTAGGTCAGAGCCAAGGCTAGGGTAGGCCAGAGCCAGAGCGAGAGAAGGCCGGAGCCAAGACAAGGGCAGGCCAGAGCCAGAGCAAGAGGAGGCCGGAGCCAGAGCGAGAGCAGGCAGGAGCCAGGGCGAGCTCAGGCCGGACGGAGCCAATGCGAGGGCAGGCCGGAGCCAGAGCGTGAGCAGGCCGAAGCCAAGGCGAAGGCAGGCGAGAGCCAGAGTGATATTAGGCTGGAGCCAGGGCTTGGGAAGGACGGAGCCAAAGCGAGAGCAGGCTGGAGCCAAGGCGAAGGCAGGCCAGAGCCAGAGCGATAGCAGGCCGGATCCAAGGCGAGGGCAGGTCGGAGCCAGAGTGAGAACAGGCCGGAGCAAGGACGAAGGCAGGCCAGAGCCAGAGAGAGAGCAGGCTGGAGCCAAGGCGAAAGCAGGTCAGAGCCAGAGTGATATTGGGCCTGAGCCAGGGCGAGGGCAGGCCGGAGCCAGAGCGAGAGCAGGCCGGAGCCAAGGCGAAAGCAGGCCAGAGCCAGAGCAAGCGCTGGCCGGAGCCAAGGCGAGGGCTGGCCGGAGCCAGAGCAAGGGAAGGCCGGAGCCAGGGCGAGGGCAGGCCGAAGCCAGAGCAAGAGCAGGCTGGAACCAGGGCGAGAGAAGGCCGGAGCCAAGGCGAGGGCAGGCCAGAGCCAGAGCGAGTGCTGGCCGGAGCCAAGGTGAGAGCAGGCTGGAGCCAAGGCGAGGGAGGGCAGGCAATAGCCAGAGCGAAAGCAGGCCAGAGCCAGAGTGAGAGCAGGCCAGAGCGAGAGCAGACCGGAGCCAAGGCAAAGGCAGGCTAGAGCCAGAGTGAGAGCAGCCCTGAGCCAAGGCAAAGGCAGGCCAGAGCGAGGGCAGGCCGGAGCCAGAGTGAGAGCAGGCCGAAACCAGAGCGAGAGAAGCCCGTAGCCAGGGAGAGGGCTGTCCGGAGCCAAAGCGAGAGCAGGCCGGAGCCAGGGTGAGGGCAGGCCGGAGCCAGAGCGAGGGCAGGCCGGATCCAGGGTGAGGGCAGGCCGGAGCCAGAGCGAGAGCAGGCCGGAGCCAAGGCGAGGGCAGGTTAGAGCCAGAGCGAGTGATGGCCAGAGCAAAGGCGAGGGCTGGCCGGAGCCAGAGCAAGGGCAGGCCGGAGCCAGGGCAAGGACAGGCCGAAACCAGAGCGAGAGCAGGCCGGAGCCAGGGCGAGAGCAGGCCGGAGCCAGAGAGAGAGCAGGCCGGAGCCAGGACAAGGGCAGGCCGGAGCTAGGGCGAGAGGAGGCCGAAGCCAATGCGAGGGCAGGCCAGAGCCAGAGCGTGAGCAGGCCAGGGCCAAGGCAAGGGCAGGCCAGATTCAGAGCGACAGCAGGCCAGAGCCAGTATGAGAGCAGGCCGGAGCCAGGGAAAGAGCAGTCCAGAGGCAAGGGGAGGAGAGGCCAGAGCGAGAGCGGGAGCAGGCCGGAGCCAGGGCGAGGGCAGGCTGGAGCCAAAGCGAGAGCAGACCGGAGCCAAGGCGAGGGCAGGCCGGTGCCAGGGCAAGAGCAGGCCGGAGCCAAGGTGAGGGCAGGCCAGAGCCAGAGCGAGAGCAGGCCGGAGCCAGGACAAGGGCAGGCCGGAGCCAGGGCGAGAGGAGGCCGAGGCCAAGGCGAGGGCAGGCCAGAGCCAGAGCAGGCCGGAGACAGGGCGAGGGCAGGCCACAGTCAGAGCGAGAGCAGGCCAGAGCCAGAGAGAGAGCAGGCCAGAGCCTGGGCAAGGGCCAGCCAGAGCCACAGCCAGAGTAGGTCAGAGCCAAGGCAAGGGCAGGCCCGAGCCAGAGCGAGAGAAGACCAGAGCCAAGGTGAGGGCAGGCCAGAGCCAGAGCGTGAGCAGGCCGGAGCCAAGGCAAGGGCAGGCCAGAGCCAGAGCGAGAGCAGGCCAGAGCCAGGGAGATAGCAGGCCGGAGCCAAGGCGAAGGCAGGCCAGAGCCAGAGTGATATTAGGCCGGAGCCAGGGCGAGAGCAGGCCGGAGCCAGGGCGAGGGCAGGACGGAGCCAAGGGGAGGGCAGGCCAGAGCCAGCGCGAGAGCAGACGGGAGCCAAGGCGAGGGCAGGGCAGAGCCAGAGCAAGAGCTGGCCGGAGCCAAGGCGAGGGCTGGCCGGAGCCAGAGCAAGAGCAGGCTGGAACCAGGGCGAGAGAAGGCCGGAACCAAGGCGATGGCAGGCCAGAGCCAGAGCGAGAGCAGGCTGGAGCCAAGGCCAGGGCAGTCCAGAGCCAAAGCGAGAGCAGGCCAGAGCCAGAGCGAGAGCAGGCCAGAGCCAAGGCGAAAGCAGGCCAGAGCCAGAGTGAGAGCGAGAGCAGACCGGAGCCAAGGCAAAGGCAGGCCAGAGCCAGAGCGAGAGCAGCCCTGAGCCAAGGCAAAGGCAGGCCAGAGCGAGCGCAGGCCGGAGCCAGAGTGAGAGCAGGCCGAAACCAGAGCGAGAGAAGCAGGCCGGAGCCAGGGTGAGGGCAGGCCAGTGTCAGAGCAGGCCAGAGCCAGGGCGAGGGCAGGCCAGAGTCAGAGCGAGAGCAGGCCGGAGCCAAGGCGGGCAGGCCAGAGCCAGAGCGAGAGCAGACCGGAGCCAGGGCCAGAGCGAGAGTAGGTCAGAGCCAAGGCTAGGGCAGGCCAGAGCCAGAGCGAGAGAAGGCCGGAGCCAAGGCGAGGGCAGGCCAGAGCCAGAGCAAGAGGAGGCCGGAGCCAGAGCGAGAGCAGGCAGGAGCCAGGGCGAGCGCAGGCCGGACGGAGCAATGCGAGGGCAGGCCGGAGCCAGAGCGTGAGCAGGCCGGAGCCAAGGCGAAGGCAGGCGAGAGCCAGAGTGATATTAGGCTGGAGCCAGGGCTTGGGAAGGACGGAGCCAAAGCGAGAGCAGGCTGGAGCCAGAGCGAGAGCAGACCGGAGCCAGGGCCAGAGCGAGAGTAGGTCAGAGCCAAGGCTAGGGCAGGCCAGAGCCAGAGCGAGAGAAGGCCGGAGCCAAGGCGGGCAGGCCAGAGCCAGAGAGAGAGCAGGCCAGAGCCAGAGCGAGAGCAGACCGGAGCCAGGGCCAGAGCGAGAGTAGGTCAGAGCCAAGGCTAGGGTAGGCCAGAGCCAGAGCGAGAGAAGGCCGGAGCCAAGACAAGGGCAGGCCAGAGCCAGAGCAAGAGGAGGCCGGAGCCAGAGCAAGAGGAGGCCGGAGCCAGAGCGAGAGCAGGCAGGAGCCAGGGCGAGCTCAGGCCGGACGGAGCCAATGCGAGGGCAGGCCGGAGCCAGAGCGTGAGCAGGCCGAAGGCAGGCGAGAGCCAGAGTGATATTAGGCTGGAGCCAGGGCTTGGGAAGGACGGAGCCAAAGCGAGAGCAGGCTGGAGCCAAGGCGAAGGCAGGCCAGAGCCAGAGCGATAGCAGGCCGGATCCAAGGCGAGGGCAGGTCGGAGCCAGAGTGAGAACAGGCCGGAGCAAGGACGAAGGCAGGCCAGAGCCAGAGAGAGAGCAGGCTGGAGCCAAGGCGAAAGCAGGTCAGAGCCAGAGTGATATTGGGCCTGAGCCAGGGCGAGGGCAGGCCGGAGCCAGAGCGAGAGCAGGCCGGAGCCAAGGCGAAAGCAGGCCAGAGCCAGAGCAAGCGCTGGCCGGAGCCAAGGCGAGGGCTGGCCGGAGCCAGAGCAAGGGAAGGCCGGAGCCAGGGCGAGGGCAGGCCGAAGCCAGAGCAAGAGCAGGCTGGAACCAGGGCGAGAGAAGGCCGGAGCCAAGGCGAGGGCAGGCCAGAGCCAGAGCGAGTGCTGGCCGGAGCCAAGGTGAGAGCAGGCTGGAGCCAAGGCGAGGGAGGGCAGGCAATAGCCAGAGCGAGAGCAGGCCGGAGACAGTAAAAGAGTAGGCCGGAGCCAGGGGAAGAGCAGGCCGGAGCCAAGGGGAGGACAGGTCAGAGCCAGAGCGAGAGCAGGCCAGAGCTAGGGTGATGGCAGGCCAGAGCCAGAGGCAGAGCAGGCCGGAACCAAGGCAAGGGTAGGCCAGAGCCAGAGAGAGGGAAGGCCAGAGCCAGAGCCAGAGCAGGCCATAGCCAAAGCGAGGTCAGGAAGGAGCCAGAGTGAGAGCAGGCCGGGGCCAAGGCAAGGGCAGGCAAGAGCCAGAGCGAGAGCAGGCCAGAGCCAGGGCGAGGGCAGGACGGAGCAAGAGCAAGAGGAGGCCGTAGGCAAGGTAAGGGTAGGCCAGAGGGAGAGCAGGCCGGAGGCAAGGCGAGGGCAGGCCAAAGCCAAAGCGAGAGCAGGCCAGAGCGAGGGCGTGGGCAGGCCAGAGCCAGAGCGATGGCAGGCCGGAGCCAAGGCGAGGGCAGGTCAGAGTGAGAGCAGGCCGGACCGGCGAGGGCAGGCCAGAGCCAGAGCGAGAGTAGGTCGGAGCCAGGGCCAGGGCAGGCCGGAGCAAGAGCGAGAGCAGGCTGGAGCCAAGGCCAGGGCAGTCCAGAGCCAGAGCGAGAGCAGGCCAGAGCCAGGGAGATAGCAGGCCGGAGCCAAGGCGAAGGCAGGCCAGAGCCAGAGTGATATTAGGCCGGAGCCAGGGCGAGAGCAGGCCGGAGCCAGGGCGAGGGCAGGACGGAGCCAAGGGGAGGGCAGGCCAGAGCCAGCGCGAGAGCAGACAGGAGCCAAGGCGAGGGCAGGGCAGAGCCAGAGCAAGAGCTGGCCGGAGCCAAGGCGAGGGCTGGCCGGAGCCAGAGCAAGAGCAGGCTGGAACCAGGGCGAGAGAAGGCCGGAACCAAGGCGATGGCAGGCCAGAGCCAGAGCGAGAGCAGGCTGGAGCCAAGGCCAGGGCAGTCCAGAGCCAAAGCGAGAGCAGGCCAGAGCCAGAGCGAGAGCAGGCCAGAGCCAAGGCGAAAGCAGGCCAGAGCCAGAGTGAGAGCGAGAGCAGACCGGAGCCAAGGCAAAGGCAGGCCAGAGCCAGAGCGAGAGCAGCCCTGAGCCAAGGCAAAGGCAGGCCAGAGCGAGCGCAGGCCGGAGCCAGAGTGAGAGCAGGCCGAAACCAGAGCGAGAGAAGCAGGCCGGAGCCAGGGTGAGGGCAGGCCAGTGTCAGAGCAGGCCAGAGCCAGGGCGAGGGCAGGCCAGAGTCAGAGCGAGAGAAGGCCGGAGCCAAGGCGAGGGCAGGCCAGAGCCAGAGCAAGAGGAGGCCGGAGCCAGAGCGAGAGCAGGCAGGAGCCAGGGCGAGCGCAGGCCGGACGGAGCAATGCGAGGGCAGGCCGGAGCCAGAGCGTGAGCAGGCCGGAGCCAAGGCGAAGGCAGGCGAGAGCCAGAGTGATATTAGGCTGGAGCCAGGGCTTGGGAAGGACGGAGCCAAAGCGAGAGCAGGCTGGAGCCAGAGCGAGAGCAGACCGGAGCCAGGGCCAGAGCGAGAGTAGGTCAGAGCCAAGGTTAGGGCAGGCCAGAGCCAGAGCGAGAGAAGGCCGGAGCCAAGGCGGGCAGGCCAGAGCCAGAGAGAGAGCAGGCCAGAGCCAGAGCGAGAGCGGACCGGAGCCAGGGCCAGAGCGAGAGTAGGTCAGAGCCAAGGCTAGGGTAGGCCAGAGCCAGAGCGAGAGAAGGCCGGAGCCAAGACAAGGGCAGGCCAGAGCCAGAGCAAGAGGAGGCCGGAGCCAGAGCGAGAGCAGGCAGGAGCCAGGGCGAGCTCAGGCCGGACGGAGCCAATGCGAGGGCAGGCCGGAGCCAGAGCGTGAGCAGGCCGAAGCCAAGGCGAAGGCAGGCGAGAGCCAGAGTGATATTAGGCTGGAGCCAGGGCTTGGGAAGGACGGAGCCAAAGCGAGAGCAGGCTGGAGCCAAGGCGAAGGCAGGCCAGAGCCAGAGCGATAGCAGGCCGGATCCAAGGCGAGGGCAGGTCGGAGCCAGAGTGAGAACAGGCCGGAGCAAGGACGAAGGCAGGCCAGAGCCAGAGAGAGAGCAGGCTGGAGCCAAGGCGAAAGCAGGTCAGAGCCAGAGTGATATTGGGCCTGAGCCAGGGCGAGGGCAGGCCGGAGCCAGAGCGAGAGCAGGCCGGAGCCAAGGCGAAAGAAGGCCAGAGCCAGAGCAAGCGCTGGCCGGAGCCAAGGCGAGGGCTGGCCGGAGCCAGAGCAAGGGAAGGCCGGAGCCAGGGCGAGGGCAGGCCGAAGCCAGAGCAAGAGCAGGCTGGAACCAGGGCGAGAGAAGGCCGGAGCCAAGGCGAGGGCAGGCCAGAGCCAGAGCGAGTGCTGGCCGGAGCCAAGGTGAGAGCAGGCTGGAGCCAAGGCGAGGGAGGGCAGGCAATAGCCAGAGCGAAAGCAGGCCAGAGCCAGAGTGAGAGCAGGCCAGAGCGAGAGCAGACCGGAGCCAAGGCAAAGGCAGGCTAGAGCCAGAGTGAGAGCAGCCCTGAGCCAAGGCAAAGGCAGGCCAGAGCGAGGGCAGGCCGGAGCCAGAGTGAGAGCAGGCCGAAACCAGAGCGAGAGAAGCCCGTAGCCAGGGAGAGGGCTGTCCGGAGCCAAAGCGAGAGCAGGCCGGAGCCAGGGTGAGGGCAGGCCGGAGCCAGAGCGAGGGCAGGCCGGATCCAGGGTGAGGGCAGGCCGGAGCCAGAGCGAGAGCAGGCCGGAGCCAAGGCGAGGGCAGGTTAGAGCCAGAGCGAGTGATGGCCAGAGCAAAGGCGAGGGCTGGCCGGAGCCAGAGCAAGGGCAGGCCGGAGCCAGGGCAAGGACAGGCCGAAACCAGAGCGAGAGCAGGCCGGAGCCAGGGCGAGAGCAGGCCGGAGCCAGAGAGAGAGCAGGCCGGAGCCAGGACAAGGGCAGGCCGGAGCTAGGGCGAGAGGAGGCCGAAGCCAATGCGAGGGCAGGCCAGAGCGTGAGCAGGCCAGGGCCAAGGCAAGGGCAGGCCAGATTCAGAGCGACAGCAGGCCAGAGCCAGTATGAGAGCAGGCCGGAGCCAGGGAAAGAGCAGTCCAGAGGCAAGGGGAGGAGAGGCCAGAGCGAGAGCGGGAGCAGGCCGGAGCCAGGGCGAGGGCAGGCTGGAGCCAAAGCGAGAGCAGACCGGAGCCAAGGTGAGGGCAGGCCAGAGCCAGGGCGAGGGCAGGCCGAAGCCAGAGCGAGAGCAGGCCGGTGCCAGGGCAAGAGCAGGCCGGAGCCAAGGTGAGGGCAGGCCAGAGCCAGAGCGAGAGCAGGCCGGAGCCAGGACAAGGGCAGGCCGGAGCCAGGGCGAGAGGAGGCCGAGGCCAAGGCGAGGGCAGGCCAGAGCCAGAGCAGGCCGGAGACAGGGCGAGGGCAGGCCACAGTCAGAGCGAGAGCAGGCCAGAGCCAGAGAGAGAGCAGGCCAGAGCCTGGGCAAGGGCCAGCCAGAGCCACAGCCAGAGTAGGTCAGAGCCAAGGCAAGGGCAGGCCCGAGCCAGAGCGAGAGAAGACCAGAGCCAAGGTGAGGGCAGGCCAGAGCCAGAGCGTGAGCAGGCCGGAGCCAAGGCAAGGGCAGGCCAGAGCCAGAGCGAGAGCAGGCCAGAGCCAGGGAGATAGCAGGCCGGAGCCAAGGCGAAGGCAGGCCAGAGCCAGAGTGATATTAGGCCGGAGCCAGGGCGAGAGCAGGCCGGAGCCAGGGCGAGGGCAGGACGGAGCCAAGGGGAGGGCAGGCCAGAGCCAGCGCGAGAGCAGACAGGAGCCAAGGCGAGGGCAGGGCAGAGCCAGAGCAAGAGCTGGCCGGAGCCAAGGCGAGGGCTGGCCGGAGCCAGAGCAAGAGCAGGCTGGAACCAGGGCGAGAGAAGGCCGGAACCAAGGCGATGGCAGGCCAGAGCCAGAGCGAGAGCAGGCTGGAGCCAAGGCCAGGGCAGTCCAGAGCCAAAGCGAGAGCAGGCCAGAGCCAGAGCGAGAGCAGGCCAGAGCCAAGGCGAAAGCAGGCCAGAGCCAGAGTGAGAGCGAGAGCAGACCGGAGCCAAGGCAAAGGCAGGCCAGAGCCAGAGCGAGAGCAGCCCTGAGCCAAGGCAAAGGCAGGCCAGAGCGAGCGCAGGCCGGAGCCAGAGTGAGAGCAGGCCGAAACCAGAGCGAGAGAAGCAGGCCGGAGCCAGGGTGAGGGCAGGCCAGTGTCAGAGCAGGCCAGAGCCAGGGCGAGGGCAGGCCAGAGTCAGAGCGAGAGCAGGCCGGAGCCAAGGCGGGCAGGCCAGAGCCAGAGCGAGAGCAGACCGGAGCCAGGGCCAGAGCGAGAGTAGGTCAGAGCCAAGGCTAGGGCAGGCCAGAGCCAGAGCGAGAGAAGGCCGGAGCCAAGGCGAGGGCAGGCCAGAGCCAGAGCAAGAGGAGGCCGGAGCCAGAGCGAGAGCAGGCAGGAGCCAGGGCGAGCGCAGGCCGGACGGAGCAATGCGAGGGCAGGCCGGAGCCAGAGCGTGAGCAGGCCGGAGCCAAGGCGAAGGCAGGCGAGAGCCAGAGTGATATTAGGCTGGAGCCAGGGCTTGGGAAGGACGGAGCCAAAGCGAGAGCAGGCTGGAGCCAGAGCGAGAGCAGACCGGAGCCAGGGCCAGAGCGAGAGTAGGTCAGAGCCAAGGCTAGGGCAGGCCAGAGCGAGAGAAGGCCGGAGCCAAGGCGGGCAGGCCAGAGCCAGAGAGAGAGCAGGCCAGAGCCAGAGCGAGAGCAGACCGGAGCCAGGGCCAGAGCGAGAGTAGGTCAGAGCCAAGGCTAGGGTAGGCCAGAGCCAGAGCGAGAGAAGGCCGGAGCCAAGACAAGGGCAGGCCAGAGCCAGAGCAAGAGGAGGCCGGAGCCAGAGCAAGAGGAGGCCGGAGCCAAAGCGAGAGCAGGCAGGAGCCAGGGCGAGCTCAGGCCGGACGGAGCCAATGCGAGGGCAGGCCGGAGCCAGAGCGTGAGCAGGCCGAAGGCAGGCGAGAGCCAGAGTGATATTAGGCTGGAGCCAGGGCTTGGGAAGGACGAAGCCAAAGCGAGAGCAGGCTGGAGCCAAGGCGAAGGCAGGCCAGAGCCAGAGCGATAGCAGGCCGGATCCAAGGCGAGGGCAGGTCGGAGCCAGAGTGAGAACAGGCCGGAGCAAGGACGAAGGCAGGCCAGAGCCAGAGAGAGAGCAGGCTGGAGCCAAGGCGAAAGCAGGTCAGAGCCAGAGTGATATTGGGCCTGAGCCAGGGCGAGGGCAGGCCGGAGCCAGAGCGAGAGCAGGCCGGAGCCAAGGCGAAAGCAGGCCAGAGCCAGAGCAAGCGCTGGCCGGAGCCAAGGTGAGGGCTGGCCGGAGCCAGAGCAAGGGAAGGCCGGAGCCAGGGCGAGGGCAGGCCGAAGCCAGAGCAAGAGCAGGCTGGAACCAGGGCGAGAGAAGGCCGGAGCCAAGGCGAGGGCAGGCCAGAGCCAGAGCGAGTGCTGGCCGGAGCCAAGGTGAGAGCAGGCTGGAGCCAAGGCGAGGGAGGGCAGGCAATAGCCAGAGCGAAAGCAGGCCAGAGCCAGAGTGAGAGCAGGCCAGAGCGAGAGCAGACCGGAGCCAAGGCAAAGGCAGGCTAGAGCCAGAGTAAGAGCAGCCCTGAGCCAAGGCAAAGGCAGGCCAGAGCGAGGGCAGGCCGGAGCCAGAGTGAGAGCAGGCCGAAACCAGAGCGAGAGAAGCCCGTAGCCAGGGAGAGGGCTGTCCGGAGCCAAAGCGAGAGCAGGCCGGAGCCAGGGTGAGGGCAGGCCGGAGCCAGAGCGAGGGCAGGCCGGATCCAGGGTGAGGGCAGGCCGGAGCCAGAGCGAGAGCAGGCCGGAGCCAAGGCGAGGGCAGGTTAGAGCCAGAGCGAGTGATGGCCAGAGCAAAGGCGAGGGCTGGCCGGAGCCAGAGCAAGGGCAGGCCGGAGCCAGGGCAAGGACAGGCCGAAACCAGAGCGAGAGCAGGCCGTAGCCAGGGCGAGAGCAGGCCGGAGCCAGAGAGAGAGCAGGCCGGAGCCAGGACAAGGGCAGGCCGGAGCTAGGGCGAGAGGAGGCCGAAGCCAATGCGAGGGCAGGCCAGAGCCAGAGCGTGAGCAGGCCAGGGCCAAGGCAAGGGCAGGCCAGATTCAGAGCGACAGCAGGCCAGAGCCAGTATGAGAGCAGGCCGGAGCCAGGGAAAGAGCAGTCCAGAGGCAAGGGGAGGAGAGGCCAGAGCGAGAGCGGGAGCAGGCCGGAGCCAGGGCGAGGGCAGGCTGGAGCCAAAGCGAGAGCAGACCGGAGCCAAGGCGAGGGCAGGCCAGAGCCAGGGCGAGGGCAGGTCGAAGCCAGAGCGAGAGCAGGCCGGTGCCAGGGCAAGAGCAGGCCGGAGCCAAGGTGAGGGCAGGCCAGAGCCAGAGCGAGAGCAGGCCGGAGCCAGGACAAGGGCAGGCCGGAGCCAGGGCGAGAGGAGGCCGAGGCCAAGGCGAGGGCAGGCCAGAGCCAGAGCAGGCCAGAGACAGGGCGAGGGCAGGCCACAGTCAGAGCGAGAGCAGGCCAGAGCCAGAGAGAGAGCAGGCCAGAGCCTGGGCAAGGGCCAGCCAGAGCCACAGCCAGAGTAGGTCAGAGCCAAGGCAAGGGCAGGCCCGAGCCAGAGCGAGAGAAGACCAGAGCCAAGGCGAGGGCAGGCCAGAGCCAGAGCGTGAGCAGGCCGGAGCCAAGGCAAGGGCAGGCCAAAGCCAGAGCAAGAGGAGGCCGGAGCCAGAGCGAGAGCAGGAAGGAGCCAGGGCGAGCGCAGGCCAGAGCCAAGGCGAGGGAGGGCAGGCCAGAGCCAGAGCGAGAGCAGGCCGGAGGCAGTACGAGAGCAGGCCGGAGCCAGGGCAAAAGCAGGCTGGAGCCAAGGGGAGGACAGGCCAGAGCCAGAGTGAGAGCAAGCTGAAGCCAAGGCGAGGGCAGGCTGGAGCCAAAGCGAGAGCAGGCCGGAGCCAAGGCGAAGGCTGGCCCTATCCAGAGCGATAGCAGGCCAGAGCCAAGAGCGACGGCAGGACAGAGCGAGAGCTGGCCGGAGCCAAGGCGAGGGCAGGCTAGAGCAAGAGCAGGCCAGAGCCAGGGCGAGAGCACGCCGGAGCCAAGGCTAGGGAGGGCAGGCCAGAGGCAGAGCGAGGGCAGGCCAGAGACAGAGTCAGAGCAGGACGGAACCAATGCAAGGGCATGCCAGAGCCAGAGCGAGAGCAGACCGGAGCCAAGGCGAGGGCAGGCCAGAGCCAGGGCGAGGGCAGGCCGAAGCCAGAGCGAGAGCAGGCCGGAGCCAGAGCCAGAGCAGGCCGGAGACAGGGCGAGGGCAGGCCACAGTCAGAGCGAGAGCAGGCCGGAGCCAAGGCGAGGCAGGCCAGAGCCAGAGCGAGAGCAGGCCAGAGCCAGAGAGAGAGCAGGCCAGAGCCTGGGCGAGGGCCAGCCAGAGCCAGAGTAGGTCAGAGCCAAGGCAAGGGCAGGTCAGAGCCAGAGAGAGAGCAGGCCAAAGCCTGGGCAAGGGCCAGCCAGAGCCACAGCCAGAGTAGGTCAGAGCCAAGGCAAGGGCAGGCCAGAGCCAGAGTGAGAGAAGACCAGAGCCAAGGCGAGGGCAGGCCAGAGCCAGAGTGAGAGAAGACCAGAGCCAAGGCGAGGGCAGGCCAGAGCCAGAGCGTGAGCAGGCCGGAGCCAAGGCAAGGGCAGGCCAGAGCCAGTATGAGAGCAGGTCCGGAGCCAGGGCAAGAGCAGTCCAGAGGCAAGGGGAGGAGAGGCCAGAGCGAGAGCGGGAGCAGGCCGGAGCCAGGGCGAGGGCAGGCTGGAGCCAAAGCGAGAGCAGACCGGAGCCAAGGCGAGGGCAGGCCAGAGCCAGGGCGAGGGCAGGCCGAAGCCAGAGCGAGAGCAGGCCGGTGCCAGGGCAAGAGCAGGCCGGAGCCAAGGTGAGGGCAGGCCAGAGCCAGAGCGAGAGCAGGCCGGAGCCAGGACAAGGGCAGGCCGGAGCCAGGGCGAGAGGAGGCCGAGGCCAAGGCGAGGGCAGGCCAGAGCCAGAGCAGGCCGGAGACAGGGCGAGGGCAGGCCACAGTCAGAGCGAGAGCAGGCCAGAGCCAGAGCGAGAGCAGGCCAGAGCCAGAGAGAGAGCAGGCCAGAGCCTGGGCAAGGGCCAGCCAGAGCCACAGCCAGAGTAGGTCAGAGCCAAGGCAAGGGCAGGCCAGAGCCAGAGCGAGAGAAGACCAGAGCCAAGGCGAGGGCAGGCCAGAGCCAGAGCGTGATCAGGCCGGAGCCAAGGCAAGGGCAGGCCAGAGCCAGAGCGAGAGGAGGCCGGAGCCAGAGCGAGAGCAGGAAGGAGCCAGGGCGAGCGCAGGCCAGAGCCAAGGCGAGGGAGGGCAGGCCAGAGCCAGAGCGAGAGCAGGCCGGAGGCAGTACGAGAGCAGGCCGGAGCCAGGGCAAGAGCAGGCCGGAGCCAAGGGGAGGACAGGCCAGAGCCAGAGTGAGAGCAAGCTGAAGCCAAGGCGAGGGCAGGCTGGAGCCAAATCGAGAGCAGGCCGGAGCCAAGGCGAAGGCTGGCCCTATCCAGAGCGATAGCAGGCCAGAGCCAAGAGCGACGGCAGGCCAGAGCGAGAGCTGGCCGGAGCCAAGGCGAGGGCAGGCTAGAGCAAGAGCAGGCCAGAGCCAGGGCGAGAGCACGCCGGAGCCAAGGCTAGGGAGGGCAGGCCAGAGGCAGAGCGAGAGCAGGCCGGAGCCAGAGCGAGGCAGGCCAGAGCCAGAGTCAGAGCAGGACGGAACCAATGCAAGGGCATGCCAGAGCCAGAGCGAGAGCAGACCGGAGCCAAGGCAAGGGCAGGCCAGAGCCAGGGTGAGGGCAGGCCGAAGCCAGAGCGAGAGCAGGCCGGAGCCAGGGCAAGAGCAGGCCGGAGCCAAGGTGAGGGCAGGCCAGAGCCAGAGCGAGAGCAGGCCGGAGCCAGGACAAGGGCAGGCCGGAGGCAGGGCGAGAGGAGGCCGAGGCCAAGGCGAGGGCAGGCCAGAGCAGGCCGGAGACAGGGCGAGGGCAGGCCACAGTCAGAGCGAGAGCAGGCCGGAGCCAAGGCGAGGGCAGGCCAGAGCCAGAGCGAGAGCAGGCCAGAGCCAGAGAGCGAGCAGGCCAGAGCCTGGGCAAGGGCCAGCCAGAGCCAGAGCCAGAGTAGGTCAGAGCCAAGGCAAGGGCAGGCCAGAGCCAGAGAGAGAGCAGGCCAGAGCCTGGGCAAGGGCCAGCCAGAGCCACAGCCAGAGTAGGTCAGAGCCAAGGCAAGGGCAGGCCAGAGCCAGAGTGAGAGAAGACCAGAGCCAAGGCGAGGGCAGGCCAGAGCCAGAGCGTGAGCAGGCCGGAGCCAAGGCAAGGGCAGGCCAGAGCCAGTATGAGAGCAGGCCCAGAGCCAGGGCAAGAGCAGTCCAGAGGCAAGGGGAGGAGAGGCCAGAGCGTGAGCAGGCCGGAGGCAAGGCAAGGGCAGGCCAGAGCCAGAGCGAGAGGAGGCCGGAGCCAGAGCGAGAGCAGGAAGGAGCCAGGGCAAGCGCAGGCCAGAGCCAAGGCGAGGGAGGGCAGGCCAGAGCCAGAGCGAGAGCAGGCCGGAGGCAGTACGAGAGCAGGCCGGAGCCAGGGCAAGAGCAGGCCGGAGCCAAGGGGAGGACAGGCCAGAGCCAGAGTGAGAGCAAGCTGAAGCCAAGGCGAGGGCAGGCTGGAGCCATAGCGAGAGCAGGCCGGAGCCAAGGCGAAGGCTGGCCCTATTCAGAGCGATAGCAGGCCAGAGCCAAGAGCGACGGCAGGCCAGAGCGAGAGCTGGCCGGAGCCAAGGCGAGGGCAGGCTAGAGCAAGAGCAGGCCAGAGCCAGGGCGAGAGCACGCCGGAGCCAAGGCTAGGGAGGGCAGGCCAGAGGCAGAGCGAGAGCAGACCGGAGCCAAGGCGAGGGCAGGCCAGAGCCAGGGCGAGGGCAGGCCGAAGCCAGAGCGAGAGCAGGCCGTAGCCAGAGCAAGAGCAGGCCGGAGCCAAGGTGAGGGCAGGCCAGAGCCAGAGCGAGAGCAGGCCGGAGCCAGGACAAGGGCAGGCCGGAGCCAGGGCGAGAGGAGGCCGAGGCCAAGGCGAGGGCAGGCCAGAGATAGAGCAGGCCGGAGACAGGGCGAGGGCAGGCCACAGTCAGAGCGAGAGCAGGCCGGAGACAGGGCGAGGGCAGGCCACAGTCAGAGCGAGAGCAGGCCAGAGCCAAGGCGAGGGCAGGCCAGAGCCAGAGCGAGAGCAGGCCAGAGCCAGAGAGAGAGCAGGCCAGAGCCTGGGCGAGAGCCAGCCAGAGCCAGAGCCAGAGTAGGTCAGAGCCAAGGCAAGGGCAGGCCAGAGCCAGAGAGAGAGCAGGCCAGAGCCTGGGCAAGGGCCAGCCAGAGCCACAGCCAGAGTAGGTCAGAGCCAAGGCAAGGGCAGGCCAGAGGCAGAGCGAGAGCAGACCGGAGCCAAGGCGAGGGCAGGCCAGAGCCAGGGCGAGGGCAGGCCGAAGCCAGAGCGAGAGCAGGCCGTAGCCAGAGCAAGAGCAGGCCGGAGCCAAGGTGAGGGCAGGCCAGAGCCAGAGCGAGAGCAGGCCGGAGCCAGGACAAGGGCAGGCCGGAGCCAGGGCGAGAGGAGGCCGAGGCAAAGGCGAGGGCAGGCCAGAGCCTGGGCGAGGGCCAGCCAGAGCCAGAGCCAGAGTAGGTCAGAGCCAAGGCAAGGGCAGGCCAGAGCCAGAGAGAGAGCAGGCCAGAGCCTGGGCAAGGGCCAGCCAGAGCCACAGCCAGAGTAGGTCAGAGCCAAGGCAAGGGCAGGCCAGAGCCAGAGCGAGAGAAGACCAGAGCCAAGGCGAGGGCAGGCCAGAGCCAGAGCGTGAGCAGGCCGGAGCCAAGGCAAGGGCAGGCCAGAGCCAGAGCGAGAGGAGGCCGGAGCCAGAGCGAGAGCAGGAAGGAGCCAGGGCGAGTGCAGGCCAGAGCCAAGGCGAGGGAGGGCAGGCCAGAGCCAGAGCGAGAGCAGGCCGGAGGCAGTACGAGAGCAGGCCGGAGCCAGGGCAAGAGCAGGCCGGAGCCAAGGGGAGGACAGGCCAGAGCCAGAGTGAGAGCAAACCGAAGCCAAGGCGAGGGCAGGCTGGAGCCAAAGCGAGAACAGGCCGGAGCCAAGGCGAAGGCTGGCCCTATCCACAGCGATAGCAGGCCAGAGCCAAGAGCGACGGCAGGCCAGAGCGAGAGCTGGCCGGAGCCAAGGCGAGGGCAGGCTAGAGCAAGAGCAGGCCGGAGCCAGGGCGAGAGCACGCCGGAGCCAAGGCTAGGGAGGGCAGGCCAGAGGCAGAGCGAGAGCAGGCCGGAGCCAGAGCGAGAGCAGACTGGAGCCAAGTCGAGGGCAGGCCAGAGCCAGAGCGAGGGCAGGACGGAGCCAGAGCAAGAGGAGGCCATAGGCAAGGCAAGGGCAGGCCAGATCGAGGGCAGGCCAGAGCCAGAGCGAAAGCAGGCCGGAGTCAGGGCGAGGGCAGGCCGGAGCAAGAGCAAGAGCAGGCCGGAGCCAAGGCGAGGGCAGGACGAAGCCAGAGCGAGATCAGGTCGGAGTCAAGGCGAGGGAGGGCAGGCCAGAGCGAAAGTAGGCCGGAGCCAAGGCGAGGGCAGGCTAGTACCAGAGCGAGAGCAAGCCAGAGCCAGAGCAAGGGCAGGAGGGAGCCAGAGCAAGAGGAGGCCGTAGGCAAGGGCAGGCCAGATCGAGAGCAGGCCAGAGCCAAGGCGACGGAGGGCAGGCCAGAGCCAGAGCGAAAGCAGGCCGGAGCCAGGGCGAAAGCAGGCCGGAGCCACAGTGAGAGCAGGCCAGAGCCAGAGCGAGGGCAGGATGGAGCCAGAGCAAGAGGAGGCCGTAGGCAAGGCAAGGGCAGGCCAGATCGAGAGCAGGCCGGAGCCAAGGCGAGGGAGGGCAGGCCAGAGCCAGAATGAAAGCAGGCCGGAGCCAGAGCGTGAGCAGGCTGGAGCCAAGGCGAGGGCAGTCCAGAGCCAGAGTGAAAGCAGGCCGGAGCCATGGCGAGGGCAGGCCGGAGCCAGAGCGAGAGCAGGACGGAGCCAGAGCGAGGGCAGGACGCAAGAGGAGCCAGAGCGAGAGCAGGACGGAGCCAGAGCGAGGGCAGGACGCAAGAGGAGCCAGAGCAAGAGGAGGCCGTAGGCAAGGCAAGGGCAGTCCAGATCGAGAGCAGGCCGGAGCCAAGGCGAGGGAGGGAAGGCCAGAGTGAAAGCAGGCCGGAGCCAGGGCGAGGGCAGGCCGGAGCAAGAGCGAGAGCAGGCCGGAACCAAGGCGAGGGGAGGACGAAGCCAGAGCGAGATCAGGTCGGAGCCAAGGCGAGGGCAGGCAAGAGCCAGAGTGGGACCAGGCCAGAGCCAGAACGAGGGCAGGATGGAGCCAGAGCAAGAGGAGGCCGTAGGCAAGGCAAGGGCAGGCCAGATTGAGAGCAGGCTGGAGCCAAGGCGAGGTAGGGCAGGCCAGAGCCAGAGCGAAAGCAGGCCGGAGCCAAGGCGAGGGCAGGCAAGAGCCAGAGCGAGAGCAGGCCAGAGCTAGAGCGAGGGCAGGACGGAGCCAGAGCAAGAGGAGGCCGTAGGCAAGGCAAGGGCAGGCCAGATCGAGAGCAGGTCAGAGCCAAGGCGAGGGAGGGCAGGCCAGAGCTAGAGCGAAAGCAGGCCGGAGCCAGGACGAGAGCAGGCCGGAGCCAGAGTGAGAGCAGGCCAGAGCCAGGGCGAGGGCAGGTCGGAGCCAGAGCGAGTGCAGGACGGAGCCAGAGCAAGAGGAGGCCGTAGGCAAGGCAAGGGCAGGCCAGATCGAGAGCAGGCCGGAGCCAAGGCGAGGGAGGGCAGGCCAGAGCCAGAGCGAAAGCAGGCCGGAGCCAAGGCGAGGGCAGGCAAGAGCCAGAGCGAGAGCAGGCCAGAGCTAGAGCGAGGGCAAGACGGAGCCAGAGCAAGAGGAGGCCGTAGGCAAGGCAAGGGCAGGCCAGATCTAGAGCAGGCCGGAGCCAAGGCGAGGGAGGGCAGGTCAGAGCCAGAGCGAAAGCAGGCCGGAGCAAGGGCGAGAGCAGGCGGGAGCCAGAGTGAGAGCAGGCCAGAGCCAGAGCGAGGGAAGGACGGAGCCAGAGCAAGAGGAGGCCGTGGGCAAGGCAAGGGCATGCCAGATCAAGAGCAGGCCGTAGCCAAGGCGAGGGCAGGCCGGTGCCAGAGCGATGGCAGGTCGGAGCCAAGGCGAGGGCAGGATGGAGCCAGAGCGAGATCAGGTCGGAGCCAAGGCGAGGGCAGGCAAGAGCCAGAGCGAGAGCAGGCGAGAGCCAGAGCGAGGGCAGGACGGAGCAAGAGCAAGAGGAGGCCGTAGGCAAGGCAAGGGCAGGCCAGATCGAGAGCAGGCTGGAGCCATGGCGAGGGAGGGCAGGCCAGAGCCAGAGCGAAAGCAGGCCGGAGCCAGGGCGAGGGCAGGCCGGAGCAAGAGCAGGCCGGAGCCAAGGCGAGGGCAAGACGAAGCCAGAGCGAGATCAGGTCGGAGCCAAGGCGAGGGAGGGCAGGCCAGAGCGAAAGTAGGCCGGAGCCAAGGCAAGGGCAGGCTAGAGCCAGAGCAAGCCAGAGCCAGAGCAAGGGCAGGAGGGAGCCAGAGCAAGAGGAGGCCGTAGGCAAGGCAAGGTCAGGTCAGATCGAGAGCAGGCCGGAGCCAAGGCGAGAGAGGGCAGGCCAGAGCCAGAATGAAAGCAGGCCGGAGCCATGGCGAGGGCAGGCCGGAGCCAGAGCGAGAGCAGGCTGGAGCCAAGGTGAGGGCAGTCCAGATCCAGAGCGAGAGCAGGCTGGAGCCAAGGCGAGGGCAGTCCAGAGCCAGAGCGAGAGCATGCCAGAGCCAGGGCGATAGCAGGCCGGAGCCAAGGCGAAGGCAGGCCAGAGCCAGAGTGATATTAGGCTGGAGCCAGGGCAGGGCAGAGCCAGAGCGAGAGCTGGCTGGAGGCAAGGCGAGGGCTGGCCGGAGCCAGAGCAAGGGCAGGCCGGAGCCAGGGCGAGGTCAGGCCAAAGCCAGAGTGAGAGCAGGCCGGAACCAGGGCGAGAGCAGGCCGGAGCCAAGGCCCTGAGGGCAGGCCAGAGCGAACGCTGGCCGGAGCCAAGGCGAGGGCTGGCAGTAGCAAGAGCAAGGGCAGGAAGGAGTCAGGGCGAGGGCAGGCCAAAGCCAGAGCGAGAGCAGGCCGGAGCCAGGGCGTGAGGAGGCCAGAGCCAAGGCGAGGGCAGGCTGGAGACAGGGCGAGAGCAGGCCGAGGCCAAGTCGAGGGCAGGCCGGAGCCAGGGCGAGGGCAGGCCAGAGTCAGAGCGAGAGCAGGCCAGAGCCAAGGTGAGGGCAGGCCAGAGCCAGAGAGAGAGCAGACCAGAGCCAGAGCGAGAGCAGGCCGGAGCCAGGCCAGAGCGAGAGTAAGTCAGAACCAAGGCTAGGGCAGGCCAGAGCCAGAGCGAGAGAAGGCCGGAGCCAAGGCGGGGGTAGGCCAGAGCCAGAGCTTGAGCAGGCCGGAGCCAAGGCAAGGGCATGCCAGATTCAGAGTGAGAGCAGGCCAGAGCGAGAGGAGGCCAGAGCCAACGCTAGAGCAGGCAGGAGCCAGGCCGAGCGCAGCCCGGAGCCAAGGCGAGGAGGGCAGACCGGAGCCAGAGTGAAAGGAGGCCGGAGCAAGGGCGAAGGCAGGCCAGAGCGAGAGCAGGCGGGAGCCAAGGCGAAGGCAGGCCAGAGCCAGAGTGATATTAGGCCGGAGCTAGGGCGAGGGCAGGACGGAGCCAAAGCGAGAGCAGGCCGGAAAAAAAGCAAAGGTAGGCCAGAGCCTGAGCGATAGCAGGCCGGAGCCAAGGCAAGGGCAGGCCAGAGCGAGAACAGGCCGGTGCCAAGGCGAGGGCAGGCCAGAGCGAGAGCAACAGCAGGCCGGAGCCAGGGCGAGGGCAGGCCGGAGCCAAAGCGAGAGCAGGCCGGAGCCAGGGCGAAGGCAGGCCGGAGCCTAGGCGAGGGAGTGCAGGCCAGAGCCAGAGCGAGAGCAGGCCAGAGCCACTACGAGAGCAGGTTGGAGCTAGGGCAAGAGCAGGCCGGAGCTAAGGGAAGGACAGGCCACAGCCAGAGCGAGAGCAGGTCGGAGCCAGGGCGAGGGAGGGCAGGCCAGAGCCAGAGCGAAAGCAGGCCGGAGCCAGGGCGAGGGCAGGCCGGAGCAAGAGCGAGAGCAGGCCGGAGCCAAGGCGAGAGCAGGCAAGAGCCAGAGGGAGAGCAGGCCAGAGCCAGAACAAGGGCAGGACAGAGCAAGGGCCAGAGCAAGAGTAGGTCAGAGCCAAGGCTAGGGAAGGCCAGAGCCAGAGCGAGAGAAGGCCGGAGCCAAGGCGAGGGCAGGCCAGAGCGTGAGCATGCCGGAGCCAAGGCAAGGGCATGCCAGATTCAGAGTGAGAGCAGGCCAGAGCCAGAGCGAGAGGAGGCCGGAGCTAACGCGAGAGCAGGCAGGAGCCAGGGCGAGCGCAGGCCGGAGCCAAGGCGAGGAGGGCAGACTGGAGCCAGAGTGAAAGCTGGCCGGTGCAAGGGCGAAGGCAGGCCAGAGCCAGAGCGAGAGCAGGCCAGAGCCAAGGCGAAGGCAGGCCAGAGCCAGAGTGATATTAGGCCGGAGCTAGGGCGAGGGCAGGACGGAGCCAAAGCGAGAGCAGGCCGGAGACAAAGCAAAGGCAGGCCAGAGCCAGAGCGAGAGCAGGCCGGAGCCAGAGCGAGAGCAGGCAGGAGCAAGGGCAGGCCGGAGCCAGAATGAGAGCAGGCCGGAGCCAGGGAGAAGGCAGGACAGAGCCAGTAGAGAGAAGGCTGAAGCCAAGGCGAAGGCAGGCCAGAGCCAGAGTGATATTAGGCAGGAGTCAAAGAAAGAGCAGGCCGGAGCCAAGGCGAAGGCAGGCCAGAGCCAGAGAGATAGCAGGCCGGAGCCAAGGCAAGGCCAGACCAGAGCAAGGGCAGGCCGGAGCCGAGGCGAGGGCAGGCCAGAGCCATAGCGAGAGCAGGCCAGAGACAGGGCGAGGGCAGGCCAGAGCCAGAGCGACAGAAGGCCGGAGCCAGGGCGAGGGCAGGCCGCAGCCAGAGCGAGAACAGGCCGGAGCAAGGGCGAAGGCAGGCCGGTGCCAGAGCGATAGCAGGCCGGAGCCAAGGCGAGGGCAGGCTGGAGACAGAGCGAGAGCAGGCCGGAGCCAAGGTGAGGGCAGGCCAGTGCCAGAGCAGGCCAGAGTGATATTAGGCCGGAGTCAGGGCGAGGGCAGGCCGGAGCCAATGCGAGGGCAGGCCAGAGCCAGAGCGAGAGCAAGCCGGAGCCAAGGCGAGGGCAGGCCAGAGCCTGAGCGAGAGCAGGCCAGAGCCAGGGCGAGGGCAGGCCAGAGCCAGAGCGACAGCAGACCGGAGCCAGGGCGAGGGCAGGCCAGAGCCAGGGCGAGAGCAGGCCGGAGGCAAGGCCCTGAGAGCAGACCAGAGTCAGAGCGAGAGCTGGCCAGAGCCTAGGCGAGGCCTGGCCGGAGCAAGAGTAAGGGCAGGCCGGAGCCAGGGCGAGGGAAGGCCGAAGCCAGAGCGAGAGCTGGCCGGAGCCAGGGCGAGAGCAGGCCAGAGCCAAGGCGAGTGCAGGCCAGAGCCAGGGCGAGAGCAGGCCGGAGCCAGGACGAGGGCATGCCGGAGCCAGGGCGAGAGCAGGCCGAGGCCAAGGCGAGGGCTGGCCAGAGCCAGAGCAGGCTGGAGCCAGGGCGAGGGCAGGCCAGAGTCAGAGCGAGAAAAGGCCAGAGCCAAGGCGAGGGCAGGCCAGAACAAAGAGAGAGAGCAGGCCAGAGCCAAAACGAGAGCAGGCCGGAGCCAGGGCCAGAGCGAGAGTAGGTCAGAGCCAAGGCTAGGGCAGGCCAGAGTCAGAGCGAGACAAGGCCGGAGACAAGGCGAGGGCAGGCTGGAGCCAAAGCAAGAGCAGGCCGGAGCCAAGGCGAAGGCAGGCCAGAGCCAAGAGGCAGGCCTTAGCCAGAGCGATAGCAGGCCGGAGCCAAGCTGAGGCCAGAGTCAGAGCGAGAGAAGGCCGGAGCCAAGGCGAGGGCAGGCCACAGCCAGAGCGAGAGGAGGCCGGAGCCAGAGCGAGAGCAGGCAGGAGCCAGGGCGAGGGCAGGTCGGAGCCAGGGCGAGGGCAGGCCGGAGCCAGAATGAGAGCAGGCCGGAGCCAGGGCGAAGGCAGGACAGAGACAGAGCGAGAGAAGGCTGAAGCCAAGGCGAAGGCAGGCCAGAGCCAGAGTGATATTAGGCCGGAGTCAGTGCGAGGGCAGGCTGGAGCCAAAGCAAGAGCAGGCCGGAGCCAGAGCGAGAGCAGGCCGGAGCCAAGAGGCAGGCCTTAGCCAGAGCGATAGTAGGCCGGAGCCAAGCTGAGGGCAGGCCAGAGCGAGAGATGGACGGAGCCAAGGTGAAGGCAGGCCAGAGCCAGAGCAGGCCAGAGCCAGAGCGAGAGCAGGCCGGAGCCAAGGCAAAGGCAGGCCAGAGCGAGAGCAGGCCTGAGCCAATGCAAAGGCAGGCCAGAGCGAGGGCAGGCCGGAGCCAAGGCGAAGGCAGGCCTTATCCAGAGCGATAGCAGGCTGGAGCCAAGACGAGGGCATGCCAGAGCGAGAGAAGGCCGGAGCCAAGGCAAGAGCAGGCCAGAACCAGAACGAAAGCATGCCAGAGCCAGAGCGAGAGCAGGCCGGAGCCAAGGCGAAGGCAGGCCAGAGCCAGAGCAAGAGCAGTCCAAAGCCAGAGCGAGAGCAGGCCGGAGCCAAGGCAAAGGCAGGCAAGAGCGAGAGCGAGATCATGCCTCAGCCAAGGCAAAGGCTGGCCAGAGCAAGGGCAGGCCGGAGTCAGAGCGAGAGCAGGCCGAAACCAGAGCAAGAGAAGGCCGGAGCCTGGGCGAGGGCAGTCGGGAGCCAAAGCGAGAGCAGTCCGGAGCCAGGGCGAGGCCAGGCTGGAGACAGAGCTAGGGCAGGCCGGAGCCAGTTAGAGGGCAGGCCGGATCCAGGGCGAAGGCAGGCCGGAGCCAGAGTGAGAGCAGGCCGGAGCCAAGGCGAGGGCAAGCCAGAACCAGAGCGAGAGCTGGCCGGAGATAAGACGAGGGCTGGCCGGAGCAAGAGCAAGGGCAAGCCAGAGCCAGGGCGAGGGCAGACCGAAGTCAGAGCGAGAGCAAGCAGGAGCCAGAGCGAGAGCAGGCCGGAACCAAGGCGAGGGCAGGCCAGAGCGAGAGCAGGCCGGAGCCAGGACAAGGGCAGGCTGGAGCCAGGGTGAGAGCAGGCCGAGGCCAAGGCGAGGGTATGCCAGAGACAGAGCAGGCCGGAGCCAGGGCAAGGGCAGACCACACTCAGAGCGAGAGCAGGCCGGAGCCAAGGCGAGGGCAGGCCAGAGCCAGAGCGAGAGAAGGCAGGAGCCAAGGCGAAGGCAAGCCAGAGCCAGAGCGTGAGCAGGCTGGAGCCAAGGCAAGGGCAGTCCAGATTCAGAGAGACAATAGGCTAGAGCCAGAGCGAGAGGAGGCCGGAGCCAGAGCAAGGGCATGCAGGAGCCAGGGAAAGCACTGGCCGGAGCCAAGGCGAGGGCAGTTCGGATCCAGAGCGAGAGCAGGCCAGAGCAAGGGCGAAGGCAGGCCAGAGCCAGAGCGAGAGCAGGCCGGAGCCAAGGCGAGGGTAGGCCGGAGCAAAAGCGAGAGCAGGCTCCGCCAAGGTGAAGTCAGGCCAGAGCGATAGCAGGCCGGAGCAAAGGCGAGGCCAGGCCAGAGCAAGAGTAGGCCGGAGCCAAGGCGAGGGCAGGCCAGAGCCAGAGCGACAACAGGCCAGAGCCAGAGCAACAGCAGGCCGGAGCCAAGGCGAGGGCAGGCCGGAGCCAGAGCGAGAATAGGCCGGAGCACGGGCGAAGGCAGGCCAAAGCCAGAGCGAGAGCAGGCCGGAGCCAATGCGAACGCAGGCCTGAGCCAGAGTGATTGGGCTGGAGCCAGGGCGAGGGCAGGCCGGAGCCAGGGGGAGGGCAGGCCGGAGCCAAAGCGAGAGCAGGCCGGAGCCAGGGCGAAGGCAGGCCGTAGCCAGTGCGAGAGCAGGCCAGAGCCAGAGCGAGAACAGGCCGGAGCCAGTACGAGGGCAGTCCGGAGCCAGTGCAAGAGCAGGCCGGAGCCAGAGCGAGAACAGGCCGGAGCCAGTAGGAGGGAAGTCCGGAGCCAGTGCAAGAGTTGGCCGGAGCCAAGGCGAGAGCAGGCCGGATCCAGGGCGAGAACAGGCAGGATCCAAGGCGAGGGCAGGCCGGAGTCAGAGAGATAGCAGGACGGAGCCAGGGCGAGAGCAGTCCGGAGCCAAGGCGAGAGCAGGCCGGAACCAGTGCGAGAGCAGGCCAGAGCCAGAGCGAGAGCAGGCCGGAGCCAGGACGAGGGCAGGCCGGAGCCAGAGCGAGAGTAGGCCACAGCCAAGGCAAGGGCAGGACAGAGCCAGAGCGAGAGAAGGCCGGAGCAAATGTAAGGGCAGGCCGGAACCAGGGCGAGAGCAGGACGGAGTCAGAGCGAGGGAGGGCAGGCGAGAGCCAGGGCGAGGGCAGGCTGGAGCCAGAGCGAGAGCAGGCCGGAGCCAGAGCGAGAGCAGGCCACATCCAGAGCGAGAGCAGGAGAGCGCCTCGGCGAGGGCAGGCCACAGCGAGAGCAGGCCGGAGCCAGGGTGAGAGCAGGCTGGAGCAAGGGCGAAGGCAGGCCAGTGCCAGAGCGAGAGCAGGCTGGAGCTAAGGCGAGGGTAGGCCGGAGCCAAAGCGAGAGCAGGCTCCGCCAAGGCGAAGTCAGGTCAGAGCCAGAGTGATAGCGGGCCGGAGCAAAGGCGAGGCTAGGCCAGAGCAAGAGCAGGCCGGAGTCAAGGCGAGGGCAGGCCAGAGCCAGAGAAAAAAACGGCCAGAGCCAGAGCAACAGCAAGCCGGAGCCAGGGCGAGGGCAGGCTGGAGCCAGATAGAGAGCAGGCCGGAGCCAAGGCGAGAGCATTCCGGAGACAGAGCGAGAACAGGCCGGAGCACGGGCGAAGGCAGGCCAAAGCGAGAGTGAGATCAGGCCGGAGCCAAGGCAAACGCAGGCCAGAGCCAGAGTGATTGGGCTGGAGCCAGGGCGAGGGCAGGCCAGAGCCAGGGCGAGGGCAGGCCGGAGCCAAAGAGAGAGCAGGCCGGAGCCAGGGCGAAGGCAGGCCTTAGCCTGAGCGATAGCAGGCCGGAGCCAATGTGAGGGCAGGCCAGAGCGAGAGAAGGCCGGAGCCAAGATGAAGGCTGGCCAGAGCCAGAGCCAGAGCAGGCCAGAGCCAGAGCGAGAGCAGGCCGGAGCCAAGGCAAAGGCAAGCCAGAGCCAGAGCGAGAGCAGGCCTGAGCCAATGCAAAGGCAGGCCAGAGTGAGGTCAGGCCGGAGCCAAGGCGAAGGCAGGCCTTATCCAGAGCGATAGCAGGCCGGAGCCCAGACGAGGGCAGGCCAGAGTGAGAGAAGGCCGGAGCCAAGGCAAGAGTAGGCCAGAACCAGAACGAAAGCATGCCAGAGTCAGAGCGAGAGCAGTCCGGAGCCAAGGCGAAGGCAGGCCAGAGCCAGAGCAAGAGCAGGCCAAAGCCAGAGCGAGAGCAGTCCGGAGCCAAGGCAAAGGCAGGCCAGAGTCAGAGCGAGATCATGCCTCAGCCAAGGCAAAGGCAGGCCAGAGCGAGAGCAGGCCGAAACCAGAGCAAGAGAAGGCCGGAGCCTGGGCGAGGGCAGTCCGGAGCCAAAGTGAGAGCAGTGCGGAGCCAGGGCGAGGCCAGGCTGGAGACAGAGCTAGGGCAGGCCAGAGCCAAGGCGAAGAAAGGCCAGAGCCAGAGCGATAGCAGGCCGGAGCCAAGGCGAGGGCAGGCCATAGCGAGAGCAGGCCGGAACCAAGGCGAGGGCAGGCCAGAGCCATATCGAGAGGAGGCCAGAGCCAGGACAAGGGCATGCCAGAGCCTGAGGGACAGCCGGACGGAGCCAGAGCGAGAGCAGGGTGGAGCCAAGGCGAGGGCAGGCCGGAGACAGAGCGAGAACAGGCCGGAGCAAGGGCGAAGGCAGGCCAAAGCCAGAGCGAGAGCAGGCCGGAGCCAAGGCAAGGTAGGCCAGAGCCAGAGTGATATTAGCCGGAGTCAGGGCGAGGGCAGGCCGGAGCCAAAGCGTGAGCAGGCCGGAGCCAAGGCGAGGGCAGGCCGGAGCCAGAGCGAGAATAGGCCGGAGCACGGGCGAAGGCAGGCCAAAGCCAGAGCGAGAGCAGGCCAGAGCCAAGGCGAAGGCAGGCCAGAGCCATAGTGATTGGGCTGGAGCCAGGGCGAGGGCAGGCCGGAGCGAGAGCAGGCCGGAGCCAAGGCGAGGGCAGGCCAGAGCGAGAGCAGGCTAGAGCCATGGCGAGGGCAGGCCAGAGCCTGAGCAACAGAAGGCCGGAGCCAGGACGAGGGCAGGCCGGAGGCAGAGCGAGAGCAGGCCGGAGCCACAGCGAGAAAGGGCCGCAGCATGGACGAAGGCAGGCCAAAGCCAGAGAGAGAGCAGGCCAGAACCAAGGCGAAGGCAGGCCAAAGCCAGAGTGATATTAGTCCGTAGCCAAGGCGAGGGCAGGCCAGAGCCAAAGCGAGAGCAGGCCGGAGCCAAGACGGAGGCAGGCCAGAGCCAGAGCGAGAGCAGGCCGGAGCCAAGGCAAAGGCAGGCCAGAGCCAGAGCGAGAGCATGCCTGAGCCAATGCAAAAGCAGGCCAGAGCGAGGGCAGGCCAGAGCCAGAGCTAGAGCAGGCCGGAGCCAAGGCAAAGGCAGGCCTTAGCCAGAGCGATAGCAGGCCGGAGCCAAGGCGAGGGCAGGCCAGAGGCAGAGCGAGGGCAGGCCTGAGCCAGGGCGAGAGCAGGCCGAGGCTAAGGCGAGGGGAGGCCAGAGCCAGAGTTAGAGCAGGCCGGAGCCAGGGCGAGAGCAGGCCACAGTCAGAGCGAGAGTAGGCCGGATCCAAGGCGAGGGCAGGCCAGAGCCAGAGCGAGAGCAGGCAAGAGCCAGAGCGAGAGAAGGCCAGAGCCAAGGCTAGGGCAGGCCAGAGCCAGAGCGAGAGAAGGCCGAAGCCAAGACGAGGGCAGGCCAGAGCCAGAGCGACAGCAGACCGGAACCAGGGCGAGGGAAGGCCGGAGCCAGAGTGAGAGCAGGCCGGAGCCAAGGCGAGGGCATGCCGGAGCCAGAGCGAGAGCAGGCCAGAGCCAAAGTGAAGGCTGGCCAGGGCCAGAGCGAGAGCAGGCCAGAGCCAGAGCGAGAGCAGGCCGGAGCCAAGGCAAAGGCAAGCCAGAGCCAGAGCGAGAGCAGGCCTGAGCCAATGCAAAGGCAGGCCAGAGTGAGGGCAGGCCGGAGCCAAGGCGAAGGCAGGCCAGAGTGAGAGAAGGCCGGAGCCAAGGCAAGAGTAGGCCAGAACCAGAACGAAAGCATGCCAGAGCCAGAGCGAGAGCAGTCCGGAGCCAAGGCGAAGGCAGGCCAGAGCCAGAGCAAGAGCAGGCCAAAGCCAGAGCGAGAGCAGGCCGGAGCCAAGGCAAAGGCAGGCCAGAGCCAGAGCGAGATCATGCCTCAGCCAAGGCAAAGGCAGGCCAGAGTGAGGGCAGGCCGGAGTCAGAGCGAGAGCAGGCCGAAACCAGAGCAAGAGAAGGCCGGAGCCTGGGCGAGGGCAGTCCGGAGCCAAAGCGAGAGCAGTGCGGAGCCAGGGCGAGGCCAGGCTGGAGACAGAGCTAGGGCAGGCCGGAGCCAAGACGAAGAAAGGCCAGAGCCAGAGCGATAGCAGGCCGGAGCCAAGGCGAGGGCAGGCTATAGCGAGAGCAGGCCGGAGCCAAGGCGAGGGCAGGCCAGAGCCATATCGAGAGGAGGCCAGAGCCAGGACAAGGGCATGCCAGAGCCTGAGGGACAGCCGGACGGAGCCAGGGCGAGGGCAGGCCGGAGCCAGAGCGAGAGCAGGGCGGAGCCAAGGCGAGGGCAGGCCGGAGACAGAGCGAGAACAGGCCGGAGCAAGGGCGAAGGCAGGCCAAAGCCAGAGCGAGAGCAGGCCGGAGCCAAGGCAAGGCAGGCCAGAGCCAGAGTGATATTAGCCGGAGTCAGGGCGAGGGCGGGCCGGAGCCAAAGCGTGAGCAGGCCGGAGCCAAGGCGAGGGCAGGCCGGAGCCAGAGCGAGAATAGGCCGGAGCACGGGCGAAGGCAGGCCAAAGCCAGAGCGAGAGCAGGCCAGAGCCAAGGCGAAGGCAGGCCAGAGCCATAGTGATTGGGCTGGAGCCAGGGCGAGGGCAGGCCGGAGCGAGAGCAGGCCGGAGCCAAGGCGAGGGCAGGCCAGAGCGAGAGCAGGCTAGAGCCATGGCGAGGGCAGGCCAGAGCCTGAGCGACAGAAGGCCGGAGCCAGGACGAGGGCAGGCCGGAGGCAGAGTGAGAGCAGGCCGGAGCCACAGCGAGAAAAGGCCGCAGCATGGACGAAGGCAGGCCAAAGCCAGAGAGAGAGCAGGCCAGAACCAAGGCGAAGGCAGGCCAAAGCCAGAGTGATATTAGTCCGTAGCCAAGGCGAGGGCAGGCCGGAGCCAAAGCGAGAGCAGGCCGGAGCCAAGACGGAGGCAGGCCAGAGCCAGAGCGATAGCAGGTCGGAGCCAGGGCGAGGGCAGTCCAGAGACAAAGCGACAGTAGACCGGAGCCAGGGCGAGGGCAGGCCGGAGCCAGAGTGAGAGCAGGCCGGATCCAAGGAGAAGGCAGGCCAGATCCAGAGCGACAGTAGACCGGAGCCAGGGCGAGGGCAGGCCGGAGCCATAGTGAGAGCAGGCCGGAGCCAAGGCGAGGGTAGGCCGGAGCCAGAGCGAGAACAGGCCGCAGCAAGGGCGAAGGCAGGCCGTAGCCAGAGCGAGAGCAGGACGGAGCCAGAGCGAGAACAGGCCGCAGCAAGGGCGAGGGCATGCCAGAGCGAGAGCAGGCTGGAGCCAGGGCAAAGGCAGGCCGTAGCCAGAGCGAGAGCAGGCCGGAGCCAAGAGGCAGGCCTTAGCCAGAGCGATAGCAGACCGGAGCCAAGCTGAGGGCAGGCCAGAGCGAGAGATGGCCGGAGCCAAGGTGAAGGCAGGCCAGAGCGAGAGCAGGCCAGAGCCAGAGCGAGAGCAGGCCGGAGCCAAGGCGAAGGCAGGCCTTATCCAGAGCGATAGCAGGCTGGAGCCAAGACGAGGGCATGCCAGAGCGAGAGAAGGCCGGAGCCAAGGCAAGAGCAGGCCAGAACCAGAACGAAAGCATGCCAGAGCCAGAGCGAGAGCAGGCCGGAGCCAAGGCGAAGGCAGGCCAGAGCCAGAGCAAGAGCAGGCCAAAGCCAGAGCGAGAGCAGGCCAGAGCCAAGGCAAAGGCAGGCAAGAGTGAGAGCGAGATCATGCCTCAGCCAAGGCAAAGGCAGGCCAGAGCAAGGGCAGGCCGGAGTCAGAGCGAGAGCAGGCCGAAACCAGAGCAAGAGAAGGCCGGAGCCTGGGCGAGGGCAGTCCGGAGCCAAAGCGAGAGCAGTCCGGAGCCAGGGCGAGGCCAGGCTGGAGACAGAGCTAGGGCAGGCCGGAGCCAGTTAGAGGGCAGGCCGGATCCAGGGCGAGGGCAGGCCGGAGCCAGAGTGAGAGCAGGCCAGAGCCAAGGCGAGGGCAAGCCAGAACCAGAGCGAGAGCTGGCCGGAGACAAGACGAGGGCTGGCCGGAGCCAGAGCAAGGGCAAGCCAGAGCCAGGGCGAGGGCAGACTGAAGTCAGAGCGAGAGCAAGCAGGAGCCAGGGCGAGAGCAGGCCGGAACCAAGGCGAGGGCAGGCCAGAGCGAGAGCAGGCTGGAGCCAGGACAAGGGCAGACTGGAGCCAGGGTGAGAGCAGGCCGAGGCCAAGGCGAGGGTATGCCAGAGCCATAGACAGAGCAGGCCGCAGCCATAGCGAGAGCAGGCCGCAGCCATAGCGAGAGCAGGCCGGAGCCAAGGCGAGGGCTGGCCAGTGCCAGAGCGAGAGCAGGCCAGAGCCAGAGAGAGAGCAGGCCGAAGCCAGGGCGAGGGCAGGCCAGAGCCAGAGCGAGAGAAGGCAGGAGCCAAGGCGAAGGCAAGCCAGAGCGTGAGCAGGCTGGAGCCAAGGCAAGGGCAGTCCAGATTCAGAGAGACAGCAGGCCAGAGCCAGAGCGAGAGGAGGCCGGAGCCAGAGCAAGGGCATGCAGGAGCCAGGGCAAGCACAGGCCGGAGCCAAGGCGAGGGCAGTCCGGATCCAGAGCGAGAGCAGGCCAGAGCAAGGGCGAAGGCAGGCCAGAGCCAGAGCGAGAGCAGGCCGGAGCCAAGGCGAGGGCAGGCCGGAGCAAAAGCGAGAGCAGGCTCCGCCAAGGTGAAGTCAGGCCAGAGCGATAGCAGGCCGGAGCAAAGGCGAGGCCAGGCCAGAGTAAGAGTAGGCCGGAGCCAAGGCGAGGGCAGGCCAGAGCCAGAGCGACAACAGGCCAGAGCCAGAGCAACAGCAGGCCGGAGCCAAGGCGAGGGCAGGCCGGAGCCAGAGCGAGAATAGGCCGGAGCACGGGCGAAGGCAGGCCAAAGCCAGAGCGAGAGCAGGCCGGAGCCAATGCGAACGCAGGCCTGAGCCAGAGTGATTGGGCTGGAGCCAGGGCGAGGGCAGGCCGGAGCCAGGGGGAGGGCAGGCCGGAGCCAAAGAGAGAGCAGGCCGGAGCCAGGGCGAAGGCAGGCCGTAGCCAGAGCGAGAGCAGGCTGGAGCCAAGAGGCAGGCCATAGCCAAAGCGATAGCAGGCCGGAGCCAAGGTGAGGGAAGCTCATAGCCAGAGCGAGAGAAGGCCGGAGCCAAGGTGAAGGCAGCTCATAGCCAGAGCGAGAGAAGGCCGGAGCCAAGGTGAAGGCAGGTCATAGCCAGAGCGACAGCAGGCCAGAGCCAGAGCGAGAGCAGGTCGGAGCCAAGGCAATGGCAGGCCTGAGCCAGAGCGAGAATAGGCCGGAGCACGGGCGAAGGCAGGCCCAAGCCAGAGCGAGAGCAGGCCGGAGCCAAGGCAAACGCAGGCCAGAGCCAGAGTGATTGGGCTGGAGCCAGGGCGAGGGCAGGCCGGAGCCAGGGCTAGGACAGGCCGGAGCCAGAGCGAGAGCAGGCCGGAGCCAAGGCGAAGGCAGGCCTTATCCAGAGCGATAGCAGGCTGGAGCCAAGACGAGGGCATGCCAGAGCGAGAGAAGGCCGGAGCCAAGGCAAGAGCAGGCCAGAACCAGAACGAAAGCATGCCAGAGCCAGAGCGAGAGCAGGCCGGAGCCAAGGCGAAGGCAGGCCAGAGCCAGAGCAAGAGCAGGCCAAAGCCAGAGCGAGAGCAGGCCAGAGCCAAGGCAAAGGCAGGCAAGAGTGAGAGCGAGATCATGCCTCAGCCAAGGCAAAGGCAGGCCAGAGCAAGGGCAGGCCGGAGTCAGAGCGAGAGCAGGCCGAAACCAGAGCAAGAGAAGGCCGGAGCCTGGGCGAGGGCAGTCCGGAGCCAAAGCGAGAGCAGTCCGGAGCCAGGGCGAGGCCAGGCTGGAGACAGAGCTAGGGCAGGCCGGAGCCAGTTAGAGGGCAGGCCGGATCCAGGGCGAGGGCAGGCCGGAGCCAGAGTGAGAGCAGGCCAGAGCCAAGGCGAGGGCAAGCCAGAACCAGAGCGAGAGCTGGCCGGAGACAAGACGAGGGCTGGCCGGAGCCAGAGCAAGGGCAAGCCAGAGCCAGGGCGAGGGCAGACCGAAGTCAGAGCGAGAGCAAGCAGGAGCCAGGGCGAGAGCAGGCCGGAACCAAGGCGAGGGCAGGCCAGAGCGAGAGCAGGCTGGAGCCAGGACAAGGGCAGACTGGAGCCAGGGTGAGAGCAGGCCGAGGCCAAGGCGAGGGTATGCCAGAGCCATAGACAGAGCAGGCCGCAGCCATAGCGAGAGCAGGCCGCAGCCATAGCGAGAGCAGGCCGGAGCCAAGGCGAGGGCTGGCCAGTGCCAGAGCGAGAGCAGGCCAGAGCCAGAGAGAGAGCAGGCCGAAGCCAGGGCGAGGGCAGGCCAGAGCCAGAGCGAGAGAAGGCAGGAGCCAAGGCGAAGGCAAGCCAGAGCGTGAGCAGGCTGGAGCCAAGGCAAGGGCAGTCCAGATTCAGAGAGACAGCAGGCCAGAGCCAGAGCGAGAGGAGGCCGGAGCCAGAGCAAGGGCATGCAGGAGCCAGGGCAAGCACAGGCCGGAGCCAAGGCGAGGGCAGTCCGGATCCAGAGCGAGAGCAGGCCAGAGCAAGGGCGAAGGCAGGCCAGAGCCAGAGCGAGAGCAGGCCGGAGCCAAGGCGAGGGCAGGCCGGAGCAAAAGCGAGAGCAGGCTCCGCCAAGGTGAAGTCAGGCCAGAGCGATAGCAGGCCGGAGCAAAGGCGAGGCCAGGCCAGAGTAAGAGTAGGCCGGAGCCAAGGCGAGGGCAGGCCAGAGCCAGAGCGACAACAGGCCAGAGCCAGAGCAACAGCAGGCCGGAGCCAAGGCGAGGGCAGGCCGGAGCCAGAGCGAGAATAGGCCGGAGCACGGGCGAAGGCAGGCCAAAGCCAGAGCGAGAGCAGGCCGGAGCCAATGCGAACGCAGGCCTGAGCCAGAGTGATTGGGCTGGAGCCAGGGCGAGGGCAGGCCGGAGCCAGGGGGAGGGCAGGCCGGAGCCAAAGAGAGAGCAGGCCGGAGCCAGGGCGAAGGCAGGCCGTAGCCAGAGCGAGAGCAGGCTGGAGCCAAGAGGCAGGCCATAGCCAAAGCGATAGCAGGCCGGAGCCAAGGTGAGGGAAGCTCATAGCCAGAGCGAGAGAAGGCCGGAGCCAAGGTGAAGGCAGCTCATAGCCAGAGCGAGAGAAGGCCGGAGCCAAGGTGAAGGCAGGTCATAGCCAGAGCGACAGCAGGCCAGAGCCAGAGCGAGAGCAGGTCAGAGCCAAGGCAATGGCAGGCCTGAGCCAGAGCGAGAATAGGCCGGAGCACGGGCGAAGGCAGGCCCAAGCCAGAGCGAGAGCAGGCCGGAGCCAAGGCAAACGCAGGCCAGAGCCAGAGTGATTGGGCTGGAGCCAGGGCGAGGGCAGGCCGGAGCCAGGGCTAGGACAGGCCGGAGCCAAAGCGACAGCAGGCTGGATCCAAGAGGCAGGCCTTAGCCAGAGCGATAGCAGGCCGGAGCCAAGGTGAGGGCAGGCCAGAGTGAGAGAAGGCCGGAGCCAAGGTGAAGGCAGGCCAGTGCTAGAGCGACAGCAGGACAGAGCCGGAGCGAGAGCAGGTCGGAGCCAATGCAAAGCAGGCCAGAGCCAGAGCGAGAGCAGGCCAGAGCCATAGCGAGAGAAGGCCAGAGCCAAGGCCAGGGCAATCCAGAGCCAGAGCGAGAGAAGGCCAGAGCCAAGGAGAGGGCAGGCCAGAGCTAGAGCAACAGCAGACCGCAGCTGGGCCGAGGGGAGACCGGAGCCAGAGCGAGAGCCGGCCGGAGCCAAGGCGAGGGTAGGCCGGAGCCAGAGTGAGAACAGGCCAGAGCAAGGGCGAAAGCAGGTCAGAGCCAGAGTGAAAGCAGTCCGGACCCAAGGCAAAGGCAGGCCAGAGCCAGAGTGATAATAGGACAGAGCCAGGGCGAGGGCAGGCCGGAGCCAGAGCGAGAGCAAGCCGGAGCCAGGGCGAGGGCAGGGCGGAGCCACAGCGAGAGCAGGCCGCAGCCAGGGAGAAGGCAGGCCGTAGCCAGAGCGAGAGCAGTCCGGAGCCAAGAGGCAGGCCTTAGCCAGAGCGATAGCAGGCCGGAGCCAAGGTGAGTGCAGGCCAGAGCGAGAGAAGGCCGGAGCCAAGGTGAAGGCAGGCCAGTGCTAGAGCGACAGCAGGACAGAGCCGGAGCGAGAGCAGGTCGGAGCCAATGCAAAGCAGGCCAGAGCCAGAGCGAGAGCAGGCCAGAGCCATAGCGAGAGAAGGCCAGAGCCAAGGCCAGGGCAATCCAGAGCCAGAGCAAGAGAAGGCCAGAGCCAAGGAGAGGGCAGGCCAGAGCTAGAGCAACAGCAGACCGCAGCTGGGCCGAGGGGAGACCGGAGCCAGAGCGAGAGCCGGCCGGAGCCAAGGCGAGGGTAGGCCGGAGCCAGAGCGAGAACAGGCCGGAGCAAGGGCGAAAGCAGGTCAGAGCCAGAGTGAGAGCAGTCCGGACCCAAGGCAAAGGCAGGCCAGAGCCAGAGTGATATTAGGACAGAGCCAGGGCGAGGGCAGGCCGGAGCCAGAGCGAGAGCAAGCCGGAGCCAGGGCGAGGGCAGGGCGGAGCCACAGCGAGAGCAGGCCGCAGCCAGGGAGAAGGCAGGCCGTAGCCAGAGCGAGAGCAGTCCGGAGCCAAGAGGCAGGCCTTAGCCAGAGCGATAGCAGGCCGGAGCCAAGGTGAGTGCAGGCCAGAGCGAGAGAAGGCCGGAGCCAAGGTGAAGGCAGGCCAGAGTCAGAGCGAGAGCAGGCCAGAGCCAGAGCGAGAGCAGGCCGGAGCCAAGGCAAAGGCAGGCCAGAGCCAGAGCAAGAGCATGCCTGAGCCAATGCAAAAGCAGGCCAGAGCGAGGGCAGGCCGGAGTCAGAGCTAGAGCAGGCCGGAGCCAAGGCAAAGGCAGGCCTTAGCCAGAGCGATAGCAGGCCGGAGCCAAGGCGAGGGCAGGCCAGAGGCAGAGCGAGAGCAGGCCGGAGCCAGTACAAGGGCAGGCCGGAGCCAGGGCGAGAGCAGGCCGAGGCTAAGGCGAGGGGAGGCCAGAGCCAGAGTTAGAGCAGGCTGGAGCCAGGGCGAGAGCAGGCCACAGTCAGAGCGAGAGTAGGCCGGATCCAAGGCGAGGGCAGGCAAGAGCCAGAGCGAGAGCAGGCCAGAGCCAGAGCGAGAGAAGGCCAGAGCCAAGGCTAGGGCAGGCCAGAGCCAGAGCGAGAGAAGGCCGAAGCCAAGGCGAGGGCAGGCCAGAGCCAGAGCGACAGCAGACCGGAGCCAGGGCGAGGGCAGGCCGGAGCCAGAGTGAGAGCAAGCCGGATACAAGGCGAGGGTAGGCTGGAGCCAGAGCGAGAACAGGCCGCAGCAAGGGCGAAGGCAGGCCGCAGCCAGAGTGAGAGCAGGACGGAGCCAAGGCGAGGGCAGGCCGGAGCCAGAGCGAGAGCAGGCCGGAGCCAAAGTGAAGGCAGGCCAGAGCCAGAGCGAGAGCAGGCCAGAGCCAGAGCAATAGCAGGCCGGAGCCAAGGCAAAGGCAGGCCAGAGCCAGAGCGAGAGCAGGCCTGAGCCAATGCAAAGTCAGGCCAGAGTGAGGGCTGGCCGGAGCCAGAGCAAGAGCAGGCTGGAGCCAAGGCGAAGGCAGGCCTTATCCAGAGCGATAGCAGGCCGGAGCCCAGACGAGGGCAGGCCAGAACGAGAGAAGGCCGGAGCCAAGGCAAGAGAAGGTCAGAACCAGAATGAAAGCATGCCAGAGCCAGAGCGAGAGCAGGCCGGAGCCAAGGCGAAGGCAGGCCAGAGCCAGAGCAAGAGCAGGCCAAATCCAGAGCGAGAGCAGGCCGGAGCCAAGGCAAAGGCAGGCCAGAGCCAGAGCGAGATCATGCCTCAGCCAAGGCAAAGGCAGGCCAGAGCGAGAGCAGGCCGAAACCAGAGCAAGAGAAGGCCGGAGCCTGGGCGAGGGCAGTCCGGAGCCAAAGCGAGAGCAGTCCGGAGCCAGGGCTAGGCCAGGCTGGAGACAGAGCTAGGGCAGGCCGGAGCCAAGGCGAAGAAAGGCCAGAGCCAGAGCGATAGCAGGCCGGAGCCAAGGCGATGGCAGGCCATAGCGAGAGCAGGCCGGAGCCAAGGCGAGGGCAGGCCAGAGCCATATCGAGAGGAGGCCAGAGCCAGGACGAGGGCATGCCAGAGCCGGAGACAGAGCGAGAACAGGCTGGAGCAAGGGCGAAGGCAGGCCAAAGCCAGAGCGAGAGCAGGCCGGAGCCAAGGCAAGGCAGGCCAGAGCCAGAGTGATATTAGCTGGAGTCAGGGCGAGGGCAGGCCGGAGCCAGGGCGAGAGCAGGCCGGAGCCAAGGCGAGGGCAGGCCGGAGCCAGAGCGAGAATAAGCCGGAGCACGGGCGAAGGCAGGCCAGAGCGAGAGCAGGCCAGAGCCAAGGCAAACGCAGGCTAGAGCCAGAGTGATTGGGCTGGAGCCAGGGCGAGGGCAGGCCGGAGCCAGGGCGAGGGCAGGCCGGAGCCAAAGCGAGAGCAGGCCGGAGCCAGGGCGAAGGCAGGCCATAGCCAGAGCGAGAGCAGGCTGGAGCCAAGAGGCAGGCCTTAGCCTGAGCGATAGCAGGCCGGCGCCAAGGTGAGGGCAGGCCAGAGCGAGAGAAGGCCGGAGCCAAGGTGAAGGCAGGCCAGAGTCAGAGCGAGAGCAGGCCAGAGCCAGAGCGAGAGCAGGCCGGAGCCAAGGCAAAGGCAGGCCAGAGCCAGAGCAAGAGCATGCCTGAGCCAATGCAAAAGCAGGCCAGAGCGAGGGCAGGCCGGAGTCAGAGCTAGAGCAGGCCGGAGCCAAGGCAAAGGCAGGCCTTAGCCAGAGCGATAGCAGGCCGGAGCCAAGGCGAGGGCAGGCCAGAGGCAGAGCGAGAGCAGGCCGGAGCCAGTACAAGGGCAGGCCGGAGCCAGGGCGAGAGCAGGCCGAGGCTAAGGCGAGGGGAGGCCAGAGCCAGAGTTAGAGCAGGCTGGAGCCAGGGCGAGAGCAGGCCACAGTCAGAGCGAGAGTAGGCCGGATCCAAGGCGAGGGCAGGCAAGAGCCAGAGCGAGAGCAGGCCAGAGCCAGAGCGAGAGAAGGCCAGAGCCAAGGCTAGGGCAGGCCAGAGCCAGAGCGAGAGAAGGCCGAAGCCAAGGCGAGGGCAGGCCAGAGCCAGAGCGACAGCAGACCGGAGCCAGGGCGAGGGCAGGCCGGAGCCAGAGTGAGAGCAAGCCGGATACAAGGCGAGGGTAGGCTGGAGCCAGAGCGAGAACAGGCCGCAGCAAGGGCGAAGGCAGGCCGCAGCCAGAGTGAGAGCAGGACGGAGCCAAGGCGAGGGCAGGCCGGAGCCAGAGCGAGAGCAGGCCGGAGCCAAAGTGAAGGCAGGCCAGAGCCAGAGCGAGAGCAGGCCAGAGCCAGAGCAATAGCAGGCCGGAGCCAAGGCAAAGGCAGGCCAGAGCCAGAGCGAGAGCAGGCCTGAGCCAATGCAAAGTCAGGCCAGAGTGAGGGCTGGCCGGAGCCAGAGCAAGAGCAGGCTGGAGCCAAGGCGAAGGCAGGCCTTATCCAGAGCGATAGCAGGCCGGAGCCCAGACGAGGGCAGGCCAGAACGAGAGAAGGCCGGAGCCAAGGCAAGAGAAGGTCAGAACCAGAATGAAAGCATGCCAGAGCCAGAGCGAGAGCAGGCCGGAGCCAAGGCGAAGGCAGGCCAGAGCCAGAGCAAGAGCAGGCCAAATCCAGAGCGAGAGCAGGCCGGAGCCAAGGCAAAGGCAGGCCAGAGCCAGAGCGAGATCATGCCTCAGCCAAGGCAAAGGCAGGCCAGAGCGAGAGCAGGCCGAAACCAGAGCAAGAGAAGGCCGGAGCCTGGGCGAGGGCAGTCCGGAGCCAAAGCGAGAGCAGTCCGGAGCCAGGGCTAGGCCAGGCTGGAGACAGAGCTAGGGCAGGCCGGAGCCAAGGCGAAGAAAGGCCAGAGCCAGAGCGATAGCAGGCCGGAGCCAAGGCGATGGCAGGCCATAGCGAGAGCAGGCCGGAGCCAAGGCGAGGGCAGGCCAGAGCCATATCGAGAGGAGGCCAGAGCCAGGACGAGGGCATGCCAGAGCCGGAGACAGAGCGAGAACAGGCCGGAGCAAGGGCGAAGGCAGGCCAAAGCCAGAGCGAGAGCAGGCCGGAGCCAAGGCAAGGCAGGCCAGAGCCAGAGTGATATTAGCTGGAGTCAGGGCGAGGGCAGGCCGGAGCCAGGGCGAGAGCAGGCCGGAGCCAAGGCGAGGGCAGGCCGGAGCCAGAGCGAGAATAAGCCGGAGCACGGGCGAAGGCAGGCCAGAGCGAGAGCAGGCCAGAGCCAAGGCAAACGCAGGCTAGAGCCAGAGTGATTGGGCTGGAGCCAGGGCGAGGGCAGGCCGGAGCCAGGGCGAGGGCAGGCCGGAGCCAAAGCGAGAGCAGGCCGGAGCCAGGGCGAAGGCAGGCCATAGCCAGAGCGAGAGCAGGCTGGAGCCAAGAGGCAGGCCTTAGCCTGAGCGATAGCAGGCCGGCGCCAAGGTGAGGGCAGGCCAGAGCGAGAGAAGGCCGGAGCCAAGGCAAAGGCAGGCCAGAGCCAGAGCGAGAGCAGGCCTGAGCCAATGCAAAAGCAGGCCAGAGCGAGGGCAGGCCAGAGCCAGAGCTAGAGCAGGCCGGAGCCAAGGCAAAGGCAGGCCTTAGCCAGAGCGATAGCAGGCCGGAGCCAAGGCGAGGGCAGGCCAGAGGCAGAGCGAGAGCAGGCCGGAGCCAGTTCAAGGGCAGGCCGGAGCCAGGGCGAGAGCAGGCCGAGGCTAAGGCGAGGGCAGGCCGGAGCCAGAGCGAGAGCAGGCCGGAGCCAAGGCAAAGGCAGGCCAGAGCCAGAGCGAGATCATGCCTCAGCCAAGGCAAAGGCAGGCCAGAGCAAGGGCAGGCCGGAGTCAGAGCGAGAGCAGGCCGAAACCAGAGCAAGAGAAGGCCGGAGCCTGGGCGAGGGCAGTCCAGAGCCAAAGCGAGAGCAGTCCGGAGCCAGGGCGAGGCCAAGCTGGAGACAGAGCTAGGGCAGGCCGGAGCCAGTTAGAGGGCAGGCCGGATCCAGGGCGAGGGCAGGCCGGAGCCAGAGCCAGAGCAGGCCGGAGCCAAGGTGAGGGCAAGCCAGAGCCAGAGCTAGAGCTGGCCAGAGACAACACGAGGGCTGGCCGGAGCCAGAGCGAGAGCAGGTCACAGCCAGAGCGAGAGCAGGACAGAGTTAAGAGTGAGTGCAGGCCGGAGCCAGGGCAAGGGCTCGCCAGAGCCTGAGCGAGAGCAGGCCAGAGCCAAGGCAAGGGCAGGCCACAGCCAGAGCGAGAGAAGGCTGGAGACAAGGCAAGGGCAGACCGTAACCAGGGCGAGAGAAGGCCGGAGCCAAGGCAATGGAAGGCCGCAGCCAGGGCGAGAGCAGGGCGGAGCCAATGCGAGAGAAGGCCGGAGCAAAGGGGAGAGCAGGCCGGATCCAGGGCGAGAACAGGTCAGAGCCAAGGCGAGGGCAGGCCAGAGCCAGTGCGAGGGCAGGCCAGAGCCAGAACGAGAGCAGGCCAGAGCCAGAGCGAGGGCAGGCCGGAGAAAAGGCAAGGGTAGGCCAGAGCGAGAGCAGGCCAGAGCCAGAGCAAGAGCAGGCGGGAGCCAGGGCAAGGGTAGGCCGGAGCCAGAGTGACAGTTGGCCAGAGCCAAGGCAAGTGCAGGCCAGAGCCAGAACGAGAGAAGGCAGGAGCCAAGGCAAGGGCAGTCCAGAACCAGTGCGAGAGCAGGCCAGAGCCAGGGCGAGAGCAGACCGGAGCCAAGGTGAGAGCAGGCCGGAGGCAAGGCGAGAGCAGGCCGGATCCAGAGCGAGAGCATGCCGGAGCCAGGGCTAGGGCAGGCCAGAGCCAGAGCAAGGGCAGGCTGGAGCCAGGGCAAGGGCATCCTGGAGCCAGAGCGAGAGCAGGCCAGAGCCAGAGCGAGAGCAGGCCGGAGCCAAGGCGAGAGTAGGCAGGATCCAGGGCGAGAGCAGGTCGGAGCCAAGGCGAAGGCAGGCCGGAAACAGCGCCAGAGCAGGCCGGAGCCAGGGCGAGGGCATGCCGGAGCCAAGGCGAGGGCATGCCAGAGCCAGCGCGAGAGCAGGCCGGAGCCAAGGCAAAGGCAGAGCAGAGCCAGAGTGAGGGCCGGAGCCAAGGCGAGGACAGGCCAGAGCGAGATCAGGCCGGAGCCAAGGCAAGGGCAGGCCAGATTCTGAGTGAGAGCAGGCCAGAGCCAGAGCGAGAGGAGGCTGGAGACAGAGCCAGAGCAGGCAGGAGCCAGGGCGAGCGCAGGCCGGAGCCAAGGCAAAGGCAGGCCGGAGCCAGAGCGAGAGCAGGCCGGAGCCAAGGCAGGACGGAGCCAGGGAGAGGGCAGGCCGGAGCCAAAGCGAGAGCAGGCCGGAGACAAGGCGCAGAAAGGCCAGAGCCAGAGCGATAGCAGGCCGGAGCCAAGGCGAGGGCAGGCCAGAGCCATAGCGAGAGGAGGCCAGAGCCAGGACGAGGGCATGCCAGAGCCTGAGCGACAGCAGGACGGAGCCAGGGTGAGGGCAGGCCGGAGCCAGAGCGAGAGCAGGCCGGAGCCAAGGCGAGGGCAGGCCGGAGACAGAGCGAGAACAGACCGGAGCAAGGGCGAGGGCAGGCCGGAGCCAGAGCGAGAGCAGGCTGGAGCCAGGGCGAAGGCAGGCCGTAGCCAGAGCGAGAGCAGGCCGGAGCCAAGAGGCAGGCTTTAGCCAGAGCGATAGCAGGCCGGAGCCAAAGTGAAGGCAGGCCTGAGCCAGAGCGAGAGCAGGCCAGAGCGTGAGCAGGGCGGAGCCAAGGCAAAGGCAGGCCAGAGCCAGAGCGAGAGCAGGCCTGAGCCAATGCAAAGGCAGGCCAGAGCGAGGGCAGGCCGGAGCCAGAGCGAGAGCAGGCCGGAGCCAAGGCGAAGGCAGGCCTTAACCAGAGCGATAGCAGGCCGCAGCCAAGGCAAGTGCAGGCCCGAACCAGAACGAAAGCATGCCAGAGCGAGAGCAGGCCGGAGCCAAGTCGAAGGCAGGCCAGAGCCAGAGCAAGAGCAGGCCAAAGCCAGAGTGAGAGCAGGTCGGAGCCAAGGCAAAGGCAGGCCAGAGCCTGAGCGAGATCACCCCTCAGCCAATGCAAAGGCAGGCCAGAGCGAGGGCAGGCTGGAGTCAGAGCGAGAGCAGGCCGAAACCAGAGCAAGAGAAGGCTGGAGCCTGGGCGAGGGCAGTCCGGAGCCAAAGCAAGAGCAGTCCGGAGCCAGGGCGAGGCCAGGCTGGAGACAGAGCTAGGGCAGACCGGAGCCAGTTAGAGGGCAGGCCGGATCCAGGGCGAGGGCAGGCCGGAGCCAGAGCCAGAGCAGGCCGGAGCCAAGGCGAGGGCAAGCCAGAGCACGAGCTAGAGCTGGCCGGAGACAAGACGAGGGCTGTCCGGAGCCAGAGCAAGGACAAGCCGGAGCCAGGGCGAGGGCAGACCGAAGTCAGAGCGAGAGCAAGCCGGAGCCAGGGCGAGAGCAGGCCGGAACCAAAGCGAGGGCAGGCCAGAGCCAGAGCGAGGGCAGGCCAGAAACAGTGCAAGGGCAGGCCAGAACCAAGGCGAGGGCAGGCCAGAGCGAGAGCAGGCCCGAGCCAGGACAAGGGCAGGCTGGAGCCAGGGCGAGAGCAGGCCGAGGCCAAGGCGAGGGCATGCCAGAGACAGAGCAGGGCGGAGCCAGGGCGAGGGCAGACCACACTCAGAGCGAGAGCAGACCGGAGCCAAGGCGAGGGCTGGCCAGTGCCAGAGCGAGAGCAGGCCAGAGCCAGAGAGAGAGGAGGCCGGAGCCAGAGTGAGGATAGGCCGGAGCCAGGGCGAGTGCAGGCCGGAGCCAAAGCGAGAGCAGGCCGGAGCCAGCGCGAGAGCAGGCCGGAGCCAGGGCGAGGGTAGGCCAGAGCCAGAGCGAGAGAAGGCCGGAGACAAGGCAAGCAGGGCGAGAGCAGGCCGGAGACAGGGCGAGGCCAGAGCGAGAGCAGGCCACAGCCAGAGTGAGAGAAGGACAGAGTTAAGAGTGAGTGCAGGCCGGAGCCAGGGCAAGGGCTGGCCAGAGCCAGAGCGAGAGCAGGCCAGCGCCAAGGCAAGGGCAGGCCACAGCCAGAGCGAGAGAAGGCTGGAGACAAGGCAAGGGCATTCCGTAACCATGGCGATAGAAAGCGGGAGCCAAGGCAAGGGCAGGCCGGAACCAGGGCCAGAACAGGCTGTAACCAGGGCGAGAGCAGGCCGGAGCCAAGGCGAGAGCAGGCCGGAGCAAAGGGGAGAGCAGGCCGGATCCAGGGCGAGAACAGGTCAGAGCCAGAGCGAGAGCAGGCCGGTGCCAAGGCGAGGGCAGGCCAGAGCCAGAGCTAGGGCAGGCAAGAGCCAGTGCGAGGGCAGGCCAGAGCCAGAGCGAGAGCAGGCCAGAGCCAGAGCGAGGGCAGGCCGGAGCAAAGGCAAGGGTAGGCAGGATCCAGGGCGAGAGGAGGCCGGAGCATGGGCGAGAGCAGGCCGGAGCCAAGGCGAGGACAGGCCAGAGCCAGAGTGAGAGCAGTACCGAGCCAGGGCGAGGGCAGGCCAGAGCCAGAGTGAGAGAAGGCCGGAGCCAAGGCAAGCAGAGCGAGAGCAGGCCGGAGACATGGCGAGGCCAGAGCGAGAGCAGGTCACAGCCAGAGCGAGAGCAGGACAGAGTTAAGAGTGAGTGCAGGCCGGAGCCAGGGCAAGGGCTCGCCAGAGCCTGAGCGAGAGCAGGCCAGAGCCAAGGCAAGGGCAGGCCACAGCCAGAGCGAGAGAAGGCTGGAGACAAGGCAAGGGCAGACCGTAACCAGGGCGAGAGAAGGCCGGAGCCAAGGCAAGGGCAGGCCGCAGCCAGGGCGAGAGCAGGCCGGAGCCAATGCGAGAGAAGGCCGGAGAAAAGGGGAGAGCAGGCCGGATCCAGGGCGAGAACAGGTCAGAGCCAGAGCGAGAGCAGGTCAGAGCCAAGGCGAGGGCAGGCCAGAGCCAGCGCGAGGGCAGGCCAGAGCCAGAGCGAGAACAGGCCAGAGCCAGAGCGAGGGCAGGCCGGAGCAAAGGCAAGGGTAGGCCAGAGCGAGAGCAGGCCAGAGCCAGAGCAAGAGCAGGCGGGAGCCAGGGCAAGGGTAGGCCGGAGCCAGAGTGACAGTTGGCCAGAGCCAAGGCAAGTGCAGGCCAGAGCCAGAAAGAGAGAAGGCAGGAGCCAAGGCAAGGGCAATCCGGAACCAGTGCGAGAGCAGGCCAGAGCCAGGGCGAGAGCAGACCGGAGCCAAGGTGAGAGCAGGCCGGAGGCAAGGTGAGAGCAGGCCGGATCCAGAGCGAGAGCATGCCGGAGCCAGGGCTAGGGCAGGCCAGAGCCAGAGCGATGGCAGGCTGGAGCCAGGGCAAGGGCATCCTGGAGCCAGAGCGAGAGCAGGCCAGAGCCAGAGCGAGAGCAGGCCGGAGCCAAGGCGAGAGTAGGCAGGATCCAGGGCGAGAGCAGGTCGGAGACAAGGCGAAGGCAAGCCGGAACCAGCGCGAGAGCAGGCCGGAGCCTGGGCGAGAGCAGGCCGGAGCCAAGGCGAGGACAGGCCAGAGCCAGAGCGAGAGCAGGCCGGTGCCAAGGCGAGGGCAGGCCAGAGCCAGAGCTAGGGCAGGCAAGAGCCAGTGCGAGGGCAGGCCAGAGCCAGAGCGAGAGCAGGCCAGAGCCAGAGCGAGGGCAGGCCGGAGCAAAGGCAAGGGTAGGCAGGATCCAGGGCGAGAGCAGGCCGGAGCATGGGCGAGAGCAGGCCGGAGCCAAGGCGAGGACAGGCCAGAGCCAGAGTGAGAGCAGTACCGAGCCAGGGCGAGGGCAGGCCAGAGCCAGAGTGAGAGAAGGCCGGAGCCAAGGCAAGCAGAGCGAGAGCAGGCCGGAGACATGCCGAGGCCAGAGCGAGAGCAGGTCACAGCCAGAGCGAGAGCAGGACAGAGTTAAGAGTGAGTGCAGGCCGGAGCCAGGGCAAGGGCTCGCCAGAGCCTGAGCGAGAGCAGGCCAGAGCCAAGGCAAGGGCAGGCCACAGCCAGAGCGAGAGAAGGCTGGAGACAAGGCAAGGGCAGACCGTAACCAGGGCGAGAGAAGGCCGGAGCCAAGGCAAGGGCAGGCCGCAGCCAGGGCGAGAGCAGGCCGGAGCCAATGCGAGAGAAGGCCGGAGAAAAGGGGAGAGCAGGCCGGATCCAGGGCGAGAACAGGTCAGAGCCAGAGCGAGAGCAGGTCAGAGCCAAGGCGAGGGCAGGCCAGAGCCAGCGCGAGGGCAGGCCAGAGCCAGAGCGAGAACAGGCCAGAGCCAGAGCGAGGGCAGGCCGGAGCAAAGGCAAGGGTAGGCCAGAGCGAGAGCAGGCCAGAGCCAGAGCAAGAGCAGGCGGGAGCCAGGGCAAGGGTAGGCCGGAGCCAGAGTGACAGTTGGCCAGAGCCAAGGCAAGTGCAGGCCAGAGCCAGAAAGAGAGAAGGCAGGAGCCAAGGCAAGGGCAATCCGGAACCAGTGCGAGAGCAGGCCAGAGCCAGGGCGAGAGCAGACCGGAGCCAAGGTGAGAGCAGGCCGGAGGCAAGGTGAGAGCAGGCCGGATCCAGAGCGAGAGCATGCCGGAGCCAGGGCTAGGGCAGGCCAGAGCCAGAGCGATGGCAGGCTGGAGCCAGGGCAAGGGCATCCTGGAGCCAGAGCGAGAGCAGGCCAGAGCCAGAGCGAGAGCAGGCCGGAGCCAAGGCGAGAGTAGGCAGGATCCAGGGCGAGAGCAGGTCGGAGACAAGGCGAAGGCAAGCCGGAACCAGCGCGAGAGCAGGCCGGAGCCTGGGCGAGAGCAGGCCGGAGCCAAGGCGAGGACAGGCCAGAGCCAGAGCGAGAGCAGGCCGGAGCCAGGGCGAGGGCACTCCAGAGCCAGAGCAAGGGAAGGCCGGAGCCAAGGCAAGCAGGGCGAGAGCAGGCCGGAGACAGGGCGAGGCCAGAGCCAGAGTGAGAGCAGGCCAGAGCCAGAGCGAGAGCAAGCCGGAGCCAGGGCAAGGGCTGGTCAGAGCCAGAGCGAGAGCAGGCCAGAGCTAAGGCAAGGGCAGGCCACAGACAGAGCGAGAGAAGGCTGGATCCAAGGCAAGGGCAGGCCGGAACCAGGGCGAGAGCAGTCCCTAGCCAGGGCGAGAGCAGACCGGAGCCAAGGCGAGAGCAGGCCAGAGCCAAGGGGAGAGCAGGCAGGATCCAGGGCGAGAACAGCCTGGAGCCAATGCGAGGGCAGGCCGGAGCAAGAGAGAGAGCAGGCGGGAGCAAGGGAGAGAGCAGGCCGGAGCCAAGGCGATGGCAGGCCGGAACCAGTGCAAGAGCAGGTCAGAGCCAGAGCAAGGGCAGCCCGGAGCCAGGGCGAGAGCAGGCCGGAGCCAAGGCGAGGACAGGTCAGAGCCAGAGCGAGAGCAGCCCGGAGCCAGGACAAGGGCAGGCCAGAGCCAGAATCAGAGCAGGCCGGAGCCAAGGCGAGGGCAGGCCGGAGCCAGAGAGAGGGCTTGCCAGAGCCAGTGTGAGGGCAGGCCAGAGCCAGAGAGAGAGCAGGCCGGAGCCAGGACAAGAGCAGGCCGGAGCCAAGGCGAGAGAAGGCCAGAACCAGTGCGAGAGCAGGCCAGAGCCAGAGCAAGAGCAGGCCGGAGCCTGGACGAGGGCAGGCCGGAGCCAAGGAAAGGACAGGCCAGAGCCAGAGCGAGAGCAGGCCGGAGCCAGGGCGAGGGCAGGCCAGATCCAGAGCGAGGGCAGGCCGGAGACAAGGCAAGGGCAGGCCGTGGCCAGAGAGAGAGCAGGCCAGAGCCAGAGCAAGAACACGCCGGAGCCAAGGCGGGAGCAGGCCTGAGCAAAGGCAAGAGCAGGCCGTATCAAGGGCGAGAACAGGCTGGAGCGAAGGCGAGGGCAGGCCGGAGACAGGCCGATGGCAGGCTGGAGCCATAGCGAGGGCAGACCGGAGCCAAGGCGAGAGCAGGCCGGAACCAAGGCGAGGGCAAGCCGGAACCAAAGCAAGAGCAGTCCGGAGCCAAGGCGAGGGCAGGCCAGAGAGAGAGCAATCCGGAGCCAGGGCGAGAGCACGCCGGAACCAAGGCAAGGGCAGGCCAGAGTGAGAGCAGGCTGGAGCTAGGGCGAGAGCAGGCCGGAGCCAAGGCGAGGACAGGCCAGAGCGAGAGCAGACATGAGCCAAAGCAAGGGCAGGCCGGAACCAGGGCGAGAGCAGGCCAGAGCCAAGGTGAGAGCTGGCCGGATCCAGGGCGAGAACAGGCCGGAGCCAAGGCGAGGGCAGGCTGGAGCCAGAGTGATAGCAGGCTGGAGCCAGGGCGAGAACAGGCCGGAGCCAAGGCGAGAGCAGGCCGAAGCCAGTGCGAGAGCAAGCCAGAGCCAGAGCGAGAGCAGGCCGGGGCCAGGACGAGGGCAGTCCGAAGCCAGTGCGAGAGCAGGCCGGAGCCAAGGAGAGGACAGGCCAGAGTCAGAGCGAGAGCAAGCAAGAGCCAGGGCGAGAGCAGGCCAGAGCCAGAGCAAGGGAAGGCCGGAGCCAAGGCAAGCAGGGCGAGAGCAGGCCGGAGACAGGGCGAGGCCAGAGCCAGAGTGAGAGCAGGCCAGAGCCAGAGCGAGAGCAAGCCGGAGCCAGGGCAAGGGCTGGTCAGAGCCAGAGCGAGAGCAGGCCAGAGCTAAGGCAAGGGCAGGCCACAGCCAGAGCGAGAGAAGGCTGGATCCAAGGCAAGGGCAGGCCGGAACCAGGGCGAGAGCAGTCCCTAGCCAGGGCGAGAGCAGACCGGAGCCAAGGCGAGAGCAGGCCAGAGCCAAGGGGAGAGCAGGCCGAATCCAGGGCGAGAACAGCCTGGAGCCAATGGAGGCGAGGCCGGAGCAAGAGAGAGAGCAGGCGGGAGCAAGGGAGAGAGCAGGCCGGAGCCAAGGCGATGGCAGGCCGGAACCAGTGCAAGAGCAGGTCAGAGCCAGAGCAAGGGCAGCCCGGAGCCAGGGCGAGAGCAGGCCGGAGCCAAGGCGAGGACAGGTCAGAGCCAGAGCGAGAGCAGCCCGGAGCCAGGACAAGGGCAGGCCAGAGCCAGAATCAGAGCAGGCCGGAGCCAAGGCGAGGGCAGGCCGGAGCCAGAGAGAGGGCATGCCAGAGCCAGTGTGAGGGCAGGCCAGAGCCAGAGAGAGAGCAGGCCGGAGCCAAGGCGAGAGAAGTCCAGAACCAGTGCGAGAGCAGGCCAGAGCCAGAGCAAGAGCAGGCCGGAGCCTGGACGAGGGCAGGCCGGAGCCAAGGAAAGGACAGGCCAGAGCCAGAGAGAGAGCAGGCCGGAGCCAGGGCGATGGCAGGCCAGATCCAGAGCGAGGGCAGGCCGGAGACAAGGCGAGGGCAGGCCGTGGCCAGAGAGAGAGCAGGCCAGAGCCAGAGCGAGAACAGGCCGGAGCCAAGGCGGGAGCAGGCCTGAGCAAAGGCGAGAGCAGGCCGTATCAAGGGCGAGAACAGGCTGGAGCGAAGGCGAGGGCAGGCCGGAGACAGGCCGATGGAAGGCCGGAGTCATAGCGAGGGCAGACCGGAGCCAAGGCGAGAGCAGGCCGGTACCAAGGCGAGGGCAAGCCGGAACCAAAGCAAGAGCAGTCCGGAGCCAAGGCGAGGGCAGGCCAGAGAGAGAGCAATCCGGAGCCAGGGCGAGAGCACGCCGGAACCAAGGCAAGGGCAGGCCAGAGCGAGAGCAGGCTGGAGCTAGGGCGAGAGCAGGCCGGAGCCAAGGCGAGGACAGGCCAGAGCGAGAGCAGACATGAGCCAAAGCAAGGGCAGGCCGGAACCAGGGCGAGAGCAGGCCGGAGCCAAGGTGAGAGCTGGCCGGATCCAGGGCGAGAACAGGCCGGAGCCAAGGCGAGGGCAGGCCGGAGCCAGAGTGATAGCAGGCTGCAGCCAGGGCGAGAACAGGCCGGAGCCAAGGCGAGAGCAGGCCGAAGCCAGTGCGAGAGCAAGCCAGAGCGAGAGCAGGCCGGGGCCAGGACGAGGGCAGTCCGAAGCCAGTGCGAGAGCAGGCCGGAGCCAAGGAGAGGACAGGCCAGAGTCAGAGCGAGAGCAGGCCGGAGCCAAGGCAAGGGCAGGCCAGAGTGAGAGCAGGCCGGAGCCAGGGCGAGAGGAGGCCGGAGCCAAAACGCGAGGGCAGGCCAGAGCTAGAGGGAGAGCAGGCCGGAGCCAGGGCGAGGGCAGGCTGGAGCCAGACCGAGAGCAGACCGGAGCCATGGCGAGGGCAGGCCGGACCCAGAATGAGGGCAGGCAGGATCCAGAGCGAGAGCAGGCTGGAGCCAAGGCGAGGACAGGCTAGAGCGAGAGCAGGCATGAGCCAAGGCAAGGGCAGGCCGGAGCCAGGGCGACAGCAGGCCGGAGCCAAGGCGAGAGCCGGTCGGATACAGGGCGAGAACAGGCAGGAGCTAAGGCGAGGGCAGGCAGGAGCCAGAGAGAGAGCAGGCCGGAGCCAGGGCGAGAGCAGGGCGGAGCCAAGGCGATGGCAGGCCGGAACCAGTGCAAGAGCAGGCCAGAGCCAGAGCAAGGGCAGCCCGGAGCCAGGGCGAGAGCAGGCTGGAGCCAAGGCGAGGACAGGTCAGAGCCAGAGCGAGAGCAGCCCGGAGCCAGGACAAGGGCAGGCCAGAGCCAGAATCAGAGCCGGCCGGACTCAAGGCGAGGGCAGGCCAGAGCCAGAGCGAGGGCAGGCCAGAGCCAGAGTGAGGGCAGGCGAGAGCCAGAGCGAGAACAGGCCAGAGCCAGAGCGAGGGCAGGCCGGACCAAATGCAATCGTAGGCCAGAGCCAGAGCGAGAGCAGGCCAGAGCCAGAGCAAGAGCGGTGGGAGCCAGGGCAAGGGCAGGCTGGATCCAGAGCGAGAGTTGGCCAGAGTCAAGGCAAGGGCAGGCTGGAACCAGGGCGAGAGCAGGCCGGAGCCAGGGTGAGAGCAGGCCGGAGCCAAGGCGAGAGAAGGCCGGAGCCAAGGCGAGAGCAGGTCGGAACCAGAGCGAGAGCATGCCGGAGCCAGGGCTAGGGCAGGCCAGAGCCAGAGCGAGTGCAGGCCGGACCCAGAACAAGGGCAGGCCGGATCCAGAGCGAGAGCAGGCTGGAGCCAAGGCGAGGACAGGCCAGAGCGAGAGCAGGCATGAGCCAAGTCAAGGGCAGGCCGGAGCCAAGGCGAGAGAAGGCCGGAGCCAAGGTGAGAGCAGGCCGGAGCCAAGGCAAGCGCAGTTCGGAACCAGAGCCAGAGCCAGAGCGAGGGCAGGCCGGAGCAAAGGCAAGGGTAGGCCAGAGCGAGAGCAGGCCAGAGCCAGAGCAAGAGCAGGCGGGAGCCAGGGCAAGGGTAGGCCGGAGCCAGAGTGACAGTTGGCCAGAGCCAAGGCAAGTGCAGGCCAGAGCCAGAAAGAGAGAAGGCAGGAGCCAAGGCAAGGGCAATCCGGAACCAGTGCGAGAGCAGGCCAGAGCCAGGGCGAGAGCAGACCGGAGCCAAGGTGAGAGCAGGCCGGAGGCAAGGTGAGAGCAGGCCGGATCCAGAGCGAGAGCATGCCGGAGCCAGGGCTAGGGCAGGCCAGAGCCAGAGCGATGGCAGGCTGGAGCCAGGGCAAGGGCATCCTGGAGCCAGAGCGAGAGCAGGCCAGAGCCAGAGCGAGAGCAGGCCGGAGCCAAGGCGAGAGTAGGCAGGATCCAGGGCGAGAGCAGGTCGGAGACAAGGCGAAGGCAAGCCGGAACCAGCGCGAGAGCAGGCCGGAGCCTGGGCGAGAGCAGCCCGGAGCCAGGACAAGGGCAGGCCAGAGCCAGAATCAGAGCAGGCCGGAGCCAAGGCGAGGGCAGGCCGGAGCCAGAGAGAGGGCTTGCCAGAGCCAGTGTGAGGGCAGGCCAGAGCCAGAGAGAGAGCAGGCCGGAGCCAGGACAAGAGCAGGCCGGAGCCAAGGCGAGAGAAGGCCAGAACCAGTGCGAGAGCAGGCCAGAGCCAGAGCAAGAGCAGGCCGGAGCCTGGACGAGGGCAGGCCGGAGCCAAGGAAAGGACAGGCCAGAGCCAGAGCGAGAGCAGGCCGGAGCCAGGGCGAGGGCAGGCCAGATCCAGAGCGAGGGCAGGCCGGAGACAAGGCAAGGGCAGGCCGTGGCCAGAGAGAGAGCAGGCCAGAGCCAGAGCAAGAACACGCCGGAGCCAAGGCGGGAGCAGGCCTGAGCAAAGGCAAGAGCAGGCCGTATCAAGGGCGAGAACAGGCTGGAGCGAAGGCGAGGGCAGGCCGGAGACAGGCCGATGGCAGGCTGGAGCCATAGCGAGGGCAGACCGGAGCCAAGGCGAGAGCAGGCCGGAACCAAGGCGAGGGCAAGCCGGAACCAAAGCAAGAGCAGTCCGGAGCCAAGGCGAGGGCAGGCCAGAGAGAGAGCAATCCGGAGCCAGGGCGAGAGCACGCCGGAACCAAGGCAAGGGCAGGCCAGAGTGAGAGCAGGCTGGAGCTAGGGCGAGAGCAGGCCGGAGCCAAGGCGAGGACAGGCCAGAGCGAGAGCAGACATGAGCCAAAGCAAGGGCAGGCCGGAACCAGGGCGAGAGCAGGCCAGAGCCAAGGTGAGAGCTGGCCGGATCCAGGGCGAGAACAGGCCGGAGCCAAGGCGAGGGCAGGCTGGAGCCAGAGTGATAGCAGGCTGGAGCCAGGGCGAGAACAGGCCGGAGCCAAGGCGAGAGCAGGCCGAAGCCAGTGCGAGAGCAAGCCAGAGCCAGAGCGAGAGCAGGCCGGGGCCAGGACGAGGGCAGTCCGAAGCCAGTGCGAGAGCAGGCCGGAGCCAAGGAGAGGACAGGCCAGAGTCAGAGCGAGAGCAAGCAAGAGCCAGGGCGAGAGCAGGCCAGAGCCAGAGCAAGGGAAGGCCGGAGCCAAGGCAAGCAGGGCGAGAGCAGGCCGGAGACAGGGCGAGGCCAGAGCCAGAGTGAGAGCAGGCCAGAGCCAGAGCGAGAGCAAGCCGGAGCCAGGGCAAGGGCTGGTCAGAGCCAGAGCGAGAGCAGGCCAGAGCTAAGGCAAGGGCAGGCCACAGCCAGAGCGAGAGAAGGCTGGATCCAAGGCAAGGGCAGGCCGGAACCAGGGCGAGAGCAGTCCCTAGCCAGGGCGAGAGCAGACCGGAGCCAAGGCGAGAGCAGGCCAGAGCCAAGGGGAGAGCAGGCCGAATCCAGGGCGAGAACAGCCTGGAGCCAATGGAGGCGAGGCCGGAGCAAGAGAGAGAGCAGGCGGGAGCAAGGGAGAGAGCAGGCCGGAGCCAAGGCGATGGCAGGCCGGAACCAGTGCAAGAGCAGGTCAGAGCCAGAGCAAGGGCAGCCCGGAGCCAGGGCGAGAGCAGGCCGGAGCCAAGGCGAGGACAGGTCAGAGCCAGAGCGAGAGCAGCCCGGAGCCAGGACAAGGGCAGGCCAGAGCCAGAATCAGAGCAGGCCGGAGCCAAGGCGAGGGCAGGCCGGAGCCAGAGAGAGGGCATGCCAGAGCCAGTGTGAGGGCAGGCCAGAGCCAGAGAGAGAGCAGGCCGGAGCCAAGGCGAGAGAAGTCCAGAACCAGTGCGAGAGCAGGCCAGAGCCAGAGCAAGAGCAGGCCGGAGCCTGGACGAGGGCAGGCCGGAGCCAAGGAAAGGACAGGCCAGAGCCAGAGAGAGAGCAGGCCGGAGCCAGGGCGATGGCAGGCCAGATCCAGAGCGAGGGCAGGCCGGAGACAAGGCGAGGGCAGGCCGTGGCCAGAGAGAGAGCAGGCCAGAGCCAGAGCGAGAACAGGCCGGAGCCAAGGCGGGAGCAGGCCTGAGCAAAGGCGAGAGCAGGCCGTATCAAGGGCGAGAACAGGCTGGAGCGAAGGCGAGGGCAGGCCGGAGACAGGCCGATGGCAGGCCGGAGTCATAGCGAGGGCAGACCGGAGCCAAGGCGAGAGCAGGCCGGTACCAAGGCGAGGGCAAGCCGGAACCAAAGCAAGAGCAGTCCGGAGCCAAGGCGAGGGCAGGCCAGAGAGAGAGCAATCCGGAGCCAGGGCGAGAGCACGCCGGAACCAAGGCAAGGGCAGGCCAGAGCGAGAGCAGGCTGGAGCTAGGGCGAGAGCAGGCCGGAGCCAAGGCGAGGACAGGCCAGAGCGAGAGCAGACATGAGCCAAAGCAAGGGCAGGCCGGAACCAGGGCGAGAGCAGGCCGGAGCCAAGGTGAGAGCTGGCCGGATCCAGGACGAGAACAGGCCGGAGCCAAGGCGAGGGCAGGCCGGAGCCAGAGTGATAGCAGGCTGCAGCCAGGGCGAGAACAGGCCGGAGCCAAGGCGAGAGCAGGCCGAAGCCAGTGCGAGAGCAAGCCAGAGCGAGAGCAGGCCGGGGCCAGGACGAGGGCAGTCCGAAGCCAGTGCGAGAGCAGGCCGGAGCCAAGGAGAGGACAGGCCAGAGTCAGAGCGAGAGCAGGCCGGAGCCAAGGCAAGGGCAGGCCAGAGTGAGAGCAGGCCGGAGCCAGGGCGAGAGGAGGCCGGAGCCAAAACGCGAGGGCAGGCCAGAGCTAGAGGGAGAGCAGGCCGGAGCCAGGGCGAGGGCAGGCTGGAGCCAGACCGAGAGCAGACCGGAGCCATGGCGAGGGCAGGCCGGACCCAGAATGAGGGCAGGCAGGATCCAGAGCGAGAGCAGGCTGGAGCCAAGGCGAGGACAGGCTAGAGCGAGAGCAGGCATGAGCCAAGGCAAGGGCAGGCCGGAGCCAGGGCGACAGCAGGCCGGAGCCAAGGCGAGAGCCGGTCGGATACAGGGCGAGAACAGGCAGGAGCTAAGGCGAGGGCAGGCAGGAGCCAGAGAGAGAGCAGGCAGGAGCCAGGGCGAGAGCAGGGCGGAGCCAAGGCGATGGCAGGCGGAACCAGTGCAAGAGCAGGCCAGAGCCAGAGCAAGGGCAGCCCGGAGCCAGGGCGAGAGCAGGCTGGAGCCAAGGCGAGGACAGGTCAGAGCCAGAGCGAGAGCAGCCCGGAGCCAGGACAAGGGCAGGCCAGAGCCAGAATCAGAGCCGGCCGGACTCAAGGCGAGGGCAGGCCAGAGCCAGAGCGAGGGCAGGCCAGAGCCAGAGTGAGGGCAGGCGAGAGCCAGAGCGAGAACAGGCCAGAGCCAGAGCGAGGGCAGGCCGGACCAAATGCAATCGTAGGCCAGAGCCAGAGCGAGAGCAGGCCAGAGCCAGAGCAAGAGCGGTGGGAGCCAGGGCAAGGGCAGGCTGGATCCAGAGCGAGAGTTGGCCAGAGTCAAGGCAAGGGCAGGCTGGAACCAGGGCGAGAGCAGGCCGGAGCCAGGGTGAGAGCAGGCCGGAGCCAAGGCGAGAGAAGGCCGGAGCCAAGGCGAGAGCAGGTCGGAACCAGAGCGAGAGCATGCCGGAGCCAGGGCTAGGGCAGGCCAGAGCCAGAGCGAGTGCAGGCCGGACCCAGAACAAGGGCAGGCCGGATCCAGAGCGAGAGCAGGCTGGAGCCAAGGCGAGGACAGGCCAGAGCGAGAGCAGGCATGAGCCAAGTCAAGGGCAGGCCGGAGCCAAGGCGAGAGAAGGCCGGAGCCAAGGTGAGAGCAGGCCGGAGCCAAGGCAAGCGCAGTTCGGAACCAGAGCGAGAGCATACCGGAGCCAGGTCTAGGGCAGGCCAGAGCGAGGGCAGGCTGTAGCCAAGGCGAGGGCAGGCTAGAGGCAGAGCAAGAGCAGGCCAGAGCCAGAGCGAGAGCAGGCCAGAGCCAAGGCGAGAGCAGGCCGGAGCCAAGGTGAGATTAGGCAGGATCCAGGGCGAGAGGAGCCAGAGCCAAAGCGAGAGTAGTCCGGAGCCAATACAAGGGCAGGCCAGAGCGAGAGCAGGCCGGAGCAAAGGCAAGGGTAGGCCAGAGCCAGAGCGAGAGCAGGCCAGAGCCAGAGCGGAAGCAGGCGACAGCCAGGGCAGGCCGGAGCCCGAGCGAGAGTTGGCCAGAGCCAAGGCAAGGGCAGGCCAGAGGCAGAGAAGGCCGGAGGCAAGGCAAGAGCAGGCCTGAACCAGGGCGAGAGCAGGCCGGAGCCAAGGCAAGGGCAGGCCAAAGCGAGAGCAGGCCGGAGCCAGGGCGAGAGGAGGCCGGAGCCAAGGCGAGGGCAAACCAGAGCCAGAGCGAGGGCAGGCCGGAGCAAGGGCGAGGGTAGGCCGGAGCCAGGGCGAGGGCAGGCTGGAGCAAGAGAGAGAGCAGACCGGAGCCTTGGCGAGGGCAGGCCGGACACAGAACGATCGCAGGCCGGATCCTGGGCGAGAGCAGGCCGGAGCCTGTGCGATGGCAGGCCGGAGCCATAGCGAGGGCAGGCCGGAGCCAAGGCGAGATCAGGCCGGAGCCAAGGAGAGGGCAGGCCGGAGCCAGAGAGAGAGCAAGCCAGAGCCAGGGCGAGAGCAGGCCGGAGCCAAGGCAAGGGCAGGCCAGAGTGAGAGCATGCCAGAGCCCGGGCGAGCGCAGGCCGGAGCAAAGGCGAGGGCAGGTTGGAGCCAGAGCGAGAGCAGGACGGAGCCAAGGCGAGGGCAGGCATAAGCCAGAGCGAGGGCAGGCCGGAGCCAGAATGAGAGCAAGCCGGAGCCAAGTCGAGAGCAGGCGAGATCCAGCACGAGAACAGGCAGGAGCCAAGGCGAGGGCAGGCCGGAGCCTGAGAGATAGCAGGCCGGAGCCAGGACAAGAGCAGGCCGGAGCCAAGGCGAGAGAAGGCCATTACCAGTGCGAGAGCAGGCCGGAGCCAGGACGAGGGCAGGCCAGATCCAGTGCGAGAGCAGTCCGGAGCCAAGGAAAGGACAGGCCAGAGCCAGAGCGAGAGCAGGCCGGAGCCAGGGCGAGGGCAGGCCAGATCCAGAGCGAGGGCAGGCCGGAGCCAAGGCGAGGGCAGGCCATGGCCAGAGCGAGAGCAGGCCAGAGCCAGAGCGAGAGCAGGCCGGAGCCAAGGCAAGAGCAAACCGGAGCAAAGGCGAGAGCAGGCCGTATCAAGGGCGAGAACAGGCTGGAGCGAAGGCGAGGGCAGGCCGGAGCCAGGGCGAGGGCAGGCCGGTGCCAGGGCGATGGCAGGCCGGAGCCATAGCGAGGGCAGACCGGAGCCATGGCGAGAGCAGGCCGGAGCCAAGGCGAGGGCAAGCCGGAACCAAAGCAAGAGCTGGCCGGAGCCAAGGCGAGGACAGGCCAGAGCGAGGGCAGGCCGGAGAAAGAGCGAGGGCAGGCCGGAGCCAGAGCGAGGGCAGACCAGAGCGAGAGCAGGCCTGAGCCAAAGCAAGGTCAGGCCTGAGCCAAAGCAAGGGCAGGCCGGAACCACGGCGAGAGCAGGCCGGAGCCAAGGTGGGAGCTGGCCGGATCCAGGGCGAAACCAGGCCGGAGCCAAGGCGAGGGCAGGCCGGAGCCAGAGTGGTAGCAGGCCGGAGCCAGGGAGAGAACAGGCCAGAGCCAAGGCGACAGCAGGCTGCAGCCAGTGCGAGAGCAGGCCAGAGCGAGAGCAGGCCGGAGCCAGGACGAGGGCAGTCCGAAGCCAGTGCGAGAGCAGGTCGGAGCCAAGGAGAGGACAGGCCAGAGTCAGAGCGAGAGCCAGCAAGAGCGAGGGCGAGAGCAGGCCGGAGCCAAGGCAAGGGCAGGCCAGAGTGAGAGGAGGCCGGAGCCAGGGCGAGAGGAGGCCGGAGCCAAAAGGCGAGGGCAGGCCAGAGGCAGATGGAGAGCAGGCCGGAACCAGGGCGAGGGCAGGCTGGAGCCAGACTGAGAGCAGACCGGAGCCATGGAGAGGGCAGGCCGGACCCAGAACGAGGGCAGGCAGGATCCAGAGCGAGGGCAGGCTGGAGCCAAGGCCGGAGAGGAAGAGCAGGCCGGAGCCAAGGAAAGGACATGCCAGAGCGAGAGCAGGCCCGATCAAGGGCGAGGGTAGGCCAGATCCAGTGCGAGGGCAGGCCGGAGCCAAGGCGAGGGCGTGCCGTGGCCATAGCGAGAGCAGGCCAGAGCCATAGCGAGAGCAGGCCGGAGCCAAGGCGAGAGCAGGCCGGAGCAAAGGCGAGAGCAGTCCGTATCAAGGGCGAGAACAGGCTGGAGCGAAGGCGAGGGCAGGCCGGAGCCAGGGCGATGGCAGGCCAGAGCCATAGCGAGGGCAGACCGGAGCCTTGGCGAGAGCACGCCGGAACCAAGGCGAGGGCAAGCCGGAACCAAAGCAAGAGCAGGCCGGAGCCAAGGCGAGGGCAGGCCAGAGAGAGAGCAATCCGGAGACAGGGCGAGAGCAGGCCGGAGCCAAGGCAAGGGCAGGCCAGAGCGAAAGCAGGCTGGAGCTAGGGCGAGAGCAGGCCGGAGCCAAGGCGAGGACAGGCCAGAGTGAGGGCAGGCCGGAGCCAGTGCGAGGGCAGGCTGGAGCCAGAGCGAGGGCATGCCAGAGCGAGAGCAGGCATGAGCCAAAGCAAGGGCAGGCCGGAAACAGGGTGAGAGCAGGCCGGAGCCAAGGTGAGAGCTGGCCGGATCCAGGGCGAGAACAGGCCGGAGCCAAGGCGAGGCCAGGCCGGAGCCAGAGTGATAGCAGGCCGGAGCCAGGGCGAGAACAGGCCGGAGCCAAGGCGAGAGCAAGCCGGAGAAAGTGCGAGAGCAGGCCAGAGCCAGAGCGAGAGCAGGCCGGAGCAAGGACGAGGGCAGTCCGAAGCCAGTGCGAGAGCAGGCCGGAGCCAAGGAGAGGACAGGCCAGAGTCAGAGCAAGAGCAAGCAAGAGCCAGGGCGAGAGCAGGCTGGAGCAAAGGCAAGGTCAGGCCAGATTGAGAGCAGGCTGGAGCCAGGGCGAGAGGAGGCCGGAGCCAGGGCGAGAGGAGGCCGGAGCCAGGGCGAGAGGAGGCCGGAGCCAAGGCGAGGGCAGGCCAGAGCCAGAGCAAGGGCGAGCCGGAGCAAGGGCGAGGGTAGGCCAGAACCAGAGCGAGAGCAGGCCAGAGCCAGGGCGAGGGCAGGCTGGAGCCAGATCGAGAGCAGACCGGAGCCATGGCAAGGGCAGGCCGGACCCAGAACGAGGGCAGGCCGGATCCAGAGCGAGAGCATGCTGGAGCCAAGGCGAGGACATGCCAGAGCGAGAGCTGGCGAAAGCCAAGGCATGGGCAGGCCGGAGCCAGGGCGACGGCAGGCCGGAGCCAAGGCGAGAGCCGGTCGGATACAGGGTGAGAACAGACAGGAGCTAAGGCGAGGGCAGGCAGGAGCCAGAGAGAGAGCAGGCCGGAGCCAGGGCGAGAGCAGGCCGGAGCCAAGGTGAGAGCAGGCCGGAGCCAGAGCGTGAGCAGGCCAGAGCCGGAGCGAGAGCAGGCCGGAGCAGGGATGAGGGCAGGCAGGAGACAGTGCGAGGACAGGCCAGGCCGGAGCCAGGGAGAAGGCAGGCCGGAGCCAGAGTCAGAGCCTGCCGGAGCCAAGGCGAGGGCAGGCCAGAGCGAGGGCAGGCTGGAGCCAGAGCGAGGGCAGGCCGGAGCCAGAGCGAAGGCAGGCCAGAGCGAGAGCAGGCATGAGCCAAAGCAAGGGCAGGCCGGAACCAGGGCGAGAGCAGTTCGCAGCCAAGGTGAGAGCTGGCCGGATCCAGGGCGAGAACAGGCCGGAGCCAAGGCGAGGTCAGGCCAGAGCCAGAGTGACAGCAGGCCGGAGCAAGGGCGAGAACAGGCCGGAGCCAAGGCGAGAGCAGGCCGGAGCCAGAGCGAGAGCAGGCCGGAGCCAGAGCGAGAGCAGGCCAGAGCCATAGCGAGAGCAGGCCGGAGCAAGGACGAGGGCAGTCCGAAGCCAGTGCAAGTGCAGGCCGGAGCCAAGGAGAGGACAGGCCAGAGCCAGAGCGAGAGCAAGCAAGAGCCAGGGCGAGAGCAGGCCGGAGCCAAGGCAAGGGCAGGCCAGAGTGAGAGCAGGCCGGAGCCAGGGCGAGAGGAGGCCGGAGCCAAAAGGCGAGAGCAGGCCCGGAGCCAGGACGAGGGCAGGCCGGAGCCAGTGCGAGAGCAGGCCGGAGCCAAGGAAAGGACAGGCCAGAGCCAGAGCGAGAGCAGGCCGGAGCCAGGGCGAGGGCAGTCCGGAGCCAAGGCGAGAGCAGGCCGGAGCAAAGGCGAGAGCAGGCCGTATCAAGGGCGAGAACAGGCTGGAGTGAAGGCGAGGGCAGGCCGGAGCCAGGGCGAGGGCAGGCTGGTGCCATGGAGATGGCAGGCCGGAGCCATAGCGAGGGCAGACCGGAGCCAAGGCGAGATCAGGCCGGAGCCAAGGCGAGGGCAAGCCGGAACCAAAGCAAGAGCAGGCCGGAGCCAAGGCGAGGGCAGGCCAGAGAGAGAGCAATCCGGAGCCAGGGTGAGAGCAGGCCAGAGCCAAGGCAAGGGCAGGCCACAGCGAGAGCAGGCTGGAGCTAAGGCGATAGCAGGCCGGAGCCAAGGCGAGGACAGGCCAGAGCGAGGGCAGGCCGGAGCCAGAGCGAGGGCAGGCCAGAGCGAGAGCAGGCCTGAGCCAAAACAAGGGCAGGCCGGAACCACGACAAGAGCAGGCCGGAGCCAAGGTGAGAGCTGGCCGGACCCAGGACGAAACCAGGCCGGAGCCAAGGCGAGGGCAGGCCGGAGCCAGAGTGATAGCAGGCCGGAGCCAGGGCGAGAACAGGCCGGAGCCAAGGCGAGAGCAGGCTGGAGCCAGTGCGAGAGCAGGCCAGAGCGAGAGCAGGCCGGAACCAGGACGAGGGCAGTCCGAAGCCAGTGCGAGAGTAGGTCGGAGCCAAGGAGAGGACAGGCCAGAGTCACGGCGAGAGCAGGCAAGAGCCAGGGCGAGAGCAGGCCGGAGCCAAGGCAAGGGCAGGCCAGAGCCAGAGGGAGAGCAGGCCGGAGCCAGGGCGAGGGCAGGCTGGAGCCAGACCGAGAGCAGACCGGAGCCATGGCGAGGGCAGGCCGGACCCAGAATGAGGGCAGGCAGGATCCAGAGCGAGAGCAGGCTGGAGCCAAGGCGAGGACAGGCTAGAGCTAGAGCAGGCATGAGCCAAGGCAAGGGCAGGCCGGAGCCAGGGCGACAGCAGGCCGGAGCCAAGGCGAGAGCCGGTCGGATACAGGGCGAGAACAGGTAGGAGCTAAGGCGAGGGCAGGCAGGAGCCAGAGAGAGAGCAGGCCGGAGCCAGGGCGAGAGCTGGCCAGAGCCAAGGTGAGAGCAGGCCGGAGCCAGAGCGTGAGCAGGCCAGAGCCGGAGCGAGAGCAGGCCGGAGCAAGGATGAGGGCAGGCAGGAGAGAGAGCAGGCCGGAGCCAGGGAGAAGGCAGGCCGGAGCCAGAGTCAGAGCAGGCCGGAGCCAGGTCGAGGGCAGGCCGGAGCCAGAGTCAGAGCAGGCCGGAGCCAAGGCGAGGGCAGGCCAGAGCCAGAGAGAGGGCAGACCGGAGCAAGGGCGAGGGTAGGCCAGAGCCAGAGTCAGAGCAGGCCGGAGCCAAGGCAAGGGTAGGCCAGAGCGAGAGCAGGCTGGAGCTAGGGCGAGAGCAGGCCGGAGCCAAGGCGAGGACAGGCCAGAGCGAGGGCAGGCCGGAGCCAGGGCGAAGGCAGGCCAGAGCAAGAACAGGCATGAGCCAAAGCAAGGGCAGGCCGGAACCAGGGCGAGAGCAGGCCGGAGCCAAGGTGAGAGCTGGCCGGATTCAGGGCGAGAACAGGCCGGAGCCAGAGTGACAGCAGGCCGGAGCAAGGGCGAGAACAGGCCGGAGCCAAGGCGAGAGCAGGCCGGAGCCAGTGCGAGAGCAGGCCAGAGCCAGAGCGAGAGCAGGCCGGAGCCAGGACGAGGGCAGTCCGAAGCCAGTGCGAGAGCAGGCCGGAGCCAAGGAGAGGACAGGCCAGAGCCAGAGCGAGAGCAAGCAAGAGCCAAGGCAAGGGCAGGCCAGAGTGAGAGCAGGCCGGAGCCAGGGCGAGAGGAGGCCGGAGCCAGGACGAGGGCAGGCCGGAGCCAGTGCGAGAGCAGGCCGGAGCCAAGGCGAGAGCAGGCTGGAGCAAAGGCGAGAGCAGGCCGTATCAAGGGCGAGAACAGGCTGGAGTGAAGGCGAGGGCAGGCCGGAGCCAGGGCGAGGGCAGGCCGGTGCCATGGAGATGGCAGGCCGGAGCCATAGCGAGGGCAGACCGGAGCCAAGGCGAGATCAGGCTGGAGCCAAGTCGAGGGCCAGCCGGAACCAAAGCAAGAGCAGGCCGGAGCCAAGGCGAGGGCAGGCCAGAGAGAGAGCAATCCGGAGCCAGGGTGAGAGCTGGCCGGAGCCAAGGCAAGGGCAGGCCACAGCGAGAGCAGGCTGGAGCTAGGGCGAGAGCAGGCCGGAGCCAAGGCGAGGACAGACCAGAGCGAGTGCAGGCCGGAGCCAGAGCGAGGGCAGGCCAGAGCGAGAGCAGGCCTGAGCCAAAGCAAGGGCAGGCCGGAACCACGGCGAGAGCAGGCCGGAGCCAAGGTGAGAGCTGGCCGGATCCAGGGCGAAACCAGGCCGGAGCCAAGGCGAGGGCAGGCCGGAGCCAGAGTGATAGCAGGCCGGAGCCAGGGCGAGAACAGGCCGGAGCCAAGGCGAGAGCAGGCTGGAGCCAGTGCGAGAGCAGGCCAGAGCCAGAGCGAGAGCAGGCCGGAGCCAGGACGAGGGCAGTCCGAAGCCAGTGCGAGAGCAGGTCGGAGCCAAGGAGAGGACAGGACAGAGTCACGGCGAGAGCAGGCAAGAGCCAGGGCGAGAGCAGGCCGGAGCCAAGGCAAGGGCAGGCCAGAGTTAGAGCAGGTCGGAGCCAGGGCGAGAGGAGGCCGGAGCCAAAAGGCGAGGGCAGGCCAGAGCCAGAGGGAGAGCAGGCCGGAGCCAGGGCGAGGGCAGGCTGGAGCCAGACCGAGAGCAGACCGGAGCCATGGCGAGGGCAGGCCGGACCCAGAATGAGGGCAGGCAGGATCCAGAGCGAGAGCAGGCTGGAGCCAAGGCGAGGACAGGCTAGAGCGAGAGCAGGCATGAGCCAAGGCAAGGGCAGGCCGGAGCCAGGGCGACAGCAGGCCGGAGCCAAGGCGAGAGCCGGTCAGATACAGGGCGAGAACAGGCAGGAGCTAAGGCGAGGGCAGGCAGGAGCCAGAGAGAGAGCAGGCCGGAGCCAGGGCGAGAGCTGGCCGGAGCCAAGGTGAGAGCAGGCCGGAGCCAGAGCGTGAGCAGGCCAGAGCCGGAGCGAGAGCAGGCCGGAGCAAGGATGAGGGCAGGCAGGAGAGAGAGCAGGCCGGAGCCAGGGAGAAGGCAGGCCGGAGCCAGAGTCAGAGCAGGCCGGAGCCAGGTCGAGGGCAGGCCGGAGCCAGAGTCAGAGCAGGCCGGAGCCAAGGCGAGGGCAGGCCAGAGCCAGAGAGAGGGCAGACCGGAGCAAGGGCGAGGGTAGGCCAGAGCCAGAGTCAGAGCAGGCCGGAGCCAAGGCAAGGGCAGGCCAGAGCGAGAGCAGGCTGGAGCTAGGGCGAGAGCAGGCCGGAGCCAAGGCGAGGACAGGCCAGAGCGAGGGCAGGCTGGAGCCAGAGCGAGGGCAGGCCGGAGCCAGGGCGAAGGCAGGCCAGAGCAAGAGCAGGCATGAGCCAAAGCAAGGGCAGGCCGGAACCAGGGCGAGAGCAGGCCGGAGCCAAGGTGAGAGCTGGCCGGATTCAGGGCGAGAACAGGCCGGAGCGAAGGCGAGGTCAGGCCGGAGCCAGAGTGATAGCAGGCCGGAGCAAGGGCGAGAACAGGCCGGAGCCAAAGCGAGAGCAGGCCGGAGCCAGTGCGAGAGCAGGCCAGAGCCAGAGCGAGAGCAGGCCGGAGCCAGGACGAGGGCAGTCCGAAGCCAGTGCGAGAGCAGGCCGGAGCCAAGGAGAGGACAGGCCAGAGCCAGAGCGAGAGCAAGCAAGAGCCAGGGCGAGAGCAGGCCGGAGCCAAGGCAAGGGCAGGCCAGAGTGAGAGCAGGCCGGAGCCAGGGCGAGAGGAGGCCGGAGCCAAAAGGCGAGAGCAGGCCGGAGCCAGGACGAGGGCAGGCCGGAGCCAGTGCGAGAGCAGGCCGGAGCCAAGGCGAGAGCAGGCTGGAGCAAAGGCGAGAGCAGGCCGTATCAAGGGCGAGAACAGGCTGGAGTGAAGGCGAGGGCAGGCCGGAGCCAGGGCGAGGGCAGGCCGGTGCCATGGAGATGGCAGGCCGGAGCCATAGCGAGGGCAGACCGGAGCCAAGGCGAGATCAGGCTGGAGCCAAGTCGAGGGCCAGCCGGAACCAAAGCAAGAGCAGGCCGGAGCCAAGGCGAGGGCAGGCCAGAGAGAGAGCAATCCGGAGCCAGGGTGAGAGCAGGCCGGAGCCAAGGCAAGGGCAGGCCACAGCGAGAGCAGGCTGGAGCTAGGGCGAGAGCAGGCCGGAGCCAAGGCGAGGACAGACCAGAGCGAGGGCAGGCCGGAGCCAGAGCGATTGCAGGCCAGAGCGAGAGCAGGCCTGAGCCAAAGCAAGGGCAGGCCGGAACCACGGCGAGAGCAGGCCGGAGCCAAGGTGAGAGCTAGTCGGATCCAGGGCGAAACCAGGCCGGAGCCAAGGCGAGGGCAGGCCGGAGCCAGAGTGATAGCAGGCCGGAGCCAGGGCGAGAACAGGCCGGAGCCAAGGCGAGAGCAGGCTGGAGCCAGTGCGAGAGCAGGCCAGAGCCAGAGCGAGAGCAGGCCGGAGCCAGGACGAGGGCAGTCCGAAGCCAGTGCGAGAGCAGGTCGGAGCCAAGGAGAGGACAGGCCAGAGTCAGAGCGAGAGCAAGCAAGAGCCAGGGCGAGAGCAGGCCGGAGCCAAGGCAAGGGCAGGCCAGAGTTAGAGCAGGTCGGAGCCAGGGCGAGAGGAGGCCGGAGCCAAAAGGCGAGGGCAGGCCAGAGCCAGAGGGAGAGCAGGCCGGAGCCAGGGCGAGGGCAGGCTGGAGCCAGACCGAGAGCAGACCGGAGCCATGGCGAGGGCAGGCCGGACCCAGAATGAGGGCAGGCAGGATCCAGAGCGAGAGCAGGCTGGAGCCAAGGCGAGGACAGGCTAGAGCGAGAGCAGGCATGAGCCAAGGCAAGGGCAGGCCGGAGCCAGGGCGACAGCAGGCCGGAGCCAAGGCGAGAGCCGGTCGTATACAGGGCGAGAACAGGCAGGAGCTAAGGCGAGGGCAGGCAGGAGCCAGAGAGAGAGCAGGCCGGAGCCAGGGCGAGAGCAGGCCGGAGCCAAGGTGAGAGCAGGCCGGAGCCAGAGCGTGAGCAGGCCAGAGCCGGAGCGAGAGCAGGCCGGAGCAAGGATGAGGGCAGGCAGGAGACAGTGCGAGAGCAGGCCGGAGCCATGGAGAGGACAGGCCAGAGAGAGAGCAGGCCGGAGCCAGGGAGAAGGCAGGCCGGAGCCAGAGTCAGAGCAGGCCGGAGCCAAGGCGAGGGCAGGCCAGAGCCAGAGCGAGGGCAGACCGGAGCAACGGCGAGGGTAGGCCAGAGCCAGAGTCAGAGCAGGCCAGAGCCAAGGCAAGGGCAGGCCAGAGCGAGAGCAGGCTGGAGCTAGGGCGAGAGCAGGCCGGAGCCAAGGCGAGGACAGGCCAGAGCGAGGGCAGGCTGGAGCCAGAGCGAGGGCAGGCCGGAGCCAGAGCGAAGGCAGGCCAGAGCGAGAGCAGGCATGAGCCAAAGCAAGGGCAGGCCAGAACCAGGGCGAGAGCAGGCCGGAGCCAAGGTGAGAGCTGGCCGGATCCAGGGCGAGAACAGGCCGGAGCCAAGGCGAGGTCAGGCCGGAGCCAGAGTGATAGCAGGCAGGAGCAAGGGCGAGAACAGGCCGTAGCCAAGGCGAGAGCAGGCCGGAGCCAGTGCGAGAGCAGGCCGGAGCCAGAGCGAGAGGAGGCCGGTGCCAGGACGAGGGCAGTCCGAAGCCAGTGCGAGAGCAGGCCGGAGCCAAGGAGAGGACAGACCAGAGCCAGAGCGAGAGCAAGCAAGAGCCAGGGCGAGAGCAGGCCGGAGCCAAGGCAAGGGCAGGCCAGAGTGAGAGCAGGCCAGAGCCAGGGCGAGAGGAGGTCAGAGCCAAAAGGCGAGAGCAGGCCGGAGCCAGGACGAGGGCAGGCCGGAGCCAGTGCGAAAGCAGGCCGGAGCCAAGGAAAGGACAGGCCAGAGCCAGAGCGAGAGCAGGCCGGAGCCAGGGCGAGGGCAGGCCAGATCCAGAGCGAGGGCAGTCCGGAGCCAAGGCGAGAGCAGGCCGGAGCAAAGGCGAGAGCAGGCCTTATACAGGGCGAGAACAGGCTGGAGTGAAGGCGAGGGCAGGCCGGAGCCAGGGCGAGGGCAGGCCGGTGCCATGGAGATGGCAGGCCGGAGCAATAGCGAGGGCAGACTGGAGCCAAGGCGAGATCAGGCTGGAGCCAAGGCGAGGGCAAGCCGGGACCAAAGCAAGAGCAGGCCGGAGCCAAGGCGAGGGCAGGCCAGAGAGAGAGCAATCCGGAGCCCGGGTGAGAGCAGGCCGGAGCCAAGGCAAGGGCAGGCCACAGCGAGAGCAGGCTGGAGCTAGAGCGAGAGCAGGCCGGAGCCAAGGCGAGGACAGGCCAGAGCGAGGGCAGGCTGGAGCCAGACCGAGAGCAGACCGGAGCCATGGCGAGGGCAGGCCGGACCCAGAATGAGGGCAGGCAGGATCCAGAGCGAGAGCAGGCTGGAGCCAAGGCGAGGACAGGCTAGAGCGAGAGCAGGCATGAGCCAAGGCAAGGGCAGGCCGGAGCCAGGGCGACAGCAGGCCGGAGCCAAGGCGTGAGCCGGTCGGATACAGGGCGAGAACAGGCAGGAGCTAAGGCGAGGGCAGGCAGGAGCCAGAGAGAGAGCAGGCCGGAGCCAGGGCGAGAGCTGGCCGGAGCCAAGGTGAGAGCAGGCCGGAGCCAGAGCGTGAGCAGGCAAGAGCCGGAGCGAGAGCAGGCCGGAGCAAGGATGAGGGCAGGCAGAAGAGAGAGCAGGCCGGAGCCAGGGAGAAGGCAGGCCGGAGCCAGAGTCAGAGCAGGCCGGAGCCAGGTCGAGGGCAGGCCGGAGCCAGAGTCAGAGCAGGCCGGAGCCAAGGCGAGGGCAGGCCAGAGCCAGAGAGAGGGCAGACCGGAGCAAGGGCGAGGGTAGGCCAGAGCCAGAGTCAGAGCAGGCCGGAGCCAAGGCAAAGGCAGGCCAGAGCGAGGGCAGGCTGGAGCTAGGGAGAGAGCAGGCCGGAGCCAAGGCGAGGACAGGCCAGAGCGAGGGCAGGCTGGAGCCAGTGCGAGGGTAGGCCGGAGCCAGGGCGAAGGCAGGCCAGAGCAAGAGCAGGCATGAGCCAAAGCAAGGGCAGGCCGGAACCAGGGCGAGAGCAGGCCGGAGCCAAGGTGAGAGCTGGCCGGATTCAGGGCGAGAACAGGCCGGAGCCAAGGCGAGGTCAGGCCGGAGCCAGAGTGATAGCAGGCCGGAGCAAGGGCGAGAACAGGCCGTAGCCAAAGCGAGAGCAGGCCGGAGCCAGTGCGAGAGCAGGCCAGAGCCAGAGCGAGAGCAGGCCGGAGCCAGGACGAGGGCAGTCCGAAGCCAGTGCGAGAGCAGGCCGGAGCCAAGGAGAGGACAGGCCAGAGCCAGAGCGAGAGCAAGCAAGAGCCAGGGCGAGAGCAGGCCGGAGCCAAGGCAAGGGCAGGCCAGAGTGAGAGCAGGCCGGAGCCAGGGCGAGAGGAGGCCGGAGCCAAAAGGCGAGAGCAGGCCGGAGCCAGGACGAGGGCAGGCCGGAGCCAGTGCGAGAGCAGGCCGGAGCCAAGGCGAGAGCAGGCTGGAGCAAAGGCGAGAGCAGGCCGTATCAAGGGCGAGAACAGGCTGGAGTGAAGGCGAGGGCAGGCCGGTGCCATGGAGATGGCAGGCCGGAGCCATAGCGAGGGCAGACCGGAGCCAAGGCGAGATCAGGCTGGAGCCAAGGCGAGGGCAAGCCGGAACCAAAGCAAGAGCAGGCCGGAGCCAAGGCGAGGGCAGGCCAGAGAGAGAGCAATCCGGAGCCAGGGTGAGAGCAGGCCGGAGCCAAGGCAAGGGCAGGCCACAGCGAGAGCAGGCTGGAGCTAGGGCGAGAGCAGGCCGGAGCCAAGGCGAGGACAAGCCAGAGCGAGGGCAGGCCGGAGCCAGAGCGAGGGCAGGCCAGAGCGAGAGCAGGCCTGAGCCAAAGCAAGGGCAGGCCGGAACCACGGCGAGAGCAGGCCGGAGCAAGGATGAGGGCAGGCAGGAGACAGTGCGAGAGCAGGCCGGAGCCATGGAGAGGACAGGCCAGAGAGAGAGCAGGCCGGAGCCAGGGAGAAGGCAGGCCGGAGCCAGAGTCAGAGCAGGCCGGAGCCAGAGTCAGAGCAGGCCAGAGCCAAGGCAAGGGCAGGCCAGAGCGAGAGCAGGCTGGAGCTAGGGCGAGAGCAGGCCGGAGCCAAGGCGAGGACAGGCCAGAGCGAGGGCAGGCTGGAGCCAGAGCGAGGGCAGGCCGGAGCCAGAGCGAAGGCAGGCCAGAGCGAGAGCAGGCATGAGCCAAAGCAAGGGCAGGCCAGAACCAGGGCGAGAGCAGGCCGGAGCCAAGGTGAGAGCTGGCCGGATCCAGGGCGAGAACAGGCCGGAGCCAAGGCGAGGTCAGGCCGGAGCCAGAGTGATAGCAGGCAGGAGCAAGGGCGAGAACAGGCCGTAGCCAAGGCGAGAGCAGGCCGGAGCCAGTGCGAGAGCAGGCCGGAGCCAGAGCGAGAGGAGGCCGGTGCCAGGACGAGGGCAGTCCGAAGCCAGTGCGAGAGCAGGCCGGAGCCAAGGAGAGGACAGACCAGAGCCAGAGCGAGAGCAAGCAAGAGCCAGGGCGAGAGCAGGCCGGAGCCAAGGCAAGGGCAGGCCAGAGTGAGAGCAGGCCAGAGCCAGGGCGAGAGGAGGTCAGAGCCAAAAGGCGAGAGCAGGCCGGAGCCAGGACGAGGGCAGGCCGGAGCCAGTGCGAAAGCAGGCCGGAGCCAAGGAAAGGACAGGCCAGAGCCAGAGCGAGAGCAGGCCGGAGCCAGGGCGAGGGCAGGCCAGATCCAGAGCGAGGGCAGTCCGGAGCCAAGGCGAGAGCAGGCCGGAGCAAAGGCGAGAGCAGGCCTTATACAGGGCGAGAACAGGCTGGAGTGAAGGCGAGGGCAGGCCGGAGCCAGGGCGAGGGCAGGCCGGTGCCATGGAGATGGCAGGCCGGAGCAATAGCGAGGGCAGACTGGAGCCAAGGCGAGATCAGGCTGGAGCCAAGGCGAGGGCAAGCCAGGACCAAAGCAAGAGCAGGCCGGAGCCAAGGCGAGGGCAGGCCAGAGAGAGAGCAATCCGGAGCCCGGGTGAGAGCAGGCCGGAGCCAAGGCAAGGGCAGGCCACAGCGAGAGCAGGCTGGAGCTAGAGCGAGAGCAGTCCGGAGCCAAGGCGAGGACAGGCCAGAGCGAGGGCAGGCTGGAGCCAGACCGAGAGCAGACCGGAGCCATGGCGAGGGCAGGCCGGACCCAGAATGAGGGCAGGCAGGATCCAGAGCGAGAGCAGGCTGGAGCCAAGGCGAGGACAGGCTAGAGCGAGAGCAGGCATGAGCCAAGGCAAGGGCAGGCCGGAGCCAGGGCGACAGCAGGCCGGAGCCAAGGCGTGAGCCGGTCGGATACAGGGCGAGAACAGGCAGGAGCTAAGGCGAGGGCAGGCAGGAGCCAGAGAGAGAGCAGGCCGGAGCCAGGGCGAGAGCTGGCCGGAGCCAAGGTGAGAGCAGGCCGGAGCCAGAGCGTGAGCAGGCAAGAGCCGGAGCGAGAGCAGGCCGGAGCAAGGATGAGGGCAGGCAGGAGAGAGAGCAGGCCGGAGCCAGGGAGAAGGCAGGCCGGAGCCAGAGTCAGAGCAGGCCGGAGCCAGGTCGAGGGCAGGCCGGAGCCAGAGTCAGAGCAGGCCGGAGCCAAGGCGAGGGCAGGCCAGAGCCAGAGAGAGGGCAGACCGGAGCAAGGGCGAGGGTAGGCCAGAGCCAGAGTCAGAGCAGGCCGGAGCCAAGGCAAGGGCAGGCCAGAGCGAGGGCAGGCTGGAGCTAGGGAGAGAGCAGGCCGGAGCCAAGGCGAGGACAGGCCAGAGCGAGGGCAGGCTGGAGCCAGTGCGAGGGTAGGCCGGAGCCAGGGCGAAGGCAGGCCAGAGCAAGAGCAGGCATGAGCCAAAGCAAGGGCAGGCCGGAACCAGGGCGAGAGCAGGCCGGAGCCAAGGTGAGAGCTGGCCGGATTCAGGGCGAGAACAGGCCGGAGCCAAGGCGAGGTCAGGCCGGAGCCAGAGTGATAGCAGGCCGGAGCAAGGGCGAGAACAGGCCGTAGCCAAAGCGAGAGCAGGCCGGAGCCAGTGCGAGAGCAGGCCAGAGCCAGAGCGAGAGCAGGCCGGAGCCAGGACGAGGGCAGTCCGAAGCCAGTGCGAGAGCAGGCCGGAGCCAAGGAGAGGACAGGCCAGAGCCAGAGCGAGAGCAAGCAAGAGCCAGGGCGAGAGCAGGCCGGAGCCAAGGCAAGGGCAGGCCAGAGTGAGAGCAGGCCGGAGCCAGGGCGAGAGGAGGCCGGAGCCAAAAGGTGAGAGCAGGCCGGAGCCAGGACGAGGGCAGGCCGGAGCCAGTGCGAGAGCAGGCCGGAGCCAAGGCGAGAGCAGGCTGGAGCAAAGGCGAGAGCAGGCCGTATCAAGGGCGAGAACAGGCTGGAGTGAAGGCGAGGGCAGGCCGGTGCCATGGAGATGGCAGGCCGGAGCCATAGCGAGGGCAGACCGGAGCCAAGGCGAGATCAGGCTGGAGCCAAGGCGAGGGCAAGCCGGAACCAAAGCAAGAGCAGGCCGGAGCCAAGGCGAGGGCAGGCCAGAGAGAGAGCAATCCGGAGCCAGGGTGAGAGCAGGCCGGAGCCAAGGCAAGGGCAGGCCACAGCGAGAGCAGGCTGGAGCTAGGGCGAGAGCAGGCCGGAGCCAAGGCGAGGACAAGCCAGAGCGAGGGCAGGCCAGAGCGAGAGCAGGCCTGAGCCAAAGCAAGGGCAGGCCGGAACCACGGCGAGAGCAGGCCGGAGCCAAGGTGAGAGCTGGCCGGATCCAGGGCGAAACCAGGCCGGAGCCAAGGCGAGGGCAGGCCGGAGCCAGAGTGATAGCAGGCCGGAGCCAGGGCGAGAACAGGCCGGAGCCAAGGTGAGAGCTGGCCGGATCCAGGGCGAAACCAGGCCGGAGCCAAGGCGAGGGCAGGCCGGAGCCAGAGTGATAGCAGGCCGGAGCCAGGGCGAGAACAGGCCGGAGCCAAGGCGAGAGCAGGCTGGAGCCAGTGCGAGAGCAGGCCCGAGCCAGAGCGAGAGCAGGCCGGAGCCAGGACGAGGGCAGTCCGAAGCCAGTGCGAGAGCAGGTCGGAGCCAAGGAGAGGACAGGCCAGAGTCAGAGCGAGAGCAAGCAAGAGCAAGGGCGAGAGCAGGCCGGAGCCAAGGCAAGGGCAGGCCAGAGTGAGAGCAGGCCGGAGCCAGGGCGAGAGGGGGCCGGAGCCAAAAGGCGAGGGCAGGCCAGAGCGAGAGCAGGCCGGAGCCAGGGCGAGGGCAGGCTGGAGCCAGACCGAGAGCAGACCGGAGCCATGGCGAGGGCAGGCCGGACCCAGAACGAGGGCAGGCAGGATCCAGAGCGAGAGCAGGCTGGAGCCAAGGCGAGGACAGGCTACAGCGAGAGCAGGCATGAGCCAAGGCAAGGGCAGGCCGGAGCCAGGGCGACAGCAGGCCGGAGCCAAGGCGAGAGCCGGTCGGATACAGGGCGTGAACAGGCAGGAGCTAAGGCGAGGGCAGGCAGGAGCCAGAGAGAGAGCAGGCCAGAGCCGGAGCGAGAGCAGGCCGGAGCAAGTACGAGGGCAGGCAGGTGCCAGTGCGAGAGCAGGCCGGAGCCAAGGAGAGGACAGGCCAGAGTGAGAGCAGGCCGGAGCCAGGGCGAGGGCAGGCCAGAGCCACAGTCAGAGCAGGCCGGAGCCAGGGCGAGGGCAGGCCAGAGCCAGAGCAAGGGCAGGCCGGAGTCCAGGGCGAGAGCAGGCCGGAGCGAAGGCGAGGACAGGCCAGAGCGAGGGAAGGCCGGAACCAGTGCGAGGGCAGGCCGGAGACAGAGCGAGGGCAGGCCAGAGCGAGAGCAGGCATGAGCCAAACCAAGGGCAGGCCGGAACCAGGGCGATAGCAGGCCGGAGCCAAGGTGAGAGCTGGCCGGATCCAGGGCGAGAACAGGCAGAAGCCAAGGCGAGGGCAGGCTGGAGCCAGAGAGATAGCAGGCCGGAGCCAGGGCAAGAACAGGCCGGAGCCAAGGCGAGAGCAGGCCGGAGCCAGTGCGAGAGCAGGCCAGAGCCAGAGCGAGAGCATGCCGGAGCCAGGACGAGGGCAGTCAGATGCCAGTGCGAGAACAGGCCGGAGCCAAGGAGAGGACAGGCCAGAGGTAGAGGGAGAGCAAGCAAGAGCCAGGGCAAGAGCAGGCTGGAGCCAAGGCAAGGGCAGGCCAGAGCGAGAGCAGGCCGGAGCCAGGGCGAGAGGAGCCCGGAGCCAAGGCGAGGGCAGGCCAGAGCCAGAGTGAGGGCAGGCCGAAGCAAGGGCGAGGGTAGGCCAGAGCCAGAGCGAGAGCAGGCCGGAGCCAGGGCGAGGGCAGGCTGGAGCCAGATCGAGAACAGACCCGCTCCATGGCGAGGGCAGGCCGGACCCAGAACGAGATCAGGCAGGATACAGAGCGAGAGCAGGCTGGAGCCAAGGCGTGGACAGGCCAGAGCGAGAGCAGTCATGAGCCAAGGCAAGGGCAGGCTGGAGCCAAGGCGAGAGCCGGTCGGATACAGGGCGAGAACAGGCAGGAGCTAAGGCGAGGGCAGGCAGAAGCCAGAGAGAGAGCAGGCCGGAGCCAGGGCGAGAACAGGCTGGAGCCAAGGTGAGAGCAGGCCGGAGCCAGTGCGAGACCAGGCCAGAGCCGGAGCGAGAGCAGGTCGGAGCAAGGACGAGGGCAGGCAGGAGCCAGGGCGAGAGCAGGCCGGAGCGATAGCGAGGGCAGGCCGGAGCCAAGGCGAGATCAGGCCGGAACCAAGGCGAGGGCAGGCCAGAGCCAGAGGGAGAGCAGGCCGGAGCCAGGGCGAGGGCAGGCTGGAGCCAGATCGAGAGCAGACCGGAGCCATGGCGAGGGCAGGCCGGACCCAGAATGAGGGCAGGCAGGATCCAGAGCGAGAGCAGGCTGGAGCCAAGGCGAGGACAGGCTAGAGCGAGAGCAGGCATGAGCCAAGGCAAGGGCAGGCTGGAGCCAAGGCGAGAGCCGGCCGGATACAGGGGGAGAACAGGCAGGAGCTAAGGCGAGGGCAGGCAGAAGCCAGAGAGAGAGCAGGCCGGAGCCAGGGCGAGAACAGGCTGGAGCCAAGGTGAGAGCAGGCCGGAGCCAGTGCGAGACCAGGCCAGAGCCGGAGCGAGAGCAGGTCGGAGCAAGGACGAGGGCAGGCAGGATCCAGGGCGAGAGCAGGCCGGAGCCATAGCGAGGGCAGGCCGGAGCCAAGGCGAGATCAGGCCGGAACCAAGGCGAGGGCAGGCCAGAGCCAGAGGGAGAGCAGGCCGGAGCCAGGGCGAGGGCAGGCTGGAGCCAGATCGAGAGCAGACCGGAGCCATGGCGAGGGCAGGCCGGACCCAGAATGAGGGCAGGCAGGATCCAGAGCGAGAGCAGGCTGGAGCCAAGGCGAGGACAGGCTAGAGCGAGAGCAGGCATGAGCCAAGGCAAGGGCAGGCCGGAGCCAGGGCGACAGCAGGCCGGAGCCAAGGCGAGAGCCGGTCGGATACAGGGCTAGAACAGACAGTAGCTAAGGCGAGGGCAGGCAGGAGCCAGAGACAGAGCAGGCCAGAGTCGGAGCGAGAGCAGGCCGGAGCAAGGACGAGGGCAGGCAGGAGCCAGTGTGAGAGTAGGCCGGAGCCAAGGAGAGGACAGGCCAGAGTGAGAGCAGGCCGGAGCCAGGGAGAAGGCAGGGCAGAGCTAGGGCGAGGGCAGGCCAGAGCCACAGTCAGAGCAGGCCGGAGCCAGGGCGAGGGCAGGCCAGAGCCAGAGCAAGGGCAGGCCGGAGCCAAGGGCGAGAGAAGGCCGGAGCCAAGGCGAGGACAGGCCAGAGCGAGGGAAGGCCAGAGCCAGTGCGAGGGCAGGCCGTGGCCACAGCGAGGGCAGGCCAGAGCGAGAGCAGGCATGAGCCAAACCAAGGGCAGGCCAGAACCAGGGCGATAGCAGGCCGGAGCCAATGTGAGAGCTGGCCGGATCTAGGGCGAGAACAGGCAGAAGCCAAGGAGAGGGCAGGCCGGAGCCAGGGCGAGAACAGGCCGGAGCCAAGGCGAGAGCAGGCCGGAGCCAGTGCGAGAGCAGGCCAGAGCCAGAGCGAGAGCAGGCTGGAGCCAGGACGAGGGCAGTCAGTAGCCAGTGCGAGAGCAGGCCGGAGCCAAGGAGAGGACAGGCCAGAGCGAGAGCAAGCAAGAGCGAGGGCGAAAGCAGGCTGGAGCCAAGGCAAGGGCAGGCCAGAGCGAGAGCAGGCCGGAGCCAGGGCGAGAGGAGGCCGGAGCCAAGGCGAGGGCAGGCCAGAGCCAGGGCGAGGGTAGGCCAAAGCCAGAGCGAGAGCAGACCGGACCCAGTGCGAGGGCAGGCTGGAGCCAGATCGAGAGCAGACCGGCGCCATGGTGAGGGCAGGCCGGACCCAGAACGAGGGCAGGCCGGATCCAGAGCGAGAGCAGGCTGGAGCCAAGGCGAGGACAGGCCAGAGCGAGAGCAGGCATGAGCCAAGGCAAGGGCAGGCCGGAGCCAAGGCGAGAGCCGGTCGGATACAGGGCGAGAACAGGCAGGAGCTAAGGCGAGGGCAGGCAGAAGCCAGAGAGAGAGCAGGCCGGAGCCTGGGCTAGAGCAGGCCGGAGCCAAGGTGAGAGCAGGCCAGAGCCAGTGCGAGAGCAGGCCAGAGCCAAAGCGAGAGCAGGTCGGAGCTAGGACGAGGGCAGGCAGGAGCCAGTGCGAGAGCAGGCCGGAGCCAAGGAGAGGACAGGCCAGAGCCAGAGCGAGAGCAGGCCGGAGCCAGGGAGGAGGCAGGCCAGAGCCAGTGCGAGAGCAGGCCAGAGCCAGAGTCAGAGCAGGCCGGAGCCAAGGCGAGGGCAGGCCAGAGCCAGAGCAAGGGCAGGCCGGAGCCAGAGCGAGGGAATGCCGGAGGCAAGGCAAGGGCAGACCGGAACCAAGGCGAGAGCAAGCCGGAGCCAGGGCGAGAGCAGGCCGGAGCCAAGGCAAGGGCAGGCCAGAGCGAGAGCAGGTCAGATCCAGGGAGAGAGCAGGCCGGAGCCAAGGCGACGGCAGGCCAGAGCCAGAGAGAGCGAGGGCAGGTCGGAGCCAGGGCAAGGGCAGGCCAGAGCCAGAGCGAGAGCATGCCGGAGCCAGGGCGAGGGCAGGCTGGAGCCAGAGCGAGAGGAGGCCAGAGCCAAGGCGAGGGCAGGCCGGAGGCAGAGCAAGGGCAGGCCGGAGCCAGAGCAAGAGCAGGCCGGAGCCAAGGCGAGTGCTGGCCAGAGCGAGAGCAAGGGCAGGCCGGAACCAGGGCGATAGCAGGCCGGAGCCATGGTGAGAGAAGGCCGGAGCCAAGGCGAGAGCAGGCCGGAGCCAAGGCGAGAGCAGGCCAGAGACAGAGAGATAGCAGGCGTTTGCCAGGGCGAGAGCAGGCCGGAGACAAGGCAAGGGCAGGCCAGAACCAGTGTGAGAGCAGGCCAGAGCCAGAACGAGAGCAGGCCGGAGCTAGTACGAGGGCATTTCAGAGCCAGTGCAAGAGCAGGCCGGAGCCAAGGCGAGAGCAGGCCGGAGCCAAGGCGAGAGCAGGCCGGATCCAGGGCGAGAACAGGCAGGAGCCAAGGCGTGGGCAGGCCGGAGTCAGAGAGATAGCAGGATGGAGACAGGGCAAGAGCAGGCCGGAGCCAAGTCGAGAGCAGGCCGGAACCAGTGCGAGAGCAGGCCAGAGCCAGAGTGAGAGCAGGCCGGAGCCAGGACGAGGGCAGGCCAGAGCCAGAGCGAGAGTAGGCCAGAGCCAAGGCAAGGGCAGTCCAGAGCCAGAGCGAGAGAAGGCCGGAGCAAAGGCAAAGGCAGTCCGGAACCAGGGCGAGAGCAGGCCGGAGTCAGAGCGAGGGAAGGCAGGCGAGAGCCAGGGCGAGGGCAGTCTGGAGCCAGAGCGAGAGCAGGTCGGAGCCAGAGCGAGAGCAGGCCACATCCAGAGTGAGAGCAGGCAGGAGCCAAGGAGAGGACATGCCAGAGCCAGAGCGAGAGCATGCCGGAGCCAGGGCGAGGGCAGGCCAGAGCCAGAGCGAGGGCAGGCCAGAAGCAGGGCGAGGGCAGGCCGGAGCCAGAGAGAGAAGGCCGGAGCAAAGGCGAGAGCAGGCCGGAACAACGGCGAGAGCAGGCAGGATCCAGGGCGAGAACAGGCCGGAGTCAGGGCGAGAGCAGGCCGGAGCCAAGGAGAGGGCAGGCCGGAACCAGTGCAAGAGCAGGCCAGAACCAGTGCGAGAGCAGGCCAGAGCCAGAGAGAGAGGAGGCCATAGCCAAAGCCAGTACAGGCCAGAGCCAGAGCGAGAGCAGGCCGGAGCCAGGGCGAGGGCAAGCCAGAGCCAGAGTCGCAGCAGGCCGGAGCCAAGGCTAGGGCAGGCCAGAGCCAGAGCGAGGGCATGCCAGAGCCAGAGCGAGGGCAGGCTAGAGCCAGAGAGAGGGCAGGCCGGAGCCAAGGCGAGGGCAGGCCAGAGCCAGAGCAGGCCGGAGCAATTGCGAGGTCAGGCCAGAGCCAGAGCAAGCCAGCGCCAGGGCAAGGGCAGGCCAGAGCGAGAGTAGGCCAGAGCCAAGACAAGGGCAGGCCAGAGCCAGAGCGAGGGAATGCCGGAGGCAAGGCAAGGGCAGGCCGGAACCAAGGCGAGAGCAAGCCGGAGTCAGGGCGAGAGCAGGCCGAATACAGGGAGAGAACAGGCAGGAGCTAAGGCGAGGGCAGGCAGGAGCCAGAGAGAGAGCAGGCCGGAGCAAGGGCGAGAGCAGGCCAGAGTCAAGGTGAGAGCAGGCCGGAGCCAGTGCGAGAGCAGGCCAGAGCCGGAGCGAGAGCAGGCCGGAGCAAGGACGAGGGCAGGCAGGAGCCAGTGCGAGACAAGGCCGGAGCCAAGGAGAGGACAGGCCAGAGTGAGAGAAGGCCGTAGCCAGGGAGAAGGCAGGCCAGAGCCAGAGTCAGAGCAGGCCGGAGCCAAGGCGAGGGCAGGCCAGAGCAAGGGCAGGCCGGAGCCAAGGGCGAGAGCAGGCCGGAGCCAAGGCGAGGACAGGCCAGAGCGAGGGCAGGCCAGAGCCAGTGCGAGGGCAGGCCGGAGCAAGAGCGAGGGCAGGCCAGAGCGAGAGCAGGCATGAGCCAAAGCAAGGGCAGGCCGGAATCAGGGCGACAGCAGGCCGGAGCCAAGGTGAGAGCTGGCCGGATCCAGGGCGAGAACAGGCAGAAGCCAAGGCGAGGGCAGGCCGGAGCCAGAGAGATAGCAGGCCGGAGCCAGGGCGAGAACAGGCCGGAGCCAAGGCGAGAGCAGGCCTGAGCCAGTGCGAGAGCAGGTGTAGCACCCTGAGGATTCGGCTGCTACAGGGGTATTGCACCTCACTCCAGAGGTGTGGTATTCCACTCCCGGGTAAGGATGGAGTGTGGGACTGAGCTCAGTAGGCTGCATGCACTACATACATCCCATTTCCGGGGGACAGAACTATGGTACTCCCACCAGTATATGTGCAGGTACGACAGCGTCTGTCCCTGGCTGGAGTGGGAGGGGGGTGGAACATCCCAGTAGTGTAGGGGCAGATAGGGGGAGTAGTCTGGGTAAAGCTAGGAGCTCATTGGGTGCTAGTCACCTGGGCTCACACATAGAGGGAGTATATATGGTGGGCACCATCTTAGGACAGGGTCTTTTTAGCCTGAGGAGCAGAGCAGAGGAGTTCAGCCAGGAGGGCTGACAGGGAGCTGTGGCTCCGGCTGGGCCCAGCTCCAGAGCTAAGCCTGCAGAGGAGAGAGGAGAAAGAAGGACCCAGAGAGAAAGACAGAGGGAACCCCAAGAACCCAGAAACAGACCAGAAAGGGTGAAGGGTTGGCGGACACGGGTACCGGATCCCAAGCTGGCAGAGGCCAAAACAAACCTTAGCCAGGAACCGGAGGTCGTGGGCAGGATCTGCCACGACCCTCACCAAATCCACCAGAATGGCACACCGAGCATAGGGTCAGGGAAGCCAGGGAAGGTTCAACCAACAAGAGACCCGAGGGAGCCGGACACAGGTGGATCCCTGGTGGGAACGGCCAGAGAGAGAGAGAGAGAGTCAGAAGGGAGCTCAGGACCACGCTCCGGAATCGCCTGGGGGTTAGCCGAGTCCAGGACCTGGTGGACGCAGCACGGCTCGGGTGGTCACTCAAGGCCAGAGTGACCAAAAGAACACCAGTAAGTAAAAACCCTGAACTGCATCTCCTGACTCTGAGTCTTCTTTCTGCATCATCACAACCCCCATCATCCACACCTGCTGCCCTGAGGCCATACCCCTCCCGTTGGGGGTTATACCATCACTGCTGCACATATACCACCGGCCTCAGCGGACTGCTCTGCAGCGGCGGCGTCAAAGCCGCACTCAACGGGTGGCGTAGTCGACAATCAAGTTAACATCTACTGCCATAGACTGCCACTTAGTTTGACACCCTGGGCACGGACCGGGTCACCGCCACAAGGACTACTACCCCTATCCAGATCCGGCTCCGGGTATCCCTTGCACATGGCCCAGGGGGTGCGTCACAGGCCAGAGCCAGAGAGAGAGCAGTCCGGAGCCAGGACGAGGGCAGTCAGAAGCCAGTGCGAGAGCAGGCCGGAGCCAAGGAGAGGACAAGCGGAAGCCAAGGAGAGGACAGGCCAGAGTCAGAGCGAGAGCAAGCAAGAGCCAGGGCGAGAGCAGGCTGGAGCCAAGGCAAGAGCAGGCCAGAACCAGAGCGAGTGCAGATCAGATCCAGGGCGAGAGCAGGCCGGAGCCAAGGCAACGGCAGGCCAGAGCCAGAGAGAGCGAGGGCAGGCCAGAGCCAGGGCAAGGGCAGGCCAGAGCCAGAGCAGGCCGGAGCCAGGGCGAGGGCAGGCTGTAGCCAGAGCTAGAGGAGGCCGGAGCCAACGCGAGGGCAGGCCGGAGCCAGAGCGAGAGCAGGCCGGAGCCAAGGCAAGTGCTGGCCAGAGCGAGAGCAAGCATGAGCCAAGGTAAGGGCAAGCCGGAACTAGGACGAGAGCAGGCCGGAGCCATGGCGAAAGCAGGCCGGAGCCAAGGCGAGAGCAGGCCGGAGCCAAGGCGAGAGCAGGCCAGAGCTAGAGAGATAGCAGGCCTTAGCCAAGGCGAGAGCAGGCCGGAGCCAAGGCTTGGGCAGGTCGGAACCAGTGCGAGAGCAGGCCAGAGCCAGAGCGAGAACAGGCCGGAGCCAGTACGAGGGCAGTCCGGAGCCAGTGCAAGAGCAGGCCGGAGCCAGAGCGAGAACAGGCCGGAGCCAGTAGGAGGGAAGTCCGGAGCCAGTGCAAGAGTTGGCCGGAGCCAAGGCGAGAGCAGGCCGGATCCAGGGCGAGAACAGGCAGGATCCAAGGCGAGGGCAGGCCGGAGTCAGAGAGATAGCAGGACGGAGCCAGGGCGAGAGCAGTCCGGAGCCAAGGCGAGAGCAGGCCGGAACCAGTGCGAGAGCAGGCCAGAGCCAGAGCGAGAGCAGGCCGGAGCCAGGACGAGGGCAGGCCGGAGCCAGAGCGAGAGTAGGCCACAGCCAAGGCAAGGGCAGGACAGAGCCAGAGTGAGAGAAGGCCGGAGCAAATGTAAGGGCAGGCCGGAACCAGGGCGAGAGCAGGACGGAGTCAGAGCGAGGGAGGGCAGGCGAGAGCCAGGGCGAGGGCAGGCTGGAGCCAGAGCGAGAGCAGGCCGGAGCCAGAGCGAGAGCAGGCCACATCCAGAGCGAGAGCAGGAGAGAGCCTCGGCGAGGGCAGGCCACAGCGAGAGCAGGCCGGAGCCAGGGTGAGAGCAGGCTGGAGCAAGGGCGAAGGCAGGCCAGTGCCAGAGCGAGAGCAGGCTGGAGCTAAGGCGAGGGTAGGCCGGAGCCAAAGCGAGAGCAGGCTCCGCCAAGGCGAAGTCAGGTCAGAGCCAGAGTGATAGCGGGCCGGAGCAAAGGCGAGGCTAGGCCAGAGCAAGAGCAGGCCGGAGTCAAGGCGAGGGCAGGCCAGAGCCAGAGAAAAAAACGGCCAGAGCCAGAGCAACAGCAAGCCGGAGCCAGGGCGAGGGCAGGCTGGAGCCAGATAGAGAGCAGGCCGGAGCCAAGGCGAGAGCATTCCGGAGACAGAGCGAGAACAGGCCGGAGCACGGGCGAAGGCAGGCCAAAGCGAGAGTGAGATCAGGCCGGAGCCAAGGCAAACGCAGGCCAGAGCCAGAGTGATTGGGCTGGAGCCAGGGCGAGGGCAGGCCAGAGCCAGGGCGAGGGCAGGCCGGAGCCAAAGAGAGAGCAGGCCGGAGCCAGGGCGAAGGCAGGCCTTAGCCTGAGCGATAGCAGGCCGGAGCCAATGTGAGGGCAGGCCAGAGCGAGAGAAGGCCGGAGCCAAGATGAAGGCAGGCCAGAGCCAGAGCGAGAGCAGGCCAGAGCCAGAGCGAGAGCAGGCCGGAGCCAAGGCAAAGGCAGGCCAGAGCCAGAGCGAGAGCAGGCCTGAGCCAATGCAAAGGCAGGCCAGAGCGAGGGCAGGCCGAAGCCAGAGCGAAAGCAGGCCGGAGCCAAGGTGAAGGTAGGCCTTAGCCAGAGCGATAGCAGGCCGGAGCCAAGGCGAGGGCAGGCCAAAGCGAGAGAAGGCCGGAGCCAAGGCAAGAGCAGGCCAGACCCCGAACGAGAGCATGCCGGAGCCAAAGCGAAGGCAGGCCGGAGCCAAGGCAAAGGCAGGCCAGAGCCAGAGCGAGAGCATGCCTGAGCCAAGGCAAAGGCAGGCCAAAGCGAGGGCAGGCCGGAGTCAGAGCATGAGCAGGCCGAAACCAGAGCGAGAGAAGGCCAGAGCCTGGGCGAGGGCAGTCCGGAGCCAAAGCGAGAGCAGTCCGCAGCCAGAGTGAGGGCAGGCCGGAGACAATTAGAGGGCAGGCTGGATCCAGGGCGAGGGCAGGCCCGAACCAGAGCGAGAGCAGGCCGGAGCCAAGACGAGGGCAGGCCAGAGCCAGAGCGAGAGCTGGCCGGAGAGAAGACGAGGGCTGGCCGGAGCCAGAGCAAGGGCAAGCCAGATCCAGGGCGAGGGCAGGCCGAAGACAGAGTGAGAGCATGCCGGAGCCAGGGCAAGAGCAGGCCGGAACCAAGGCGAGAGCAGGCAAGAGCGAGAGCAGGCCGAGGCCATGGCGAGGGCAGGCCAGAGCCAGAGACAGAGCAGACCGGAGCCAGGGCTAGGGCAGACCACAGTCAGATTGAGAGCAGGCCAAAGCCAAGGCGAGGGCAGGCCAGTGCCAGAGCGAGAGCAGGCCAGAGCCAGAGAGAGAGCAGGCCGGAGCCAGTGCGAGGGCAGGCCAGAGCCAGAGCGAGAGTAGGTCAGAGCCTAGGCTGGGGCATGCCAGAGCCAGAGCGAAAGAAGACCGGAGCCAAGGCGAGGGCAGGCCAGAGCCAGAGCGTGAGCAGGCTGGAGCCAAGGCAAGGGCAAGCCAGATTCAGAGAGACAGCAGGATAGAGTCAGAGCCAGAGAAGGCCGGAGCCAGAGCAAGAGCATGCAGGAGCCAGGGTGAGCGCAGGCCGGAGCCAAGGCGAGGGCAGGCCGTAGCCAGAGCGAGAGCAGTCTGGAGCAAGGGCGAAGGCAAGCCAGAGCGAGAGCAGGCCGGAGCCAAGGCGAAGGCAGGCAAGAGCCAGAGTGATAGCAGACAGGAGCCAGGGCGAGAACAGGCCGGAGCCAAGGCGAGAGCAGGCCTGAGCCAGTGCGAGAGAAGGCCAGAGCCAGAGAGAGAGCAGTCCGGAGCCAGGACGAGGGCAGTCAGAAGCCAGTGCGAGAGCAGGCCGGAGCCAAGGAGAGGACAGGCCAGAGCCAGAGCGAGAGCAAGCAAGAGCCAGGGCGAGAGCAGGCTCGAGCCAAGGCAAGAGCAGGCCAGAGCCAGAGCGAGTGCAGATCAGATCCAGGGCGAGAGCAGGCCGGAGCGAAGGCAACGGCAGGCCAGAGCCAGAGAGAGCGAGGGCAGGCCGGAGCCAGGGCAAGGGCAGGCCAGAGCCAGAGGAGGCCAGAGCCAGGGCGAGGGCAGGCTGGAGCCAGAGCTAGAGGAGGCCGGAGCCAAGGCGAGGGCAGGCCGGAGGCAGAGCAAGGGCAGGCCGGAGCCAGAGCGAGAGCAGGCCGGAGCCAAGGCAAGTGCTGGCCAGAGCGAGAGCAAGCATGAGCCAAGGTAAGGGCAAGCCGGAACCAGGACGAGAGCAGGCCGGAGCCATGGCGAAAGCAGGCCGGAGCCAAGGCGAGAGCAGGCCGGAGCCAAGGCGAGAGCAGGCCAGAGCTAGAGAGATAGCAGGCCTTAGCCAGGGCGAGAGCAGGCCGGAGCCAAGGCGAGGGCAGGTCGGAACCAGTGCGAGAGCAGGCCAGAGCCAGAGCGAGAACAGGCCGGAGCCAGTACAAGGGCAGTCCGGAGCAAGTGCAAGAACAGGCCGGAGCCAGAGCGAGAACAGGCCGGAGCCAGTAGGAGGGAAGTCCGGAGCCAGTGCAAGAGTTGGCCGGAGCCAAGGCGAGAGCAGGCCGGATCCAGGGCGAGAACAGGCAGGATCCAAGGCGAGGGCAGGCCGGAGTCAGAGAGATAGCAGGACGGAGCCAGGGCGAGAGCAGTCCGGAGCCAAGGCGAGAGCAGGCCGGAACCAGTGCGAGAGCAGGCCAGAGCCAGAGCGAGAGCAGGCCGGAGCCAGGACGAGGGCAGGCCGGAGCCAGAGCGAGAGTAGGCCACAGCCAAGGCAAGGGCAGGACAGAGCCAGAGCGAGAGAAGGCAGGAGCAAATGCAAGGGCAGGCCGGAACCAGGGCGAGAGCAGGACGGAGTCAGAGCGAGGGAGGGCAGGCGAGAGCCAGGGCGAGGGCAGGCTGGAGCCAGAGCGAGAGCAGGCCGGAGCCAGAGCAAGAGCAGGCCACATCCAGAGCGAGAGCAGGAGAGAGCCTCGGCGAGGGCAGGCCACAGCGAGAGCAGGCCGGAGCCAAGGCGAGGGCAGGCCAGAGCCAGAGCGAGAGCAGGCCAGAGCCAGGACGAGGGCAGGCCGGAGCCAAAGCGAGAGCAGGCCGGAGCCAGGACGAGGGCAGGCCGGAGCCATAGCGAGAGCAGGTCGGAGCCAGGGCGAGGGCAGGCTGGAGCCAAGGCGAGGGCAGGCAGGAGACAGAGCGAGAACAGGCCAGAGCAAGGGCGAAGGCAGGCCAAAGCCAGAGCGAGAGCTGGCTGGAGCCAAGGCGAAGACAGGCAAGAGCCAGTGTGATATTAGGCCGGAGCCAGGGCGAGGGCAGGTCGGAGCCAAAGCGAGAGCAGGCCGGAGCGAGGACGAGGGCAGGCCGGAGCCATAGCGAGAGCAGGTCGGAGCCAGGGCGAGGGCAGGCCGGAGCCAAGGCGAGGGCAGGGCAGAGCCAGAGCGAGAGCAGGCTAGATTCAGGGCGAGGGTAGGCCAGATTCAGAACGACAGTAGGCCGGCGCCAGGGCAAGGGCAGGCCGGAGCCAAAGCGAGAGCAGGCCGGAGCCAGGGCGAGAGCAGGCCAGAGCCAAGGCAAGAGCAGGCCAGAACCAGAGCGAGAGCAGGCCAGAGCGAGAGCAGGTCGGAGCCAGCGCGACGGCAGGCCAGAGCCAGAGCGAGAGTAGGTCAGAGCCAAGGCTAGGGCAGGCCAGAGCCAGGGCGAGGGCAGGCCAGAGCCAGAGCAACAGCAAGATGGAGCCTGAGCAAGGGCAGGCCGGAGCCAAAGTGAGAGCAGGCCAGAGCCAGGGCGAGAGCAGGCCAGTGCAAGAGCTATAGCAGACCAGAGCCAAGGCGAGGGCAGGCCATAGCGAGAGCAGGCCGGAGCCAAGGCGAGGGCAAGCCAGAGCAAGAGCGAGTGTAGGCCAGAGCCAGGACGAGGGCATGCCAGAGCCTGAGCAGGCCAGAGCCAAGGCGAGGGCAGGCCAAAGCCAGAGCGACAGCAGGCCGGAGCCAGGGCGAGGGCAGTCCGGAGCCAGAGCGAGAGCAGGCCGGAGCAAGGGCGAAGGCAGGCCAGAGCCAGAGGGATAGCAGGCCGGAGCCAAGGCGAGGGCAGGCCATAGCGAGAGCAGGCCGGAGCCAAGGCGAGGGCAGGCTAGAGCCAGAGCGAGAGAAGGCCAGTGCCAGTACGAGGGCATGCCAGAGCCTGAGCGACAGCAGGCCGGAGCCAGGGCAAGGGCAGGCCGGAGCCAGAGCGAGAGCAGACTGGAGCCAGGGCGAGGGCTGGCCGGAGCCAGAGCGAGAGCAGGCTGGAGCCAAGGCATGGCAGGCGGGAGCCAGGGCAAGAACAGGCTGGAGCAAGGGCGAAGGCAGACCAAAGCCAGAGCGAGAGCAGGCCGGAGCCAAGGCGAAGGCAGGCCAGAGCCAGAGTGATATTAGCCGGAGTCAGGGCTAGGGCAGGCCGGAGCCAAAGCGAGAGCAGGCCGGAGCCAGGGCGAGGGAAGGCCGGAGCCAGGGCGAGGGCAGGCCGGAGCCAAGGCGAGGGCAGGACAGAGTCAGAGCGATAGCAGGCCAGAGCCAAAGCGAGAGCAGGCCGGAGCCTGGGCGAGAGCAGGCCGGAGCCAAGGCAAGGGCAGGCCAGAGTCAGAGCGAGAGCAGACCGGAGCCAAGGCGAGGGCAGGCCAGAGCCACAGTGAGAGCAGGCCAGAGCAAGGGCGAGGGCAGGCCGGAACCAGAGCGACAGCAGGCCGGAGCCATGGTGAGGGCAGGCCAGAGCCAGAGAGAGAGTAGGCCTGAGCCAAAGCGAGAGCTGGCCGGAGCCAAGGCGAACGCAGGCCAGAACCAGAGCGAGAGCAGGCCGGAGTCAAGACGAGGGCAGGCCAGAGCCAGAGCAAGAGCAGGCTGGAGCCAAGGCGAGGGCTGGCCGTACCCAGAACAAGGGCAGGCCGTATCCAGAGTGAGAGGAGGCTGGAGCCAGGGTGAGAGCAGGGCGGAGCCAGGGAGAGGGCAGGCCGGAGTCAGAGCGAAAGCAGGCTGGAGCCAGGGCGAGGGCAGCCCGGAACCAGAGTGAGGGCAGGCCGTAGCCAGTTAGAGGGCAGGACGGAGCCAGAGCGAGGGCAGGCGAAAGCCAGTGCGAGGGCATGCCAGAGCCAGAGCGAGAGCAGGCCAGAGCCAGAGCGAGGTCAGGCCGGACCAAAGGCAAGGGTAGGCCAGAGCCAGAGCGAGAGCAGGCCAGAGCCAGAGCAGGCGGGAGCCAGGGCAAGGGCAGGCCGGAGCCAGAGCGAGAGTTGGCCAGAGCCAAGGCAAGGGCAGGCCAGAGCCAGGGCGAGAGCAGGACAGAGCCAGAGCAAGAGCAGGCCGGAGACAAGGCGAGAGCAGGCCGGAGACAAGGCGAGAGCAGGCCGGATCCAGAGCGAGAGCATGCCAGAGCCAGGGCTAGGGCAGGCCAGGGCGAGGGCAGGCCGGAGCCAGAGCGAGAGCAGGCCAGAGCCAGAGCGAGAGCAGGCCGGAGCCAAGGCGAGAGCAGGCCGGAGCCAAGGAGAGAGTAGGCAGGATCCAGGGCGAGAGCAGGCCGGAGCTAAGGCGTGGGCAGGCCAGATCCAGCGCGAGAGCAGGCCGGAGCCTGGGCGAGAGCAGGCCGGAGGCAAGGCGAGGACAGGCCAGAGCCAGAAAAAGAGCAGGCCGGAGCCAGGGCGATGGCAGGCCAGAGCGAGAGAAGGCCGGAGCCAAGGCAAGGGCAGGCCGGAACCAGGGCAAGAGCAGGCCGGAAACAGGGCGATGCCAGAGCCAGAGCGAGAGAAGGCCAGAGCCAGAGCGAAAGCAGGCCAGAGTTAGAGTGAGAGCAGTCCGGAGCCAGGGCAAGGGCTGGCCAGAGCGAGAGCAGGCCAGAGCCAAGGCAAGGGCAGGCCACAGCCAGAGCGAGAGAGGGCCGTAGCCAAGGCAAAGGCAGGCTGGAACCAGAGCGATAGAAGGCCGGAGCCAAGGCAAGGGCAGGCTGGAACCAGGGCGAGAGCAGGCTGTAGCCAGGGCGAGAGCAGGCCGGAGCCAAGGCGAGAGCAGGCCGGAGCAAAGGGGAGAGCAGGCCGGATCAATGGCGAGAACAGGTCAGAGCCAGAGCGAGAGCAGGCCGGAGCCAAGGCGAGGGCAGGCCAGAGCCAGTGCAAGGGCAGGCCAGAGCCAGAGCGAGAGCAGGCCAGAGCCAGAGCGAGGGCAGGCCGGAGCAAATGCAAGGGTAGGCCAGAGCGAGAGCAGGCCAGAGCAAGAGCAGGCGGGAGCCAGGGCAAGGGTAGGCAGGAGCCAGAGTGAGTGTTGGCCAGAGCCAAGGCAAGGGCAGGCCAGAGTCAGAACGAGAGAAGGTTGGAGCCAAGGCAAGGGCAGGCCGGAACCAGTGTGAGAGCAGGCCAGAGCCAGGGCGAGAGCAGGCCGGAGCCAAGGTGAGAGCAGGCCAGAGGCAAGGCGAGAGCAGGCCCGATCCAGAGCGAGAGCATGCCGGAGCCAGGGCTAGGGCAGGCCAGAGCCAGAGCGAGGGCATGCTGGGGCCAATGCGAGGGCAGCCTGGAGCCAGAGCGAGAGCAGGCCAGAGCCAGAGCGAGTGCAGGCCGGAGCCAAGGCGAGAGCAGGCCGGAGCCAATGCGAGAGTAGGCAGGATCCAGGGCGAGAGCAGGCCGGAGCCAAGGCGAGTGTGGCGCCTCTGAGGGTTCGACCGCCACAGGAATGCTGCACTTCTTTAATGGAGTGTAGTGTTCCTCCTCCGAGTTAAGGCCAGTGTGATGGTTATGACCTAACCTTTTGCATCCAACACCACACTTCTCCACCAGAGGGAGCTAGTATGCACTAGGTGCTGCTCCCCTGGTTACATGGAGACTGGGGAACACAAAGTGGTAGGAACCAGTTAGTGGGTGAGGGTGGAGGACTTACCGGTAAGTTACACTTCAGATTTCATATTTAATCGAATGCCATCTTTGATCTTGGTCCTTCTTGTTCAGAGTTCTTCCCTGGTCCTTGCTAGTCAGTTCTAGTGGTCGTTCTGTGCTGTCAAAATACTGTGTGTAATGTGACTTCCCTCCGGGAGCGCAGATCCTGTGTGGGCCTGCACCGAGAAGGGACACAGTCCTCGTACCCTGGCCTTGGGACGAGAGGTAGGTTGCAGACAAGGAATGTCTCAACCTATCCGAGAACCAGGATCAAGAAGGCCCAGGGAGCTTTAGAGTGTGGCTCCCTAGCAAATGGGTTCCGGGGAGGATGCAGATGGAGCGGAGTATGCCACCTGTCCTCGCCTACCTGATCTATTCAGAGGGATTCCGGCTGCAAGAGGGGTTCTGGCCCCCGACACCCGACCTTGTACTCCATGTCATGGATGGGAAAGCTCGGTTAGGCCCTGAGGATCCCACCGGTCATCGGATGGAGAGGAATTGCCACCCATGCCCTAGTCCTGAGAGGAGCTCAGAGGGAGACCTAGCCTATCCACACACGCACAGACGGGAAAGGGTGAAGTCCATAGTGCAGGAACACTCTGGTGTAGGGTCGCTACCGAACACTGGACTTTCTCAGAGGTAGTCCAACCCCCGTCCCTGGTGGCCGCAGGACTCCGCGGGGAGCAGGGAGTCGCCTTCCCGCTGACATCTCGAAGTGAGTAAAGCCTTGGAAGTTCACCCCTATGGCCTCCGGACGGTTCATTATGCGCCATACCATGCGACGCGGTGCCCGTACTCCCCGCACTACTGCTATCCCCCCTCTCTTTCCTGTTTGCCTGCCCTGAGGCCTTGCTCCGCCTGAGGGGAGCAGTGAGAACTTTAGCCGCCATGACACCGGGCCTCAGCGGACTGTAGCGGCGCTGGTGACCCTTCACCAGGCACCACAGGTGGCGTAGTCGTTAAAATAAGCCACTCAACCCGGACAAGCCCACACCATCTCTTTCTAATGTGACGGCCCTGAGCACGGGTCGGGCCCGGGCCACGGCTGCAACCCATCTCTCCACGACAGGGCCCGACACCAAGTCCTCCAACACCCAGGGTAAAACACGGGCTTCTCTGAGTGGAGGCGTCACACGAGGGCAGGCGGGAACCAGCGCGAGAGCAGGCCGGAGCCTGGGCGAGAGCAGGCCGGAGCCAAGACGAGGACAGGACAAAGCGAGAGCAGGCCGGAACCAGGGCGAGGGCAGGCCAGAGCCAGAGCGAGAGAAGGCCGGAGCCAAGGCAAGCAGGGCGAGAGCGGGCCGGAGACAGGGCGAGGCCAGAGCCAGAGTGAGATCAGGACAGAGCCAGAGCGAGAGTATGCCAGAGTTAGAGTGAGAGCAGGCCGGAGCCAGGGCAAGGGCTGGCCAGAGCCAGAGCGAGAGCAGGCCAGAGCCAGAGCGAGAGCAGGTCGGAGCCAAGGCGAGAGCAGGCCGGAGCCAAGGCGAGAGTAGGCAGGATCCAGGGCGAGAGGAGCGAGAGCCAAAGCGAGAGTAGACTAGAGCCAATACGAGGGCAGGCCAGAGCCAGAGCGAGGGCAGGCCGGAGCAAAGGCACGGGTAGGCCAGAGCCAGAGCGAGAGCAGGTCAGAGCCAGAGCGAGAGCAGGCGACAGCCAGGGCAAGGGCAGGCCGGAGCCCGAGCGAGAGTTGGCCAGAGCCAAAACAAGGGCAGGCCAGAGCCAGAGAAGACCGGAGAAAAGGCAAGGGCAGGCCGGAACCAGGGCGAGAGCAGGCCGGAGCCAGGGCGAGAGCAGGCCGGAGCCAAGGCGAGAGCAGGCCGGAGCCAAGGCGAGAGCAGGCCGGAGCCAAGGCAAGCGCAGGCCGGATCCAGAGAGAGAGCATGCCGGAAGCAGGGCTAGGGCAAGCCAGAGCCAGAGCGACGGCAGGCTGGAGCCAGGGCGAGGGCAGGCCGGAGCCAGAGCGAGAGCAGGCCAGAGCCAGAGCGAGAGCAGGCCGGAGCCAAGGCGAGAGTAAGCAGGATCCAGGGCGAGAGGAGCGAGAGCCAAAGCGAGAGTAGACCGGAGCCAATACGAGGGCAGGCCAGAGCCAGAGCGAGAGCAGGCTGGAGCAAAGGCACGGGTAGGCCAGAGCCAGAGCGAGAGCAGGCCAGAGCCAGAGCAGGCGACAGCCAGGGCAAGGGCAGGCCGGAGCCCGAGCGAGAGTTGGCCAGAGCCAAGACAAGTGCAGGCCAGAGCCAGAGAAGACCGGAGGCAAGGCAAGAGCAGGCCGGAACGAGGCTGACAGCAGGCCAGAGCCAAGGCGAGAGCAGGCCGGATCCAGAGCGAGAGCATGCCGGAGCCCGGGCTAGGGCAGGCCAGAGCCATAGCGGGGGCAGGCTGGAGCCAGAGCGAGAGCATGCCGGAGCCCAGGCTAGGGCAGGCCAGAGCCAGAGGGAGGGCAGGCTGGAGCCAGGGAGAGGGCAGGCCGGAGCCAGAGCGAGAGCAGGCCGGAGCCAAGGCTAGAGCAGGCAGGATCTAGGGAGAGAGCAGGCCGGAGCCAAGGCGAGAGCAGGCCGGAGCCAAGGCGAGAGCAGGCCGGAGCCAAGGCAAGCGCAGGCCGGATCCAGAGAGAGAGCATGCCGGAAGCAGGGCTAGGGCAAGCCAGAGCCAGAGCGACGGCAGGCTGGAGCCAGGGCGAGGGCAGGCCGGAGCCAGAGCGAGAGCAGGCCAGAGCCAGAGCGAGAGCAGGCCGGAGCCAAGGCGAGAGTAAGCAGGATCCAGGGCGAGAGGAGCGAGAGCCAAAGCGAGAGTAGACCAGAGCCAATACGAGGGCAGGCCAGAGCCAGAGCGAGAGCAGGCTGGAGCAAAGGCACGGGTAGGCCAGAGCCAGAGCGAGAGCAGGCCAGAGCCAGAGCAGGCGACAGCCAGGGCAAGGGCAGGCCGGAGCCCGAGCGAGAGTTGGCCAGAGCCAAGACAAGGGCAGGCCAGAGCCAGAGAAGACCGGAGGCAAGGCAAGAACGGGCCGGAACGAGGCTGACAGCAGGCCAGAGCCAAGGCGAGAGCAGGCCGGATCCAGAGCGAGAGCATGCCGGAGCCCGGGCTAGGGCAGGCCAGAGCCATAGCGGGGGCAGGCTGGAGCCAGAGCGAGAGCATGCCGGAGCCCAGGCTAGGGCAGGCCAGAGCCAGAGGGAGGGCAGGCTGGAGCCAGGGAGAGGGCAGGCCGGAGCCAGAGCGAGAGCAGGCCGGAGCCAAGGCTAGAGCAGGCAGGATCTAGGGAGAGAGCAGGCCGGAGCCAAGGCGAGGGCAGGCTGGAACCAGCGCGAGAGCCGGCCGGAGCCAAGGCGAGGACAGGCAAGAGCCAGAGCGAGAGCAGGCTGGAACCAGGGCGAGGGCTGGACAGAGCCAGAGTCAGAGCAGGCCGGAGCCAAGGCAAGGGCAGGCAAGAGCCAGAGCGAGGGCAGGCCAGAGCCAGAGCGAGGGCAGGCTAGAGCCAGAGCGATAGCAGGCCGGAGCCAAGGCGAAGGCAGGCCAGAGCCAGAGTGAGAGCAGGAAGGAGCAAAGGCAAGTGCAGGCCAGAGCGAGAGCAGGCCAGAGCCACAGCGAGAGCAGGCTGGAGCCAGGTCAAGGGCAGGCCGGAGGAGCCAGTGCGAGAGTAGGCCAGAGCCAAGGCAAAGGCAGGCCAGAGCCAAGGCGAGAGCAGGCCGGAGCGTGTGAGAGGACAGGCCAGAGCCAGAGCGAGAGCAAGCAAGAGCCAGGGCGAGAGCAGGCCGGAGCCAAGGCAAGGGCAGGCCAGAGCGAGAGCAGGCCGGAGCCAGGGCGAGAGTAAGCCGGAGCCAAGGCGAGAGCAGGCCAGAGCCAGAGCGAGGGCAGGCCGGAGCAAGGGCGAGGGTAGGCCAGAGCCAGAGCAAGAGCAGGCCGGAGCTAGGGAGAGGGCAGGCTGGAGCTAGAGAGAGAGCAGACCGGAGCCATGGCGAGGGCAGGCCGGACACAGAACGAGGGCAGGCCAGATCCAGGGCGAGAGCAGGCCGGAGCCAAGGAGAGGGTAGGCCAGAGCCAGAGAGAGAGCAAGCCAGAGCCAGGGCGAGAGCAGGTCGGAGCCAAGGCAAGGTCAGGCCAGAGCGAGAGCAGGCCAGAGCCCGGGCGAGCGCAGGCCGAAGCCAAGGCGAGGGCAAGCCGGATCCAGAGCGAGGACAGGCAAGAGCCAGAGCAAGAGCAGGCTGGAACCAGGGCGAGAGCTGGACAGAGTCAGAGTCAGAGCAGGCCAGAGCCAAGGCAAGGGCAGGCAAGAGCCAGAGCGAGGGCAGGCCAGAGCCAGAGCGAGGGCAGGCTAGAGCCAGAGCGATAGCAGGCCGGAGCCAAGACGAGGGCAGGCCAGAGCCAGAGTGAGAGCAGGAAGGAGCAAAGGCAAGTGCAGGCCAGAGCGAGAGCAGGCCAGAGCCAGAGCGAGAGCAGGATGGAGCCTGGTCAAGGGCAGGCCGGAGGAGCCAGTGCGAGAGTAAGCCAGAGCCAAGGCAAAGGCAGGCCAGAGCCAAGGCGAGAGCAGGCCGGAGCAAGTGCGAGAGCAGGCCAGAGCCAGAGCGAGAGCAGGCCGGAGCCAGGACGAGGGCAGTCCGAAGCCAGTGCGAGAGCAGGCCGGAGCCAAGGAGAGGACAGGCCAGAGCCAGAGCGAGAGCAAGCAAGAGCCAGGGCGAGAGCAGGCCGGAGCCAAGGCAAGGGCAGGCCAGAGCGAGAGCAGGCCGGAGCCAGGGCGAGAGTAAGCCGGAGCCAAGGCGAGAGCAGGCCAGAGCCAGAGCGAGGGCAGGCCGGAGCAAGGGCGAGGGTAGGCCAGAGCCAGTGCGAGAGCAGGCCGGAGCTAGGGCGAGGGCAGGCTGGAGCTAGAGAGAGAGCAGACCGGAGCCATGGCGAGGGCAGGCCGGACACAGAACGAGGGCAGGCCAGATCCAGGGCAAGAGCAGGCCGGAACCCGTGCAATGGCAGGCCGGAGCCAAGGCGAGATCAGGCCGGAGCCAAGGAGAGGGCAGGCCAGAGCCAGAGAGAGAGCAAGCCAGAGCCAGGGCGAGAGCAGGCCGGAGCCAAGGCAAGGTCAGGCCAGAGCCCGGGCGAGCGCAGGCCGAAGCCAAGGCGAGGGCAAGCCGGATCCAGAGCGAGGACAGGCAAGAGCCAGAGCGAGAGCAGGCTGGAACCAGGGCGAGGGCTGGACAGAGCCAGAGTCAGAGCAGGCCGGAGCCAAGGCGAGGGCAGGCAAGAGCCAGAGCGAGGGCAGGCCAGAGCCAGAGCGAGGGCAGGCTAGAGCCAGAGCGATAGCAGGCCGGAGCCAAGGCGAGGGCAGGCCAGAGCCAGAGTGAGAGCAGGAAGGAGCAAAGGCAAGTGCAGGCCAGAGCGAGAGGAGGCCAGAGCCAGAGCGAGAGCAGGCTGGAGCCTGGTAAAGGGCAGGCCGGAAGAGCCAGTGCGAGAGTAGGCCAGAGCCAAGGCAAAGGCAGGCCAGAGCCAAGGCGAGAGCAGGCCGGAGCAAGTGCGAGAGCAGGCCAGAGCCAGAGCGAGAGCAGGCCGGAGCCAGGACGAGGGCAGTCCGAAGCCAGTGCGAGAGCAGGCCGGAGCCAAGGAGAGGACAGGCCAGAGCCAGAGCGAGAGCAAGCAAGAGCCAGGGCGAGAGTAAGCCGGAGCCAAGGCGAGAGCAGGCCAGAGCCAGAGCGAGGGCAGGCCGGAGCAAGGGCGAGGGTAGGCCAGAGCCAGAGCGAGAGCAGGCCGGAGCTAGGGCGAGGGCAGGCTGGAGCTAGGGAGAGAGCAGACCGGAGCCATGGCGAGGGCAGGCCGGACACAGAACGAGGGCAGGCCAGATCCAGGGCGAGAGCAGGCCGGAACCCGTGCAATGGCAGGCCGGAGCCAAGGCGAGATCAGGCCGGAGCCAAGGAGAGGGCAGGCCAGAGCCAGAGAGAGAGCAAGCCAGAGCCAGGGCGAGAGCAGGCCGGAGCCAAGGCAAGGTCAGGCCAGAGCGAGAGCAGGCCAGAGCCCGGGCGAGCGCAGGCCGAAGCCAAGGTGAGGGCAAGCCGGATTCAGAGCGAGAGCATGCTGGAGCCAGGGCTAGGGCAGGCCAGAGCCAGAGCGAGGGCAGGCTTGAGCCAGGGCGAGGGCAGGCCGGAGCCAGATCGAGAGTAGGCCAGAGCCAAGGCAAGGGCAGGCCAGAGCCAGAGCGAGAGAAGGCCGAAGCAAAGGCAAGGGCAGGCCGGAACCAGGGCGAGAGCAGGCCGGAGTCAGAGCGAGGGAGGGCAGGCGAGAACCAGGGCGAGGGCAGGCTGGAGTCAGAGTGAGAGCAGGCCGGAGCCAGAGCGAGAGCAGGCCACATCCAGAGCGAGAGCAGGCCGGAGCCAGGTCGAGCGCAGGCTGGAGCCAAGGCAAGGGCAGGCCGGAGTCAGAGCTAGAGCAGGCCAGAGCCAGGGGGAGAGCAGGCCGGAGTCCGTACGAGGGCAGGCCAGAGCTATAGCGAGGACAGGCTAGAGCCAGGGCGAGGGCAAGTCGGAACTAGAGCTAGAGCAGGCCGGAGCCAATGCGAGAGCAGGCCACATCCAGAGCGAGAGCAGGCCGGAGACTCGGCGAGGGCAGGCCAGAGCGAGAGCAGGCCGGAGCAAGGACGAGGGCAGGCTGGAGCCAAGGCGTGGGCAGGCCAGAGAGAGAGCAAGCCAGAGCCTGGGCGAGAGCAGGCCGGAGCCAAGGCAAGGGCAAGCTAGAGGGAGAGCACGTTGGAGCCAGGTCGAGTGCAGGCCAGATCCAGAGAGAGAGCAGGCCGGAGCTAGGGCGAGGGTAGGCCAGAGCCAGAGCGAGAGCAGGTAGGAGACAGGATGAGAGCCGGCTGAAGCCAAGGCGAGGGCAGGCCGGAGCCAGAGCAAGGGCAGGCCGGAGAAAGGGCAAGGGCAGGCCGGAGCCAGAGCGATGGCAAGCCGGAGCCAGGGCGAGCGCAGTCCAGAGCTAGATCGAGAGCAGGCCGGAGCCAGGGCGAGAGCAGGCCAGAGCAAGGGCAGGCTGGAAGCAGGCCGGAGCCAAGGCGATGCCAGGCCAGAGCCAGGCGAGGGCAGGCCAGAGCCAAAGCGAGAGTAGGCCCGAGCCAAGGCAAGGGCAGGCCAGAGCCAGAGCAAGAGAAGGCCGGAGCCAAGGCTAGGGCAGGCCAGAGCCAGAGCGAGAGGTGGCCGGAGCATAGTTAAGGGCAGGCCAGAGCCAAAGCGAGAGCAGGCCAAAGCTAGGGCGAGAGCAGGCCAGAGCCAGGGCAAGGGCAGGCCGGAGCAAGAGCGAGAGCAGGCCGGAGCCAGGGCGAGGGCAGCCCAGAGCCTGAGTGAAAGCAGGCCAATGCCAGGGCGAGGGCAGGACCGAGCCAGAGAAAGAGCAGGTCGGAGCCAAGGCGAGGGCAGGCCGGAGCCAAGGCGAGGGCAGGCCAGAGCCAGAGCCAGAGCAGGCCGGAGCAAAGGCAAGGGCAAGCCAGAGCCAAAGCGAGAGCAGGCCAGAGCCAGGACAAGGGCCGGCCGGAGCCAGGGAGAGGGCAGCCCAGAGCCTGAGCGAGAGCAGGCTGGAGCCAGGGCGAGGGCAGGACCGAGCCAGAACGAGAGCAGGCCGGAGCCAAAGCGAGGGCAGGCCAGAGCAAGAGCAGGCCGGAGGCAGTACAAGGGCAGACCTGAGCTAGCGCGAGAGCAGGCCAGAGCCAGAGCGAGAGCAGGCTGGAGCCAGGGCGAGGGCAGGCCAGAGCCATAGCGAGAGAAGGCCGGAGCCAGGGCGACGGCAGCCCAGAGCCTGAGCGAGAGCAGGCCGGAGCCAGGGCCAGGGCAGAATGGAGCCAGAGCGAGAGCAGGCCGGAGCTAAGGCGAGGGCAGGCCAGAGCCAGAGTGATAGCAGGACGAAGGCAGGCCGGAGCCAGGGTGAGAGCAGGCAAGAGGCAGAGCGAGAGAAGGCCGGAGCCATGGCGAGGGCAGGCCAGAGCCAAAGCGAGAGTAGGCCAGAGCCAAGGCAAGGGCAGGCCAGAGCCAGAACGAGAGAAGGCCGGAGCCAAGGCGAGGGCAGGCCAAAGCCAGAGCGATAGCAGGCCGGAGCCAAGGCGAGTGCAGGCCAGAGCGAAAGCGAGAGTAGGCCAGAGTCAAGGCAAGGGCAGGCCAGAGCCAAAGCGAGAGTAGGCCAGAGCCAAGGCGAGGGCAGGCCAGAGCCAGAGCGAGAGAAGGCCAGAGCCAAGGCGAGGACAGGCCAGAGCCAGAGCGAAAGCCGGCCGGAGCCAAGACGAGGGCAGGCCAGAGCCAGAGCGAGAGCAGGCCGGAGCCAAGGCGAGGGCAGGCCGGAGTCAGAGCTAGAGCAGGCCAGAGCCAGGGGGAGAGCAGGCCGGAGTCCGTACGAGGGCAGGCCAGAGCCATAGCGAGGACAGGCTAGAGCCAGGGCGAGGGCAAGTCGGAACTAGAGCTAGAGCAGGCCGGAGCCAATGCGAGAGCAGGCCACATCCAGAGCGAGAGCAGGCCGGAGCCAATGCGAGAGCAGGCCACATCCCGAGCGAGAGCAGGCCGGAGCCTCGGCGAGGGCAGGCCAGAGCAAGAGCAGGCCGGAGCAAGGGCGAGGGCAGGCCGGAGCCAAGGCGTGGGCAGGCCAGAGCCAGAGAGAGAGCAAGCCAGAGCCTGGGCGAGAACAGGCCGGAGCCAAGGCAAGGGCAAGCTAGAGGGAGAGCACGTTGGAGCCAGGTCGAGTGTAGGCCAGATCCAGAGAGAAAGCAGGCCGGAGCCAGGGCGAGGATAGGCCAGAGCCAGAGCGAGAGCAGGTAGGAGACAGGATGAGAGCCGGCCGAAGCCAAGGCGAGGGCAGGCCGGAGCCAGAGCAAGGGCAGGCCGGAGCCAGAGCGATGGCAAGCCGGAGCCAGGGCGAGCGCAGTCCAGAGCTAGATCGAGAGCAGGCCGGAGCCAGGGCGAGAGCAGGCCGGAGCCAGGGCGAGAGCAGGCCAGAGCCAGAGCAAGGGCAGGCTGGAAGCAGGCCGGAGCCAAGGCGATGCCAGGCCAGAGCCAGGCGAGGGCAGGCCAGAGCCAAAGCGAGAGTAGGCCCGAGCCAAGGCAAGGGCAGGCCAGAGCCAGGGCAAGAGAAGGCCGGAGCCAAGGCTAGGGCAGGCCAGAGCCAGAGCGAGAGGTGGCCGGAGCATAGGCAAGGGCAGGCCAGAGCCAAAGCGAGAGCAGGCCAAAGCCAGGGCGAGAGCAGGCCAGAGCCAGGGCAAGGACAGGCCGGAGCAAGAGTGAGAGCAGGCCGGAGCCAGGGCGAGGGCAGCCCAGAGCCTGAGTGAAAGCAGGCCAATGCCAGGGCGAGGGTAGGACCGAGCCAGAGAAAGAGCAGGTCGGAGCCAAGGCGAGGGCAGGCCAGAGCCAGAGCCAGAGCAGGCCGGAGCAAAGGCAAGGGCAGGCCAGAGCCAAAGCGAGAGCAGGCCAGAGCGAGAGCAGGCCAGAGCCAGGACAAGGGCCGGCCGGAGCCAGGGAGAGGGCAGCCCAGAGCCTGAGCGAGAGCAGGCTGGAGCCAGGGCGAGGGCAGGACCGAGCCAGAACGAGAGCAGGCCGGAGCCAAAGCGAGGGCAGGCCAGAGCAAGAGCAGGCCGGAGCCAGGACAAGGGCAGGCCTGAGCTAGCGCGAGAGCAGGCCAGAGGCATAGCGAGAGAAGGCCGGAGCCAGGGCGACGGCAGCCCAGAGCCTGAGGGAGAGCAGGCCGGAGCCAGGGCCAGGGCAGAATGGAGCCAGAGCGAGAGCAGGCCGGAGCTAAGGCGAGGGCAGGCCAGAGCCAGAGCGATAGCAGACCGGAGCCAGGACGAAGGCAGGCCGGAGCCAGGGTGAGAGCAGGCAAGAGGCAGAGTGAGAGAAGGCCGGAGCCAAGGCGAGGGCAGGCCAGAGCCAAAGAGAGAGTAGGCCAGAGTCAAGGCAAGGGCAGGCCAGAGCCAAAGCGAGAGTAGGCCAGAGCCAAGGCGAGGGCAGGCCAGAGCCAGAGCGAGAGAAGGCCAGAGCCAAGGCGAGGGCAGGCCAGAGCCAGAGCGAGAGCCGGCCGGAGCCAAGACGAGGGCAGGCCAGAGCCAGAGCCAGAGCGAGAGCAGGCCGGAGCAAAGGCAAGGGCAGGCCAGAGCCAAAGCGAGAGCAGGCCAGAGCGAGAGCAGGCCAGAGCCAGGGCAAGGACAGGCCGGAGCCAGAGAGAGAGCAGGCCGGAGCCAGGGTGAGGGCAGCCCAGAGCCTGAGTGAGAGCAGGCCGGTGCCAGGGCGAGGGCAGGACTGAGCCCAAGCGAGAGCAGGCCGGAGCCAAAGCGAGGGCAGGCCAGAGCAAGAGCAGGCCGGAGCCAGGACGAGGGCAGGCCTGAGCAAGGGCGAAAGCAGGCCAGAGCCAGAGCAAGAGCAGGTTGGAGCCAGGGCGAGGGCAGGCCAGAGCCATAGCGAGAGAAGGCCGGAGCCAGGGTGACGGCAGCCTAGAGCCTGAGCGAGAGCAGGCCGGAGCCAGGGCGAGGGCAGGACGGAGCTAGAGCAAGAGCAGGCCGGAGCCAAGGCGAGGGCAGGCCAGAGCCAGAGCGAGAGCAGGCCGGAGCCAGGACAAGGGCAGGCCAGAGCTAAGGCGAGAGTAGGCCAGAGCGAAGGCAAGGGCAGGCCAGAGCCAAAGCGAGAGTAGGCCAGAGCCAAGGCGAGGGCAGGCCAGAGCGAGAGAAGGCCGGAGCCAAGGCGAGGGCAGGCCAGAGCCAGAGCGAGAGCAGGCCGGAGCAAAGGCAAGGGCAGGCCAGAGCCAAAGCGAGAGCAGGCCAGAGCGAGAGCAGGCCAGAGCCAGGGCAAGGGCAGGCCGGAGCCAGAGAGAGAGCAGGCCGGAGCCAGGGCGAGGGCAGCCCAGAGCCTGAGCGAGAGCAGGCCGGAGCCAGGGCGAGGGCAGGACCGAGCCCGAGCGAGAGCAGGCCGGAGACAAAGCGATGGCAGGCCAGAGCAAAAGTAGGCCTGAGCCAGGACGAGGGCAGGCCTGAGCCAGGGCGAGAGCAGGTAAGAGCAAGAGCATGCTGGAGCCAGGGCGAGGGCAGGCCAGAGCCATAGCGAGAGAAGGCCGGAGCCAGGGCGACGGCAGCCTAGAGCCTGAGCGAGAGCAGGCTGGAGCCAGGGCGAGGGTAGGACGGAGCCAGAGAAAGAGCAGGCCAGAGCCAAGGCGAGGGCAGGCCAGAGCCAGAGCGAGAGCAGGCCGGAGCCAGGACGAGGGCAGGCCGGAGCTAAGGCGAGAGCAGGCAAGAGCCAGAGCGAGAGAAGGCCGGAGCCAAGGCGAGGGCAGGCCAGAGCAAAAGCGAGAGTAGGCCAGAGCCAAGACAAGGGCAGGCCAGAGCCAGAACTAGAGAAGGCCGGAGCCAAGGCGAGGGCAGTCCAGAGCCAGAGCGACAGCAGGCTGGAGCCTGGGCTATATCAAGTCGAAGCCAAGGCGAGGGCAGGCCGGAGCCAGGGCGATAGCAGGCCGGAGCCAAGGCGAGGCAGGCCGGAGCCAGAGCGAGGGCAGTCCAGAGCCAGGGCAAGGGCAGACCAGAGCCAAGGCGAGGGCAGACCAGGGCCGGAGCCAGGATGAGGGCAGGCCGGAGCCTGGGCGAGAGCAAGCGGTAGCCAAGGAGAGGACAGGCCAGAGCAAGAGCAGGCCGGAGCCTGGGCGAGGGCAGGCCAGAGCCAGGGCGAGGCCAGAGCCAGAGCGACAGCAGGCCGGAGCCAGGGCGAGGGCAGGCCAGAGCCAGAGAGAGCAGGCCAGAGCCAGAGCGACAGCAGGCCGGAGCCAGGGCGAGGGCAGGCCATAGCCAGAGAGAGAGCAGGCCAGAGCCAGGGTGAGGGCAGGCCAGAGCCAGAGAAACAGCAGGCCGGAGCCAGGGCGAGTGGAGGCCAGAGCCAGAGCAAGAGCAGGTGAGAGCCAGGGCGATAGCAGGCCGGAGCCAAGGCGAGGGCACGCGCCAGGGCGATAGCAGGCCGGAGCCAAGGCGACGGCAGGCTGGGGCCAGGGCGAGGGCAGGCCGGAGCCAGGGCGAGGGCATGCCGGAGCCAGAGCGAGAGTAGGCCGGAGCCAGGACGAGGGCAGGCTGAAGCCAGAGCGAGGGCAGGCCGGAACCAGGGCGATGGCAGGCAAGAGCCAGAGCGAGAGCAGGCCAGAGCCAAGGCGCGGACAGGCCAGAGCGAGAGCAGGCCGGAGCCAGGACAAAGGGAGGCCGGAGCCAAGGAGAGGACAGGCCAGAGCCTGAGCAGGCTGGAGCCAATGCGATGCCAGGCCAAAGCCAGAGTCAGAGCAGGCCGGAGCCAGGGCGAGGGCAGGCCAGAGCCAGAGCAAGGTCAGTCCAGAGCCAGAGCGAGAACAGGCCGGAGCCATGGCGAAGGCAGGCTGGAGCCAGAGCGAGAGCAGGCCGGAGCCATGGCGAAGGCAGGCCAGAGCAAGAGCGAGAGCAGGCTGGAGCCAAGGAGAGGGCAGGCCGGAGCCAAGGCGATGGCAGGCCAAAGCCAGGTAGATGGCAGGCCGGAGCCAGGGTGAGGGCATGCCGGAGCCAGAGCGAGAGCAGGCCGGAGCCAGAACGAGGGCAGGCTGAAGCCAGAGCGAGAGCAGGCCGGAACCAGGGCGATGGCAGGCAAGAGCCAGAGCGAGAGCAGGCCAGAGCCAAGGCGCGGACGGGCCAGAGCGAGAGCAGGCCGGAGCCAGGACACTGGGAGGCCAAAGCCAGGGCGAGAGCAGGCCGGAGCCAGGGCGAGAGCAGGCCGGAGCCAAGGAGAGGACAGGCCAGAGCCTGAGCAGGTTGGAGCTAATGCGATGCCAGGCCAAAGCAAGAGGGCAGGTCAGAGCCAGAGCAAGGGCAGTCCAGAGCCAGAGCGAGAACAGGACGGAGCCATGGCGAGGGCAGGCCGGAGCCAGAGCGAGAGCAGGCCGGAGCCACGGCGAAGGCAGGTTGGAGCCAGAGCGAGAGCAGGCCGGAGCCATGGCGAAGGCAGGCCGGAGCCAAGGAGAGGGCAGGCCGGCGGCCAGAGCGAGAGCAGGCTGGAGCCAGGGCGAGGGCAGGCCAGAGCCATAGCGAGAGAAGGCCGGAGCCAGGGCGACCGCAGCCCAGAGCCTGAGCGAGAGCAGGCCGGAGCCAGGGCCAGAGCAGGCCAGAGCCAGAGCGATAGCAGGCCGGAGACAGGACGAAGGCAGGCCGGAGCCAGGGTGAGAGCAGGCAAGAGGCAGAGTGAGAGAAGGCCGGAGCCAAGGCGAGGGCAGGCCAGAGCCAAAGCGAGAGTAGGCCAGAGCCAAGGCAAGGGCAGGCCAGAGCCAGAACGAGAGAAGGCCGGAGCCAAGGCGAGGGCAGGCCAAAGCCAGAGCGAGAGCAGGCCGGAGCCAAGGCGAGTGCAGGCCAGAGCCAAAGCGAGAGTAGGCCAGAGTCAAGGCAAGGGCAGGCCAGAGCCAAAGCGAGAGTAGTCCAGAGCCAAGGCGAGGGCAGGCCAGAGCCAGAGCGAGAGAAGGCCAGAGCCAAGGCGAGGGCAGGCCAGAGCAAGAGCGAGAGCCGGCCGGAGCCAAGACAAGGGCAGGCCAGAGCCAGAGCGAGAGCAGGCCGGAGCAAAGGCAAGGGCAAGCCAGAGCCAAAGCGAGAGCAGGCCAGAGCGAGAGCAGGCCAGAGCCAGGGCAAGGGCAGGCCGGAGCCAGAGAGAGAGCAGGCCGGAGCCAGGGCGAGGGCAGCCCAGAGCCTGAGCGAGAGCAGGCCGGTGCCAGGGCGAGGGCAGGACCGAGCCCTAGAGAGAGCAGGCCGGAGCCAAAGCGAGGGCAGGCCAGAGCAAGAGCAGGCCGGAGCCAGGACGAGGGCAAGCCTGAGCAAGGGCGAAAGCAGGCCAGAGCCAGAGCAAGAGCAGGCTGGAGCCAGGGCGAGGGCAGGCCAGAGCCATAGCGAGAGAAGGCCGGAGCCAGGGTGACGGCAGCCTAGAGCCTGAGCGAGAGCAGGCTGGAGCCAGGGCGAGGGCAGGACGGAGCTAGAGCAAGAGCAGGCCGGAGCCAAGGCGAGGGCAGGCCAGAGCCAGAGCGAGAGCAGGCCGGAGCCAGGATGAGGGCAGGCCGGAGCTAAGGCGAGAGTAGGCCAGAGCGAAGGCAAGGGCAGGCCAGAGCCAAAGCGAGAGTAGGCCAGAGCCAAGGCGAGGGCAGGCCAGAGCGAGAGAAGGCCGGAGCCAAGGCGAGGGCAGGCCAGAGCCAGAGCGAGAGCAGGTCGGAGCAAAGGCAAGGGCAGGCCAGAGCCAAAGCGAGAGCAGGCCAGAGCGAGAGCAGGCCAGAGCCAGGGCAAGGGCAGGCCGGAGCCAGAGAAAGAGCAGGCCGGAGCCAGGGCGAGGGCAGCCCAGAGCCTGAGCGAGAGCAGGCCGGAGACAAAGCGATGGCAGGCCAGAGCAAAAGTAGGCCTGAGCCAGGGCGAGGGCAGGACGGAGCCAGAGAAAGAGCAGGCCGGAGCCAAGGCGAGGGCAGGCCAGAGCCAGAGCGAGAGCAGGCCGGAGCCAGGACGAGGGCAGGCCGGAGCTAAGGCGAGAGCAGGCAAGAGCCAGAGCGAGAGAAGGCCGGAGCCAAGGCGAGGGCAGGCCAGAGCAAAAGCGAGAGTAGGCCAGAGCCAAGACAAGGGCAGGCCAGAGCCAGAACTAGAGAAGGCCGGAGCCAAGGCGAGGGAAGGCCAGAGCCAGAGCGACAGCAGGCTGGAGCCTGGGCTATATCAAGCCAAGGCGAGGGCAGGCCGGAGTCAGGGCGATAGCAGGCCGGAGCCAAGGCGAGGGCAGGCCGGAGCCAGAGCGAGGGCAGTCCAGAGCCAGGGCAAGGGCAGACCAGAGCCAGAGCGAGAGCAGGCCGGAGCCAAGGCGAGGGCAGGCCAGGGCCAGAGCCAGGATGAGGGCAGGCCGGAGCCTGGGCGAGAGCAGGCGGTAGCCAAGGAGAGGACAGGCCAGAGCAAGAGCAGGCCGGAGCCTGGGTAAGGGCAGGCCAGAGCCAGGGCTAGGGCAGGCCAGAGCCAGAGAGAGAGCAAGCCGGAGGCAAGGCGAGGGCAGGCCAGAGCCAGAGCGAGAGCAGGCCACAGCCAAGCCGAGGGCAGGCCAGAGCCAGAGCGAGAGCAGGCCAGAGCCAAGGCGAGCTCAAGCCAGAGCTAGAGCAGGCCAGAGCCAGGGTGAGAGCAGGCCGGAGCCTGTACCAGGGCAGGCTGGACCATAGCGAGAGCAGGCCGGAGCCAGGGCGAGGGCAGGCCAGAGCCAGAGAGAGAGCAAGCCGGAGCCAGGGCGAGGGCAGGCCAGAGCCAGAGAGAGAGCATGCCGGAGGGAGAGCAGGCCGGAGCCAGGGCGAGGGCAGGATAGAGCCAGAGAGAGAGCAGGCCGGAACCAGGGCGAGAGCAAGCCGGAGCCAAGGAGAGGGTAGACCAGAGCGAGAGCAGGCCGGAGCCAGGGCGAGGGCAAGCCAGAGCCAGAGCGAGATCAGACCGGAGCCAGGGCGAGGGAGGACGGCACCAGAGTGAGAGCAGGCCGGAGCCAAGGCGAGGGCAGGCCAGATCGCGATCAAAACGGAGCAAAGGCGAGGGCAGGCCAGAGCTTGAGCGAGAGCAGGCCAGAGCCAAGGCGAGGGCAGGTCAGAGCGAGAGCAGTCCGGAGGTAGGGCGAGGGCAGGCCAGAGCGAGAGTAGGCCGGAGCCAGGGCAAGGGTAGGCCGAAGCCAGGAAGAGGTCACGCCAGAGCCAGGGCAAGAGGAGGCCAGTGCCAGAGCGAGAGCAGGTCAGAGCCAGGATTAGTGCAGGCCAAAGTCAGAGCGAGAGCAGGCCGTAGCCAAGACGAGGGCATGCCAAAGCCAGAGTGAGAGCAGGCCAGAGCCAGAGCGGGAGTAGGCCGCAGCCAAGGCAAGGTTAGGCCAGAGCGAGAGAAAGCCGGAGCCAAGGCAATGGCACGCTGGAACCAGGCCGATTGCAGGCCGGAGCCAGGGCGAGGCCAGAGCCAGAGCGAGAGCAAGACAGAGCCAGAGCGACAGCAGGCCGGAGCCAGGGCGAGGGCAGGCCAGAGCCAGAGAACAGGCCAGAGCCAGAGCGACAGCAGGCCGGAGCCAGGGCGAGGGCAGGCCATAGCCAGAGAGAGAGCAGGCCAGAGCCAGGGTGAGGGCAGGCCAGAGACAGAGAAACAGCAGGCCGGAGCCAGGGCGAGTGGAGGCCAGAGCCAGAGCAAGAGCAGGTGGGAGCCAGGGCGATAGCAGGCCAGAGCCAAGGTGAGGGCACGCGCCAGGGCGATAGCAGGCCGGAGCCAAAGCGAGGGCAGGCTGGGGCCAGGGCGAGCGCAGGCCGGAGCCAGGGCGAGGGCAGGCCGGAACCAGGGCGATGGCAGGCAAGAGCCAGAGCGAGAGCAGGCCAGAGCCAAGGCGCGGACAGGCCAGAGCCAGAGCGAGAGCAGGCCGGAGCCAGGACAAAGGGAGGCCGGAGCCAAGGAGAGGACAGGCCAGAGCCTGAGCAGGCTGGAGCCAATGCGATGCCAGGCCAAAGCCAGAGTCAGAGCAGGCCTGTTAAATGGTTAATTATGGAAATTCATTTGGAATGTTAATTAATAATGGATATTCATTTTATCCTTAATTTTGAGTTCTATACAAGGATTGCCTCAGCCATTGTGTCTAGTTGACATGCGCTATTTGTGTGTGTATTTTTGGTTCACTACCATATGTAGAACAGGTGTGCCATACGACTGGCTATAAAAGCCCATGGTACAGAAAGGGGGGGCGCTCTTGCTCTTCCCACCCCACAAGAAGAATCTTCATGCTGAGAAGCAGATGACATGTAGGCCTGGACACGTGCTGGACAAAGACATGATTTACCAGCCAGGATCCAAGGAAAGATGGGTGAATCTCAACAATTAAGCTAATTATGGACAAATGGACAATTACTTTATAACTAATTATTGTATGTACCTGCTGCAATCTGATTCTTTTTAATGGACAATCCAAGAATAAATAGATACATTTTTTTATAAGAATATCGTGATATTGATACTTTGCGAAGTCCTCAGTAGAAAAAATAACACAGGAAGAGTATTATTTTACAGTGGTGAGCCAGCCAGTCCTGTTTTTTTGTTTTTTAAATTAAGTAAGTGAATTTCTTCCGTGAACAAGGGGGGAAGTCCTGACGAGCTGAACAGCTGTTGTTCACGTGTCAGTAAATTCACTAGTTTGTCACGAGAAGCAGAACGAATCTACAGACTGAGGACTGACAGGAAGCAGAGGTACTAACAAGGAACAGAATCACACTGGAAAAGATTCAGACGAACTGAAGACAGGACGTGCTGATAAAGAGAAGCCAAGGAATCTTAAGGTAAGCAAAATATGGATATAATTTCTTCTTTTGCTAAACAAAGTAATATTAATTTCAAAGTTAATGTAGGAGATGACATAGAAGTTTTGTGGCTCAGTTTATACAAAGAATGTGAATTGCAGAATTTACAGTTAACTTCTAAATTGGTAAATAGAGACAAACAGAAATTGAGAAATATTCTACATTTGGTAGATTTTTTTCATAGTCTTGTGTTAGAGATTTCTAAGCAGGAAAATAGTGTAGAAGAAGTGTCAGATGGTGATAATGATTCTGACTGTAATGTGGAAAATGAACAAGAGGTAAGACACGTGTCTGTAACTGAAGGTGACCTTGGGTCTGACCAAGAGACGGACATACAGAAATCTGACATGGGAGGAGACATGACTGACATACGAGAAACTGACATACTAGGTGATGTGGGAGGAGACATGAGTGACGTAGGAGGAACGGACGTACAAGAGCCACTAAAAATATCAGAGAATTCTGGAATTACCCAGGCTCAACTCCAAATTAAAATGAGGAAAAATTTGCTGAAATTATACAAAATCATGCCAAAATATGATGTCAAAATCCATGCCTGTAGAAATTCAGAGACATTTGAGAGCTTCTCTGATAAGTTTGATTTATCCAATGAGGAGAGGAATCAATTATTTAAAATATGGATTCCTGTGACATTGTCCAGACGTTTTCATTTAATGCCCTGTGAAAATGACTCTCCTAATGGATGGGAAAATGATTCAGACAGGTTAAGATATTTGATTTATTGTGTCACAAAGGATTTTCCCAACATAGAAGATCTGCAGAAACTAAGGATTGGTAGGAAGGAATGTACATATACATTCATGTCCATATTTGAACGGTTGTACAAAGCTCTTATCAAAAATGGAAAAGTACAACATATGATAAAAACTTTTGTACAAAAATTCAAATTCCTAGATCCAGTATCTAGAGTTATAGCGTCACAAAAAGAATCCCTATTCAAATGTGTGCAGTTGCTGGATTCTGTTAGAAAACATGAGAATCGTGCAAAGAAAATAAATCAAGTTAATTTTATAAAACCAGAAAAGGTAAAATCTTATCAAAAGCCAATATCAAACTCTCCTAGACTGAGTCATCCCCATAGTGAATTCTATCAAATACGCAGAAGATTTCATATCTGTTATAAGCCATATCAGCCAGTGCAAAGATCCATCTCTTCACAGAATGAGTTAATTCTCAGTCAGAACTGTGATTCTCTAAAAAGGAAAATGGCCGAAACTGATGAACAGAGACAGGTGAGACGACCAGCTCACAGTGACGTCATGGAATGTGGACAGAAGAACAGACAGTTCTCTGAGGTTTTGAAGGATAGAAAAATGTCTTTCCTAAATAGGGCGTTCCTGGAGATATTTGAGAGAGACAGAAGATTTGGTTTAGGGAGTGGCTAAGGAAAAACTGTAATTATGATGTTGTATCAAAATGTTATACAATGTCTCAATATTTATTTATAATCTTATGCAGTAAAATTGTAGTTACATAGTTTCTAGTAGTTCATGTATGTGTATATATATATATATATATATATATATATATATATATACACTTGTCTAAGTAGAGATTGTGTATAATTGTATTTATATATATGTTTATAAAAGGTATATATATATTAATTAATAAATTAGAACTTCATATATAAATTTAAGTAACAATATTTTGAATTACATTAGAACCAACCAATATATGTATAAGATATTTAAATAATTCTGTTTCTGTATGAATTTGATATTTAATTTTGTTTTCTTATATTTCCTTAGAGGTTTCATTCCAAAGCAGGATTTGATCAAACAACTCTAAAATGGATTTATTTCTTTATTCACACAGGAAGTGGAACAATTGCATGATTTATGTGTGTTACATTTTAAAATAATAACAATATAACTAGTTGGACTATAATATATATGTAATACTTATTAATTCTTTTGTGTTGCTAATATTTTCTGTGCATGAAGTGTTCGTTTTAACCTGTAGCTTTACAGCATGACGTGTGACAGCTGCGGCCTTTGAATTTTGAGCTAATAGTATAGATCCCATTCATTCTATTTCCAGCTGATGTAACTTAAGACCGGGCAGCCAGTGAAAAAAGAATCTATAACAAGAGTTTTTTTAAGTGTCTGAAATTTAAGTGACTTACTCTCATATTATATAATATGTATTTGGGGAATATTCAAAGAAATATTAAGATATTAAATGCGCATTAATAAATTGGGATACAAGAATTTTGGGTTAAATATATATATATCTAAAACTTCATATGTGGAATGTTTGAGTTGAACAGATCTGTGAATGTCAGAGTGAAGGTGACAGATGAGTAAATCAGCAGCTGCTAAGTGTGATTGATGTGACAGAGGCCTCGTACGTTCGTACGTTTGGAAAAAAAAAAATGTTTCTTTATGTGAAGGTACACAAATATATTTAATTCTGAGAAAAATTATAATACATAATTAGGTATTATCTACATATATATATATATACTTCTATATTTCTTTAATAATTATTATTTCTTGATTTAACTAATAGTGGATAAGAGCAACCACACATCAAAATGGTTTACAAAGCAAATTTATATTTAGAATAATTTTCCACATGATAATATTCTTGAATAACTATAATATTATTTTTAATGGTTACCTAAATAGGTACACACCTCTCTTTAGTCAAATCTATGCTACTCATCGATATGAAATTTATGCACAATATTTCTAGAAGAATAATTATTTTTAATTTGGTTCTGATATATACATAAATTTTATAAAATAATATTTTTGGTATTAAGGGGGAAAATGTGTTTTTGATCCTGATTACATAATCACTTTTGATCAATACTTATTTTTCACACATTTTAATAAAGAAGGAACAATAATAAGGTACAATGATATAATTAAGAAGGGTGTTACATGCAAAGTTGCATAGTTTAATAATTTTTTGGTGGTACAAGGTTATGACAAATATGAAATCATCCAGATAATGGAGATATAAGGGTATTTTTTATGGAGAATATAATTACTCTGCATTTGTCATTAAAATTTAAAGGCCTTATTTTTATTTTTATTCTTATTTTTACTCTTAATTTTATTTTTCATTTTTAAAATTTTATTCTTACTTATTTTCTTATTTTACCATTTTTCATTTTTAATTCTCAATTTTTGATTTTAATTCAGTTCAATATTTCAATTGAGAAAACACATTAATATTTAATGGGGTAATGTCAAGTACAAGAATATTGCTTCATCAAATATAATGATGATATGAATTAATATAAGAAAAATGTTTACATTTTCTGAGTAAACACAACAATTCATTCATTCATTCATTTATAAATTCATATATATTTATTCATTTTAGTTCAGGAGTATACATTCTTTGGTATTATTGGTTTAATAAAGATATAAACACTTGTTTCAAAACACACTGACACCTATGGGTTGGAAAAGGTAATTACACCTATGACATAAAAATGTTCTCTCATATGGAGAACTTGATTAATAATGAATTATTATCTATTATTGTTTATTATTCCAAACATAATTTATTTTAATATTTTGATAATAATTAGATAGATATTATTGATTGCTATGGTACGCTGTGATATTATAGGTTAGGAAAGTTGCCAGATTTGGTATCTGATTAGGGAATGAAGACTTCAATCAAGACATCGCAATTATGAATTCTGTCTTAATAAAGACTTTTAATTTTTATAAATCAAAGAGATTCTCAAAAGTTACAAGAAGAAGCAACCGATATCTGGACGTCTCAGAAGGTAAAGATGTTGTGAATGCTGAGTGATAATAGACTGTGTCCATTACATACAATACAATTCACACCACTGATCACCAGGACGGCAGAGGACGATGATCCTATATGTACTGTGTTGTGTTCAGGTTTCATCACGTTCCAGTGGTTTCTTATCACCTGCAACGCTTCAATGAAAGCTGGTGAACAGGTAATACCTGGCATATGTGTCCTGTATATAAAGGACTGAGTACTGGTTATGGTGCTATATAAAGCAGGGAAGTGTCAAGTTAACCCTTGCTTTACTGACCAAAGACGTCACATCTGTTCCAAAAGTGACACGAGACCAGGGCGGACATATGGAAGATTCAAGAATATCGCACAGATATTAAAGCTACATTTCATCCATGGACTTTATTTTCTTATCAATTGACACACATGATCTTTCTAATAAAGAGCACAGTTTATGGACTGCACAATAATGAATACAATTATGGACTGTTCAATATCTACACGCTATAATTTATTTCAAAGGAGTTTTCATCTAAAGACTGTGTTATAAAAGAACCAAGAAGAAGATGAGACGAAGACCCGATGACATCAGATGATGACGATTGGACCCGTGATTACTTCAATTTAGATATAGGGAAGTATAATTATACATATTAAATGAATATTAGTCACGGCTTACCATAACATGAATTCACATCATTATATAACAATAATCCGATATTGATATTATTACTATTATTATGGAAATTTGATGATATTGCCAAGGAAGAAGGAAAGAAACAATGATTGTTGTCCTAATGATGAACCTATCTTCTTTGAGGATTTTCAGTTGAACTCTGTCATCCTCAAAAAAGGGGGAAATGTTAAATGGTTAATTATGGAAATTCATTTGGAATGTTAATTAATAATTGATATTCATTTTATCCTTAATTTTGAGTTCTATACAAGGATTGCCTCAGCCATTGTGTCTAGTTGACATGCGCTATTTGTGTGTGTATTTTTGGTTCACTACCATATGTAGAACAGGTGTGCCATACGACTGGCTATAAAAGCCCATGGTACAGAAAGGGGGGGCGCTCTTGCTCTTCCCACCCCACCAGAAGAATCTTCATGCTGAGAAGCAGATGACATGTAGGCCTGGACACGTGCTGGACAAAGACATGATTTACCAGCCAGGATCCAAGGAAAGATGGGTGAATCTCAACAATTAAGCTAATTATGGACAAATGGACAATTACTTTATAACTAATTATTGTATGTACCTGCTGCAATCTGATTCTTTTTAATGGACAATCCAAGAATAAATAGATACATTTTTTTATAAGAATATCGTGATATTGATACTTTGCGAAGTCCTCAGTAGAAAAAATAATACAGGAAGAGTATTATTTTACAAGGCCGGAGCCAGGGCGAGGGCAGGCCAGAGCCAGAGCAAGGTCAGTCCAGAGCCAGAGCGAGAACAGGCCGGAGCCATGGCGAAGGCAGGCTGGAGCCAAAGCGAGAGCAGGCCGCAGCCATGGCGAAGGCAGGCTGGAGCCAAAGCGAGAGCAGGCCGGAGCCATGGCGAAGGCAGGCTGGAGCCAAAGCGAGAGCAGGCCGGAGCCATGGCGAAGGCAGGCTGGAGCCAAAGCGAGAGCAGGCCGGAGCCATGGCGAAGGCAGGCCAGAGCAAGAGCGAGAGCAGGCCAGAGCCAAGGAGAGGGCAGGCCGGAGCCAGGGCAATGGCAGGCCAAAGCCAGGTAGATCGCAGGCCGGAGCCAGGGCGAGGGCATGCCGGAGCCAGAGCGAGAGCAGGCCGGAGCCAGGACGAGGGCAGGCTGAAGCCAGAGCGAGAGCAGGCCGGAACCAGGGCGATGGCAAGCAAGAGCCAGAGCGAGAGCAGGCCAGAGCCAAGGCGCGGACAGGCCAGAGCGAGAGCAGGCCGGAGCCAGGACACTGGGAGGCCGGAGCCAGGGCGAGAGCAGGCCGGAGCCAAGGAGAGGACAGGCCAGAGCCTGAGCAGGTTGGAGCTAATGCGATGCCAGGCCAAAGCAAGAGGGCAGGCCAGAGCCAGAGCAAGGGCAGTCCAGAGCCAGAGCGAGAACAGGACGGAGCCATGGCGAGGGCAGGCCGGAGCCAGAGCGAGAGCAGGCCGGAGCCACGGCGAAGGCAGGCTGGAGCCAGAGCGAGAGCAGGCCGGAGCCATGGCGAAGGCAGGCCAGAGCGAGAGCAGGCCGGAGCCAAGGAGAGGGCAGGCCGGCGGCCAGAGCGAGAGCAGGCCGGAGCCAGAGAGAGAGCAGGCCAGAGCCAGGGCGAGAGCAGTGCAGAGCCAGAGCGAGAGCAGGCCAGAGCCAGTGCGAGGAAAGGCCAGAGCCAAGGCGAGGGCAGGCCGGAGCCACAGCGAGAGCAGGCTGAGCTAGGGCGAGGGCAGGCCAGAGCCAGAGCGAGAGCAGGCCAGAGGCAGGGAGAAGGCAGGCAGGAGCCAGGTCGATGGCAGATCAATTTGGCCAGGTAGATGTCAGGCATGAGCCAGGGCGAGGTCAGGCCGGAGAGAGGGCGAGGGCAGGTCAGAGCCAGAGCAAGGGCAGGCCAGAGCCAGGTAGAGGGCAGGCCGGAGCCAGAGCGAGAGCAGGCCGAAGCCAGTGCGAGGGCAAGCCAGAGCTAGAGCGAGAGCAGGCCGGAGCCAGGGCGAGGGCAGGCCAGAGCCAGAACGAGAGCGAGAGCAGGCCGGAGGCAGGGACAGGGCAGGCCGGAGCCAGAGGAAGGGCAGGCCGGAGCCAGGGCGAGGGCAGGCCGGTGCCAGAGCGAGAGCAGGCCGGAGCCAGGGCGAAGGCAGGCCGGAGCTAAAGCGAGAGCAGGCTGGAGCCAGGGCGAAGGCAGGCCAGAGGCAGAGCGAGAGTAGGCCGGAGCCAAGGCGAAGGCAGGCCAGAGCCAGAGCGGGAGCAGGCCAGAGCCAAGGAGAGGGCAGGCCAGAGCCAGAGCGAGAGCAGGCCGGAGCCTTGGCAAGGGCAGGCCAGAGCCAGAGGGAGAGCAGGCCGTAGCCAGGGCGAGGGCAGGCCAGAGCCAGAGTGAGAGCAGGCTGGAGCCAAGGCGAGGGCAGGCCAGAGCGAGAGCAGGCCAGAGCCAGGGCGAGAGCAGGCCAGAGCTAGAGCGAGTGCAGGCCGGTGCCAGAGCGAGAGCAGGCCGGAGCCAGGGCGAGGGCAGGCCTGAGCCAGAGCGAGAGCAGGCCGGAGCCACGGCGAAGGCAGGCTGGAGCCAGAGCGAGAGCAGGCCGGAGCCACGGCGAAGGCAGGCTGGAGCCAGAGCGAGAGCAGGCCGGAGCCATGGCGAAGGCAGGCCAGAGCCAGAGCGAGAGCAGGCCGGAGCCAGAGCGAGAACAGGTTGGAGCCACGGCGAAGGCAGGCTGGAGCCAGAGCGAGGGCAGGCCGGAGCCACGGCGAAGGCAGGCTGGAGCCAGAGCGAGAGCAGGCCGGAGCCATGGCGAAGGCAGGCCAGAGCCAGAGCGAGAGCAGGCCGAAGCCAAGGAGAGGGCAGGCCGGCGGCCAGAGCGAGAGCAGGCCGGAGCCAGAGAGAGAGCAGGCCAGAGCCTGGGCGAGAGCAGTACAGAGCCAGAGCGAGAGCAGGCCAGAGCCAGTGCGAGGGAAGGCCAGAGCCAAGGCGAGAGCAGGCCAGAGGCAGGGAGAAGGCAGTCCGGAGCCAGGGCGATGGCAGGCCGAAGCCAGGTAGATGTCAGGCCAGAGCAAGGGCGAGGTCAGGCCGGAGACTAGGCGAGGGCAGGCCAGAGCCAGAGCAAGGGCAGGCCAGAGCCAGGTAGAGGGCAGGCCGGAGCCAGAGCGAGAGCAGGCCGAAGCCAGGGCGAGGGCAGGCCAGAGCCAGAACGAGAGCGAGATCAGGCCGGAGGCAGGGACAGGGCAGGCCGGAACCAGAGCGAGGGCAGGCTGGAGCCAGGGCGAGGGCAGGCCGGTGCCAGAGCTAGAGTAGGCCAGAGCCAGAGCGAGAGCTGGCCGAAGCCAAGGTGAGGGCAGGCAAGACAGAGCGAGAGCAGGCCGGAGCTAGGACGAGGGCAGGCCAGAGCGAGAGCAGGCTGGAGCCAAGGCGAGGGCAGGCCAGAGCCAGAGCGAGTGCAGGCCGAAGCCAAGGCGAAGGCAGGCTAGAGCCAGAGCGAGAGCAGACCGGAGCCAGGGCGAGGGCTTGCTAGAGCTAGAGCTAGAGCAGACCAGTGCCACGGCGGAGGCAGGTCAGAGCCAGAGTGATATCAGGCCGGAACCTGGGCGAGGGCAGGCCGGAGTCAGAGCGAGTGCAGGCCGCAGCCAGGGATAAGGCAGGTTGGAGCCAGATTGAGAGCAGGCCGGAGCCAGGGCGAAGGCAGGCCAGAGCCAGAGCAAGAGCAGGCCGGAACCAAGGCGAAGGCAGGCCGGAGCGAGAGCAGGCCGGAGCCAAGGAGAGGGCAGGCCGGAGCCAAGGAGAGGGCAGGCCAGAGCCAGAGTGAGGGCAGGCCGGAGCCAAGGCGTGAGCAGGCCGGAGCCAGGGCGAGAGCAGGCCGGATCCAAGGTAAGGGCAGGCCAGAGCCAGTGCGAGATCAGACCGGATCCAGAGCGAGAGCAGGCCGGAGCAAGGGCGTGAGCAGGCCGGAGCGAGGGCAGGCCGGAGCCAGGGTGAGAGCAGGCCGGAGCCAAGGTGAGGGCAGGCTGGAGCCAGAGCAAGGGCAGGCCGGAGCCAGGGCGAGAGCAGGCCGGAGCCAGGGCGAGGACAGGCCAGAGCCACAGCGAGAGTAGGCTGGAGCCAAGGAGAGGGCAGGCAAGACAGAGTGAGAGCAGGCCGGAACCAGGGCGAGGGCAGGCCAGAGCCAGAGCGAGATTAGGCCGGAGCCAAGGCAAGGGCAGGCCAGAGCAAGAGCGAGAGCACGCAGTTTTAATTACCTGGCCTGTAGGTAACTGTTTTGAACAGCAAACCAGTGTCAAAAAAATTGCTGACACTCTGAATACATTTTTTAATGGAGGCCAGAAATGGCAGTATTTTCTGAAAACGAATATGTAATCCGTGTGACGGAGAAAACACAGTTTTCAATACCTGGCCTGTAGGTAACTGTTTTGAATAGCAAACCAGTGTCAAAAACTTTGCTGACACACTGAAATTTTTTTTTTAATGGAGGCCAGGAATGGCAATATTTTCTGAAAACGTATATGTAATCCGTGTGATGGTGAAAACACAGTTTTAAATACCTGGCCTGTAGTTAACTGTTTTGAACAGCAAACCAGTGTCAAAAACTTTGCTGACACACTGAAAAAAAAATTTAATGGAGGCCAGAAATGGCAGTATTGTCTGACAACGTATATGTGAGCCGTGTGACGGAGAAAACACAGTTTTAAATACCTGGCCTGTACGTAACTATTTTGAACAGCAATCTGGTGTCAATTGCTTCACTGACACACTGAAAAATTTTTTTAATGGAGGCCAGAAATGGCAGTATTTTCTGAAAACGTATATGTGATCCGTGTGATGGAGAAAAGACAGTTTTAAATAGATGGATTTTTAGCGCTGTAATTTGGAAAGGACCTGACTGTATTTTGCAGTGCCAACAAGCAAATGGTGCAGAAAAACCGTGTTCTCTGGATTGCTTTTTAAGTAAATAATGAGGATTAAGATGCAAAAAAAATTATTCCTGGCCCCTGAGACCTGGGCCTATTTCCAGAAATATTTAACAGCAGCAGCCAACAGAACAGGAATGGAGCCTCTTGTGCTATATGCACTGCAGTCTGCTATATACTGTACACCGCCTGCCTATACACCCTGCCTGCCTGATATCTCTGCAGATGAATTAGTCCCCAGAAGGACTGTTTGTTATGATGGATATGTGTAATGTACGGTTTTTCTCCCTACACTACCTAATACACGATCAAATCTCTCCCTGACAAAGCAGCAGCTCTCCCTACACTATCTGATCCGGAGTGACTGTGACGAGCATGGCGGCGCCAGGTCTGATATAGACCTGATGACGCTGTCCGGCCAGCCAATCACTGTAATGCCCACAACCAACATGGCTACGGCATTACAGTGCATGGCAGGCAATCCCTGCATGTTCATTGGCTCTCTAAAGAGAGCCAAACATGCAGGGAGGGGACCCGAGTTCCCGCCCGAGCAACCCCGAATTACTCGCCGAGCGCCGAGCTTGTCGAGCACCATGATGCTCGGGCGGGTACCGAGTAGTGGCGAGCACGTTCGCTCATCACTAATCACCATGGATAAATATTACCTGTGGTCATATTGGAGCAGAAGGAAAAGAGGGCTACTGCACACCTCAATACCGTAAAAGCTCACACACAGCTCCCTATATACAGGGTGGTCCAAAAGTAGGTGGACAGAAAATAATAACATTTATTTTGATTTATATATAAAATTATATTTACTAACACAAGCATAACATTGACAATTACATTTTATTTTGAACAATAATGCAAAAACCCTTAAATTTTATCAACGCAGGTGCTCAAACTGTTTTCCATTACAATTTGCACAGCTTTGAAGCCTGCCTCTTACGCTTCGAAAATTTTTTTTTGCACAAGTCTCTTTGGGTATTAATTTCTCGAAATGCATCTCTTATGTAATTTTTCAAATCACTGACACTTTTTGGTTTTCGACTATAAACTTTGTCTGTGAGGAATGAAAAGTGGAATCTGATTGGTTGCTAAGGGCAACTGAGCCAGTTTCACTTTACACCATGTTTGATAAACCTCCCCCTTCCTAACCTTATTACACTTTCTGTCCACCTACTTTTGGACCACCCTATATAGTATGAGCCCCGGTTATCTCATATATACAATATGAGCTCCAGCATAGCCCCCTATATATAGTATGAGCCCCACATAGCCTCTCTATAAACAATATGAGCCCTCACATAGCCGCCTATAGTATGAGCCCCCATATAGCCTCCTATATACAGTATGAGCCCCCACATAGCCTCCTACATTCAGTCTGAGACCCCAAATAGCCTCCTACATTCAGTATGAGCCCCCCACATAACCTCCCATATACAGTACGAACCCCCACACAGCCTCCATATATACAGTGTGAGACCCACATAGCCTGCATATACAGTGTGTCCCATATATATAGCCTCCTATTTACAGTATGAGCCCCAAATAGCCTCCTATATACAGCATAAGCCCCCATAGCCTCCTATATACCGCATGAGCACCACATGGCCTCTGTATATACAGCAGGAGCCCCCACATAGCCTCCCTGTATATAGTGTGAGCCCCACGTAGCCTCTTATATACAAGATGAGCCTTCAATATACATACAAATATACCATATACATGAAAAAAAACAATAACACATACTCACCATATCATCATATGCATACTCATACTCATTAGGGCTTGTTCAAAAACACACCTACAGTGAGCTATCACACAATAAAAAAGCCTGATGTTTGTAGTGCATTTAATATTTACCTGTTGTCTTTTAGGCTACAGATGAAAAAATGCTGAACAAAAAAGTAAATTAAAAAACTTGCTGGTTGCTGTGCACTCTGCTGATAGCACACTGTCACAGCATGGGTTGCAAGCACCCAGGACAAGACAAGTATGTGCCCCCTAACCCGTGAACCAATAGCACTCCGTGAGTCCTTTCCAAAGGCCCAGTATTGCACGTGCATTGTAATTTAAGGAAAATACTGATGTAATTATACTTTGCAATTTCATTTCTTAATTTTTTTTCTATTTTTTGCTGAAGTCATCTCTCGAATTTTAAAAATATAAAACGCAGTACATTATTTTATTTTTTTGCTTTCTATTTTCTTAATACATTTTTTATAGAACAATTTTATTACCTTAGCCCTATTCCTAGCCCTAACCATTAGCTTAATCCTAAACCAGTCTCTTGACCTGCTTGTAACGCTAGTTCGGGTTAGTAAAAATATAAAACTATAAAAGCAGCTCTATGTAATAAATGAAGACAGTGTTGAGTAGCAAAGCGAATGCCCACCCAACGCTACTTATGCAGAACGCAGAAGGGGAGATGAGTTTGCAAGTGGCTGCTGGTCTACATAAGCAAAGATGGAAATTACAAAGCTTAGTATAATGAAGTGAGCTTTCTCATATAAGTCTCTGCCTAAGCAGAGCACAACAGCCTATGGCAAACTCATCTCAAGTGGTTCCCTCTACGTAGGCAGAGACTGGGACAACAGAAAATGAGTAAAGAATGAATGAACACTGCTTGTATGCACTGCACATGAGTAGAGATGCCTTCAATAATTTATTGCTCATTTTCTGTCATCTTGGTCACTGCTTATACATAGCACTGAAGTCAAAATGAGTTTGACATAGACTTCTGCGCTCTGCATAGACAGCAATCAAAACAAACATTTGTAATTTCAGCCGCTGCTTATGCTGAGTATAGCAGTGGATGAGATACTCATCTTGTTTGCTTTGTTTGTAGCCACTCGATACAAATAATATAGAGATCTCAACTGTTTCTCAAAAAGTACAATGGTCAGGTATGTAGTTCATTGATGTGGATAAATAATACAGCATATTGTTAAAATGGGCCCTAAAATCTTAAAATTATCTGTGAGATAATACTGAAGTGATGGAAATGGAAAAGATAAAGTTTTAACTAACTAAAAACAGTAGAACAAAAACAGATTTAATTTTATTACAACCCTTATATCAAACTGATAGATTCCCATACTTATACTGTAGCATATACCTTGGAATTTTATTGGTCAGTTACTGATCACATGACCAGTTCCATCCAGGTGCCTGTGCGCTCAGTTGACAGTTGAGGAAAGTGACAGTTGGAGTTGACTGGTGATAGTGAAGAAGTTGTCTGCAGACTGTGAGCAAATCGATGATATGGAAAAAGAGGAGATTGTAGTGAAGAAGAGAGAGAGAAAAAGAAGACACTTGGACTCATCGGCTGATGAGGAGTCTTCAATCAAAAAACCCAAATGGAGAGGAAGAAAGGGTAAAAAAACAGACTCGGGACGAAAGATGTCTCCCACCCCAGAGATGGAGCGAATAGATGAGGACGTCATTGCCCAGAGTGAAGGATTGAAGAACAGAAGACATTTGGGCTCATCGGCTGATGAGAAGTCTTCTATCAAAAAGCCCCAAAGGAAGGGAAAAAAGAGGAAGAAACCAGACTCAAGACGGAAGATGTCTCCCACCCCAGAGATGGCGCAAGCAGATGAAGACATCATTGTCCAGAGAAAATTACCAAAGAACAGAAGAATCAGCCTGGACTGTTCAGAGGAAGGAAAGATACCATCAATCCAGGCCAATAGCCAGAAGAAAGAAGACGTGAGAGGCTCAGGTAAAAAGAGAAATGTAACTAGTAATTATAGGGAACGTTATTGTGCATGTTTTACACCTCCACATGTAATCCAGGGATAAAGTCACCAAAATGATTCCAAATCTACCTTTATAATAAAAAATTACAAAAAACAGTTTTAACAGATGATTATAGTTGTTATAGGCAGCTTACCAATACAAAGTGGTCAGAGTTATCTGTTCCCAAATCATGGTGAAATGTTCTTATCATTGTGTAATGTCCAGGTTCAGTTCTGCTGAGATCTACCACAAGACATGGAAAATGCTGACACCTTTTCAAAGGGAATCTAGCAGCAGTTGTATGTTACCCTATATGAGAGCAGCATGATATAGGGGCAGAGACCCTTCTACCAAGCATGTACTATTCATTGGCTTGCATGGTATAATTTTGACAAAATCACAGTTTTCTCTGCTACAAATTTACCAGTTCTCTGAATGCTGAGCTCTGTATAACCCTGCTAACAACACTGATTGGCAGCTTTCTGTGTGTGTACCCTGTGCATAGTCAGAAAACTCCCAATCAGTGGTGGGGGTGGGGTTATACAGAGCTCATGAATATAGATAACTACCTGGCAGCAGTAGTGATAATCTCCTGCTGATAAAACTGTGATTTTATCACAACTACAGCAAGCATCCCAATGAGTGAAACATTTATCTCTATATATTATATATCTATATCTCTATATATATTATATCTCAGATTAGGTTTCAAAACCTTGGTGACATAGTACCTTTAAGTGCTGCAGTGCCTCAAATAAAATAAAAAACACATACCTCCTGGAATAGCGCTGTAGCACCCTGAGGGCTCGGCTGCTACAGGGGTATTGCACCTCGACCCAGAGGTGTGGTATTCCACTCCCGGGTAAGGATGGAGTGTGGGACTGAGCTCAGTAGGCTGCATGCACTACATACATCCCATTTCCGGGGGACAGAACTACGGTACTCCCACCAAGTATATGTGCAGGTACGACAGCGTCTGTCCCTGGCTGGAGTGGGAGGGGGGTGGAACATCCCAGTAGTGTAGGGGCAGATAGGGGGAGTACTCTGGGTAAAGCTAGGAGCCCATTGGGTGCTGGTCACCTGGGCTCACACATAGAGGGAGTATATAAGGTGGGCACCATCTAGAGACAGGGTCTTTTTAGTCAAGTTCAGCCTGAGGAGAAGCAGAGCAGAGGAGCTCAGCCAGGAGGGCTGACTGGGAGCTGTGGCTCCGGCTGGGCCCAGCTCCAGGGCCAAGCATGAAGAAAGAGGAGGAAGAAGGACCCAGAGAGGCAGAGCCAGAGGGAACCCTAAGATCCCAGAATCAGACCAAAAAAGGGTGAAGGGTTGGCAGAAGAGGGCACCGGATCCCAAGCTGGCGGAGGCAAAAGTAACCCTTAGCCAGGAACCGGAGGTCGTGGGCAAGCTTTGCCACGACCCTCACCACATCCACCAGGAAGGTACACCAAGAGTAGGGTCAGGAAAGCCAGAGAAGGTTTTGCCATCAGAAGGCCCAAGGGAACCGGACAAAGGTGGATCCCTGGTGGGGACGGCCAGCAGAAAGAGAGAGAGGGGAGCTCAGGACCACGCTCCGGAACTGCCTGGGGGTTAGCCGAGCCCCGCACCTGGTGGACGCAGCACGGCTCGGGTGGTCACTCAAGGCCAGAGTGACTAAAGCAACATCAGTGAGTAAAAACCCTGAAACTGCATCCCACGTCTCTGTGCCTCCTTACCGCACCATCACAACCTCCATCATCTACTCCTGCTGCCCTGAGGCCATACCCCTCCCGTTGGGGGTTATACCATCCCTGCTGCACCCATACCACCGGCCTCAGCGGACTGTTTTGCAGCGGCGGCCTTGTGACCGCAAATCAACGGGTGGCGTAGTCGACACACATTCTAACATCTACTGCTAATAGACTCGCCGCTTAGTTTGACTCCCTGGGCACGGACCGGGTCACCGCCACGAGACTACTACCCCCATCTGATCCGGCTCCGGGTAAGCCCCCGTGCGCGCGATGCCGCACGACACAGAAGGCCCAGGGGTGCGTCAGCGCCATTCCAACGATGTTGGCACTGAGGTAAATATGAAGTGTTTTTACTTTATTTGGGGCACTGTAGCATTCCAGAAGGGGTTGACAAGTAGTGGACAACCCCTTAAATGACTTTCTGCAGAAAACGGTCCCAAAATGTTGCCAAATTTGTGCAAATGTTACAATGTTGCAATCTCCTTCTCTACTCCCCCCATATCGCCTCTTCCCACAATCGCATACAAGATTTCTCCAGTGCATCCCCCCAACTCTGGAACGCTCTACCTCAACACATCAGACTCTTGTCCACTGTGGAAACCTTCAGAAGGAACCTGAAGACCGACCTCTTCCGACAAGCCTACAACCTGCATTAACCATCGCTCCACCTCATCGCTGCGCGAACAGCTGTACCCTCACCTACTGTATCCTCACCCATCCCTTGTAGACTGTGGCCCTCGCGGGCAGGGTCCTCTCTCCTCCTGGACCAGTCGCTAACTTGTACTGTTCATGATTATTGTACTTGTCTTTACTATGTATACACCTTCTCACATGTAAAGCACCATATAATAAATGGCGCCATAATAATTATAAATAATAATAATCCCAGTGATACTTGTAAAGGATTGTCCGTCTCTTAGAAGGTTTATTTCATGAGTATTGCAGTTGCTTCTCAGCACCATACGCCGTACATTTAGAAATCCTTGTGTCTGCCTTGTGTACCTGCTGTAGCAGATGTGCCATGTCTGCGTTATCCGCCATATTGAGGTCTTCTCCTATATGGTTCCTGTAATGTGGAGCACATCACCCATATTGCTAGATTCTCATCAATTGTTCTTGATCCCATCTCCTGACATCAGTGGTGCATCAGTGACATGGAGCTGCTCTCCCCTGATGTATAATGTGGAGTCTCAGAGCATCATTTATCAAAACTGTTCATTACATTGTCTTTGTTGTCCATAGCAACCAACCAGAGGTCTGCTTTCATTTCTCAACCTGCTTTGGTAAAATGAAAGCTGATCTCTGATTGGTTGTTTTGGGTAAAATAGACACTCCTACTGTAAAGCTGTGTGCATACGATGCTTTATGCTGCGTTTTTTTTCAGTGCAGATTTGTCACAAAACCTGAAGGATTTCCAGATGCCAGCAAAGTGAATGAGAATCCTGAAGTCTCATGCACACGTTGCTTATTTGTGACTTGCAGATTTGGTGCAGACTTAACCCCTTCACGCCACAGCTAATTTCCGCTTTTGTGTTTCTATTTTTTCACCCCCTTCTTCCCAGAGCCATAACTATTTTTTTGTCCACATAGACATATGAGGGCTTATTTTTTTGCGGGACGAGTTTTACTTTTGAATGACACCATTCATTTCACCACTAGTGTACAGGAAAAAGGGAAACAATTCCAAGTGCGGTGAAATTGTGGAAAAAAAATACAATATGACATTGTTTTTTGGGAATTGTGTTTACATATTGTAGTAAAAATGACCTTGCAATATTATTCTCCTCATCAATACGATTACGGCAATACCCAACATGTCCAGTTTTTAATTATTTTAGTGGTGAAAAAAATCTGAAGTTTGGCCCCCAAATTTTTAGGGTTGTACATAAAGTACTTTTTGCTGCTATTTATACGATATGTACTTACCATATTCCTACTTATGTACATACCCTTTGTTTGATTATATAGTTGTGGTATACTCATGATGAACATATTCATTCTACTGCCCTATCAATGGAATAACAATTATGCATATACTTACCCTAAGTGCCACCTTTGTTTGGGCACCCTTGGCCATTTTTTGACTTTCATTATTATTTATTTTAATTCATAAATATATTCCATCTATATATCATTGTAACATGTTATTTCTCTTTGGCACAATTGTTCTTGGACACTCAACATTTATACTTTATTTTGTCTGTGGTCTAATTTTTGTGGAACTGCAGGGACTAAAAAAACGATACCACATACAGTATGTGTATTTTTTTTTTAATATCTTTACTTTCAATGAGGCAAAGAGGGGTGATTTGAACTTTTTTTTTTTAACCAACTAACAGCATATCAAACAAAGGGTATAACCATATAATTTGCATAAAAATCTCTTAAAATGCAACCTTTATTAAAGATAATTAAAATTATCCATGCTAAGAAATAATCTGAAGATCAAAGTGAAAAATAATGAATGTGCAGAACTAGTCTGCTCCTATTGTCCCCTATGATGATCATTCCTGACTGAAGGGGTTGGCACCCTAATATAGTACGACAATGGCGCCCCCACTCACACGTCATCTATCCCTCAAGTCCCTGGAAACAACAGTGAGCAATAGATTAGGGTTAATATGATAATATAAACCTAGAAAATTGTATCTATAAATTAGGCAACAAGAGTATATTGTAAAATATGTATCCCTTTATTAAATCGATTAAAAACACAAAACATGTTATACATGTTATAAAAAATTATGTGGAGGGGAAAGAACAAGGTGGAAAGGAATAAAATTATGTTACAGGGCGAAGGAAGTGAGTGTGCACTCCATGCTACATACAGGGAATAACAATTCAAAAAGGTTAATATATGATAAATTGCATAGAATTTTATTATACATTACATGATAATCAAGTTTAAAGTGCATATGCGAAAAAATTAATGTGATAACTTCATTGGTCCCACTGATAAATATCAATATAATTTTATTTTTAATATATATAGACCAAAAAAAAGGATATATTGCACAAACAAGTATTATATTAAGCCTAAAAGATTTTATGCTGAGTTTATATACCGCATTTTTCGGACTATAAGACGCACTTTCTTCCTCCAAAATTTTGGAGGAAAATGGGGGGTGCGTCTTATAGTCCAAATGTTGGGGGGGGGGTATATATATATACATTGCGTGGGGTGCGGGGGGAGTGGTAGCGGCGGAGGAGCGGGGCACAGGAGGCAGCAGCCGCCCGCCGCAGCCTACACTGTCCCCGCTGCTAAAGAAAATGAATATTCACTGCTCCTCACGCCCATGGGGCGCAGGGAGCACTGAATATTCATGCTCCTTAATAGCGGCACACAGTGTAGCCGCAGCGCGGCTCCTGCTGTTGCCGGAATCGCCTGTGCCCGCTGTTAAAGCGCATGAATATTCAACCTCTCTCCATGCCCAAGGGTGTGGGGAGGGGTGAATATCCATGCCCTTTAGTAAGCGGGCACACGCGATAGCCCGGCAGCAGCAGGAGCCAGCGCTGCGGCTACGCTGTGTGGTGGCCATTAAGGAGCATGAAGTCACTGCTCCGCGCGCACACAGTCCCGGTGTGGGGAGCAGTGACTTCCGGCAGCTGATCTCTCTCCTTATGAGCCGCGCATGGCAGTGATGTCATGCGCGGCTCACATGGAGAGATCAGTGATGGCAGACAGGACGCAGCGCTGGAGGAGAGACGAAAGGTGAATAGGAGTGTTTATTTTTTATGTGCAGCCTGGTGGGGATTAGGGGGACCATGCATACTAGGATAAGGAGGAGGGGGCCATACATACAAGGGTAAGGATGAGGGGTGCCATGCATACCAGAATAACGCTCAGGGGGCATACATAACAGGATAAAGATGAGGGGGCCATACATACCAGGATAAGGATGAGGGGTGACATGCATACCAGGATAGGGATTAGGGGTGCCATGCATACCAGGATAGGGATTAGGGGTGCCATGCATACCAGGACAGGGATGAGGGGTGCCATGCATACCGGGACAGGGATGAGGGGTGCCATGCATACCAGGATGGGGATTGCTGTGCCATGCATACGAGGATGGGGATGAGAGGTGCCATGCATACCAGGATAGGCATGAGGGGTGCCATGCATACCAGGATAGGGATGAGGGGTGCCATACATACCAGGACAGGGATGAGGGGTGCCATGCATACCAGGATAAGGATGAGGGGTGCCATGCGTACCAGGATGGAGAGATGCCAGGCATATCAGGATGGGGATGGGGACCACGTATAAAAGGAAGGGGGGGCATATATACCAGGATGGGGGATATTTTCAGAATTGGGGGATATTACCCCTATACCAGTGAGAGCAAAAGACCCCCTCCCCCTTAAAAGTGCATCATGAACACATTTTTTGCTTACATTTTTTTTTATTTTCCTCCTCTAAAACCTAGGTGCATCTAATGGTCTGGTGAGTCTTATAGTCCGAAAAATGCGGTATTTCTATGTCCAAAAAAAATACTATTCATCCAATGGATATAATCAAAGAAATATGCATAATGCATGTTATATACCATATTTTTCGGACTATAAGACAAAATTTTGGAGGAAAGTGGGGGGGTACGTCTTATAGCCTGAATGTGGTGTATGTATATATATATATATATATATATATATATATATATATATATATATTTATATATACATATATATATATATATACATATATATATAGTACAGACCAAAAGTTTGGACACACCTTCTCATTTAAAGATTTTTCTGTATTTCCTTGACTATGAAAATTGTACATTCACACTGAAGGCATCAAAACTATGAATTAACACATGTGGAATTATATACTTAACAAAAAAGTGTGAAACAACTGAAAATATGTCTTATATTCTAGGTTCTTCAAAGTAGCCACCTTTTGCTTTGATGACTGCTTTGCACACTCTTGGCATTCTCTTGATGAGCTTCAAGAGGTAGTCACCGGAAATGGTCTTACAACAATCTTGAAGAAGTTCCCAGAGATGCTTAGCACTTGTTGGCCCTTCTGCCTTCACTCTGCGGTCCAGCTCACCCCAAACCATCTCGATTGGGTTCAGGTCTGGTGACTGTGGAGGCCAGGTCATCTGGCGTAGCACCCCATCACTCTCCTTCTTGGTCAAATAGCCCTTACACAGCCTGGAGGTGTGTTTGGGGTCATTGTCCTTTTGAAAAATAAATGAGGGTCCAACTAAACGCAAACAGGATGGAATAGCATGCCGCTGCAAGATGCTGTGGTAGCCATGCTGGTTCAGTATGCCTTCAATTTTGAATAAATTCCCAATAGTGTCACCAGCAAAGCACCCCCCACCCCATCACACCTCCTCCTCCATGCTTCACGGTGGGAACCAGGCATGTAGAGTCCATCCGTTCACGTTTTATGTGTCGCACAAAGACACGGTGGTTGGAACCAAAGATCTCAAATTTGGACTCATCAGACCAAAGCACAGATTTCCACTGGTCTAATGTCCATTCCTTGTGTTCTTTAGCCCAAACAAGTCTCTTCTGCTTGTTGCCTGTCCTTAGCAGTGGTTTCCTAGCAGCTATTTTACCATGAAGGCCTGCTGCACAAAGTCTCCTTTTAACAGTTGTTGTAGAGATATATCTGCTGCTAGAACTCTGTGTGGCATTGACCTGGTCTCTAATTTGAGCTGCTGTTAACCTTTGATTTCTGAGGCTGGTGACTCGGATAAACTTATCCTCAGAAGCAGAGGTGACTCTTGGTCTTCCTTTCCTGGGGCGGTCCTCATGTGAGCCAGTTTCTTTGTAGCGCTTGATGGTTTTTGCAACTGCACTTGGAGACACTTTCAAAGTTTTTCCAATTTTTCGCACTGAGTGACCTTCATTTCTTAAAGTAATGATGGCCATTCGTATTTCTTTACTTAGCTGCTTTTTTCTTGCCATAATACAAATTCTAACAGTCTATTCAGTAGGACTATCAGCTGTGTATCCACCAGACTTCAGCATAACACAACTGATGGTCCCAACCCCATTTATAAGGCAAGAAATCCCACTTATTAAACCTGACAGGGCACACCTGTGAAGGGAAAACCATTTCCGGTGACTACCTCTTGAAGCTCATCAAGATAATGCCAAGAGTGTGCAAAGCAGTCATCAAAGCAAAAGGTGGCTACTTTGAAGATCCTAGAATATAAGACATATTTTCAGTTGTTTCACACTTTTTTGTTAATTATATAATTCCACATGTGTTAATTCATAGTTTTGATGCCTTTAGTGTGAATGTACAATTTTCATAGTCATGAAAATACCGAAAAATCTTTAAATGAGAAGGTGTGTCCAAACTTTTGGTCTGTACTGTTTATATATATACTGTGGCTGGTGAGGGGTGTGGGGGGAGTGGCAGCAGCGGAGGAGCGGGGCACAGGAGGAAGGAGCCGCCTTCTGTAGCCTACACTGTGCCCGCTACTAAAGAAAATGAATATTCACTGCTCCCCATGCCCATGGGCGTGTGGAGCACTGAATATTAATTTTCCTTAGTAGCCGGCACACAGTGCAGCCGCAGCACAGCTCCTGCTGTGGCTGGGCGATCGCGTGTGCCTGCCCATAGCCGTTGAGAGGGGTGAATTTTTATGCTCTTTAATAGCGAGCAAATGCGATTGCCTGGCAGCAGCAGGAGCCGCGCTGCGGCTACACTGTGTGCCAGCTATTAAGGAGAATGAAGTTCCTGCTCCCCACGCACACAGTCTTGGCGTGGGAGCAGTGACTATTCCCGCAGCTCATCTCACCTTGTGAGGGCACATAGCAGTCATGCACGGCTCACACGGTGAGATCAGTGGTGGCAAACAGGACGCAGCGCTGGAGCAGAGGGGAGGAAGGTGAGTAGAAGTGTTTATTTCTTTTGTGTAAACCAGTATAGGGATGAGGGGTGCCATGCATACAAGGAAGAGGGATGAGGGGTGTAAAGCATACCAGGAAGAGGGATGAGGGGGGCCTTGTATAACAGGAAAGGGATGAAGGGTGCCATGCATACCTGGAAGAGGGATACCATGCATACCAGGATAGGGATGAGGGGTGCCATGCATACCAGGATAACTATGAGGGGTGCCATGCATACCAGGATGAGTGGTGCCATGCATACCAGGATATGGATGAGGGGTGCCATGCATACCAGGATAAGGATGAGGGGTGCCATGCATACTAGGATGAGGGGTGCAATGCATACCAGGATGGAGATCAGGCATGCCATGCATACCAGGATGGATGGGTGCCATGCATACGAGGATGGAGGGGTGCCGTGCCAACCAGGATGGAGGGGTACCATGCATACCAGGATGGGGTTGAAGGTTCCATGCATACCACGATGGGGGATTGGGATGCCATGCATACGAGGATGGGTATGGGGCCACTTATAATAGCAAGGGGGGGGGCATATATACAAGGATGGGTGATATTAACAGAATTGGGGAACATTACCCCTATAACAGTGTCAGCAGCATACTCTCTCCCCCTTAGTGCATAATGATCACATATTTATTTTCTATTTTCCTCCTCTAAAACCCAGGTGCGTCTTATGGTCAGGTGCGTCTCATAGTCCAAACAATACTGTATTATGTCCGTACATATCCAAACATAATTCCACTGTTAATGCACAAAAATCTGCTATTTATAAAATGAATTTTATCCCAAAAGTGCATTGTGCATGTTATATATATATATATGTATGTGCATATTCAATTGTATTTAAATTATTTACGCAAAAAGGAAAATGTATATATGTATGGAACTATGCCTATCAAAATCATAGGATGAACAGTAAAAGTGATCATCATGCAATATCAAATGTCATAATGCAAAAAAGAATACAGAAATAAGTTCATAAAAAGTTTAATTTGTGCATATTATTACGTACTATCCAGAAGCACATCATCACCCCTTCCATATGCTTCAACGCACTTTTCGCTATGATTCATTAGGGAGTGAGGTGGAGGAGGAAGAGTCGATGTTTTATAGGGTGATTACAGCTGTGGTTACTTACAAATCAAAGACGCCATATTATCGGACGCCTCTACTGTCCCACGCGTCTGGATAGCCGCCCCGTCTGCAACCGAATGTGTATCACCGAAACACGACCAAAGGTCGCAGTTCAATGAAAACATTGCAGTATCGGGTACGAGAGCACACCGGAGCATTCGCACTGTGGCGCACAGCGACCCTGCAGCCATATTTGAAAAGGGCAAAAGTGCGGGTCAGCATCAAAGTCTAAATATAATTTTACGTGCCAAAATAGAATTGTATGAAATATAGAAAAAGTTCTATATATAATATAGTTAATGCCTGCATACACATTATTATTGCTTATATAATGTGTATATGTAAAAGTGAATAAACACACTATAAACTCTCTATATGTATATGATATACAGTACAGACCTAAAGTTTGGACACACCTTCTCATTTAAAGATTTTTCTGTATTTTCATGACTATGAAGATTGTACATTCACACTGAAGGCATCAAAACTATGAATTAACACATGTGGAATTATATACTTAACAAAAAAGTGTGAAACAACTGAAAATATGTCTTATATTCTAGGTTCTTCAAAGTAGCCACCTTTTGCTTTGATGACTGCTTTGCACACTCTTGGCATTCTCTTGATGAGCTTCAAGAGGTAGTCACCGGAAATGGTCTTACAACAATCTTGAAGAAGTTCCCAGAGATGCTTAGCACTTGTTGGCCCTTTTGACTTCACTCTGCGGTCCAGCTCACCCCAAACCATCTCGATTGGGTTCAGGTCTGGTGACTGTGGAGGCCAGGTCATCTGGCGTAGCACCCAATCACTCTCCTTCTTGGTCAAATAGCCCTTACACAGCCTGGAGGTGTGTTTGGGGTCATTGTCCTGTTGAAAAATAAATGATGGTCCAACTAAACGCAAACAGGATGGAATAGCATGCCGCTGCAAGATGCTGTGGTAGCCATGCTGGTTCAGTATGCCTTCAATTTTGAATAAATCCCCAACAGTGTCACCAGCAAAGCACCCCCACACCATCACACCTCCTCCTCCATGCTTCACGGTGGGAACTAGGCATGTAGAGTCCATCTGTTCACCTTTTCTGCGTCGCACAAAGACACGGTGGTTGGAACCAAAGATCTCAAATTTGGACTCATCAGACCAAAGCACAGATTTCCACTGGTCTAATGACCATTACTTGTGTTCTTTAGCCCAAACAAGTCTCTTCTGCTTGTTGCCTGTCCTTAGCAGTGGTTTCCCAGCAGCTTTTTTACCATGAAGGCCTGCTGCACAAAGTCTCCTCTTAACAGTTGTTGAAGAGATGTGTCTGCTGCTAGAACTCTGTGTGGCATTGACCTGGTCTCTAATCTGAGCTGCTGTTAACCTGCGATTTCTGAGGCTGGTGACTCGGATAAACTTATCCTCAGAAGCAGAGGTGACTCTTGGTCTTCCTTTCCTGGAGCGGTCCTCATGTGAGCCAGTTTCTTTGTAGCGATTGATGGTTTTTGCAACTGCACTTGGGGACACGTTCAAAGTTTTCCCAATTTTTCAGACTGACTTACCTTCATTTCTTAAAGTAATGATGGCCACTCGTTTTTCTTTACTTAGCTGCTTTTTTCTTGCCATAATACAAATTCTAACAGTCTATTCAGTAGGACTATCAGCTGTGTATCCACCAGACTTCTGCACAACACAACTGATGGTCCCAACCCCATTTATAAGGCAATAAATCCCACTTATTAAACCTGACAGGGCACACCTGTGAAGTGAAAACAATTTCCGGTGACTACCTCTTGAAGCTCATCAAGAGAATCTCAAGAGTGTGCAAAGCAGTCATCAAAGCAAAAGGTGGCTACTTTGAAGAACCTAAAATATAAGACATATTTTCAGTTGTTTCACACTTTTTTGTTAAGTATATAATTCCACATGTGTTAATTCATAGTTTTGATGCCTTCCGTGTGAATGTACAATTTTCATTGTCATGAAAATACAGGAAAATCTTTAAATGAGAAGGTGTGTCCAAACTTTTGGTCTGTACTGTAGGTGAATAGTTTGCTTAATTATCCTATGCAGCGCATGCGTAATATAACACACAGCGAAAGCACAACCTGGTTAAAACAGAGCAAAGATGGAGGCAAGCCAACCATAATAAAGTATGAGTGTATGTATTAAAATGTTGGTTCTTGTATGAACCCATAAAAATATGACATATACAAATTTATACATCTAATTACCTTGTGTATATATAGAGGTGAATGAATATACTAGAAGCTATCTCCATGTGATAATTTAACCCCTTTACGACATAGGGGGAATTAATACGTATCTGTGCAATGGGCCTTATGGACCAGATACGTATTTATACGCCCTATCTTTAATACGGCACCCCGACCGAATTTGCGGCGATAGCATTAAAATTCAGGTGCCATCTTACCTTAGGGTATATGGCGCTGGCATCTCGGGGGTGTCGCCGCCCCTTCACACCCACGATCTCTGTGATTGGCTGTTCAATTCTCAACAGCCAATCACAGCATTTCTCACTGTTTCCGGCAATCAGATTGCCGGAAACAGTGATGTGCAGCCTAGGATCGGTGCTCCTAAGAGCACCGATCCTAGGCTGTTGCCTAGTAACCCCAGCCCTCTCCCCAAACTTCTGTTACTGCGCCGTCCCGCTGTGATGGGTGCGATCAATTTGATCAGCGATCGCACCGATCACAGCGGGACCGCGCAGTAACAGGGCGGTCACGGGGCGGTGACCGGCTTGTGACTTGCCTGTCACCTCCCCATGACCCCCTGTGATGTGATAGATCCCCCAGCCAGCCCCCAGCCAGCTCTGATTAGAGCAATCGATGATGACATTGATCGCTCCAATCAGAGTACCTGAACACAGGTGACAGGGTGGTCACAGGGCGGTGACCGGCTTGTGACCTGCCTGTCACCTCCCTGTGGTGCGTGCCCAGGCCCCAGCCATCTCTGATTGGTGCGATCGATGTCATCATCGATCGCACCAATCAGAGTACCTGACCGTGAGGTGACCGGGTGGTGACCGGCCTGTGACCTGCCTGTCACCACCCTGTCACCCCTCTGTGACCGCCGTGCAGATCCTCACACTTGGTGAGGATTTCTACAGAGCGGTCACGTCTGATCTGCGCTGTGCTGGGCCTTGTAGTGCCACAGAATCTTCTGTTACACTACAAGACCTTTCTCCTACCTGCTCCAGTCGCTGCTGCTGCTGCTTCGGCATCCTACTGCGGTCTCCAGGGTCCTGGATCTCCTGCTCCAGCATCCTGCTGCTGTCTCCAGGGTGCTGGGTCTCCAGCTTCTTATCCTGCTGCTGATCCTGCTCCAGAGCCTCTTCCAGTACCTGCTGCTGATCCTGCTGAAAGAAGAACAGAGAAGACTTTCGTAAGTCCATCTCTGTTCTCCCCTCATCCATCCCTCTACCCCCCCTCCCTTTACCCCCAATCCTCCTCCCCCCCAGTTTTTTTTTTTTTCGTGCGTCCTGCAGCGGCCGAGCGCTGAGCAATGTCTACGTCACTGATCTTTTCAGGACTTTTTCTTGTCCCTGTCAATTCCCCCCCCCCACACCTTTGCACCACATCCGCGCACACACCCAGCAGCTGCCGAGAGTTGATTGGTGGCATAGTTCACCGATCCGCACTCGTGCTCGCTGTTTGCACCACCTACGGTAGTTCCTTTTTTTCTCTTTTTTTTTTTCAGAAAAAAAAAGTTCACACCAAGCACACTGACACACACACACTCTAAATAAAGTACTGACACACACGCACCACATACACGAGAAAAAAAAAATGTCCGGCTCATCCCAAACTCGCTATTCAGCGGAGGAGGCATACGCTATTGTTGCCTCCGACACTGAGACTGACAGCGAGGGCGAGGATCCCACATTTCTTTACTTTTCCGACGCCTCATTGTCCTCCTCTTCCTCCTCTTCTTCCTCCTCTTCCTGCTCAGGTGCTGCTGGAGCGCCCCGCAGTCGTCGCAGGAGAGAAGATGTTCCAGCGCCCCCCACTACTGATCCCATATGGACCTTGCCCCCCGAAAATTTTGAGCCACTGATTCCTGATTTTGTGGCGGAATCAGGAATCAAGTTTGACACCACCGGCCTCACAGAAATAGACTTTCTCAAAGTCTTTTTCTCTGAGGATTTTATAAACCTCATGGTGGGCCAAACTAATTTGTATGCTCATCAATTTTTGGAACAAAACCCCTCTTCATCATTTTCTAACTGGTCTCCTGTAGACGCAGAAGAAATGATGAAGTTTTGGGGCCTGGTCCTTCATATGGGGATCCTGAAAAAAACAGAGGTTCGGCAATACTGGAGTGTTGACTTTTTGTATAACACTCCAGTGTTCCGAATGGTCATGACCCGGACACATTTTGAGGCCATCCACAAGTTCTTGCATTACCAAGATAATGCAAGGTGTCCTGCACGCGATGACCCAAACTTTGATAGTCTTTTCAAAGTTCGACCGGTCATCGAGCACTTCAACAGCAAGTTTGGTGAAGTGTACGTGCCCCAAAGGGACATCTGCGTGGATGAGTCCTTAATTTCTTTTAAGGGATGGCTTGGATTCCGGCAGTACCTGCCCAGTAAAAGGTCCAGGTACGGGATCAAGCTGTATAAACTTTGTGAGAGTACCTCAGGGTACACTCACAAATTTAGAGTTTATGAAGGGAAGGACTCCCGGATTGAGCCCCCTGAATGTCCCACTGTTCTGGGAGTGAGTGGGAAAATTGTGTGGGACTTGGTGCACCCACTGCTGGATAAAGGTTATCACCTGTACGTGGATAACTTTTATACAAGTATCCCACTCTTCAAGTCCCTCTCTGTGTGACATACCGCAGCTTGCGGTACTGTCCGCAAAAATCAGAAAGGCCTCCCAAAGACGCTAATTGGGCAGCTGCTCAGAAGGGATGAGAGCAGAGCCCAATGTAGCGACCACCAGTTGGTGGTCAAGTACAAGGACAAGAGGGATGTCCTTCTCTTGACCACCATACATGGTGATGGCAGCACCCTCAGCACTGTAAGAGGTTCCACTACACAGGTCACCAAATCAGACTGTGTAGTGGAGTTCAACAAGTACATGGGGGGAGTTGATCTCTCCGATCAAGTCCTCCAGCCGTACAGTGCTTTGAGAAAGGCCAAGGTATGGTATAAGAAGCTGGCCGTGCACATTGTTCAGATGGCAATGCACAATGCTTTCCTTCTGTCAAAATGTGCAGGCCAGACTTCTGCGTCGTATCTTCACTTTCAGGAGACAGTTATCAAGGCCCTGATATTTGGCAGTGGTGGCAGAGCGGGCCCCACTACTTCTGGAACTGAAGGACCTCGAATTGTACCCGGCCACCATTTCCCGGGGAAGATCCCTCACAGCGGAAAAAAAGGTAAGTCACAAAAGAAGTGCCGAGTGTGTTACCGAAGGGGAATACGCAAGGACACCATTTACCAATGTGACACCTGCCCTGACAAACCTGGCCTCTGCATGAAAGACTGCTTCAAAAGGTACCATACTTCCATGGACTATTGAATTAATTTCTGACGTATGACAACCTGACAAACACTACACAGCTGACGTAGTATTCGTCAGGTTGTCATACTTCAGTTGTGTAGTGTTTGTCAGGTTGTCCTACACAACTGGCGTATAACACTACATTATAAAATTGACAAATCAGGTATCCGTTCCAAAAAGGGGGCACTTGTTGGGCATTTCCACTGTTTAGGCACATCAGGGACTCTGAGAACGTGACATGACGCCCGCAGACCATTCCATCAAAGTCTGCATTCCAAAGCGTCACTCCTTCCCTTCCGAGCCCTGACATGCGCCCAAACAGTAGTTTTCTCAACACATGGGGTATCAACGTACTCAGGAGAAATTGCACAACAACTTTTGGGGTCCAATTTCTCCTAGTACCCTCGTGAAAATAAAAATATTGCGGCTAAAAGAACGTTTTTGTGGGAAAAAAATGATTTTTTTTTTCACGGCTCTACGTCATAAACATTTGCAAAACACTTGGGGGTTCAAAGTGCTCACCACACATCTAGATAAGTTCTCTGAGGGGTCTAGCTTCCAAAATGGGGTCACATGTGGGGGAGCTCCAATGTTTAGGCACACAGAGGCTCTCCAAAAGCGACATGCTGTCCGCTAACAAATTGGAACCATGTCGCTTTTGGAGAGCCCCTGTGTGCCTAAACATTGGAGCTCCCCCACAAGTGACCCTATTTTGGAAACTAGAATCCCCAAGGCACCTATCTAGATGCATAGTGAGCACTTGGAACCCCCAGGTGCTTCACAAATTGATTCGTAAAAATGAAAAAGTGGAAAAAAAAACACTTTTTTATTTTTACGGATTAATTTGTGAAGCACCTGGGAGTTACAATTGCTCGCTATGCATCTAGATAGGTGCCTTGGGGGGTCTAGTTTCCAAAATGGGGTCACTTATGGGGGAGCTCCAATGTTTAGGCACACAGGGGCTCTCCAAACACGACATGGTGTCTGCTAACAAATTGAATGGAAAATCGGCTCAAATTGTTAGCGGACACCATGTTGTGTTTGGAGAGCCCCTGTGTGCCTAAACATTGGAGCTCCCCCACAAGTGACCCCATTTTGGAAACTAGACCCCCTAAGGCACCTATCTAGATGCATAGTGAGCAATTGGAACCCCCAAGTGCTTCACAAATTAATCCATAAAAATAAAAAAGTGTTTTTTTTTCCACTTTTCATTTTTACGAATCAATTTGTGAAGCACCTTGGGGGTCCAAGTGCTCACTATGCATCTAGATATGTGTCTTGGGGGGTCTAGTTTCCAAAATGGGGTCACTTGTGGGGGAGCTCCAATGTTTAGGCACACAGGGGCTCTCCAAACGCAACATGGCGTCCGCAAATTATTCAAGCAAATTTTACAATCAAAAAGTCAAATGGCGCTCCTTCCCTTCCGAGCCCTGCCGTACGCCCAAACAGTGGTTTTTCCCCACATATGGGGTATCTGCGTGCCCAGGGGAAATTGCAAAACACATTTTGGGGTCCATTTTTTCTTGTTACCCCTGCGAAAATAAAAAAATTGGGTCTATAGTAACATTTTTGTGAAAAAAGCTAAATGTTCATTTTTTTCTTCCACATTCCAAAAATTCCTGAAGGGTTAATAAAGTTCTTGAATGTGGTTTTGAGCACCTTGAGGGGTGCAGTTTTTATAATAGTGTCACTTTGGGGTATTTTCTGTCATAAAGACCTCTCAAAGTGACTTCAAATGTGATGTGATCCCTAAAAAAATGGTTTTATAAATTTTGTTGGAAAAATGAGAAATCGCTGGTCAACTTTTAACCCTTATAGCTCCCTAAGAAAAAAAAAATTTGGTTCCAAAATTGTGCTGATGTAAATTAAACATGTGGGAAATGTTATTTATTAACTATTTTGTGTGACATATCTCTCTGATTTAAGGGCATAAAAATTTAAATTTTGAAAATTGCAAACTTTTCGCCAAATTTCCATTTTTTTCACAAATAAACGCAAGTGATATCGAAGAAATTTTACCACAATCATGAAGTACAATATGTCATGAAAAAACATTCTCAGAATCAGGGGGATCCGTTGAATCGTTCCAGAGTAATTACCTCATAAAGTGACAGTAGTCAGAATTGTAAAAATTGTCCTGGTCATTAACGTGCAAACCACCCTCGGGCGTAAAGGGGTTAATATCCTTAATTCAATGTGTAAGTGTATATGAGTGATAGTTATATATGTGTATATAGGAAAAATAAAAAAGCATAAAATATAATAATAAAATATATATGAAAAAGAGATGTGGTCATGATAGAGAGAATAATACAAAAACTATATATCTGATGTACTTTGTGATGGAATACATGTGAAACTGTATGGCTGTTCGGGCGATGATGATACAAACAGTCCTCCAATCTGAAAGATATAATAAAAATTAATATGCACATATAGATTGATCACACCCTAATAACTTCTATCCCATAAACTCATATCTACATTAACTCATAAACCACCATTAATATATACAATAAAGCCAACAATACATGTATATACAGTATGTTTATTCAATCAAATCCACTATGATATATATTGATTATATGATTCGATTGATAATTAGGACAAGACACTGAAGATGAGAATATACCAAAAATCCTAGTGTATACTTACTCGAAAATCCCCACTGTTCGTTTAAACCTCTGGGGATCATACTTCTTAGAGTGGTGATCCATTTACTTTTTTTATTTATTATTTATTTATTCAATCTGGGCCAGCTTTTTGGCTAGATTTTTTCCTCCTATTCCCAGGATACAGACAGGCAATCCCTTTGACATGTAAGAGATGACATTGATGAGGGTAGCAATTCCGAAAGTGTCTCGCCAAAGGTTTAGGTTGAGGAATAGCACCCACCTCATCTTGACAGATTTTCTCCGCTGCCCTAATATTTTTGATGTGTTCCAAATCTCCCAAGTTGTCATTCCAATATAGATGAGTCCACAGAAACATGTGGCTTGATAGATGACCATAGATGTTCTACAATTAATGAAATACAGAATCTTGTAAGCCTGCTCACCCATCGAATCCTGAAAGGTATCCGTTTTTTCAATATAACTGCACGCTTTGCAGTTGCCACACTTCCATGTGCCCCATTTGTGGCCCTTTGAGCCAAATATACACTGCTCAAAAAAATAAAGGGAACACTTAAACAACAGAATATAACTCCAAGTAAATCAAACTTCTGTGAAATCAAACTGTCCACTTATGAAGCAACACTAATTGACAATCAATTTCACATGCTTGGCACATATTGGCAATTATCAAGACACCCTCAGTAAAGGAGTGGTTCTGCAGGTGGGGACCACAGACCACATCTCAGTACCAATGCTTTCTGGCTGATGTTTTGGTCACTTTTGAATGCTGGTTGTGCTTTCACACTCGTGGTAGCATGAGACGGACTCTACAACCCACAGTAGTTGCTCAGGTAGTGCAGCTCATCCAGGATGGCACATCAATGCGAGCTGTGGCAAGAAGATTTGCTGTGTCTGTCAGTGTAGTGTCCAGATGCTGGAGGCGCTACCAGGAGACAGGCCAGTACACCACACCAGGAGACGTGGAGGGGGGTGCAGGAGGGCAACAACCCAGCAGCAGGACCGCTACATCGGCCTTTGTGCAAGGAGGAACAGAAGGAGCACTGCCAGAGCCCTGCAAAATGAACTCCAGCAGGCCACAAATGTGCATGTGTCTGCACAAACGGTTAGAAACCGACTCCATGAGGGTGGTATGAGGGCCCGACGTCCACAGATGGTGGTTGTGCTCACAGCCCAACACCGTGCAGGATGCTTGGCATTTGCCACAGAACACCAGGATTGGCAAAGTCGCCACTGGCGCCCTGTGCTCTTCACAGATGAAAGCAGGTTCACACTGAGCACATGTGACAGACATGACAGAGTCTGGAGACGCCATGGAGAGTGATCTGCTGCCTGCTACATCCTTCAGCATGACCGGTTTGGCAGTAGATCAGTAATGGTGTGGGGTGGCATTTCTTTGGAGGGCCGCACAGCCCTCCATGTGCTCGCCAGAGGTAGCCTGACTGCCATTAGGTACCGAGATGAGATCCTCAGACCTCTTGTGAGACCATATGCTGGTGCGGTTGGCCCTGGGTTCTTCCTATTAGAGGATAATGCCAGACCTCATGTGGCTGGAGTGTGTCAGCAGTTCCTGCAAGATGAAGGCATTGAAGCTATGGACTGGCCCGCCCGCTCCCCAGACCTGAATTCGATTGAGCACATCTGGGACATCATGTCTCGCTCCATCCACCAACATCACGTTGCACCACAGACTGTCTAGGAGTTGGCAGATGCTTTAGGCCAGGTCTGGGAGGAGATCCCACAGTAGACCATCTGCCACCTCATCAGGAGCATGCCCAGGCGTTGTAAGGAGGTCATACAGGCACGTGGATGCCACACACAATACTGAGCCTCATTTTGACTTGTTTTAAGGACATTACGTCAAAGTTGGATCAGCCTGTAGTGTCTTTTTCCACTTTAATTTTGGGGGTGACTCCAAATCCAGGCCTCCATTGGTTAATAAATTTGAATTCCATTGATGATGTTTGTGTGATTTTGTTGTCAGCACATTCAACTTTGTACAGAACAAAGTATTCATTGAGAATATTTCATTCGTTCAGATCTAGGATGTGTTATTTGAGTGTTCCCCTTATTTTTTTTGAGCAGTGTATATGAAGATGTATCAGGTACATGATGACTATGAACGAATATATCACGTAGTGTCTTATTACATTTAGCCATAATCAATGGACGATTTGATAGAAAAGGAAGCATTGTCTGACCCTGTTGGAGAATTAGCCAAAATTTGGAGATGATATAAGTAATTTCCTTCCACCTCGAATGATAATTCGTGATGAATCGAACATGCCCATCAGATTCCTTTTTCTTTTTAGTAAGGAGAAGAGATTGTCTATTGGCATGTTTGGCCCGATAGTAGGCCTGTTGAATAATTTCAATTTTGGACCACGTTGTAAGTATCTACTGGTCATATCACATGCCTATTCTTCAAAAGCTTTGTCTTGGTCACAAATACGATGTGCCCTAATAAATTGTCTGGACGGCATTGCCTGTATTACATGTGCCAGATGACTGATTTGGCATGCAAGAAAACATTGTCACTGGTATTCTTGCGATAAAAATTTGTATGCAACTGTCCATGGTCATCGACATGAATATCCAAATCCAGAAAATCTATTTTCTTTTGATCAATATGATGGGTTAGCTTAATATTCAATGCATTGTCATTGAGATATTTTAAGAATTTTTCAAGTTCCTCATGGGAGCCCTGCAAAATAAACAACAGATCGTCTATGAATCTCATCCTAGATATCACTGATCCCAATGACATATGTTCAATGTTCTGGAATCGGATGTATTCACACTCCCAAAATCCCAAGGAGAGATTGGCGCAAGATGGGGCCCAAGCCGCGGCCATTGCCACCTCTTTTTAAAATAATTATGTAGCAAAATGTATTCTGTTACGGATCCGGGTGGTGGAACTTCTGTGCTGTGATGCAAAGAGGGATCAGAGGGGCGTAACTAAGTGCCTACCCGGACCGACCCTGGCCACACAGGGGCTTAGTCGACTCCGTGAACCCAGATGGGACCAGGAAGGTGAACCAGGTGCCACTCTGGGACCGACCTTGTGAGAGCAGGCGACTACCATGGGACTGATGGCAGAAGCTGACAGGCACAGTAGATGAGCACGGCCGATAGACAGGCAGGCACGGCTGATAGACAGGCTGGCGGGCACTGGGACCTGAGGACTGAGGAGAGTGTTAGCACACAAACAACAATCTTGCACAGGCACCTCCATTTTGGAGGAGGTGCCTTATATAGGGGAAGTCCTCCGGCCATTGGCCGGGGACTCTTTAGGATGGCGCGCACGGCCCCTTTAAGAGGAAGCGCACGCGCACCCTTAGCACAGTGCCAGGGGAACTGCGTGCGGTGTGCGCACCCCAGGCAGACGCAGCGGGGAGACGGAGAACGCCGGACCGGGACCGTAGCAGTGAGGGGATCGGCATCTCTACCAGGCAGTTGGCAGAGACGCCGTCGCTACAGTACCCCCCCCTTTACGCCCCCTCTTCTTTAGGCCTGCAAGAAATTTTTCTAGAAGACGAGGGGCATGAATGTTCTCCCTGGGCTCCCAAGACCTCTCCTCAGGACCAAACCCCTTCCAATCCACAAGAAAGACGTCATCAGCGGAGACTGGAGCTGGAGTGGTACCTGGATTGTCAGAGAAAGGATTAAGGACAACAGGCTTGAGGAGAGACACGTGAAAGGAATTGGGAATCCGTAAGGAGGCAGGGAGTTTTAGCTAATACGCCACTGGATTTATTTGGTTCAGAATCTCTAAATGATCGATAAACCGTGGACCCAACTTGTATGATGGTATCTTGAGGTGGACATATTTGGAGGAAAGGCAGACCTTGTCTCCCAGACGAAATAGAGGTGGATCCAGACGTCTCTTATCAGCATGCTTCTTCATCAGCTCGGAGGACTGAAGAAGCGCAGATCTAGTGTCTTCCCAAATCACCGAAAATTCACTGACGAGAGACTCCGCGGCAGTATTGTCCACTGAAGAGGAGAAGGGAAACGGAATTCAGGGGTGTCGGCCGTAAACCACAAAAAACTGAGACATAGCAGGGGACTCACTCACATGGTTATTATAAGAAAACTCGGCCCAAGGCAGGAGTTCTACCCAATCGTTATGGTGAGCGTTGACAAAATGCCGAAGAAAACTGGTAAGGATCTGATTAATACGCTCCGCTTGACCATTGGACTGAGAATGATAGGCCGAAGAAAAGTCCAAAGCGACATCCAGCAGCTTGCACGTGGCTCTCCAGAAGCGAGAAGTGAACTGAACTCCTTGGTCCGAGACAATGTGGAGGGGTAAGCCGTGGAGACGAAAGATATGATGGATGAAGTCCTTAGCCAGCACAGGTGCAGACGGAAGACCAGGCAGAGGGATGAAGTGAGCCATCTTGGAGAAGCGATCAGCGAACACCCAACTGACGGTAGAACCGCAAGATACCGGGAGATCAGTGATGAAGTCCATCGCAATGTGTTGCCAAGGAGCAGAAGGCATGGGAAGAGGAAGAAGACGACCAGCTGGAAGGTGCCTAGGTATCTTGTTACGGGCACAAGAGGAACAAGCCGCGACAAAATCCGCAACATCCTTGCGCGGTGTGGGCTACCAATAATGTCGGGCAATGAGCAGAAGCGTCTTCCTCTGGCCGGCATGACCAGCCAGTTTGGACGAATGACCCCAGAGTAAGACTCTCTTCCGATCTTGAGCCACTACAAAGCTCTTACCAGGAGGTAGATGAGACAGGTCAAACGGAGCAACAGTCATTATTCTGGAGGGATCAATGATGTGTAGAGGCACAGAAAAGAGCGGGATAGAGCGTCAGCTTTAATATTCTTGACTGCCGGGCGGTAATGGAGAGAGAATCAGAAACGAGCAAAGAACAAAGACCATCTGGCCTGACGTGGATTTAGTCTTTGGGCAGTCTGCAAGTAAGCAAGGTTTTTATGGTCAGTGTAGATGACCACCGAGCGCAGAGCCCCTTCAAGCAAGTAGCGCCACTCCTCCAGCGCTAATTTGTTGGCCAGCAGTTCTCGATTTCAAATGGAGTAATTGCGCTCGGGCGAAGAAAAGAGTTTGGAGAAGAAGCCGCAGGTCACCATTCGCCCGGACGAGGATTTCTGGGTGAGCACTGCTCCGACTCTGGAGAAAGAGGCATCAACCTCCAGGAAGAACTGTTTATTGCAATCAGGACGATGTAGCACTGGTGCGGAGGAGAAGGCTTGCTTAAGAGAAACAAAGGCATTTTCCGCCTCAGAAGTCCATTCCCTGGGATTTGCTCCTTTACGGGTGAGAGCAGAGATGGGAGCAGTCGGGGAGGAGAAATGAGGAATGAAGAGGAGGTAATAGTTAGCGAATCCCAGGACCCGCTGAATAGCCTTCAACCCCTCGGGTCGGGGGCAATTTAAGATGGCAGACACCTTCTCGGCATCCATCCGCAGTCCGGTCTCAGAGATGATATATCCCAGAAATAGTAGGTAGGTCTGCTCAAAGAGGCACTTCTCGTACTTAGCATACAGGCGATTCTTCCGAAGCCGCAGTAGTACCTGACGAACATCCCTCCGGTGAGAGGGCAGATCAGGGGAGAACACCAAGATATCGTCCAGGTACACCACCACGCAGGAATACAGGAGATCTCGGAAGATGTCGTTTACTAACTTCTGGAAGACGGCGGGAGCATTACAGAGACCAAAGGGCATTACGCGGTACTCGTACTGACTATCCCGAGTGTTGAATGCCGTCTTCCACTCGTCTCCCTGGCAAATCCGGACCAGATTGTATGCCCCACGAAGATCGAGCTTAGTGAAGATCTTCGCACCTTTTAGGAGGTCAAACAGCTCCGAAATGAGAGGCAGGGGGTACTTATTTTTTATGGTAATCTGGTTTAGACCCCTATAGTCGATACATGGACGAAGAGAGCCGTCTTTCTTCTTGACGAAGAAGAATCCTGCTCCAGCCAGAAAGGTGGATTTCTGGATAAATCCCCTAGCAAGGGATTCTCATATGTGTATTCAGACATAGCACGGGTCTCGGCCAGCGACAAGGGGTAGATTCGCCCGCGAGGAGGTGAAGCACCAGGTATTAGGTCGCTGGGGCAATCATATGGCCTATAAGGTGGTAGTGTCTCTGCCTCCTTTTTATCAAAGTCGTCCGCATATGACCAGTAGGGTGCCGGCAGGCCAGGTAGGTTAGCTGGGGTAGACGGAGGTCGAGTAGGACGAACCAGAACCAGACAAGCCTTATGACATTCCTGAACCCAACGGAGCACCTCACCCGAGCTCCAATTCAGGACGAGCTCATGTCTCTATAACCAAGACAGGCCAAGCAAGAGGGGATGAGAGAGGCCGGACAGCACGTAAAAGGAGATCTTCTCTGAATGTAGCATTCTCACCTGAAGGGTTACAGGCTCAGTGACAAACAAGATGGTCTCAGAGAGAAGCTTTCCATCCTCAGAGGAAACCGCTAAAGGATCATCCAGACGTATGGTAGGAATCTGATAATGCTCCACAACGGCCTGTTGAATGAGATTTCCAGCGGCTCTGGAATCCAGATAGGCAGTCTCGAAGAAGCGGGTCTTATCTGGACAGAGACAGACAGAGTCAAGGGTGGAGAGGAAGAACTTTTGCCTATGGTGACTTCTCCAAGCGGTCCTAGACACAGGAGTTTCCCGGTCTCACCGGACAGGAGCGGATTTGATGCTCTATAATGCCACAGTAGAAGCAACTCCCCTCGGCGCGGCGGATCTCCTGGCGAGACTTGACCATCTTAACTTGGTCTATTTGCATAGACTCTGGAGAGGACACCGGGGGGAATGCTGGTTGCGAGAATGGCCTTTAGAAGGTTGGTGCGAGATGCAGGGGTCTTATATCCCAGGTCGTCTCCTTAGAATGCTCCTGAAAACGGATGTCAATTTGGGTAGCTAATGACACCAGGTCGTCTAGAGAGAGAGGTATGTCACGACCGGCAAGCTCATCCTTGCTCAGTCCGGAAAGGCCCTCTCAAAAAGTGGACACCAGAACCTCAAAGTGCAGCGTGCACTGATTTATGAAGCCCCAACATAGGGCAGGGTCACCACCGAAACGTGGTGGAGCAGATAGCCGGGGTCCTAAGCCGGGTGCCACAGCCACTGGGTTGAGGTGCCGCCGGAGCGGGTGCCGCTTGGTTAGAGGCGGACACAGTCAGGGTGGACAGCACGTCCAGGCGGGAGTTGACTGTCTGCAGATAGGACATGATAGTAACCTGTTGGGATCTCTGGTGAGAGACCTCTTGGTAAAGGTCTGAGAGCAAAGGAGCCATGGCCTGTGCAAACTGTTACGGATCCGGGTGGTGGAAACTCTGTGCTGTGATGCAAGGAGGGATGAGAGGGGCTTAACTAAGTGCATACCCGGACCGACCCTGGTCACATGACGGCTTAGTCGAGTTCGTGAACCAAGGAGGGACTGGGAAGGTGAACCAGGTGCCACTCTGCGACCGATCTTGTGAGAGCAAGCGACTCCCACGGGACTGATGGCTGAAGCTGACAGGTACAGCAGATGAGCACAGCCGGTAGACAGACAGGCGGGCACAGCTGATAGACAGGCTGGCAGGCACTGGGACCTGAGGACTGAGGATAGTGTTAGCACACAAACAACAATCTTGCACAGGCACCTCCATTTTGGAGGAGGTGCCTTATATAGGGGAAGTCCTCCGGCCATTGGCCCGGGACTCTTTAGGAAGGCGCGCACGGCCCCTTTAAGAGTGAGGGAGTGCATGCCCACCCTAAGCACAGTGCGCGGGGAACTGTGCGAGATCTCAGATAGAAGTCACAATAATAGATCCAAATAATTCATAATGGAATGATGAGCACAAATATAAACATTAGTGTTAAAAAAAGCACAGTTATCATAGACTGAACAATGTTTAGATTTCATGGGCCATGATACTTATCAGTCCACATGCACGGTCTTCCAATGGACAGTACAGACCAAAAGTTTGGACACACCTTCTCATTTAAAGATTTTTCTGAATTTTCATGAGTATGAAAATTGTACATTCACACTGAAGGCATCAAAACTATGAATTAACACATGTGGAATTATATACTTAACAAAAAAGTGTGAAACAACTGAAAATATGTCTTAAATTCTAGGTTCTTCAAAGTAGCCACCTTTTGCTTTGATGACTGCTTTGCACACTCTTGGCATTCTCTTGATGAGCTTCAAGAGGTAGTCACCGGAAATGGTCTTCCAATAATCTTGAAGGAGTTCCCAGAGATGCTTAGCACTTGTTGGCCCTTTTGCCTTCACTCTGCGGTCCAGCTCACCCCAAACCATCTCGATTGGGTTCAGGTCTGGTGACTGTGGAGGGCAGGTCATCTGGCGTAGCACCCCATCACTCTCCTTCTTGGTCAAATAGCCCTTACACAGCCTGGAGGTGTGTTTGGGGTCATGGTCCTGTTGAAAAATAAATGATGGTCCAACTAAACGCAAACCGGAAAGAATAGCATGCCGCTGCAAGATGCTGTGGTAGCCATGCTGGTTCAGTATGCCTTCAATTTTGAATAAATCCCCAACAGTGTCACCAGCAAAGCACCCCCACACCATCACACTTCCTCCTCCATGCTTCACGGTGGGAACCGGGCATGTAGAGTCCATCTGTTCACCTTTTCTGCGTCGCACAAAGACACGGTGGTTGGAACCAAAGATCTCAAATTTGGACTCATCAGACCAAAGCACAGATTTCCGCTGGTCTAATGTCCATTCCTTGGGTTCTTTAGCCCAAACATGTCTCTTCTGCTTGTTGCCTGTCCTTAGCAGTGGTTTTCTAGCAGTTATTTTACCATGAAGGCCTGCTGCACAAAGACTACTCTTAACAGTTGTTGAAGAGATGTGTCTGCTGCTAGAACTCTGTGTGGCATTAACCTGGTCTCTAATCTGAGCTGCTGTTAACCTTTGATTTCTGAGGCTGGTGACTCGGATAAACTTATCCTCAGAAGCAGAGGTGACTCATGGTCTTCCTTTCCTGGGGGAGTCCTTATGTGAGCCAGTTCCTTTGTAGCGCTTGACGGTTTTTGCAACTGCACTTGGGGACACTTTCAAAGTTTGCCCAATTTTTCGCACTGACTGACTTTAATTTCTTAAAGTAATGATGGCCACTCATTTTTCTTTACTTAGAATGATCACATGTCACATGACATCAGAGACTGACTTCCTGTCAACACATTAGTGCATGTACTGGAATAGTGATAAGTGTCATTATGGAAAAACCCTTTAAATGTTCCTATTGATCAACCTCATCACAGCCAAGTGTATAATGGAAATAATCATTTTATAACTTCTCCTCTTTATCAGACAAACTCAAGTAAGATTGCTTACAGGAATACTAAGTTGTGTATTAATAAAATCCATTAACACAAGTCATAAAATGAAATACAAGCTTTACTTAGAACAGAAGATTTTCTCAGTCTGAAAAATGGCCTGTAAATGTTAGATTTATTGTGATATTTGCCATTTTTCTCCCCTGATAGGATGTGTGGCACCCCAGGGGTCTGGTTTCCACAGTAATGCAGTATTATGTCTGAGAGCAGGTGGGAGGTCCCTTGGTCAGGAATCCAATGCATGCCACACCTCCTGCCCAGTCCTAGGAGGGGAAGGACTTCCCCTATATAAACCTGGGGCTGAGGCAGGGTAGGGAGTTCTGAGGGAGAGTTGAGCCAGGAGGGCTGACAGGGAGCTGTGGCTCCGGCTGGGCTCAGCTCCCGGGCCATGCCAGGAGTCAAGGAGAGTAGAGACAAGAAACAGCAGAAGCAATACTACTACGAGTCAGGGGCTGGCAGCTGCAGAGCTCGCCCTGACTGAGAAGCTTTCTTACCGGACCCGGCGTCCGAGGCTGTGGGGACTAACTCTTACCCAGCAGCAGAAGCCGACCGGCAGGGGATTTCAGGTCCTCAGGCCCAGAAACCCGAAGGCACGGTCACACGCGTGGGACCAGCACCGCCATCGTGGAGCGGAAGCCATTAGAAGGCCCCGAGTCACCGGCCATACGGGTGAGCACCACACGGTACACTCAGGGATGTGGGCTACTTATATCCGCTTCTAGCAAGGTAGCCAGAAGAGTACAGTCAGTTTGGGAGGCCTACAACTCCGCCTGGCCAGGGGAGATCCCATCTGCTCAAGGACTGACCAGGCCCCGTGCACTAGCAAGTACTCCGGGAGGGTCTATCGTTGTTACCAGTAAAGACCCTGAATTACACCGCACCGTCTCTGAGTGGTTCCTGCTACCCCCATCATCCACATCTGCTGCCCTGAGGCCATACCCCTCCCGTTGGGGGTTATACCATCTACGCTGCACCATCCATCCACCGGCCTCAGCGGACTGTCCTGCAGCGGCAGCTCCATAGCTGCATTCAACGGGTGGCGTAGTCGTCCTACATCTACCGCTGTTACATCGCCGCTCAGTTTGACTCCCTGGGCACGGACCGGGTCACCGCCACAAGACTACAACCCTCAAGAGATCCGGCTCCGGGTAAGCTCCCGCGTGCGCAACGCAGCGCGACACAGGCCCAGGGGCGCGTCAACTTTGGCGTAGTCGGCAGGATTTCGTGCCCGCAACCACCGGGTACTGCGTGCCTGAAAAAGACTGTTCAAACTTACCAGTGGTGAAGATTCCCGCCATCCGGCGCCATCTTCTACATTCTTCCCGCCATCGGTGAAGTTTCCCGCCATCCGGCGCCATCTTCTGCCTTCTTCCCGCCATCCGTGGAGTTTTCCCGCCATTGGATGCCATCTTGAGGACGCCGCGCGGGAAGAAGAGGGGCGTGGACTTCGAAAGCGCGCGAGAACTGAAGCCCCGCCTCACGTCCGGACGTTGCGTAAGGTCCTGGAAGGAGCCCAGCAGATGCCGACGTCACCGGAGCGCGACGGAAGGTCCTCAACCCTGACGATCTACTGCGGAGCCGCGGCCTACGGAACAGGATCATCGCAAGGTAGGCCACGGTCCACTAGGGGGGAGGAAGATGCCGGATACGGAGGAGAGCTTCACCGCTTCAACCCCCGCCAGCGCCACCGCTGTTGCGGTCATGCCTTTCACCATGCCCTATATCCCGGGGGCAGCCTGGCTACCCCGGTACTCAGGGGAGTCACATACCCTGCATGACTTTAGAGAAAAGCTGGATAGCCTCTTCCAGGTGTACCCCCTCACAGAGGAGCAAAAAGTGAGCATCCTGGTGGCCCAATTAACCGGGGCAGCCAAAAGGGAAGTAAAATCCTGGCCACCTGGGAGGAGGACTGTCGCAGAGATACTAACCCAGCTAACCGAGGAGGAGCTGCAGTACTACCAATACGAGGAAGGCCAAGAGGACCCGGACGGGTCTGAAGCCTACACACAAGAAGGAGCAGGAGGATGCCGTTACTGAAGTACGGTAAAGTGGAACTGTACATAGTTACCCGTAGGGGTACTTGTGTTGCTAATTAAAATATGGTCCCCGTTGGGACAAGTGTGAACTGTTCCCGTGTGTCCCCTATCCTTAACCAGGCTGAGGACTGTGAGCAGCCATCCCATCTCCCCACAGGCTGAGGACTGTGAGCAGCCAATCCTTATCCCCACTGGCCGAGGACTGAGAGCGGCCATATCTTGTAAATATTATGTGTTTCCAGTTATTTATAGGAGTCCTTGGTGGATTTACCGGGAATCCTTGTACATAGTTGGAGCGTAACCCAGGATGGACTAGAGACTGTTAAGGACTCGGGGTAGGACAGACCCCTACCTGGTTACGTCTCCCTGTTTTGGTGAAATGGACACCTTGCTTTCTTCAAAGACTGCACCCGGTTACGGACACGCCGTGACCAGCTTTATGTGTTTCCTTATTGTAATGTTATTGTTTATACTTTGTTATGTTACAAAAATATGTTTAGTCCCGGAGTACTAAATTTCACTAGGGGGGAATGTGGCACCCCAGGGGTCTGGTTTCCACAGTAATGCAGTATTATGTCTGAGAGCAGGTGGGAGGTCCCTTGGTCAGGAATTCAATGCATGCCACACCTCCTGCCCAGTCCTAGGAGGGGAAGGACTTCCCCTATATAAACCTGGGGCTGAGGCAGGGTAGGGAGTTCTGAGGGAGAGTTGAGCCAGGAGGGCTGACAGGGAGCTGTGGCTCCGGCTGGGCCCAGCTCCCGGGCCATGCCAGGAGTCAAGGAGAGTAGAGACAAGAAACAGCAGAAGCAATACTACTACGAGTCAGGGGCTGGCAGCTGCAGAGCTCGCCCTGACTGAGAAGCTTTCTTACCGGACCCGGCGTCCGAGGCTGTGGGGACTAACTCTTACCCAGCAGCAGAAGCCGACCGGCAGGGGATTTCAGGTCCTCAGGCCCAGAAACCCGAAGGCACGGTCACACGCGTGGGACCAGCACCGCCATCGTGGAGCGGAAGCCATTAGAAGGCCCCGAGTCACCGGCCATACGGGTGAGCACCACACGGTACACTCAGGGATGTGGGCTACTTATATCCGCTTCTAGCAAGGTAGCCAGAAGAGTACAGTCAGTTTGGGAGGCCTACAACTCCGCCTGGCCAGGGGAGATCCCATCTGCTCAAGGACTGACCAGGCCCCGTGCACTAGCAAGTACTCCGGGAGGGTCTATCGTTGTTACCAGTAAAAACCCTGAATTACACCGCACCGTCTCTGAGTGGTTCCTGCTACCCCCATCATCCACATCTGCTGCCCTGAGGCCATACCCCTCCCGTTGGGGGTTATACCATCTACGCTGCACCATCCATCCACCGGCCTCAGCGAACTGTCCTGCAGCGGCAGCTCCATAGCTGCATTCAACGGGTGGCGTAGTCGTCCTACATCTACCGCTGTTACATCGCCGCTCAGTTTGACTCCCTGGGCACGGACCGGGTCACCGCCACGAGACTACAACCCTCAAGAGATCCGGCTCCGGGTAAGCTCCCGCGTGCGCAACGCAGCGCGACACAGGCCCAGGGGCGCGTCAGATGCAATGGTGTTCGGCCATCTAGCTCCAGCACAATCTCTCATTCCATCAAGGAGAGATTATTATTCCACCATGTGCTCGGCTTCGGAAGCTTTGGAAAGGTCCTGATGGCGGAAGATACTTTAACCCATCAAGAATTTGCTGTTAAGATCATCAGCAAAAGAGCCCTGCTAGCCGGAGGTGATAGGCTGGATGTGATGGTGGAGAGGCGAGTTCTTCAGCTGGCATCTGGAAGCCCCTTCCTCGTCCACGCGGACTTTGGATTCCAGACCAAGGTAGAATTGTGACTGCTTAGTGCTGAAAGGTGTTGCCACTACTTTGATGTTGATGACCTATTCGTCTGAATAGGAGCTGTCCTGCAGTACCAAGAGCGGCCACTAAACCTTGTTTGCTCCGTACACTGTTTACATCCGGCTTTTGGCGGAGATGGTAACAGCTGATCGGACCCCACCAATCTGATATTAATGACCTATTCTAATGCTATGTACATCATGAGAGTGGAAAACCCCTTTAAGAAATGTCACTGAATGCAACCAAGCTTCACTGCTCAATGGACAATACCTCTGCCAGGGACAAACTCTACAGAGGTGATATAGAGGGGGTATTAATATTCAGACCAAAATGGCTCTGTATAGTCTTGAATGTGGCTGAGCTGAAATACCAGGCGCAGCTCATGGGCAGAATCACTTTTTTCTGGAAGAAAAGCAATTTTTTCCTAACCTGAACAACTCCTTTATCCCCACAAAGAAGCAGCAGAGGCTGTAAGAGAGCAGCAATTTTCAGTTGTTTTTTCATCTCTGCAGTCTAAAAGTTGTGACTTTTCTATTCTTCTGTCACCGTAGCTGTTTGAAGGTCTAGATTTAATTTTGCATGAAGCGTTGTATTTTTAACTGCACCGTTATAGAGTGCACATTGTATTGGATAAGGTGTATGCATTTTTTGTAGGTTGGATTGAAAAAAATAGCAAGTTTGCTGGTATTTTGGGGGTTTTATGGCACTTACATAATATGTTAATTTTTTTCTCGGGGTCTTTATGATAATGGTGAAACCAGATTTATATGATTTTTATGTTTTGCTACATCAGCATACTGAAAAAATTAAAAAAACACTTTTTGTGTTGGTGTTTTACAAGACTCATAACATTGTTGTTGTTAACAGCTGTTTTTTTTGCATAGCTTGCACTTTCCGTTGGTATTATTAGGGAGTACACAACACTTTATAACTATCTTTAATTCCACTTTTTGGGAAGCGGGATACACAGAAAACAGCTACTGTATGGCAGCCCTATACAAAGCAGAGAGATAAGATTAAGGCTTTGATTCATCATTGCCTTTACGTCTGTTTTTTGTCTGGTTTTGTGTGTTTTTGCGTTTTTTTGCTTGCACCCAATTCATTACTCTATTTGCGCCTTTTTTGAAGTCTATTTTGTATGAGCTTGTCTGCTTTTTTTTTCACTTTATGGGCAGAGTTTAGTGATTCCAGATGTTTTTACCTGATTCATCAATTGTGATTTTTTTAAGTTGCAAACATGACGCAGTCTTAATTTCAATCCCCTTTGGCGTATTTTTTGACATATTTTTGGACCTATTCGAAAATGTGTGATTTTTGGGGCCAAAAAGTTGCAAAAACACTTCAAGGCAGAAAACAAGCATTTTTTACTTTGTACCAAATTCTTGAATTGTGTGCGCCATTTTGAAGAATTTAGCACCAAAAGTCAGCAACAAATACCACAAGACCAAAAAGGAAAGTGATTAAAAATATTCAAATTATGAATCTGGGCCTATGTCTATAATTAAAAGAAAAATAATTACCAAACATTGGCTGAAACAAGAATTTCTAAATGTATTTATATATTAGATATCATTGTTTAGAATTTTAGGGGTCACAGCAGTTAGGCCACCTTTTGTATTGAGTGACTACATATCTTACCAATATGCTTTAACTTTCTTGGATGGAAAACCCCTTCAAGTAGTGAAATGTGTATTTGTCTTTACTGTATAATAAATGCTAATGTTCCATGTTACAGATGAATGTTTTCCTTGGTATGGAATACATGAGCTGCGGGGACTTTTACCAACTTCTACACAGGAAGGGGCCGCTTGACATCACCAGTGCCAGGTAATGTGTTAAAGGAGTTGTCCAGTCTCAGAAGAAAAATCAGCAGTCTCTCTATGTGACTGCAGACTGACAAATTGTGAAAGTATGCAACGCGCACAAGGTCAAGATTTCCCTGTATACCCCGTTCAGGTGGGCGATCCTGTGATTACGGGTACAATTTTCATACTTGTGATCACATGCCGACTAGTCTCACCCGGCTTCTTCAAATAGGAGAGAATTGAGAGACGTGCAGGAGTATAGTCGGCATATAATCATAAGTATGTAAATTGCATACGTGCATTCTCGAGACTGCAATATTGACATTGTGCGCTGTTTACACCATCACGATTAGGCAGTCACATAGAGTGAATAATATAGAATAATGCTCCTATTGACTAATATGAATTCCCAAGTTTACTAACTATGGGAACTGATACTTATTCATTTTCTCTTTGTCAGATTCTATGCCACCGAACTAGTGTGTGGGATCCAGTTCCTCCATTCTAAGGGCGTCATCCACAGGTAATTTAGTCAGTGTGAGGCTGAGTCACACCAGCGTATATTCTCTCATCTAAGAGAATCCAGACGATTATACAAATCACATTTTGATTAAACTCTGAAAAGAATTTGATCATAGTGTGATCCAATTTTTTCTGATGTGGAGAAGATGGAAAAAAAAATGTCTCCATCTTTTCCATTCTGTCAGTCTGTGGAAATCGGCCTGCACTCAGATGTCATCCGAGTGCAGTCCTATGTTTTCCATGAACTCATTGATTTGCATGGCCGAGTGTGATCCGTTGATTGGATCCAACTTGGGCATTCTGCAATTGGTCCAAGGAAAAAAAATCGGACATGTACTCGAGCCCATAAAATAATATTGGTTCCAGTGCTATCCGATGTTTTGTCAGATCACACTCAGCCTGTTTTTTTTTAAACAATGTTTTACTTCAAATATATAATCATTTGCTGATAAGCACAGGAACATTTTATTTAATCACATCCAATTGTGAAAATTTTTATTATTCTAAAATCTATTGATTAAAATTAACTTTTATTCATGGGAGAACCCCTTTAAAGCTTAGCTGCACTCAGTCCCTCCACCCTGGCGACCTGCAGACTGATGCCCTGTAGCTGGTGTCTAGTAGTCTTATATGGTATCACTGTCAGGAAGCTGCAGATGAGCGGCCGTCACATGTAATACAGTGATCCCTGCGGTGGTACAGGGCATATAGTAAAGGAGTTATCTCAGAGGAAAGTACGGCAGTGAGAGAAAATATGTTTATTCTCGTATATCATCATTTCACCACAGATATAAGAAGAATACTTACTCAGGTTAATTTTCTTTTTCTTACAGAGACCTAAAGCCCGAGAACATCCTGGTGACTGATACGGGCCACATTAATATCACGGATTACGGTCTTGCACTTGAGAACATGCACGGAGACTGGACAGCCACCAGTTTCGCTGGGACCATGGGTTACATGGCTCCTGAGGTGAGAATAGAATGTTTTTATTTTTCGGATTTAGAAGGATTCCGGATGCTTTCACATTGATGAGCTTTATTTAGGCTAGTTCATCAATATAATATCATTGAGGGTCCGATCACACTGATTAGCTGTACTGACCCCTGGCTGCAACCTGATGTAAACAGAGCAGAACATCGCACCTCTGTACAGTTTAGTGGTCAGTGCCAAGAAATGCAGATCAGCCTGTGTTTCTTTCAATAGGGGCTAATCTGTAGTACCAGCAGTCGCCACTAACCAGTGAACGGTGCTGTGATGTCTGTTTATTGGTTATATCCAACCACTGGCGGAGGAAATAACAGTTAATCAGTGGGACTGCCGGGCGTTGGCCCCCACCAATCTTATATTGATGACCTGTTCTGGTTATCAATATTAGAGCACTAGAAATCCCTTTAAAGTATTTTCAATATATCACCCATCCACAGAACAGGGAAAAAATGTGTGACCTCTGAGTGCTTCACTACTATGAGCCCCACAATCACCAAATGGGAGGAGCATCGTCTCCTATTCCTCCTAGCCTGCATGTCTACATAGATGGTGAACTATGACCAACCAGGTGTAATGCTGTGTTATCCGGACCAGAGATGTCCTAAATTGGCAATAACATGTGCAATAATGATGCAGGAAAATCTATTATTTTATGTGCACTTATTACATTTATTAGATAACAAGTATCTGAAATATCAAGTACATCGGACTAAGCTGCTCTGTGTATATAAGACAAGACAAGCCGCCACCTCAATACTATCAGCTATGTCACAGATAGCTCCTTAACCCTTTCATGACATATGGCGTACATGTCAGTCATATGTCATGTCCCGGCCTTTGATGCGAGGTCGCACGCCGAGCCGGCATCTTTTCCTGCGGATGATGGATGATTTAATCTTTAACAGCCGCTGGTGTAGCACTACTCCGCCTGCGGCCATTAACTCGTTAGATCTCACTGTCAATCTCTGACAGTGGGATTTAACATGCGCTGGCTGGGGTTCGCGTTTTTCTACATGCCCATCGGTGCGCCCCTAACATGATCACGGGGTGCTGATGTGTACCATGACATTCGGGGGTCGCTGAAGACCTCCGTGCTTGTCATGACAGTACTCCTGTGAAAGCCAGCGTTTAGCTGGCATTCATAGGAGATTGTAATTTTAGCTATACATAGCAGTGCATCAGCAGTCAGACAGTCAAAGCTTCAATTCCCCTAAGGGAACTGATAAATATAGGAAAAAAGTAAACAAAAAATGTTTTTAAAAATATAAGGAAACTAAAAATACAGAAAAGTTCAAATCACCCGCCTTTTGCCCCATTAAAAATAAAGAAATTAAAAAAAAATAAAAATACACATATCTGGTATCTCTGTATTGCTGTGTTTGTAAAAGTCCGATCACTCAAAATATAAAATTAATCTGATCGGTAAACGGCGTAACAAAGAAAAAAATCCAAACACCAGAATTAAGTTTGTTTGACTGCCGCAACATTGTAATAAAATGCAATAAAAGGTGATCAAAACATTGCATCTGCCTCAAAATTATATCAATAAAAATGCCATCATGTGTTTGGTATCTGCGTAATTGTACTCACCTGGATAATCATATTGCCAGGTCAGATTTAGCATATAGTTAACATGGTAAATAAAACAAAAATTGTAAAATTGCACTTTTTTTGCAATTTTAACATGCTTGGAATTTTTTTACCACTTTCAAGTGCATCACATGATAAAATGAATGGCGTCATTCAAAACTACTGCTCATCCTGCAATAAACAAGCCCTCATACGGTTATGTGGATGGAAAAATAAAAAAGTTATGGCTCTTGTAAGAAGGGAGGAAAAACTGAAAATTGCCCGATTTTGAAGGGGCTAAAGTTTGAGCTGGTAGCACACTGAGCTGAGTGTTGTCACAATCGTATATATTGCAATCATTCTGATTTTTCATATCATTTATTAATTTCATTTATGGAGCATAATTACAGTGCTGGCCAAAAGTATTGCCACCCCTGCAATTCTGTCAGATAATATTCAGTTTCTTCCTGAAAATGATTGCAATCACAAATTCTTTGGTATTATTATCTTCATTTAATTTGTCTTCAATGAAAAAAACACAAAAAGAATTGTCCTAAAGCCAAATTGGATTTAATTCCACACTAAACCTAAAAAAGGGGGTGGACAAAAGTATTAGCACCCTTTGAAAAATCATGTGATGCTTCTCTAATTCGTGTAATTAACAGCACCTGTAACTTACCTGTGGCACCTAACAGGTGTTGACAATAACAAAATCACACTTGCAGCCAGTTAACATGGATTAAAGTTGACTCAACCTCTGTTCTGTGTCCTTGTGTGTACCACATTGAGCATGGAGAAAAGAAAGAAGACTAAAGAACTGTCTGAGGACTTGAGAAACCAAATTGTGAGGAAGCATGAGCAATCTCAAGGCTACAAGTCCATCTCCAAAGACCTGAATGTTCCTGTGTCTTCCGTGCGCAGTGTCATCAAGAAGTTTAAAGCCCATGGCACTGTGGCTAACCTTCCTAGATGTGGACGGAAAAGAAAAATTGACGAGAGATTTCAACGCAAGATTGTGCGGATGGTGGATAAAGAACCTCGACTAACATCTAAACAAGTTCAAGCTGCCCTGCAGTCCGAGGGTACAACAGTGTCAACCCGTACTATCCGTCGGTGTCTAAATGAAAAGGGACTGTATGGTAGGATACCCAGGAAGACCCCACTTCTTACCCCGATACATAAAAAAGCCAGGCTGCAGTATGCCAAAACTTACGTGAGAAAGCCTAAAACGTTTTGGAAGAATGTTCTCTGGTCAGATGAGACAAAAGTAGAGCTTTTTGGGAAAAAGCATCAACATAGAGTGTACAGGAAAAAAAAAGAGGCATTCAAAGAAAAGAACACGGTCCCTACAGTCAAACATGGCGGAGGTTCCCTGATGTTTTGGGGTTGCTTTTCTGCCTCTGGCACTGGACTGCTTGACCGTGTGCATGGCATATTGAAGTCTGAAGACTACCAACAAATTTTGCAGCATAATGTAGGGCCCAGTGTGAGAAAGCTGGGTCTCCCTCAGAGGTCATGGGTCTTCCAGCAGGACAATGACCCAAAAAACACTTCCAAAAGCACTATAAAATGGTTTGAGAGAAAGCACTGGAGACTTCTAAGGTGGCCAGCAATGAGTCCAGACCTGAATCCCATAGAACACCTGTGTGGAGATATCTCAAAATGGCAGTTTGGAGAAGGCACCCTTCAAATATCAGGGACCAGGAGCAGTTTGCCAAAGAAGAATGGTCTACAATTCCAGCAGAGCATTGTAAGAAACTCATTGATGGTTACCGGAAGCGGTTGTTTGCAGTTATTTTGGCTAAAGGTTGTGCAACCAAGTATTGGTCTGAAGGTGCCAATACTTTTATCCAGCCCTTTTTTGGAGTTTTGTGTGAAATGATCAATGATTTGATTTTTGCTTCATTCTCTTTTGTGTTTTTTCCTTGCAAGCAAATTAAATGAAGAGAATAATACCAAAGAATTTGTGATTGCAATCATTTTCAGGAAGAAACTGAGTATTATCTGACAGAATTGCAGGGGTGCCAATACTTTTGGCCAGCACTGTATGAAAGATCCTTTTTGTCTCTTGATTAAGTAGTAAGACTTACTGTCATTTAATATAGAATCACATAGCAATATGAGTGACATGTAACAACGGTGATATACAAGAGGTAGCACTACTAATAATGCTTCTCTATGGCAGATCATGGACAAGGAGGAGTATAACGCCGGAGTAGACTGGTACTCGTTTGGAGTCATCTTAAACGAAATGCTTACCAGTGAGTGTAACTACCATCCCTCACTCTTTGATGAATCATCCTCCGGCGCCAAGGACATCATTGAACAGCTCCTCCAGGAAGATCCTGTCCAGAGATTAGGAGTCAATGGTAACATCCGAGAACACCCATTCTTCCAGCGAATTGATTGGGTCTCAGTGGAAGCCCTTAGGATGGCCCCACCATACATCCATGTAGTAAGTATATGTACAGAATTGTCACATGGATCTGAATAAGATACTCTCCCACAATCTTCTACACTATTGGCTCTGTGATACATTATGTTTAATGTCAGGGATGGAAAATAATTTGGACTACGTTAATGTTTACATTACTATTATAGACGATCGGGCTGGAAAATTTAATTTATTAACGGTGCATGCCTAGTCTATAATATTGCACTTCTTTCAGACTCTTTTGCAGGCTATACGCAAATAATTAACTAGTTATATGTTCTGTCAGGTGCAAGTCATTTAATTTGGCAAAGAATTGCATAGGCATCTGTAGCTGGAGATAGAGTAGATGGTTGGCTAAAAAAAAATAAAGTGAGCTCTCCATAAGGACCACAATGTTTTGATAATTTTTCAGGCAGACATGGAAGTGAATCTAAAGAAGATTAGTTTGCATTTTTCAATAATAATTCTCCTTTTGACCTGAAGAAAAATAAAACAACAAATATGAACCAATTTTGTCAAAAAACAGAACTGATGGAGCTATCCCAATTTGGAAGAGTCTGTTAACAGATCAAAGTGTTCAGTGTTGAAGTGATATAAGTACAGATTGCACTTTTTTAAAAACTTCTCATTCTAACCATACTTGAGCTATTGCCTATTACCTGCACATAATTCTGCATCCTATATATGATAAGACAGGAGTATGATTGGCCATAGAGATAATTAGTGGCACTGGAGCTCACTGAAGTGACTAAACTTGAGCTGCAATGCTTGTTGTGCTGGTTTTGTCTCTACAATATTGCATTTAAATTTCAAAACATTCCTTAATATTGAACAATTTTTTTTCTATACTTCAAGTCAAGACTATTTTGATTAGTCACCAATTTTCACCATGACTTTTTTCTGCATCTTTTCTATAGCCAACTAAGCCTAAACCAAAGTTCCGTGCTTTTAAGCTTGACAAGATCCAAGTGGCAGAGGCTGCATTATCTATAACACCAGAGGACCAGGCCGTGTTCAGAGGGTTTTCATTTGTCAACTAGAAAACCCTCAACAAGACACCTGCTCAATAATATCAGAGCAAGCTGCATACCTGAGTTTCCAGAAGATCATGCAGAGATGAGCAGAAGATCGGATGTCCAACATCATCAGGGACCTCCGCATCGATAACTATAAGTGATAAATATAGATAAAAATACGTAAGAAAGAATAAGTATAAGTAAGAAAAGATAAGTATAGGTAAGAAAGTATAGGTAAATATAAGAATAGATAAGTAAGGATAAGTATAGGTATAAGAGGATAAGTACAGGAAAAAAAAGATAAATATAGGTAAGAAAGAATAACTATAGGTAAGTATTGGTAAGAAAGTATAAGAATAGGTAAATATAGGTAAGAGAGGATAAGTATAAGTAAAAATGGTAAGAAAGGATAAGAAGGGGCAAAAAAGGATAATTATAAGTAAATATAGGTAAGAAAGAATGAGCATAGGTAAGAAAGAATAAGTATAGGTAAATATAGGAAAAAATTATAAGTATAGATAAATACAGGAAAGAAATGATAAGCATAGGTAACAAAAGATAAGTATGCATAAAAAAGATAATTAGAAGTAAAAAGGATAAGTGTAGCTAAATATAGGTAAGAAAAGATAAGTATAGGAAAAAAAAGATCAGTCTAGTTAAAATAAAAATATAGGCAGGACTCGATAAGTCTAAGTAAGAAAATATAAGTATATGTAAGGATAATTACTGGTAAAAAAGGAATAAATAACCTACAAACACCAATCGGAGTCATACGCTTAATAAAATAACAGTAGCTTTATTAGATATGCATAAATACAATTATCACAAAGATGATTAAAAGAATAGATAGAGGTGTAATTGGAGAGACTCGGTATATAGTCTCTGCAAGGTAGAAAGTACCACACATGATGTAGTAAGTCATCCAATTAAATTCATGTTCTTATGTATACAAACATGTTATTGATATAATCCCACATAGAATCAGTCCCTGCCATCAGCATAGGATACAAGTGAAGAGCTATGTAACTGTGTGGCTATACAACTTTAATAGTATAATTAGTATAATTAAAAAATGGGAGGAGTCCTGAGGAGATAATTTGCATATTCCCACTGCATTTTGGGGTAAGTGAAGAGTCTCCGCGAGCTCAAAGAACACTGGATTTTGGCTGTTGGAGCTGAAAAGAGGACATCGGCAAACCAGGGGAGGAGTCCTGAGGAGATAATTTGCATATTCCCACTGCATTTTGGGGTAAGTGAAGAGTCTCCGCGAGCTCAAAGAACACTGGATTTTGGCTGTTGGAGCTGAAAAGAGGACATCGGTAAACCGCGCGCCTACCGGCGCGCGCATTTTGTAGCTTTTTTTTTAAGCTTTTTTCACTGTTTTCAGAACATTAACAATAAGAACATGGAAGAGTCCAGGAGCCATTTGGTGAGCTGCATATCCTGCTACATGTTCACAGACTTGCCAGTGGAAAAGCCAAACTTCACATGCCAGAAATGCAAGCTTGTGTCCCTGTTGGAGGAAAAGTTGCGAAATCTAGAAGAGAGGTTAACTACCTTGAAAATCATTAAGGAAGGTGAAGAGTTCTTAGACAGAGCAGAATTATCTCTTCATGATTCAGAAAGAGAAGAAATTCGAACTGCACCTGACGAAACAGAGGAATGGAAGCATGTGACCCACAGAAGCAGGAGGATCGAGAGGCAGTCAGCACCTATACTGCTCAGGAACCAGTACCAGGCTCTCACGCAGGAGAACCATGAAGAAATACAGCAAAATAAGACTTTGCCAGCAATGAATAACCTTGTAAGCCCTCAGAATCCTCCTGGATGGAGAAAGAAGAATGTTGTGAAGAAAAAACGGAGAGTGGTGGTCATGGGGGATTCCCTGTTAAGAGGAACAGAGGCCGCTATCTGCAGACCAGACATAACCTCAAGAGAAATGTGCTGTCTTCCAGGAGCAAAAATTAAAGATGTGTCTGACAGGATATCAAGACTCTTCAGACCTACAGATCACTACCCATTCCTGCTAATACATGTGGGGACAAATGACACCGCAAGAAAGGACCTGGAAACCATCTGCAGTGACTTTGAAGACTTAGGCAAGAAAGTGAAAGAATTGGGAGCGCAGGTGGTCTTCTCATCCATCCTCCCAGTGGATGGCCATGGAACAATGAGGTGGAATAAGATTCTACAGGTGAACAACTGGCTACGTCGATGGTGCCGTCAACAAGGATTTGGATTTCTGGATCACGGAATGAATTACCTATATGATGGACTACTTGCTAGAGATGGGGTGCACCTTACAAAGACTGGAAAACATGTATTTGGAAGTCGCCTTGCTACACTCATCAGAAGAGCTTTAAACTAGAACAATGTGGGAAGGGAAGCAAAAGGCCAGAAAAAGCCATACAGCTGACAAATACTACTGAGATCTCTGCTACTGGAAGTGGAAAGGAAGAACAAAGACAAAACAATTTAAATAATAAAAATATGGGAGGAAGAGAAACCAATCACAAACTAAAATGTTTTTATACAAATGCACAAACATGGGCAACAAACATGGAGAATTGGAACTACTAATGCAGGAAAAGGAATATGATGTCATTGGAATCACTGAAACTTGGTGGGACGATACACATGATTGGAATAAAAGGCTAAAAGGATACAACTTATTTGCAAGAAACAGACTTGATAAACGAGGAGGAGGTGTTGCATTGTATGTTAGAAAAGCGTATATCTGCACAGAGATTGAAGCTTCAGAGACTGGGAGTTCTGTGGAAACTGTTTGGGTAAGAATACAAGGAGAGAACAACGGAAAGGACACCATTGTAGGCATTTACTACAGGCCACCTGGGCAAGCTGAAGATATGGATGAACTCTTTATGTATCAAATGACCAAGTTCTCCAAAAAATATGACGTAGTGGTCATGGGAGATTTCAACTATCCAGACATTTGTTGGGAATCTCTCTCAAGTAAAACTAACAGGTCAAGCAAATTCTTATCCTCTCTTGCTGACAACTTTATCTTCCAAAAGGTAGGGGAGAAAACAAGGGGATCTGCTACTTTGGATCTAATCCTTATAAACAGGGAGGAAATGGTTGAGGAGGTAAAGGTGGCTGGGACCCTAGGAGGCAGCGATCATGCTATTATAGAATTTTGGATAACTAGAGGAGGAAGACATGTGAAGACTCAAACTTCAAGGTTAGATTTTAGAAAGGCAGATTTTAAGAGACTCAGAAAGAGAATAGGAGGGATCCAATGGCTGGATGTCCTTAAGGACAAAAATGTCCAGGAAGGATGGGAAATTTTTAAAAATGAGATTCTCAAAGCACAATCGTTAACAATCCCGAAAAGTAGGAAGAATGGGAAGCATTTAAGGAAACCAGGATGGATGAACACAGAACTTAAACACATGCTAAAAAGAAAGAAAGAAATGTTTATTAAATGGAAAGAGGGAGGCATATCTAAAGAAGATTATAATGCAGTCTGCAGATCCTGCAGGGCACGTATCAGGTTAGCTAAAGCTGACAATGAATTAAGGCTTGCAAGAGATGTCAAAAGCAATAAAAAAGGATTTTGGGGGTATGTCAAAAGTAAAAGAAAAGTCAAAGATGCTATAGGATTTTTACAGGATGAAAATGGAGAAATGGTAAGAGAGGATGTTGAGAAGGCCGAACTTTTTAATTCCTATTTTGCATCTGTTTTCTCTCAGAAAGAAAATGTAACATCGACTGATCTTCACTGTCCTTTTAAAGGAATAGAGGAATCCAAGTTATCTGTAAACAGAAAGATTGTGAGGGAATATTTAGCTAACATAAATGAGTTCAAGTCTCCAGGTCCAGATGAATTACACCCCAGAGTACTGAAGGAGATCGTAGAAGAAATTTTAGAACCACTCTCCATAATCTTTGAAAATTCTTGGAGAACAGGAGAAGTCCCAGAAGACTGGAGAAGAGCAAATGTTGTTCCTATCTTCAAAAAGGGGAAGAAGGTGGACCCAGGGAACTATAGGCCGGTGAGTCTGACTTCTATACCAGGAAAGATCTTTGAACAAATTATTAAACAACATGTATGTAAGTACATGGATAAGAATGAAGTGATTAACCAGAGTCAGCATGGGTTTGTAACTAACAAGTCTTGTCAGACTAACTTAATTTCCTTCTATGACAGAATCACTGACTGGGTGGATCAGGGAAATGCTGTAGATATAGTATATCTTGACTTCAGCAAAGCATTTGACAAAGTATCTCACACCATCCTTATTGAAAAAATGACCAAGTATGCAATGGACCAGGCAACTGTTAGGTGGATTCATAACTGGCTTAGTGATCGGACTCAAAGGGTGGTTGTAAATGGCTTCACATCCAGCTGGATGAATGTCTCAAGTGGGGTACCACAGGGCTCCGTCCTGGGACCTGTATTGTTCAACATCTTTATCAATGATTTAGATGAAGGAATTGAGGGTAAACTGATTAAATTTGCTGATGACACAAAGCTAGGAGGGATAGCTAATACTAGAGAAGAGAGAGAGAGGATTCAAAAAGACCTAAATAAACTGGAGCAGTGGGCAGCAACCAACAGAATGGTTTTTAACAGGGAAAAATGCAAAGTACTACATCTGGGCAATAAAAATGAAAAAAGCATATACAGAATGGTAGGAATAGAGCTAAGCAACAGTACATGTGAAAAAGACTTAGGTATACTAATAGATCATAGACTGAACATGAGTCAACAGTGTGATGCAGCAGCAAAAAAGGCAAATACAATTCTGGGATGTATTAACAGAAGCATACAGTCTAGATCACGTGAAGTCATTATCGGTCTTTACTCCTCTTTGGTCAGACCTCATCTGGAATACTGTGTACAGTTTTGGGCACCACATTTTAAAAAAGACATAGACAAACTGGAGCAAGTTCAGAGAAGAGCGACCAGAATGGTGACTGGTCTGCAAACCATGTCCTATGAGAAACGGTTGCAGGATTTGGGAATGTTTAGCTTGCAAAAAAGAAGACTGAGAGGAGACTTAATAGCTGTCTACAAATATGTCAAGGGCTATCACATTGTAGAAGGATCATCTTTATTCTCATTTGCACAAGGAAAGACTAGAAGCAATGGGATGAAACTAAATGGGAGGAGACACAGATTAGATATTAGAAAAAACTTTTTGACAGTTAGGGTGATTAATGAGTGGAACAGGCTGCCACGAGAGGTGGTGAGTTCCCCTTCAATGGACGTCTTCAAACAGAGGCTGGACAGACATCTGTCTGAGATGATCTAGTGAATCCTGCTTTGAGCAGGGGGTTGGACCAGATGACCCAGGAGGTCCCTTCCAACTCTACCATTCTATGATTCTATGATTCTTAAGGAAAAATATAGGTAAGAAAGGAGAAGCATATTTAAAATGTAATTAAAAAAGTATAGGTAAAAAGGAGAAATATAGATAGGAAAGAATTAGTATAGGTAAAATAGGATACGTACTGTTAAAAAAGGATAACTATATTTAGAATTCAATTAAAAAAATAAAAAAGGATGAGCATAGGTAAGGAAGGAAAGAAAAGTTTATGTAAGAAAGGATAAGCATAGGTATGTAATTATAAGTATAGGTAAGAAGCATCAATTCTCAATAATTAACCAGTGTAAGCCGCCCTTAGTTAGACATGCGCTTTAAATAGTCTAAAAATAAAAATAAGACAAACATATATATTAGATATATATGAAATATTCCATGTAAAGGTGTGACAGGGCCCCATCCAGAGCTGACACTGCAGTGAACCAACGATTAGCCGATCGCCAGTATGTGGGGTCAGGAAGGAATTTTTCCCCACACATGGGGTTGTTTTGCCTTCCTCTGGTTCACATCCTTTTTATGCAGCAAATCCAAAAATGGCACTGGATGATTAAATAAAACTAAATTGGATAATAGATAAGAATAAAAATTAATAAACTCTATTCATTGTGTCGGTGTATTCTTTATATTCTGTTCATTCTGCTGTGACTATTATTTTGATTTTGGACTGTTGTAGTGAATGTTACAAATGGCAGGGAATTAAGAGTTAATCCGATTTTTTTTTGCGGGAAGCTGAGTCACATGATCTCGCTGCCGATTATTTCCCATCATGACAGTGATGTTATGGCCATCTGTCAAATGGATTTCTCAGACCAGTGTCACTGCCCCAATATGCACCGCATCATCAATTACATGTTGTACATGAGATAGGGATAACATCATCAGCTACTGCTCTGTAACCCAAGTGTAGTTTCCTCCATTAAAGTCCCTGCATATCACAGATCATGTAGAGGACAGTGTGAAAACACAGGGGTCAGTGGGTGCTCTTGTCCGCTGGCACGGTGGTCTTTAGAAAGATTGCATGGACAAAGGCTCATACCACTGAACGCCCACTCTCTTTTACGATGGGTAGAACATTACTCAGACAACACAGGGTGATGGTAAACAGTGTGGCAATAATTTATTGAACCACCAACAATCAATAACATATAAAACAGTCTCAACAACTACACAAGATGGGGCAAATTACTGAGACTCACCCTTCCGCTGGCTTGCCAGGATTTGGGCAGTGTAATATGTGTCCAGGTGACCTGATTTTCCCAACCTGGATTCTTCAAATCGTATCTGAGAGTTCAGCAATGGTCAATGGAGCAGTTCTGTACTTTCCAGCCAGGGCTGTGGTCCCTTAAGCTGACATCCTGTAGAATTTCCCAGAACAGACACAGAGACCCCCCTTTTATAGTTCACATTTGTCCTTTCAAGCCATCATTCACAGGTCAAGGGTCAGGGATCATGATATTAATTCACAATGCTTGAATATCCACAGCTCATCCCCTCAATGTTGGCTAGCAAACACCCTACAATTGCATTTAACATATCTAGCAAACATGCATTGTTCAGAGTACGTGTATTGCAAGATTGGCAGATGTTACTTTGTAAGAGCTGATATAAGATGTGAATAGCAGCCATTTATCAATTACCAATCAAGTGATCAGCATTCAGGCTTATACAAACAATTAGCTGTGTTGAGCAACCAAAGAAGATCACAAGTTCAAAAGTCAACCTAACAATAAAAGTGTATGGTCCTGACCTGTGGAATGTATGTCTGGCATAATTAAGAAGAAAAGCTGTGTCATCACAGATGGTTATATTTCATAGCAACTGTACTTACCCCACGGTAGTTCCATACCATGCACCATTTCAGTAGCCTCCAGCCTATCACATGTGGGAAGCTATACCTGGTACAAGGGGATCTAATAGGAATAGAATATATTAGTTCAGCAAGAGATGAATGGGTTGGATTTAGATGGAAAAAGGAGGTGTCATTGGCCTTACAGAACAGTGGGGCATAGTGGCAGGATAAAGGTGGTGGGAATGGATGCCACAATGTAAAGTTTCTATAAAGAGATGAGAATGGGGCGCAATAGTGCTGTTACCCAGGCAAACAAAATTAAATAAGTGAAAATATGCTTACCATGCGGGGTTGTATCATGCACAACTCATATATTGAGCGTAACAGAGGGCTGCTGGAGACACCAAACCTTGGTGGTTAACAACATAAAGGAAAAGATGACAGGTGTCAGTAGTTCCGCGCTCCTCCATTAGAACAGATGATACAGAATCCAGGACTTGTATTGTGGATTTATTCTTTTGACAAGCTAAAAATAGACGCGTTTCGTGGACGTCCTGTCCACTTCATCAAGTGCATAGCTTAAGAGATGTTAACTGCAGAGAACGTATATACACATTGAAAGTGAAATAAAATGGCGCCAAGGCACCAGCAACCGTTTTCATTTAAAAATTAAACCTTTACATATTCCTTAAAAAAGTGTGTCTATTAGCGTCATTAAGAGAACAATTATAAAAAAGTAATGAGAATTGTATAAAATTGAAATAAAACGTCTTCTACATAAGTTCCATGTTGTAAAAATAAAATAATTTTTTGTGTATGATGATTCAAACCTGTTATCTCTTTGTGCCCTATACCATATAAAGACAACATCCATGGTCAGTACCTCTAGACAGTGGAAGTATCTGATAGCTAGTGGAAGTTGTTTAGCTGCCTTTTTATGAAGGATATAATTATAAGATGGTACTAACAAGGAAGACATGATTGTAGAAAAATGTATATTTATAGTGAAACACTGACAAGTGTATGCATATGCATCTGACACGCCCCCTGGGCCTGTGTTGTGCAGGGGACCCCGGAACCGGGCCTGTTGTAGAATGCTGGGGGTTGTAGTCTCCGTGTGGCGGTGACCTGGTCCGTGCCCAGGGTGGTCAAACCAGTGGCAGTCTTAATGTATAGCAAATATCCGACTACGCCACCCGTGGATTGCGGTCAGTGGGGACCGCCGCTGCGCTGCCGACCGCTGAGGCTGATGTTGTTTGCGCAGCCGAGTATGGGATAACTCCCCACGGGAGAAGTATTGCCTCAGGGCAGCTAATGTGAGAGATGATGGGAGTGATGGTGTGAGGGTCCCAGTGCTAATGGTCCTGGTGCGGCAAGGAATCACAGAGACGTGAGGTGCAGTTCAGGGTCTTTACTGATGGTACAAGGCAGACCCTCCCGGGAGTACTGGCTAGTATAAGGGGCCTGGTCAGTCTACGAGCAAGCAGGAGTTCCCCTGGCCAGGTGGAGTTGTAGGCCTCCCCGTTTATCTGCACTCTTCCTGGCTACCTTGCTGTCAGGGGTTACAAGTAGCCCACATCCCTGAGTATACCGTGTGGTGCTCATCCGTATGGCTGGTGACTTGGGGCCTTCTGTTAGCCTCCGCTCCTGGATGGCGGCGCTGGTCCCTTCTTTGTGACTGAGCCTCCGGGCTTCTATGGCCAGAGGACCTGGAATCCCCTGCCGGCTGGTTTCTGCTGCTGGGTATATATCAGTCCCCACAGCCTCGGACTCCTGTGTCCGGTTTTAGTAACTTCAGCCAGGGCGAGCTATATCTCTGCTCACAGCCCCTGGCCTTCTGCCTCTGCTCCTACAGAGCTCCTGATCTATCTTTTCCTGTGTCTGGAACTTTACTCCAGGCTCTGACTGCTCTGCTTGTTCTGCAGGCTCTGTCTCTGTCTCCAGCTTCACTCACTAATCCCGCCCCAGACCCAGTTTATAAGGGCAGATTCCTCCCCTCCCAGGTCTGGGTGGGCCGTGTTGCATGCTTAGGGCTCCTGACCAGAGAAACCTCCCACTTGCTCTCAGACATAATATCTCTATTACTGTGGCAACCAGACCCCTGGGGTGTCACACATCCAACATTGCCCATATCCCTATCACTGAGTCAATTGGATAGATGATATACAAACTGGACACATTGAAACCACAGGGTTTAAATGAGGTTACAGAGACCTTTCTCTAAAAATACTGATATTAAGACTCAATATCCCCTTTTACCTGCTACGGTGTACCATTGCATCACAGCCCCTTCCGTCATCACAGGTTATAGAGACCTTTCTCCAAAAACACTGGTATGAAGGCTCAATATCCCCATTTACCTCCTAGGGTGTTGCATCGCAACACCTTCCGTCACCACTGGTTACAGAGACCTTCTCTTAAAACAATGATATGGAGGCTCAATATCCCCATTTACCTGCTAGGGTGTTGCATCGCAGCGCCTTCCGTCACCACTTGTCTCACATCCAATTCTTCTCTAGCTTTCTCCCATACTGCACGTTCTAAAAGGATATCCGATGAATCTATATTATAAGTTGTTCTCCCACATCAACCACAACACACCAGTGTGGGCACAGGCTTTTTTCCTGCTCAGGACCGCAACATACCAGCGCGGTCCCCGATAATCAAAAGCATGGAATATATCAGCCCATGTCAATTCATTTCTTCACTTGCTCGGTCATCCCCCTCTGACTGATTAAAACTGGTTAGGATTACATTCTATTGTACAGGAGGCTATTCATTCATAAATCCAATTGACTAACATGATCATTTGATGATCTATTACCTGGGGAAATAAGCCATGTAATTTTAGGTCTCAGGAGTGGCATAAAATACAATCATGCTCCATCTCCATGATGCGGACGTGAACCATGGTCCGACCAAAATCATTGGTACACCGCATAGGTTTTATTAGTGGCATTTAGCATATTTAGAATATAAATATGCTAAATGCCACTAATAAAACCTATGCGGTGTACCAATTGACTAAATGTTAGTCAATTGGATTTATGAATGAATAGCCTCCTGTACAATAGAATGTAATCCTAACCAGTTTTAATCAGTCAGAGGGGGATGACCGAGCAAGTGAAGAAATGAATTGACATGGGCTGATATATTCCATGCTTTTGATTATCGGGGACCGCGCTGGTATGTTGCGGTCCTGAGCAGGAAAAAAGCCTGTGCCCACACTGGTGTGTTGTGGTTGATGTGGGAGAACAACTTATAATATAGATTCATCGGATATCCTTTTAGAACGTGCAGTATGGGAGAAAGCTAGAGAAGAATTGGATGTGAGACAAGTGGTGACGGAAGGCGCTGCGATGCAACACCCTAGCAGGTAAATGGGGATATTGAGCCTCCATATCATTGTTTTAAGAGAAGGTCTCTGTAACCAGTGGTGACGGAAGGTGTTGCGATGCAACACCCTAGGAGGTAAATGGGGATATTGAGCCTTCATACCAGTGTTTTTGGAGAAAGGTCTCTATAACCTGTGATGACGGAAGGGGCTGTGATGCAATGGTACACCGTAGCAGGTAAAAGGGGATATTGAGTCTTAATATCAGCATTTTTAGAGAAAGGTCTCTGTAACCTCATTTAAACCCTGTGGTTTCAATGTGTCCAGTTTGTATATCATCTATCCAATTGACTCAGTGATAGGGATATGGGCAATGTTGGATGCATATGCATACACTTGTCAGTGTTTCACTATAAATATACATTTTTCTACAATCATGTCTTCCTTGTTAGTACCATCTTATAATTATATCCTTCTTAAGAAGGCAGCTGAACAACATCTACCAACTATCAGATACTTCCACGGTCTACTAGTACTGACCATGGATGTACTGACTAAAGGCTCATTCCTCCCGACGGAGGCTAGCCGGTCACCTGAGGCTGAGGGCGGGGTGGCGTCACACCCAGACACTTTGCGGACGTCCAGGGCGTACCACCCCCGCTCCCCCTGGTGGCGAGTGAAAGTCACAGCATCGCCCGGGAAGAGGTTCCGGCCGGGGTGTCCCTTCTTAAGACGCGGCTCGATGTCCCGCCGGCTGACGAACACATCGTCCTGGAACATGGGACACCGGATAAACCCCCAGCCCTCTCCATGGTGAAAACGTACGATCTGGCCTTCATATCGGGGACTGGGACGGGTCCGAGTCTTCGCAGCCTTGGTCCTGACCTCGAGGCGCTTGCAGCGTTGCTCCCGCCGACGCTGCTCCCGCGCTAGCTGGAAGATTTGGTCGCTGCACAATTGGCTCCTCCTTCGCGCTTCCGAGCGGGTCTCCCGTGGGAAGCCCATTAGGTCGCCCCCCTGGTTTTCCCAGGCCCACTCCTCGGCCTCGGGCCAGGTCACCGCTGGTGCAGGTAGCGGGGTGAGGACGGGTTGCTGCAAGTCCTCGGATGATGCGGACCAGTCCGGGTTGGAGCCGGTAGCCTCCTCCGCAGCTCCAGGCACCTTCGTTTCTGAGCTTTTGCGACAGCGCAGGTCCCCACCGATGGCTGCCGATTGCAGCTCAGGGGCTAGCGCTTGCTCCCAGGTGACCGCGTGGGGGACTATGTACTCTGCCATGAGGTCCAGGATAGTCTCCGTTGGCTCTTCAGCCGGGGCAGGGGTTGCAGACTCACCCGCCGCTAGGTCACTCTCCACTTCGACCTCCGAGTCTACTAGTCCTGGAACCTCCACTCCTCGGCGGCGGTCACGGATACATTATAACATCTCCGCTTTCCACGCTGCCGTCGCCGCCTCCTGGGCCTCTTTCTGTCTCCTTGCAAGTCCCGGAGCTTCCATGTGGAGAAACTCAATATCTCCCGGAGTCAATACGCTGCCGCCTTGCTCTCTGCCGGGTGAAGGGCCTGAACAGGGTTCAGTGGTTGCATGGTCTCGCACCCCAGAGACATCCATGTCTGCCTCCGTTGACTGCCAAGCTCCGACTGCAATGGCCGCACCTTGTTGCTTTGCTTCTTCTTCCTCCTTTTTCGGGGCAGTTCCTGGGCGGAATGCTGACAGGCTCGACTGTGTTCAGCCCATCCAATTTGATGGGCATTACCCCACGGACAGTCTCTGATGGAAGGGGCAGTCCACATTTTTGGCGCCAAGCAGGAGCCCAGCCCACGATGGGAGGTGTACGAAGACAGTCTTTTCACAGCATCATGGCGCCTGTTCTTCTTGGGCGGGCGCCATTTTAAGAGTAAAACAACAGTTCAAGGTGTTAGGCACACAGTACCCGATAGCAATGGGCACTCTTCTCCGTTGCTGCGGGCACGATATCCTGCCGACTACGCCAGTGATGTGACGCTCTCAGCCCTGCCCTGGGAAGATGGCGTACTCGAAGCCGGGACAGATGTTGAGGGGGGGGATGCAGCCGTGGCCTAGACCCGTTCCGTGCCCAGGGCCGTCACATTTAAAAGGATGTAAGGGCTTTCAGGTTTGAGTGGTTTTTGTCGACTACGCCACCTGTGGTGTCTGGTGAGAGGCCACCAGCGCCACTTCAGTCCGCAGAGGTCCGGTGTCATGGCGGCTAAAGTTCTCGCTGCTCCCCACAGGCGGAGCAGGGCCCCAGGGCGGGCAAGGCAGGATAGAAGTGGGGTAGTAGTGCGGGAGTACGGGTACCACGTTGTGTGGTATGGCGCGTAATGAACAGTCTGGAGGCCATAGGGATGAATTTCCAAGGCTTTACTCACAGTTCTCTTAAGCAGCGCAAGGCTTCTCCCTGCTCCTCGCGGAGTCCTGCGGCCACCAGGGACGGGGGTCCGACTACCTCCGAGGAAGTCCAGTGTTCGGTAGTGACCCTACACCAGAGTGTTCCTGCACTACAGATTTCACCCTTTCCCATCTGTGCGTGCGTAGTAGATAGGCCAGGTGGCAATTTCTCTCCATCCGAGGCCCGGCGGGATCCTCAGGGCCTAGCCGGGCTTTCCCGTCCTGGACATAGAGTGCGAAGACGGGTGTCGGGGGCCGGTACCCCTCTTGCAGCCGGAATCCCTCTGAATAGATCAGGTAGGCGAGGACAGGTGGCGTACTCCGCTCCGTTTGCATCCTCCCTGGGACCCATTTGCTAGGGAGCCCCACTCTAAAGCTCCCGGGCCTTCTTGATCCTGGTCCTTGGCCGGGTTGAGACATTCCTTGTCTGCAACTTACCTCTCGTCCCAAATATCGGGGTACGAGGGCTGTGTCCCATGCCGGTGCAGGCCCACACAGGATCTGCGCTCCCGGAGGGAAGTCACATCACACACAGTTCATGACAGCACAGTACGACCAACTAATCACTAGGGAGGATTAGCAGAAGGACCAGCAAAAAGACTAAGATCAAAGATGGCATTCTAATAAATACTAGATTTGAAGTGTCACTCACTAGTTGTTCCTCCACCCACACCCACTAACTGGTTCCTACCACTTTGTGTTCCCCAGTCTCCCTGTAACCAGGGGAGCCGCACTTAGTGCATACTAGCTCCCTCCGGTGGAAATGTGGTGTTGGATGCAAAAGGTTAGGTAACTACCATCACACTGGCCTTACCTCAGAGGAGGAACTCCACACTCCATTAAAGAAGTGCAGCATTCCTGTGGCGGTCAAATCCTCAGGGGCGCCATACTGCCATCACCATGTACGGTGGTCAAGAAAAGGATATCCCACCAGCTTGTCTAATTCTCAAATTTAAAAGAGCATTTTATGACTTCAGCTAGATCTAGACTCATAACAAATCATTTTCAAATTAGGCAGGAAAACTTTCACATAGCATTATACAGCTTTTCTTGAAGGGAATCTGTCACCCCCTGGGAAGTTTTAAACATATTACTATGGGCATACAAGTGACAGAATTGTTAAAATAGTCTTACCCGTATGCCTCATAGCTGCTGTCTTGTTTTTTTTTAAACAATCTTTTAATCCTTTATGTTAATGAGTTCTTCTAGACTCTGTGGTGGTGCCTGGAAGAAAACTCCTGCCTCTGGTGTTCATTTGCATACCACCTCCCTCCCATCAGCATCACAGTGCCATGTGACATGTAGTTGTGGGCCTGCAATGGCACGATTAAGTTTACCTTTTCCACCCTTCAGTAGCAGTGACTCGCAGGCGCCTGTGCAGAATAACAATGAAGCAAATGCCCATTGATGGGCGGAAAAGGTAAGTATAATCGCACTATTGCAGGGCGCAGGCTCGGGATTCAGGGGCCACAACTAGCTTTCGTCATGGCACTGTAGAGGTTGAGGGCTTGATCAGACAGATCAACTCCCCCCATATTTTTATTGTACCCCAGTACACAGTCTGGTTTGCGGACCTGTGTATAGGTACCTCGTACAGCTGTGGGAGTGACGCGCCCCCAGGGCAATGGGGTACTTGGAGTCCGGGCCGATAGATGCTGGGGGAAAGGGATATGTCACAGTGGCTGGCCCGGTCCGTGGCCCAGGGCGGTCAACTAAAAGGGGGGAAAGTTTATATAGGGTTTATAGTTCGATCGTGACGCCACCTGTGGTTTCTGGTGATTTGTACCAGCGCTGCTGCAGACCTCTAAGGCTGTGGATAAGGCAGCTGGGATGGAACGGCTCCCCACAGGTGGAGCAGGCCTCAGGGCAGGGTAGAGTTGGATGGTGGGTGGTGATGCTGGGACCTGTAGTGCAGGCAGAATGGCGCAGCAGGAGTAACTGACAGAGACAGGGGATTCGCTTCAATACCTTTACTGGTGCGGATGTCAGGTACGGTCCAGGGTACTCGGTAGGATGGGTGCACTTCAGGACTTCTCCCCAGTGAGCGGGTATAAGGCCTCCTGGTCTGTGTCTCCCTCTCTGTATGCTCCTGGCCAGCCTGCAACTGGGTCTAGCTTATGTGTCGTGCTGCTCCTTCACCTGTCGCTTGGTAGTAGGACCTTCTGCTGGCAACCACTATCCCTGGTAATGCTGGGGCCTTCGTGGTTCCTGATCCTGTTAAGGGTTTAGCTTCAGGTCGGCCAGGGACTTGTAGTCCTCCTGGTATTCCGGTGAACCCTACTGGGTATAAAGGACCCTGTAGGCGCGGACCTGGTGTCCGGTTTGTACATTCGGGGTGAGCCTATGATGCTCCTCTGCACCCTCATCTCCTCTCTCCTCTCCTCCTCGCTGTCGGCCACACTCGGGTCCCTCAGAACACAGCAGCAGACATGCTGCGTCTTCGCTGCTCTCAGCGTCAGCACGCTCTCAGACTCTGTCTGACTGACTGACTGGCTCCACCCTCCATATATATATCCCTAACGGGCTCCCTCTGGTGGTATGAGGTGGAAGGGTGGAGGTGTTTGTATGTAGTGAGGGCCTCTTGTGGAGAAGTCCATCCATGCACCCTGGGTCCTGTGGTACCTGTGAACAGCAGGGTGCCACAGGGGTGCTGCCATCACCATGTACGGTGGTCAAGAAAAGGATATCCCACCAGCATGTTGTTGTTAAATTGTGCTCTGCTCTCACCCTTTCTGAGCAGCTGCCCAATTAGTGACCTTAGTAGTCCTCTCTGAGTTTTTCAGACAGTACTAAATACTGTGGTAGCTCTGGCAGAAAGGAATATGAAGAGCGGGATGCTGGTATAAAAGTTTTCCATGTAGGAGTGATAACTTTGATCCAGCAGTGGGTGCACCAAATCCCACACAATTTTCCTACTCACTCCCAGGACTGGGGGCATTCAGGGGATTGAATCCGGGTGTCCTTCCCTTCATGAACCCTAAATCTGAGGGTGTACCCTGATGTACTCTCGCACAGCTTGTAGAGTTTAATTCCCTACCTTGCCCTAGGTAGGTATTGCCAGAATTTGAGCCTCCCCTTGAAATGTATTAGAGACTCATCCACACAGATATCACTTTGGTGAATGTACACTTTAGCAAACACGTTGCTGAAGTGATCAATGACCGGCTGAATTTTGAAAAGTCGGTAAAAGTTGGCGTCATCTCGGGGTGGACGCTGTGCACTCAAAGCGTTTACAGGTCATAGCCATGCGGAACATCAACACTCCAATATTGCTAAAGTTCAGGGATCATTGCTATCCCCATGTAAAAAACAAGGCCCCATCATTTCTACTGCATCTATGGGAGTTGAGTTAGAAAATTATGAAGTGGGGGTTTTGGGCCATATAAATTTGTCTGGGGCACCATGAGGTTTACAAAATTCTCAGAGAAAAAGACTTTGAAAAAGTTGATTTCTGTGAGGCCGGTAGAGTCAAATTGGATTCCCGATTGCGCCACAAAATCAGGAATCTATGTTTCGTAATCTTCGGGGGTGAGGTTTATAAGGGGTCACTAACGGTTGGCACTGGCTCATTTGCTGTCCTGGGGAGTCTGCGTGGCAGTTCGGTCTCACTTGAGTTATAGGAGGGTGGAAAAGGAAGTAAGGTGGCATCCTCTCCCTCACTATAGGAAATGGTATGAGGAACATTTAGAGGATTTGAGAATGTTTAGCTTGCAAAAGAGATAACTGAGAGGAGACTTAATAGCTGTCTATGAAAATCTCAAGGCCTCTCACATTGTAGAGGGATCAGCTATATTCTCATTTGCACAAAGAAAGACTAGAAGCAATGGGATGAAACTGAATGGGAGAAGATACAGATTAGATATTAAAAAAAACTTTTTGACAGTGAGGACGCACGCATAGATGTGGTGCAAAAGAGGAAAAAAAAATGGACAGGGAAAAAAAGTCCTGGCTAAAAGCAAGCACAGACTCTGATCAGCGATGTGCGTCACTGATCAGTGGCTCACTGGCTGCAGGACACACGCATGGAGGTGGTGCAAAGGGGGGAAGGAGAGAAAATGAACAGGAAAAAAAGTCCTGGCCAAAAGTGAGCTAGGACGCTGATCAATGATGTGAGTCACTGATGAGCACTGTAGGATGCATTATTGTGTATTAGCATGGTTATGATTTCATGATATGGAGGGGACAAACACATATATGTATGTATTGTTATATTGATATTACCATGAATTATGTCTCCACGGCTGCGCGTCCTTTATTCACATAGCCATTTGCACTGTGCACTTTTTCTTCCATTGCCTGTTTATTATTTTTATTATTATTTATTATTATTATTATTATTATAGCACCATTTATTCCATTGCGCTTTACATGTGAAAGGGGGTATACATAGCAAAAACACTTACAATAATTTTAACGAAACAAGTTAGCGACTGGTACAGGAGGAGAGAGGAACCTGTCCACGAGGGCTCACAATCTACGACGAATGGGTGAGGATACAGTAGGAGAGGGTAGAGCTGGTCGTGCAGCAGTATGGTGGAGCGGTGGTTACTGCAGGTTGTAGGCTTGTTATTTTTTTTTAATGAATAAAGATTAATTTCATTAATATGTATTGTGGCCTGTGATCGTTTTTTTGTTCTTGTTGTGCTTTGCATATGTCTGCATATGTTTGTGTGTGTGCACATTTCTGCGACCCTTATATGTGCAAGTCTGCATGTGTATACGTGAGTGCATGTGCGTATCTGCATGTGAATGACCGTGTGTGTGACTGCCTGTGTACATACTGTATATAGGGTGCTATGTGCGGCCTCATGCTGTATCTGGGGAGCGCCGTGCAGCCTCATGCTGTATCTGAGGAGCGCCGTGCAGCCTCATGCTGTTTCTGGGGAGTGCCATGCGGCCTCATGCTGTATCTGGGGAGCGACAAGCGACCTCATGCTCTGTCTGCGGAGCGAAGTGCAGCCTCATGCTGTATCTGGGGAGCGACATGCGACCTCATGCTGTGTCTGCGGAGCGCCGTGCGACCTCATGCTATATCTGGGGAGCGCCATGCGGCCTCCTGCTGTATCTGGGCTGCTGCGTGCAGCCTCATGCTGTATCTGGGGAGCGCCGTGCTGCCTCATGCTGTATCTGGGGAGGGCCGTGCAGCCTCATGCTATATCTGCGGAGCGCTGTGCAGCCTCATGCTGTATCTGGGGAGCACCGTGCGGCCTCATGCTGTATCTGGGGAGTGCCGTGTGGCCTCATGCTGTATCTGGGGAGCGCCGTGCGGAATCATGCTGTATCTGCGGAGCGCCGTGCAGCCTCATGCTGTATCTGCGGAGCACCGTGCAGCCTCATGCTGTATCTGGGGAGCGACATGCGACCTCATGGTGTGTCTGCCGAGCGCTGTGTGGCCTCATGCTGTATCTGCGGAGCACCGTGCGGCTTCATGCGGTATCTGTGGAGCACCGTGCGACTTCATGCTGTATCTGAGGAGCGCCGTATGGCCTACTGCTGTATCTGGGGAGCGCCATGCGGCCTCATGCTGTATCTGTGGAGTGCCGTGCAGCCTCATGCTGTATCTGGGGAGCGCCGTGCGGCCTCATGCTGTATCTGGGGAGCGCCGTGCGGCCTCATGCTGTATCTGGGGAGCGCCGTGCAGCCTCATGCTGTATCTGAGGAGCGCCGTGCAGCCTCATGCTGTTTCTGGGGAGTGCCATGCGGCCTCATGCTGTATCTGGGGAGCGACAAGCGACCTCATGCTCTGTCTGCGGAGCGAAGTGCAGCCTCATGCTGTATCTGGGGAGCGACATGCGACCTCATGCTGTGTCTGCGGAGCGCCGTGCGACCTCATGCTATATCTGGGGAGCGCCATGCGGCCTCCTGCTGTATCTGGGCTGCTCCGTGCAGCCTCATGCTGTATCTGGGGAGCGCCGTGCTGCCTCATGCTGTATCTGGGGAGGGCCGTGCAGCCTGATGCTATATCTGCGGAGCGCCGTGCAGCCTCATGCTGTATCTGGGGAGCACCGTGCGGCCTCAGGCTGTATCTGGGGAGTGCCGTGTGGCCTCATGCTGTATCTGGGGAGCGCCGTGCGGCCTCATGCTGTATCTGCGGAGCGCCGTGCAGCCTCATGCTGTATCTGCGGAGCACCGTGCAGCCTCATGCTGTATCTGGGGAGCGACATGCGACCTCATGGTGTGTCTGCCGAGCGCTGTGCGGCCTCATGCTGTATCTGGGGAGCGCCGTGTGGCCTCATGCTGTATCTGCGGAGCACTGTGCGGCTTCATGCGGTATCTGTGGAGCACCGTGCGACCTCATACTGTATCTGAGGAGCGCCGTATGGCCTACTGCTGTATCTGGGGAGCGCCATGCGGCCTCATGCTGTATCTGCGGAGTGCCGTGCAGCCTCATGCTGTATCTGGGGAGCGCCGTGCAGCCTCATGCTGTATCTGGGGAGCGCCGTGCAGCCTCATGCTGTATCTGGGGAGCACCGTGCGGCCTCATGCTGTATGTGTGTATGCGGAGCGCCATGCGACCTCATGCTGTATCTGAGGAGCGCAGTGCGGCCTCCTGCTGTATCTGGGGAGCGCCGTGCGGCCTCATGCTGTATCTGGGGAGCGCCGTGCAGCCTCATGCTGTATCTGGGGAGCACCGTGCGGCCTCATGCTGTACCTGGGGAGCGCCGTGCGGCCTCATGCTGTATCTGGGGAGCACTGTGCAGCCTCATGCTGTATCTGGAGAGCACCGTGCGGCCTCATGCTGTATCTGGGGGGCGCCGTGAGGCCTCCTGCTGTTTCTAGGGAGCACCGTGCGGCCTCATGCTGTATCTGGGGAGCGGGTATTTATACCATAAATAGTTTATTGCCTGTCCACTGGATATGTCATCACTGTCTGATAGATGCACTCCAATTTCCAATGAATAGAGAGATGGCCATGAATATTTGTGCTCCTCTTTATTGATTTCCATGGGAGTTCTGGAATAGATGTAAAAGCAGGATAGGGAACACCCATTCTGAAAAAAGGTGTGGAGTACAAATGTGAAAACGGCATTTATCTGACATTCATGGCATATTCTACGGACACAAATGTCTAAGATGGGAGCACACCTTAAAAGTGTAAGAGACTCAGGGTAGTAGTTATGGCGAGGGGCTGATGTGTTCCCATACCCTGGTCCCATGACAAAGATAAATGTCTCAAATATCCTGTGTTGTGTGTGTGGTGCAGAACACTCACGTTTTGATTGCAGCTCTCTGTTGTCTTCGGTTCTTTCACCTCAGGAACCGCCGCACACACATTTAGGGACTTCCATTCCATTTTATAAAAAAGAACTTTACTAGAACACTTGTAATCATCTTCACACAGCATACAGCATTGATCATGTACTTTTCCAGGGTTACTGTCTGCTACACCGCACGTATATGTAGCACCCTGAGGATTCGGCTGCTACAGGGGTATTACACCTCAAGCCAGAGGTGTGGTATTCCTCTCCCGGGTAAGGATGGAGTGTGGAACTGAGCTCAGTAGGCTGCATGCACTACATACATCCCATTTCCGGGGGACAGATCAATGGTACTCCCACTAGAGAAATGTGCAGGTACGACAGTGTCTGTCCCTGGCTGGAGTGGGAGGGGGGTGGAACATCCCAGTAGTGTAGGGGCAGATAGGGGGAGCAGTCTGGGTAGTGCTAGGAGCTCATTGGGTGCTGGTCACCTGAGCTCACACATAGAGGGAGTATATAAGGTGGGAACCATCTTAGAACAGGGTCTTTTGTAGAGGTTTGGTCAGTCTGTCAGTCTTTTTGCAGAGTCAGAGGAAGAGAGCAGAGGAGAAGAGCAGCTCCAAGGCCAAGAGAGAGAGAGGAGAAAGAAGGACCCAGAGGGGGAGAAGAGGGAACTCCAAGAACCCAAAATTAGACCAGAGGGTGAAGAGTTGGCACAAGGGTACCGGATCCCAAGCTGGTGGAGGGCACTAATCCTCAGCCAGAGACCGGAGGTCGTGGGCAGGATCTGCCACGACCACCCACTAAATCCACCCGGAAGGCAAACCAAGAATAGGGTCAGGGAACCCAGAGACAAGGGTTTTACCAACAAGAGGCCCGAGGGAGCCGGACTTAGGTGGATCCCTGGTGGGGAAGGCCAGAGAAAAGGACAAGTCAGAAAGGGAGCTCAGGACCACGCTCCAGAATCACCTGGGGGTTGGCCGAGTCCAGGACCTGGTGGACGCAGCACGGCTCGGGCGGTCACTCAAGGCCGGAGTGACCAAACAAAAGCAGTAAGTAAAAACCCTGAACTGCACAGCCCGACTCTGAGTCTCATTACCATCCTCACTGCACCTCCACAACCACCATCCTCTGCAACTGACCCCCTGAGGCTATACCCCTCCCGTTGGGGGTTATACTACCTGAGCTGCACACACACCACCAGCCTCAGCGGACCCTGCTGCAGCGGCGGCCGTATTGACCGCAAATCAACGGGTGGCGTAGTCGACACTAAAGAACATCCAGCAACATCTGTAGGACTGCCACACACTGAGCTTGACACCCTGGGCACGGACCGGGTCACCGCCACTCGGAGACTACAACCCCCCCCATCTGATCCGGCCCCGGGTAATCCCCCAAACAACATGGGCCCAGGGGGCGCGTCAACTTTGGCGTAGTCGGCAGGATTACGTGCCCGCAACAACCGGGTACTGCGTGCCTGAAGAAAAGTTCACCGTTACCTTAAAAAGAAGTCTCCCGCCGGTTCCGGAGGGTCCCCGCCAACGGACCCCATCACAGGTCGTTTCCCGCCGGTTGTCCGCCATTTGCAGCTTTTTCCCGCCATCCGTGGAGTTTCCCGCCACTGGGAGACGATTCCCGCCATTTCCAAAGATTTCCCGCCTTGGAAGAGCGGACGCCATTATGGGCGTGCCAGAGGGTGGCAAGAGGCCACCTCCCATCGTGGGCCCACCAACAGAGACTGTGATGCTGGAAGTGTCCATCAGCGTGAGAGAACTGCCCCTGGAACTGACAATCACAAAGTTGCCCCGGGACCACCCTCAATGTGGGCGGAGACAGAACAAGAGAGCAAAGATGGGTGTCGCCTGGAGCAGTCTGGAGAGAGCGCACCCGGAGACAAGAAGTCTGGAGAGGAGTCCAGAGAAAGCCTACCCGGAGATGGAGGGAGAGTCAGGCAGCACCGACCCAGTGGTCAGGAGCCTGCTGCAAGCAACGACCCCACTAGGCTTAGTGGAGATCCTGGCACAGCTCCCCCGAGACCGGGAGTGTGCACAGACTGCGCTGGAGAGCCTCGCACGGAGGATGGCCCGGGTACAGCGAGAGACGTTGGCGGAGTGGAGCCGAGAGATGGCCCAGCAGACCGAAACCCGACAGCGGAGCACGCCACCCGAGACGAGGAGACAGACCGCCTCTGAGGATGGTGCAGGAGGACTGAAGGCCGGAGACGGCGCCGAGAAGGGAGCTGAACGGACGGAGGCAGGTAAAGGGGACGTCTCTACCCCGAGCCGGGAAACCGCGTGCCTGCCCCAGCTCCCCGTCACAGAGCCCGAAGTTCCCCCTGCCGTGCCCGTCGCTGCATCGTCACCGCCGCCGACTAGGCCTCAACCGGAAACCGCGGCCGCGACCCCTGTGACGTCACGCGCCTCAACCCTGAGCGCGGCGAAGCAGGAAATACCATCGGCCTGGTCGCAAGGTCTAGTACCTCCGGGCGCCGCAATTCCAACAGCGCCCCCTACCTCCGCGGAGCCACCGGCCTGGTCGCAGGGCCGAGTAACCCAGGGCGCCGCCGTTCTTACGGTGCCCTTTGCCTTTAGGGTGCCCCAAGCCTGGTAGCAAGGCCTGGTCAACCCGGGCGCCGCTACCATCAACGCGCCCTCAACATCTAGAGTGCCGCACCTGGGTGAAAATCTATTTGCCCAGCATACGTGCCCGGATGGGCAGCCCTTCATATGGCCCCAGGAGTACATTCAGCTGGAACTCCAGAGAGCAAGGCCCATGTGCGAGCCCCTGATTCCGGCTCCGAAGCCTGTAAAGAGGACCTCACCCCCGCTGGAGGAGGCACAGTTTGAGTGGAACCCCACCGGAGAAGACCTCATGGGGTTCACTCAGGAGACTCGGGCGGCCGCAGCGGAGCGTGCAGAGTGCTGCCGGCAGCAGCTCGAAGTCTTCGAGAGGGAGCGGAGAGAGAGGCGGGTCCGGGAACAGCAAGCACAGACAAGGAGCGTGGAGCAGAAGAGCCGGACCAGGAGGAATCCCCGTGCAGCTCATGGTCCCCCTTCCACCGGGACTGTGATAAAATTCAACATGCAGCATGGGTGGGGCTTCATAAAAGACCATCATACCCCCGGCGACGTCTTTGTCACACGCAGAGACGTAGAAAGCCATCTGCCGGAGGGACACAGAGGTCGTGACCTGTATGTAGGGGACGAGGTCACCTTCACCCGGCACAAGTGTGCCAAAGGACCCTACGCCCTCCATGTGCATCGCCTGACGGAGGAGGAGCTGCGGTGTGAGGAGGAGCAAGAGGACCCGGACGGGTCTGAAACTGAAACCAACCAACAAGAAAGAGCAGGAGGACGCCGTCGTTGAAGTACGGTAGAGAGAGACTGTATAAAGTTGCCCGTCGGGGTACCAAGAACTGTTACTTATTTAAAATATGTTCCCCGTTGGGACAAAGTGTGAACTGATGCCCGTGTGTCCCTAGTTCCTAATACCTGGCCGAGGACTGAGAGCGGCCATATCCCCTTTGTATATAGTTGCGCTTCCTAAAGCGCCCCCTACTGGTTTTATGGGAAAACCATTTTTCTTCAAGAGACTGTCGCACTTTACCCGGTCACAAGTTGCACCGTGACCGGAGGAACCAGAGACAGGAATGTTTACAAGAATGTTATTTATGAAAACGTTTTATTGCTGATATATATATGATGTTTTATATGTTTATATGTTGATGTTTATGAAAAATAATTGTATGTTTTGGATGTTTTTATCTTTAACAGCCCGAGGACGTGCTGTGATTTACCAGGGGGGAATGTAGCACCCTGAGGATTCGGCTGCTACAGGGGTATTACACCTCAAGCCAGAGGTGTGGTATTCCACTCCCGGGTAAGGATGGAGTGTGGAACTGAGCTCAGTAGGCTGCATGCACAACATACATCCCATTTCCGGGGGACAGATCAATGGTACTCCCACTAGAGAAATGTGCAGGTACGACAGTGTCTGTCCCTGGCTGGAGTGGGAGGGGGGTGGAACATCCCAGTAGTGTAGGGGCAGATAGGGGGAGCAGTCTGGGTAGTGCTAGGAGCTCATTGGGTGCTGGTCACCTGAGCTCACACATAGAGGGAGTATATAAGGTGGGAACCATCTTAGAACAGGGTCTTTTGTAGAGGTTTGGTCAGTCTGTCAGTCTTTTTGCAGAGTCAGAGGAAGAGAGCAGAGGAGAAGAGCAGCTCCAAGGCCAAGAGAGAGAGAGAGGAGAAAGAAGGACCCAGAGGGGGAGAAGAGGGAACTCCAAGAACCCAAAATTAGACCAGAGGGTGAAGAGTTGGCACAAGGGTACCGGATCCCAAGCTGGTGGAGGGCACTAATCCTCAGCCAGAGACCGGAGGTCATGGGCAGGATCTGCCACGACCACCCACTAAATCCACCCGGAAGGCAAACCAAGAATAGGGTCAGGGAACCCAGAGACAAGGGTTTTACCAACAAGAGGCCCGAGGGAGCCGGACTTAGGTGGATCCCTGGTGGGGAAGGCCAGAGAAAAGGACAAGTCAGAAAGGGAGCTCAGGACCACACTCCAGAATCACCTGGGGGTTGGCCGAGTCCAGGACCTGGTGGACGCAGCACGGCTTGGGCGGTCACTCAAGGCCGGAGTGACCAAACAAAAGCAGTAAGTAAAAACCCTGAACTGCACAGCCCGACTCTGAGTCTCATTACCATCCTCACTGCACCTCCACAACCACCATCCTCTGCAACTGACCCCCTGAGGCTATACCCCTCCCGTTGGGGGTTATACTACCTGAGCTGCACACACACCACCAGCCTCAGCGGACCCTGCTGCAGCGGCGGCCGTATTGACCGCAAATCAACGGGTGGCGTAGTCGACACTAAAGAACATCCAGCAACATCTGTAGGACTGCCACACATTGAGCTTGACACCCTGGGCACGGACCGGGTCACCGCCACTCGGAGACTACAACCCCCCCCATCTGATCCGGCCCCGGGTAATCCCCCAAACAACACGGGCCCAGGGGGCGCGTCATATAGATGTTCACTGTCCGTTTGTCCTGAGCTGTCCCTTCCATAGCGGACGTTCCTGGTCTATGAGACCCTCGCAGTTTTAAGAATCCCGTACTGACTATTTCCCGTCCGACTTCCCCTTCAATGAAGGCTTTTGGAACGTTCGGAAATGTCTGGCTCAGATTATCTGAATACGGGTCCTTTTCTGCTGGACAGATTGTGCCAAAGGTGCCCCCTGGACCACCTACTGTAATCACCTACATCTCTCTCACTTCCTCTAGAATTGCCTGCAACCAGGAAACGTCTCCATGCTTCACTGAATCTGCTCCTCCCACACTGAGCAGCTCCCAAACTCCTTAACTCTTTCCGAACCTGATACCCTACCTGCACTAACCTATACTGACCCTATAACTAACACATCAGGCAATTGATAATAACACATGTTCACATTTCAAACAGGATATAGCATTATATACACACATAGACAAGGTACCGTATATTCCGGCGTATAAGACGACTTTTGAAGACTGAAAAATCTTCTGTCTAGTCTGGGGTCGTCTTATACGCCGGTAATGTTTTTGAACTTTCAGAAATTGACATGCGGGGATACTCTGGGGGTGTTAATAAGCTGCCGTGGCCGTATCCCTGCCATGTGGGAGTTAATATAAGGTGGAGGGAGTTAAAATACGGCGGCGGTAGGTCCAGACAGTCAGCGCTTCTGTGCTGAAACTGACACATCGCTGCGCTGTGTCTTCTCAGGCGTGGGACACAGCGCAGCGTATTCCCAGCAGCGGAGACAGACAGAACCTAGCGAACTTTTCTGACACATCGCAGTGTCTTCCCAGCTCCGGACACAGCGCAGGGCTTCTGTGCCGACAGCTTTCACTTGTCACAGAAGCGCTGCGCTGTGTCCGGAGCTGGGAAGTTTTAAACAATCACACAGCCCCATACTGCTTCCCCGCAGCCTCCCACCCCGATCCTCCGCTCCCCTCTCCACTTCCCATCCCGATCGTAAGTTAGGACCGGGCGGGGAGCGCAGCAACAAGGAGCGGGGAGCGAAGGACCCGGGCAGGGAAGCGGGCAGTGAAAAGACTTCACCGCCGGCTTTCCCGTTCTGTGCTGCGCTTTCCCGCCGGTTATTTCAAATGAACAGCTGAGGTATCAGGTGATGCAGATCAGCTGTTCATTTGAAGTTGCCGCGGTGCCCTCAGAGGGTTCATGTGAGTTCATGCTTGACTGCATTGCATGAACTCACATGAACTTTCCCACGGTCTCACAGGTCAGCCTCACCTCCCAGACGATCAGCCCGTCATGATTGGTGTGTGTGGGTGTCTGTGCGTGTGTCTGCGAGTGTGTGTGGGGTGTCTGTGCGATGTCTGCGGGTGTGTGCGGTGTCTGTGAGATGTCTGTGAGATGTCTGCGAGTGTGTGCGGGTGTGCGCGGTGTCTGTGCGATGTGTCTGTGCGATGTCTGCGAGTGTGTGCGGTGTCTGTGCGATGTCTGCGGGTGTGCGCGGTGTCTGTGCGATGTGTGCGGGTGTGTGCGTGCAGGCAGACATAGGCCGATGTGACACTACTACTCCCATCGGCCTATGTCTGTCCCCCGTCCACTCCTGCCAGCAGGATCAGCTCGATGGGAGCAGTAGTTCCCATCAGCCTGATCCTGCTATATAAATTGCCCTACTGTGTCCCCAATAAATGTTAAATACATGTCATTGGTGGCCAGTGGTTACCTACAATAAATTAGTTCATACATTACCTGTCCCCGTCGATCGCCACCTAAAATAAAGTAAAAAATAAAAAACTACACCTATACTCACCTAGACACCTAATTCCCCGAAGCCATCGATCTCCTGTAATAAAATATAAAATAATAAACCACAACCTTATCCTTACCCCTCCGTAGTAGTCCACGAGTGTCCCACGAAGATCTCCAGTTCAGAGCAGCCACATAGAATGTGACCGCTCTGAACCGCTGCCGCCGCTAGAATGACGGGGCCGTAAAGCAGCCCCGTCATTGCATAAGCGGGTTTGCCGGAGTTCAGGCAGCGCTGCTCCGGTTAGCTGCTTTACGGCCCTGCTGTATCGTGAGAAATTCCCACGGTACAGCAGTGCCGTAAAGGAGGTCTCCGGAGCTGCGCTGACTGAATGCACTCCGGTGACCTCAGTCAGTGGCTCCCGCTGCCGGGAGCGGACGTGTTCCCGGCAGCGTGAGCTTACAGCAGCCATGCACAGCTGTCACCATCTCCAGATGTGACAGCTGTGCATGGGAGATCAGCGCAGGAACGTGGACAGGTAACTATTTTTTTTTTAGTAAACTAAGAATTAAATAAAATGGTGTGGTTTATTTCAAATAAAATATTTTTTTCTTGGTGTAGTGTGTGTTTTTTCTTTTCAACACTTTGTAGGTTAGTAATGGGGGTGTCTTATAGACGCCCATCATTACTAACCTGGGCTTCATGGCAGCTGGCGCTGACATGAACCCCAGCCCTATTACCCCCTGCCACCGCACCAGGGCAGCGTGGAAGAGCGAGGCTAAGTGCCAGAATTGGCGCATCCTATGGATGCGCCATTTCTGGGGCGGCTGACGGCTGGTGTTTCTAGCCTGGGAGGGGGCCAATATTGATGGCACCCTTCCTGGGCTATTAATATCAGCCCCCAGCTGTCTGCCTAGCCTTTGCTAGCTATTAAAATAGGGGGGACCCCACGTCATTTTTTTGGGGGGGTCCCCCATTTTAATAGCTAGTAAAGGCTAGGTATTCAGCTGGGAGCTGATATTAGTAGTCTGGGAAGCTCCGTGGGTATTACCCCCTTCCCAGGCTTCAAACATCTGCCCCAGCTGTCTGCTTAACCTCCGCTAGAGACTAAAATTAAGGGGAACCCCACGCCAATTTTTTTTTAAATAAATCCTTTATTTTAACACTAAATGACAAGTACAGTAATCAACACTGTCACTGTACTTCATATATATGTGACTGACATGTTTCTATCTATCTAATCTATGTATGATTCTCTATTCCTTCTATTCTAAATTGTCGGGTACAGATGCTGAATTGCCGGCCGGCTTTTTTAAAGAGACGGTGCATGAAAACACTATTATTTTTTTAAATAAATCCTTTACACTAAATGACAAGTACAGTAAGCAACATTGTCACTGTACTTCATATATATGTGACTGACATGTTTCTATCTATCTAATCTATGTGTGAAGCTCTATTCTTTCTGTTGTAAATTGTCGGGTACCGGTGTATGCCGCTGATGAAAATGGATGATAGTAATGTTGTTGTTGTATGCCTTATGTTTATGAGTGACAGTTTTCCTGCTATATACCTGCATGTCATAAGAATTTAAATTAAAAAAGGACCATGTTAAATTCAAATCTGTTTTTTTTTAATTTTTACCGGTGTTTGGTATGCGTTGGAAAAGGGGTAGTCTTATACGGTGAATATATCCTAAACTCTATATTTTAACAGGAAAGTAGGGGGGTCGTCTTATACACCAGGTCGTCTTATACGCCGGAATATACGGTACATGACGAGTTCCTGGAAACCCTCTTACAAAAGTTCATCTGTTAGCCACTTTCACATT